>NW_022989974.1:348972-1002850 GCF_902827175.1 Gymnodraco acuticeps | reverse complement strand
CTCTCAGAGGATCATCTGCTGCCACGCCTGGCCATTTGTCTTTATGGTTAGCAATTCACTTACAGAGGGGAGCCGTGTATGACCTAAACTTTCCTCAGGAGAAGTGTGGTTTTTCATTTGGGAGTTAATGAAATGAACATGGTAAATGAAAAAGCCAAGAAATAAAAAATGGAACAAAGAGAAACATGAAACGCTCCTAATGGCCCCCCACAGAATCCCTCATGGAGTCCCTGTACTGTACGCCACGATAATGGCTTTGTGTATGGAGCAATTATTCACTGTCAGCATGCAACAGCTTGTATGGAAGTTGCGTGGCTGCCATCCAGTGAAACATTTTGCGTTTTCGTCTACCACCTGTCCTGTCTGCGCTGCGCTGACACATCTATTAGAATAATATGAGTTTGCCCAGGAGATTATTCATCAATACGTTTTGGCATCTGCAGTCAGAGTAAAACTGCTATAATCACCCTGCTGTGTGAAAACAGAGACCGTGTGACTGGCTTTTCCTCCGCTGACAAAAACTATGACAGGAAACTCTTTTGCTGCTACAGCAATATTAATCTACTCCTTGAACTCACATTCATGATAAATGACTTGTGGATATTGCCGTAGAAAATAGTAAAACAGAGCTTGAGATTACAATTAGTCACCTCTCTCCACAAATGATAATTTCCCCTGAAATAAAAGGTCTACTTCAGTAAAACACATTATTAATGAATGATTACACACTATTAATGAGATGAGTGCTTACCCACACTAAGGACTGACTTTGAAGAGTAACACATGCATAGGTCAGTGTACACATGCTGTAATTTGCAGCCATTAAGAGATCAACAGGCTATTTTCTGTGGAGAATGTATTTTAAAAGTTAGCTTGGGTTTTTTTTCTATGAAGGTTCACACAATGTACAACTCTGAAAAGAAACGTAATGAGGCAATTTTCCCATTCAATAAATGGAAGTCATTTGACCTCCTGTGTCCCACAGAGTGCAACACCAGATGCAATTACATAACTACTAACACTTAAAGAGAAGAAATACAACACAGATCAATCTGTCAAGAGCAACTTAAAGAGGCCCTATTATGCTTTTTGTGTGCATGTAAATGGTCTGCAAAGGCTGAAATCCCAAGGTTTCTTCCGGAGGGAGTATCTCGCCTCCATTGAACGCCTTTGTTTACTTCTGCAGTGACATCACTATGTAATACTCACACTGCTATTGGCTCAAACACATCTACGTGATAGGCTGAGGGGCGGGACATCTATAAGCAGTTGATCAATCACAACAGGGCCGGCCAGCTAACCAATCAGAGCAGACTGGGCTCTGGTTTCAGAAAGAGGGTGAAAAGAGGTGCTGCAGCTCCAACATTTACTCTCTAAACTAAATGTCTATAACTAGTACAATATAAATCAGTTAATTAGGATAATCAGTAGAATCCCATTTGGTATCAAAAGTAATCAAATAATGTTGGTTTCGAATTTCATCTGAGCTCATGTTGCCTTTCTTTGATGGGACAACGCACCACGGGAGATTTTCCGTGTATGTGACTTAAGAGTCCCCAAATGTGTTCTTCAAACTAAGTTGTTTTTCCTGACAAACAGTATACAGTATGTGTGAAGCATCTATTTTCATATCTTGTTTACAGATATTGAAAATAGTAACCTTCTCCTCATGCTTTAGCAGCGGGAGGGAGGCAATATGCTGCTCAGCGTGACACAATCTGCCAGTGAGCGATGTGTGCTAACTCTGCATATGAAATCGCACACATCCACAGAAGCAAACCTTGAGCAAAAGATCTGATTCGTTTTTTCAATTTCATGCTGATGAGCTGCAACCTGATCCTTTTAAACAGTTATCAAAAGGAGGACAAATGTTGCACATGGAAACATAAGCTTCTATACGTACAGGAAATTAAACATTTCAACTAGAAACATGTCAAAGAAAAGCAATCATTTTAAAAAGACACACATTTTTACTTTTCATGCAATGAGGCAAATAACCTTTAACATAGTCAATGTGAGAAAAGAGTAACTGATTTATCTGATTAATGATTTTAGCCATACTATTAATAACCACAGGTTATTCAGTAGAATATCAAAAAAGTATATATTTGAATTGTAATTGATATTAACTTCATCCCATCCAGCCCAGTCAACACCTGTGGTTATATGGTACATGTACTAATATGTAACTCTTGCAATGTCTCTAAAATCTTCATATTCACGCAGTTATATCTGGAAAGCCTTCAGTAAAAGAGGAATGAAGACACCAATGATCACGCTGAATAGAAATGCCTTATGTGAAAAGAAACAGTGAGAATTAACATTACATTACATTACATTACATTGCATTTAGCTGACGCTTTTGTCCAAAGCGACTTACAATAAGTACATTCGACCAGGAAGACACAACCTTGAAGAAAACAGAATCATATAAGTATATCAGGTTTCATAGAGCCAAACATTTCAAGTGCTACTCAACTGGCTTTAGGTAATCCAGTCCTTTATTGGTATAAAGTGCTTCGTTAATCGTTCTAACGCTCGAAGTGGAGTCGAAAGAGATGAGTTTTTCAGTTTGCGCCGGAAGATGTGCAAGCTATCTGCCGTCCTGATGTCAATGGGGAGCTCATTCCACCATCTTGGAGCCAGGATAGCAAACCCACGTGTTTTCGCCGATGGGAACTTGGGTCCCCCTCGCAGCGAGGGCGCAACGAGTCGTTTGGCTGATGCAGAGCGTAGTGCACGCGCTGGGGTGTACGGTTTTAACCATGTCCTGGATGTAGGAAGGGCCAGATCCATTCGCAGCACGGTAAGCAAGTACCAGTGTCTTGAAGTGGATTCTAGCAGTTACCGGAAGCCAGTGAAGGGAGCGGAGGAGCGGAGTGGTGTGGGAGAATTTAGGAAGGTTGAAAACCAGACGAGCCGCTGCATTCTGGATGAGCTGCAGAGGTCGGATGGCACATGCAGGTAGACCAGCCAGGAGGGAGTTTGCAGTAGTCTAGGCGTGAGATGACGAGAGCCTGGACCAGAACCTGAGTCGCTTTCTGAGTCAGCTGGGGACGTATCTTCCTGATGTTGTAAAGCGTGTATCTGCAGCAGCGGGTTGTAGCAGCGATGTTTGCAGTGAAGGACAGGTTGTTATCTAGGGTCACACCCAGATTCCTTGCAGTCTGAGTCGGGGAGGAAACAACTGAGGTGCCGATGTTGATTGTCAGGTCAAGAGTTGGACAATCTTTTCCCGGGAGGAAGAGCAGCTCAGTCTTGTCAAGGTTGAGCTTGAGGTGGTGAGCAGACATCCACTGAGAGATGTCAGCTAGACAAGCAGAGATGCGTGCGACGACCTGGGTCTCTGAGCGGGGAAAGGACAGAATTAATTGGGTGTCGTCAGCGTAGCAGTGGTAAGAAAAACCATGCGGGCTAATGACTGATCCGAGCGAGTTTGTGTACAAGGAGAAGAGGAGGGGACCAAGAACAGAGCCCTGAGGGACCCCCGTAGTTAATTGACAAGGGTCGGACTCACATCCCTCTCCAAGTCACCCTGTAGGTACGGTCTTTCAGGTATGAGGTGAGGAGGGAAAGTGCAGAGCCTGAAACTCCAAGTTTTTGGAGAGTGCGAAGGAGGATCTGATGATTCACCGTGTCGAATGCAGCAGACAGGTCCAACAGGATGATGACAGAGGAGAGGGATGCAGTTTTGGCAGTGTGCAGTTCCTCCGTGACAGCAATGAGAGCAGTTTCTGTGGAGTGACCTGCCTTGAAACCAGACTGGTGCGGATCCAGAAGGTTGTTCTGATTGAGATAACAGGAGAGTTGTTTTAAAGACAGCGCGTTCAAGTGATTTAGACAGGAACGGGAGGAGAGAGACAGGCCTGTAGTTTATAACATCAGACGGGTTGAGAGTGGGTTTCTTTAGGAGAGGGTTTACTCTTGCCTCCTTGAGACTGTTTGGAAAGTGACCAGAAGTTAGAGAAGTGTTGATGAAATGGGTGAGAAACGGTAGAATATCAGGAGCGATAGTCTGAAGGAGGTTTGAAGGGATAGGGTCCAGAGGACAGGTGGTAGGGCGGGCAGAGGTAATGAGGGTAAGAACCTCACTTGGAGAGAGAGGGGAAAAGGAGGTTAGTGTGTTGGTGGAAGGAAGGTCTGGTGACCCAGCGGTGAGTAAAGGTGAGTCAGAAAAAGAAGAGCGAATATCATTAACCTTTTTTTCAAAGTGGGTAACAAAGTCGCTTGACAGAAGTGAGGAGGGGGGAGGAGCTTTTGGAGGGTCCAAGAGGGTGGAGAAGATGGAAAATAGTTTTTTAGGATTGGAATAGGAAGATTGGATCTTATCTTGAAAGAAAGTGCTTTTTGCCTGAGAGATCGAAGCAGAGAAAGAGGAGAGGAGAGCTTGATAGGTTAGGAGGTCGTCACGGTGTTTGGATTTCCACCATTTCCGCTCTGCTGCCCTAAGGACGGTTCTATTAGCACGCAGTGCATCATTTAGCCAGGGAGCCGGAGGGGACTGACGAGCCTGCCGAGATGTCAGAGGACAGAGCGAGTCCAGAGTGGATGAGAGAGTAGAGAGGAGAGTTTCTGCAGCAGAGTTTGGAGGCAGTAGTTGGAACGAATCAGAGGAAGGGAGGGCTGAGAGCACCGACGAGGCAAAGGTAGAGGGAGAGAGGGAGCGAAGGTTACGGCGGACAAGTGTAGGATGGGAAGAGATTAGTTTGTTATGTTTGGAAAGGGATAGAGAGAATGAAATGAAGAAGTGATCGGATGTGTGGAGCGGGTTTACAGAGAGGTTAGAAGTAGCGCAGTTCCTTGAGAATATGAGATCAAGGACATTGCCAGCTTTATGAGTCGGTGGGGACGGAGACAGTGAGAAAGCAAAGGCGGTTAACAGAGATGTTAGTTCGTCTATCTTCCCCATCTGGAGGTTGAAGTCTCCGAGAAGTACAGTGGGAGGGCCAGTTTCAGGGATGTGTGAGAGGAGATGATCTAATTCCTCCAAGAAGTCCCCCAAGGCGCCTGGTGGACGGTAGAGAACAACAATGGTTAACTGTATAGGATGGGTTACTGTGACGGCATGGAACTCAAAGGTGGAAGGAGTAAAGTTAGGTAGCTTGAAGAGGGAAAAGCTCCATTTGGGAGAGAGCAGGAGACCAGTGCCACCTCCTCTGCCAGTGGGTCTGGGTGTATGGGAGAAGGAATATGCAGTGGAGAGAGCTGCTGGGGTGGATGTGTTGGATGGAGTAATCCAGGTCTCAGTGAGAGCAAGGAAATCCAGAGACTGCAGGGAGGCGTAGCCAGAGATGAAGTCAGCCTTAGGAACAGCTGACTGGCAGTTCCACAGGCCACCTGAAACTAGATGATGGATCTCAGTGGAGCACGTGGGATAGACGAGAGCAGGCCGGTTATATCGATTAGGAGATACACGGGGCCAGTGATAATTGCGAGAAGACACATGAACAGGAATGGAGAAAATACACATGATTATAGCATGAGGGGCTAAACAACAAAAGTAAAAATAAAAAACGCCAACGATACTTAGCTCAATCAAAGTAGGATTTGCCTCCTCTTTGCCTCCCTCGTGACTCCCGTAGGACTCTAATGTCTTTGTCAGTCTTAGCCTGTCTGCCGCTGCCGCTCCAGGAAAGAGCTACCCGAAATGGACGCCTGATTGCTCAGTTCTCACAGCTGAAGTTAATTAGTTAATTAGTTAACGTTAATTAACGTCACTCCCTAGCAGCTTGTGTTTGCCTGCAGAACTTGTTGTTTAGCACAGAGTTACTTATAAAGAAGAAGAAAGTGAGAAATAATAAAAGGTGAGTTTCAGTTTTTCATCTCAGAAGAACAACTCATATTTGTTTTTGTTAAAAAGGATCTATGAGGGATCAGGAAGCTTTGGACTGCATTGTGTGGCTGCTGGTGGATTACTGTGTGTTTGCAAAGCCTGTCTTGGCCCTGAACTGAAACGATGTAAAGATGAAATGTCTCACCACATGTCGAAAAATCTAATACAAGACACAATGGCACACAAGAGGTCCTGTGCTGAGGCTTATGACACAGCACAGCATGAAATGAAGACACACACACACACACACACAACACACACACAACTGAAGGCCGAGCACACAGAGGCAGAGAGACATACTGTACATCAGCTTATATACCTTGCTGAACATTGCTCATTCGTGTGATAATGTCATACATTTATTCTTATTAAAATATCACTTCCTTGTAATCTGTGGCCTTTATTTGTTCATGCAGCACATGTGGTTTGATTTATTTTTCATATTTTACAAGTCATAGTTTGCATCTGAATTTTAGAAAGTATACCATTTCCTGTGTGAAAAAACACTAATGAATAAACAACGATAAATAGTAAAAACATATCCAATGCCTCTCATTTCCATTTCTATAATATTTGGCTTCTCTCTTTCCTTCATGGTGAGCAGAAAGGCTCCCCTTTTTTCATTACGTGGTATTTGAAAAGGGTTTCAAACTTTCTTGTAAAAGAAAGTCAATTGAATTTCTGTTTGTATTTTCATATACAGAAGGTTTTTGTATAGCTATGATGTTTTTTTTTTGGTCCTCACCGATGCAGAGCACTCGGCTTCTTTGGAGGCGAGGCTTCTTTTATAGTGAATAATGGTTTTCTGCACAGGGAAAGAATCCAAGTCCTTCCAATAAAGTGGTGGAGGTACATCATAGCCCTCATTAAGCAGAGCCATTATGAACCTGCTGGTGCGCAGTGCCTTGAGACGGAAAACTGTCTCTCTGGACCTCCATTTCTCTGGCCCTGGTGAACAAAGCCGCTTTCCTCTTCCTCCCTTGATATCATTTCTGCAGCCCCAATAAAAGTGTTGTATATTCATGCTGGGACATTTCTGTTTAGCTCTTAACCATCCGCTCCAGGTTGAAGTAGGTTTATTTATTTATAAATCAGAAATCAGAATCAGAAACAGGTTTATTGCCAGGTAGGTTCACACATACGAGGAATTTGACTTGATGTCATGGTGCATACATAAAATATAAAACAAGAAATCTAATATGAAACAAAAAATCTTTAAGGACACCGTAATAAAATATAGATAAATAGCAATAAAGCAGTAATTTACATGGAAATAGAAATGTATACAGAAGTACTTCCTGCAATCTATTTTGTTTTGAAAACCACATTTAAATGGAAGCACTTTATTTTCCAAATAATACAGAGAAAAAAAGGTACATATTGAAATAGACATGTTATGTGTATTTCATTTTGAAATATAAAATGTATATGATTAGATTTGATGCTATTGCAACAGATTGAACATTCTGTCAACTTTGCATGCATTCTTCTCATTACATGGAAAATAAAATCTAAAAGGTCATACAATACCAAAACATGGAGCTTATATTCGAATGAGGAATGCAAAAACACATCCTCCGATTGGCCAACAGAAATTAATTGTTTTCAGCCAATTGAGTCCTATATCTAAGTAAAAACTCCTAACTGTGCCAATTTATCACATTGTGGGAAACTACATATAATGACCTACTGTAAAATTATGAATCTTTGTTTTTATGAACAAGTGATAGCCCTTAAGTAATAAAGACACCAAAAAATATCACTGTCAATAGTCCCACAAAGCTCATGATGATTCACAAGCAAACATTCATTGTGACTTTGTGATATTCGAGCTTCCCTAGTACACTCACATGATGCTGCACCAATATCTTGTCTGAAAATAATCCAAGTAGGACCATCTTTTAATCACAGTATAATGTTCTGGGTTCACACACCTAATTGTATAAACAGGACTGCCTCAACAATTCATAATTTTACCGGACAAATAATATGTAATTTTACATATTTTACTATGTGTAAACAGACCAAAACTGTTGCACTGACTCTAGTTATGAACTGTATGCTATATATTGGTGTTACATCGTAATGTAAGAGACAGTGTGACGTCTACATCCAGGACATGGTTGAACCGTACACCCCAGCACGTGCACTCCGCTCTGCATCGGCCAAACGGCTCGCTGCTCCCGCACTGCGAGGGGGACCCAAGTTCCCATCAGCAAAAACAAGTGGGTTTGCTGTCCTGGCTCCAAGATGGTGGAATGAGCTCCCCATTGACATCAGGACAGCAGATAGCTTACACATCTTCCGGTGCAGACTAAAAACTCATCTCTTTCGACTCCACTTCGAGCGATACAATTACTAATAAAGGACTGGCTTATCTAAAGCCAGTTGAGTAGCACTTGAAATGTTAGGCTCTATGAAACCTGATGTACTTATATGATTCTGTTTTCTTCAAGTTTGTATCTTCTTGGTCGAATGCACTTATTGCAAGTCGCTTTGGATAAAAGCGTCAGCTAAATGCAATGTAATGTCTCGAAATTGAATGATTTGTATAATGAATCTCTATTAGGGTTATACTGTATAACAAAAGCAGTCTGTAAGTAAAGTAAAAGTCGTATTTCCATCCATGTGACTTCTCCAGTTGGTGTTTAATAACATAACAGAAAATAGATACTTAAATAGAATAAAATAAATACTTTTTTGCCTCATTATAATGTACAATGAAATATTGCTGTGTCTCTGCTGTTAGTGATTTAGCCTTTTTTAAACTTTCGGAGCTCAGTATTCAGCAGATCAGTTAGTCAACATGAATTATTCTGCTCTCACATCTGCTCCTGGGGATCCCATACAGGCGAAGGAGCAAGTGGCTGCATATTTTTGTACAGCTCTAAATAAATGCCGAGTACAAATTCTCCTGTAATCAATATTTCAGGACATCAACAATGCTCTCTAGGTGTCACATTAATATGAATGCCAACGTTGCATAATGTTGTTTTCCAGTGAGGGGAAACACATCAGTGCTGTATTTGGCATTGGCATCTCTTGGTCCCTCATGAACTGATTTGTAAGTCTTTCTTGCGTTTTGGATTTATTAACGTACTTACTGCAGGTTTGTGTGTGTGATCAGATCGCAGCTTTTCTCTCAGGAGTGTTTGCTTTGTTCGGCCCTCCAAGGACTCACAGTCCAGCAGCAGTTAATCACAGAGTGCGTGACTGACTGTACTCTCTCACTCCTCTGCGTTTATTCTTACATTAATATGCTCTGACGGGCAGCCTCATCTTAAGGAGGCTATATTTATTTTCTTACTGTAAAGTGAAAAATCTAAACATTTTCATTCTTTTGTGGCAGTTTCACATTAAAGTTATATTAACCCTTTCATTTATACTGTGTGTATAGTACATTTACCACAAATATACAGCATTAGCAAGTTGGATGTTCCACACACACACACACACACACACACACACACTGTATAGCACTTATTCTGGCACTCAAGGACGCTTTACAAGTAGATAAAGAAAATAATGACATGCTGACATGCAGATGTTAAGCAAGTATAATGTTTATCAATCAATAAATACATAAACTACTCACAGTCTGTAGTACAGAGCAGGGTAGCTTCAATGAAATTAGCTACATATTTTTTTATGTTTTGTTCTTCATTTTGTTATATGAACAGATAGGCATATGGCAGAGATAAACTCATCAAAATGGAAGAAGAAAGCGTTGTATTTAGTTCAGTGGATTTTCAGACGCTTGAAAAATGTTTGCCATGTTTTTTGTGTATAGCATAATGGACTAAGCTACAACTGAATTTGGTTTTGCAACGCTATGCGAATAAATTATTCTTGAATCTTTGAACATCCCCAGCAACTTTTTGATTCCTCAGCAGAAGGTATCAAAAGTGAATACGTTTTCTAACACTGTTATTGTCTTTCTCATTGTTTGAGAGGTTAGGGTTAGCGTAGCTGCAGTAAAGACTGATGGGTTCATTCAAGCTCAGCAGTTTCTCCTGATTCCCTTTTCTTTGAAGCAGCTCCCTTAACAAGTGAAAATTAAAAGATGCATCAAAATGTAAAAATCCATTTATATCCAATATGTCTGACTGTAGGGGAATATATCTTGAAAATCAATGTTAAAACCCAGGTTTCTTCTGTTACATGTTTATCTTTCAATGATAAAATGAAGGCTACAGTCTACCAGTATGATGGTCGTCCACCTGCTGTGAGATGTCAGCTTATTATTTGGAAAGGGAACATGATTGAAATGCTCTATAGTTTGCACTATACTGTATGTTGCATTATCATCTGTTGTTTGTGTAACAGGTATAGTTTATGCAGCAGATCTAACACATTGTTAGTGAGGCAGTTTGAAACCATTGGTTCCTCAAACATCGGAATCAGAAAAACAGAATAGGAACAAAAATAGCTCAAGAGTTGGCGTCCCTAACCACAAACCAACACCTTTTAAACTCCATTGACTTGCTTAATTTTCATCAATGTAGTAAATCCTTATTACTACATTTGTTTTCACATGGCAAAACTCATACATGTCCAATAGGTGGTGCTATAGTGATGTGTTTGTATTCATTTCACAAAACTTTATGAGAATCTACCACCGTTTTCTAGCATCTCCCATAGCTCTGTATTTATAGCACACATGTTTTGTGATAAATGATGTTTTCGAGATACGATAAAGAAAACTCACAAAACATAATTTTCAGTGATCCCTCACTCAATATTTGTCATTGCTGACTTACTGGAAAATTTAGCGAAAATTGTGGTTTCACTAATTGTTGTGGAAATCTCAGGAGGCTCATCGAGTAAGGTTAGTAAATTAAAGACAGCTCAGGGAACGCTAACATTTATTTACAAAACAGAGCATTTATGATAGCTAAAAACATAATGAAAAAGAGGGCAGGTACTATTGACTCTGATTACTAAGTCGGTAAACAAGAAAACAAATCATGCTTTAAAATATTTGTATCTTATGTGATCAAGATGGAAAATGGAACCAACTGACGTGACTCTTTGTAAATAACTATGTACCAATATAAGCACAAGTCGCATTACATTTGACAGCAGAAATGTCAGTCACCATCAAGTTGGAGCATGGTTAACTTAAACAACTGCATGTGCTAAAACCAGGTCTGCCGTCAAACTCATCACGGTGAGATGAGAGGTAAATGGGCTGTAGAGGAGGCATCCACTCTAAGTGTCAGCAGGGCAGCAAACATACTCCCTGGTGCCTCTGAAGTGCTCTCTCTGACTGGCAGCAGCATATCATTTATGTCCATTCATTCTGAAGGATGTATTTTCATTCGACCAATAGATGGGGGCATTTGTGTACCGGTCAGTGAATCTGAATGAATTTGACCTCTACTCCAAAAATCCGACATACCGTCTATTGAAGGTGGAGAGAACTTGGTTTAAACTTTACTAAGAATCACTTGAGTCTAAGTTACTATTATATTCTTATCAAATCCACTCAATTTCTAACGGGCAGAGTTTAACATGAGGTTGCAGACCACATTTTAAAAGCATTTCCTCCTCTATGGAGGTAGTTGTTTTAAGCCACATTATGACTACGTGAATACCAAACAGACATTTCAAATAGAAATATTTGTGTGTAATACATTAGAAATGCTCCAAAAATGTGAAAGATGTTTGCTGTGATACACTTGAAAAAAATAGTTTGAGGTTTCCTACTACTTAGGATTGTTCAAATTCTCATCGTTAGCTTTAGCACGGAGTAACTGCTGCAGCTGTGCTTACACATAGCAATCATTCAATCAATTAGGCATGTAAAAACAGCTCAAGTCAGTTAGCTGACAGCGTCTCACTTCGGTTATTTCTCATTTCCTCGCTCCTCGGTCTCGGTATCACCGGAAGTTGATTTGTCTGCTCCATCTTGAGTAGCGTCCCAGTGGCCTTATTTGTAATAATAATAATAATAATAATCCTTATATTTATTATAGCGCTTTATCAATGACTCTCAAAGCGCTTTACAAATACACATTATACATACATTTGTGCTGAGGATTGAGGAACTACCAGACCATCCTCCGATGAAATCCTCAGACACTCGCCCCGCCCCCTTACTGTGTATCGCTCACTGATTGGACGATGCAGCGCATGCACTGATCTGTTGCTTCTTGACATGAGAGCAGTCTACCAGCGGAGTGAAGAAAACACATGAAACTCACGGGAGTCACTCCTCAGTCTATACAGTGTTTTTTTCTTCCAATGAATGTATAACAAATATGTGATATGTCTGAACAACAAAGTGGTCAAAAATAATTTTATTCATTTATTGGAAACATTTTCATGATCGCTTTTTTCGTTTTACATTTTCATTTATTGTCATTTCCATTCAGTCAGTCATTAAGTGCTATTTAAAATGTTAATGTGCTACATATCCACACAAACAAACAAAGTGTGCAATCCAATGAATGTTAATCTAACTGGGTTTTGATAGATAACATATCTCTTTTTCTTCTCTCAATTATTTTATTTCTATTGTGCACTCTAATCAATATTAATCAAACTATTGTTCGTTTATACATTTTAAGAATGGCGTTTATCTTTTTTGAGAATTAGTTCTTATTTTATTTAACCCTCCTATTGTCTTCGTTTTCCCCCCCTCACTTTGGTGTTCGCGGTCAAATTTGACCGGTCCTGTTTTAACTGCTATTGCATTAACACAAAAACCATTAATCATCACCAAATTTCATTTAACACCCTTTCAAACTGTACATATTGTATCAGACTACTGGTATACATGAAAAACTGCAGTAAATATACAAAGAATAGACACTGAACATGTATTGCATGTGCCAGGTGTGATCCGTGTGGGGGGATGGGCACATAAGAGCGGGAAATGTGTCAAATTGTTCTGTGTGTGTGTGTTTGTGTGTGCCAGGTGTGATTCACATGGGGGGATGAGGGACGTAAGGATTTCATTTAACCGAAGTGAGATGCAGCCAGTGTGTGCGCATTTGTAGTATTTTTTATTTAAGTAAAATTTGCCATGAGAAACATTAATATGCCTGATGATGTCTAAGAAGTATGTTGAAAAACAGTGAATCTCAGTCAGTTGCACTTGGGTTGTCACCTGAAGGTCACTTTTTTCCAACTCCTGGTGTTCGTTGTCTTGAAAGTTTTTGATTAAGTGTGAAGTAACCTTTTCATAAGATTCCGAACTTTTACTTTTATTAGACCCTCCTCTTGCCAACATATTGAAGATCTCATTTACCTCCATACTCTTTTCGATCGAGAAAAGGCATCTCACACTGGGTGGGTCAAAACTTTTTCTTTTTTTTAAAATCTTGTGGGGATAGTGTTATCTGTAATACTGTCTCTGCTTGAAATCATCTCATGTGTTCTGTGTTCAGGTGTAAAGGTGGCACTGTACGCCATTATCATCCAATTGTTGTATCCAATTATATGAATAAATGTTAATTCAGACATAACTAGTCTGCGATTTAAAATATGTGTTTCTAGGTTATTCTTCACAGACTACCAGAGACAATAACCTTGTCGGCCCTTTTTCTCCTCTTTAAACTGTGATCAGCAGTGCATAATGAAGAAGCTGTCTCAGGGGGCTCCGACCTGGGCACCCATCCACTTCATAAATTGCTTTTCAACAAGAGGTAATCCGGTGGAGTTGTCTCGGATGATTACCACTTTCTTGTGAAATCCTCATGCAAACCTCTGCAAGTGGATGGCCTCTGAAAGCTAATATTAAGCAATCCCTTTGTGTGTCCATGATTGAATACTATTCAGTCCAATGAACAAAACTGTGATCTCACAGTGACCACATGAAATTAGCTATATAAGGTTTATCATAAACACTTTTATATGATGGATTGCATGTAATAATATGATCCTGACAATCAATACAGGTGATGTGGACCCATAAAACACATAAATTACAAAACCAATAAATCTGGCTTTTTGCAGCAGATCTCCAAATTGATCAATACATTCATCCTAATTCTGATCTGAAGCCACTTTTAACCACACAACAGTTTTGAAGATAAACGGTTCTTCTGCTAAGGTTCAAGCACATAAACAACATGGTTTGGGTTCAATATAGAAAAACAGGATACAAAAAGAAGCATTCATCATTATTGTATGTCCCCTCAACCCATCCATTCACCCAAAATTCTTCCATCTTCAGACTTTGTGGCCCGATGTTAACGTTATACTACTAACGTCATCACTATAATATATATGCCGCAAGAGGGGTTTGTCAAATGAACAGACCCGCGTAATTTTTGAGCAACTGCGGAAACAATTGTCTCGAGAGGGTGCTGGTCAGTCTCAACTACCCAGCTGTGTAAACGTTTCTCTCTTCTCTATCAGGAAAATGTGATGCCTGACATTTGAGAGGTCATGTTTGAAAGCCAGCGATTCAGGTGCTGAATGGAGAGAAATGGCAACTATAAATGGTATTTGTGGGATAACGTTTAGAAAAAGTGCCTCTGCCCACGTTTTGCAGTATTTTCAGGTTATGGTTATACAGAAACAGTACAAGGCTACATTTTCCACTACCAACTGTGGAAAATGTCCGCAGGCTCTCAGGCTATGAGGAGGAAAAGAAAGTGTGGGGTTGTGAAAGCTCTCAGGGTGGTTAAATTAAGCTTTTTCTTCCTTGTCCCTTTCTTTGTATTGCCTTTCCTAGTTGCATGCTTACATCTCTCATAGTTACGGCAGAACATTTTTTGTCTAGCTAATCCACAAATTATATATCGGAAATGTACTTTTGATTCAGTTCTATATTTACTGTCCATACATGCTTATTCCATAATGGTATTTCACTAAGACATTATATGTTTATTACCATCATGTAATGGTATCATGATGACAATTAACGTTTGTAATAAAAGGGCAGACAATGTCACACGTGATTAGGTATTTCATATAGCATTTTAGTTATTTGAACATTTTTTTTATTCAAAAGTAATGTTATGAACAATGCCAAGTTTGTCGTTTTATTTGAAGGGATCAATGAGGGGTTTTAGCCACGTTAGCAAACTAGCAGCCTTGTAACATGTTGACAGGATGTGCCAAGGACTGAACTGAGGACAAGGACAACCTGCTCCCTGCCGAGCCTTGTAGGAAAACTTTAAAAGAGTTTCTGAAATCATGTCATCTTAAAGTGTATGGCCATGCCTGGATAGAGCGTGCTGATTATTTCCACCTGTGTGACTGAGATTCAAAATAAAGATTTTTTTAAATGTCATAGCGTTGTGTAGCTGCTTGTTATATCTCTAACTTTAATGTGCATTACATCACAGAATCAGTCAGGGTGTGTTTCAGCCAGCCGCTCTGTACGAAGCTTACAATTACCTTTTCACAGTTTACACCAGCGATTTATTAAAGTGTCTGCATATCAAATGTGGGATGACAAATTGGAATAGGGGCTCAATAGTCACTATAATTCTCAAAATGTGATTTTGCACCTCAAATAAAAAAAATTCTCCACAAACGTATTACTAAGCACTGAATGACACATTTATAAGGAGAACATATTCATATATGTATTCTACTGTGACATGTTTACATGCTTTAATGTTTAAAAAGGTCTTTATTTGTGTGCGCTGCACTTCTTTTCACCCTCTGTCTGAAACCAGAGCCCAGTGTGCTCTGATTTTGATTGATCAACCACTTAGAGATGTCCCGCCCCTTAGCCTATCATGTTCAATGTGTTGGAGCGCTAGCAAGTAGACAGTAACATTGTGATGTCACGAGTCCAAAAAGTGTGTGGGAGAGAAACTCCTTCTGGAGGGAACTTGGGGATTTTAGCCTTTGAAGACCATTAACATGCACAATAAAAACAGGAAAGGGATAACCCCAAAAACTGTAATGGACCCCTTTGAATGAATGACTTGAGGAACCAATGGTTTCAAACTGCCTCACTAACAATGTGTTAGGTATAGTTTATGCACCAGACCTGTTACACAAACAACAGATGATAATGCAACATACAGTATAGTGCAAACTATAGAGCCACAAGCATATATATCTATATATATATATATATGTATATATATATAGATGCTGTTGGATGTTTGAAGTTTGTATGTGGGTTTGTTGGATAATAATACAGCATATACCTAGCTGAGTTTGAAACCAGAAAAGATGAGTAGAAAACATTTCCCTGGTAATGTACAGGGCGATACATTACATGTAATTACATATTTTTCCCTGGCAGGCGGAAATTTCCCACAGCGGTCCACCACAATATAAATGCTGTGATGTTAATGGAGGCTCTGTTGTTTAATAAAATGAAAGCTTAAAAAGGTATTTTTTATGAGGGTATTTCTTTCATCATCATCGAGGAGCAAAGGCCCATTATTATCACAGAGTTATTTGTTGTCATCATTCCCCAGCATTGCCTACTTAAGGCAGGAGCTGTAAAGAAGAGCTACGGTCTCTAAAGGGGGAGATATACAGCAAGCAGGCCTTCACATGACAAATGAGGAGCTTGGCCCCCGCTTATTTATGGCTACTTAAAGCTGTCAGTTGGAGATGATAAAGGGTGACCGCTTGATTAGAAAGTGTTAGATTGGTCCGGTCCTTGTGACCCCCGACAGGAACAGATGAGAAGGGAAAGGTGCCGATAGCGTCAGAGAAACTGTTTCTGTCTTGACAGGTTCACTGGTTTGAAATGTTGGCAGACAAGAAAAAAGAAGACTGAAGAGGATATGTTTGTCAGGTTGTCCTAACAGCTGAGCCTGTGTCATCTCTATTTAATTAGTTCAGTCTGCCTACTCTTGATTGATGTCAAAAGAAGCGCCAAATTGGGTGTCATGATTCTGTATTGGAAAAGAAAATAATTAGTAGATGAAAAGGAAGACGGCAGAGTATAATGGACGGCTGCCTGTAGCTCTGCTGGCGAAGTAATAGGTGAAGAAATTGATTTGGGAAAAATCAATTCGCAATCACCTTCATTACTAGGCTTTATTATGACCTTAACTTGACATTTTCAAATATGGTGTCTAAAGCATGTGAGTGGTGGGGAAGGGGGTACTGCGGTTTCTCAATTTCCCTTTTCTATTCATTAAAGTCCAACAAAAAAACTTCAAAAAAAGTCATTTAGCATTGGATAAAAAGAGGTAAATGCTCATTTGTCATATTATTTTACATTCACAGGAGAACCAACCTACGGAAGAGGATTAGGGCGACATGAAAAAAGAAATTCACATCCATACTTTTTTTTTCATGTGGCCCTAATCCTTTTCCGTACCAACCCGTTTAAAAAAAATAGTTGCTGCTCCATACTGTACATCTGCAATAAATATATCTGAATTTCACATGGCTTATCTGCCATCTTCTGTATTAAGTGGGTCTTCTGCTGCATTGCAGTTAAAGCAGTCAAAGACTGATAGGCACTCTCAGACCCTTTTTTTTCTAGATTGCTGCTGCTATGCCATCTTGTTAAGTGGATGGTTAAGTATCATGGTCTCGCTGAAGCGTGTTCTGTTGGTTGATGGAGCAGGATTCACTGAGAGATAGAGAGCCACAGACACCAGATATTACCAGGGATCTCAAACTGCTACAGTCACACAGTCTTTCACTCAGAGCCATTACAAACAAATAACTCTGCTGTCCTCCTTTTTGTTGTTGCAGGGAAACCATCCGAATCGTTCAGTTCAAGTGTTCAGTTCCCAAAAAAATGAAATCCTGCATTTTGCGCTCAGTTCATAAAAGTTGGCCAGAATAAATACCCTAACAAATGTTTATCAACAGTTATAAAAATAGTATAGGCTGTTGCTAATGTATTAATCAGGTATCTAAATGGGTGCATTTTATCATCATTTAAAGCCTATTTTCTTGATGAGTTAGTGATGAATAGATAATGCACCTTAATAGTCTTCATTAACCTAAAAACACCCTCAAAACTTAAGAACAGGTCTCACAGCAACCTTAAGGATACAGAGGAACTAGTGCGTTAAATGTGTCTTTTTTAGGAAATGTGTCTCTGCCCTCTTTCATGATGATGGACAAGAGGGGCACAACAAGATCCTGGGGTGCAGATTGTGGTTAAGCCACAAATCGTATTGCCTTTGAACAACATACCGGAGATAGCTGTGACTTTCATTACAGCCTGCCCCTCTGGCTAGTATCAGCAGGATCATCTTATGTGCACTTCACAGTGTGTTTACATGTAATGATATAACAGAAGTGTCACTTTTATCAATATTGTTGTGAAATGTTTGAAACACATAAAACATTGACTGTGTATAACTTCCCCCCATGGCATGACTGTACAGGCATTCTTAATAACTCTGAAATGAGTGTGAACCTAAAGACTATCTTACGAACCGAACACACCAGACGCAACGCCATTAGGAGGTTAGTGGTGAGCAGTGACAAATGGCCCCTTCCCCAATTCCTGTCCCCCTTCTTCTGGCTGGGGGGTTGAGGCGGTCTCAGTCTCATTATGTTCTCTCAGAAGAGGCTGCTGCGTCACACGCTGCGCCTGGTAGTAAAGTTTGGTATATCGATCTTGCCTGGTGTTTGGCCAATGTTAAAACTTTTGAAATAGTTGTCACACTGTCACTAATTCACATTTGTTTATAAAAAAAACATGAAAAGTCGTCCAAAGTGACATTTATAAATGTGATTCTGTGACGACCCCTCCACACCACATGGGGTGCCGTCTGTTTGTGTGAGGTTTGTCTGTTTGTGTGTGTGGTTTGTGGGTGTTTACAGGTTCCTGTGCTGATGAGCCACACCTGCCGGGTGAGCTACGCTGCCAAAAGAATATAGGAGGAGCAAGCCAGATACGTCGCTCTCACTCCTCTGGGCACTCTCTCTGCGCCAGCTTCGGGGACCTATTGCTCGTGTCCGTTCAGTTGTTTGTGATTAAGAATAAAACTGTTATATTCTTACCTCTCGTCTCGCCTCCCTGCTTTATGTTACAGCCCAGGAACCGGGTTGTAACAGTGCAAATATATTGGTGGAGCCTGTGACATAAGATTTGCATCGACATAATACACTGTAGCTATGTACGTATGACGAATAAAAGCCTTGAACCTTGAACCTTGATATTAAGATATTAGGCGCTTTCACACCAAGTACTTTTCCCAGGAATAGTTCCCGTAACCTAGTTCCCCGGAAATCTTTAGTTCCGGAACTATCTAGTAGATCGCGTTCACACCGGAATTAGTCCCTGAGGGAGGATTACGCAAATGAAGCCGCTGACGTCACTTCTGCTTATTCTGATTTGGGTTTACTGGCAGGCCGCAAACAACTTCACGGCGTATACTGCCAACCGAAGTCCCCGGCCGGAAGTCCCCAGAGTTGGGGACTGGCTTCAGTAGAAGCTGCTGGGAAGACTCCCAGCAGCTTCTGTAAGCTTCTGAGTAAATCGGCAGAAGCGCTGACACCTCCTCATCACTCCACCGCTCCCATGTTTTCTTTTGTGTTGCTATAAGTTAGTTTCTCTCCGTTGGTGCGCTGGGCTAATGCTAATGATAATAATGCTAATGCGAGCAAATAAAATGGCGGCTTCACAAAACTTTTCTGAGTTTTACGAATGGATGTAAATTAAGAACTGGATACAGCGTGAGAGGCGGGGCCTCGTTAATTCCTATGAGAGTTGCTCATTGGCGCATGAAGACAAAATGGCCCAACCTTTGAGAGAGCGAAACGTCACGAAAGTATTCATATATTCATATAATCCGTTCTTATTGTGCATCCATGGGTAAAGTTAAGACTGTAGTACTGAACACGTCACATGAACGTGCCGGGCAGCGCGGTCCCGTGGGTTAGATGCGCGTTCATAATGCCGAGGAAAATAACTCTCAGAATAACGTTATTAGCACATTTTACAACTTGAGGACCAAATGTTTTTAATAAGGGCTATACAAATGTTCATACTGGGTAGTTTATTTTGTTTAAAAAAAATTATCCAACGATTTACAAACGTCTCTTTCCCAATGTTAGTCGTTTGGCCACAACAAATATTTTTCTCAGAGTCCGGCGCACTTCCTGGGGGCTTGGTTTTACGGGGCATGGTTTGCAATTCGCCCAGCCAATCAAAAATTGGAACCTTTTTCTCCCCAGGAAAGTCCCTACTCTCTAGCAGGGATGAAAGGGGTGAAAAGGTTCCCCAAAAATAAGTTCTAGTTACAGATCTTTTTGATGTGAACGCAAAATCCCAGAAACTATTCCTGGGAAAAGTACTCCGGTGTGAAAGCGCCTAAGTACAATCATAAACACCAGATACTGACATCTGAGAATCTAAAGCCATTTGAGAAACTAAAGATATTTAGTTGTCTTTGGTTAATAAATGACATTAATAGGCGCTTTCACACCGGAGTACTTTTCCCAGGAATAGTTATGATAGTTCTTGGGATTTTGCACCAAAAAGATCTGGAACTAGAACTTAGTTCATGCGAACCTTTACACCCCCAGATAGTGCCTGCTAGAGAGGTGGTACTTTCCTGGGGAGGAAAAGGTTCCAATTTCTGATTGGCTGGGCGAATTGCAAACCACAGAAAAGTTTTGTGAAGCCGCCATTTTATTTGCTCGCATTAGCATTAGCCCAGCGCACCAACGGAGAGAGACTAACTTATGGCAACACAAAATAAAACGTGGGAGCGGTGGAGTGATGAGGAGGTGTCGGTGCTTCTGGCGATTTACCATCCAAAAAAAGTTTTTAATTATTTGTCATTTGGTTCATAAATCTAATTTTGCTCAACAACCAACATTTATTGAAGTTTAAGTTTGTTCTTTATTGTTAAAACTCCCATTGCCCAAATTCTCAAATTGACATCAGATCAGATGTGCATTATGCTAAATACATAGACCACTGGAGGTCAATGTTAGTCGTCATAAATGAGATGCAAGATGTCACAGCAGGGAGAGAAGGCAGAAGGAGATTTAAAACAAGGGGCAGCCTCCACCTCCATGGTTGCAGTTCACGACTGAAGGGAATAGGAGAGAATGTCAATTTGATTTTGGATAGCACGTTCTGAAGACACTGACAATATGACACTGAAATGCACCGTTCTTGAATAGCACTGCTGCACATGTGTTGGGGTTCTTCAAACAAGCAACAATAAAGATTTGGTCCAATTTGTCTAGGAGCCGCACTTTTAATATGTGGTACAGACACATATTTCAAATGACAAATGCTTCCACGTTTCAGAAATCTGATTTTATATTCTTGCAGGTGTAACCATGTGCAGTACCATTTTCCCCAATCAATGTTTTGGTTATATTTTAACCGTTAACGACTGTAAATGTCAGCTTTTTTCTTGTTAAACATTATTGTTGATACTGCTTTGTTATAAAAACAGCGGGAATTAATTGAGGAACTCATGAAAGTCAGGACAAAACTTTAAAAAATATGAATATGAAAAAGAAAGACAAAAGACAAATCACATGATTCTCTTTTAGTATACCCTCATATGTTATTTGAGAATCATTTTTAGAAAAGCTGAATTGTTCAAATATAAGCAATAAATATTATGGGTTGATAGCATTGTTAAATCTTGCAAGTCAGATTTCATTTTGAGGTTTTTGCCCAGCCATGAACAGTTTCTTGGTTAAATCCAAAGACTGACAGTCTCTCATTTCTCCCCAGAGCCCTTTTAATTTATCACACTGAGATAGCCCTTCTATCATTAAGTGTCTTTCTCATATCCAGCTAAATGAAACGGCCATTCAATGGATGAAAATAGCCGGAAATTCAATGAAGAAAATTATTTAATTAAAGCTGAATTGAATATAATGTAATAATATGTGTTCTCCATTTTACAACCTCCTCGTTCTGCAGTGGTCAGGCTGTACTCATTTTCTGTTCCACCTGGTGAAGAAAAAAACACTGAACCCTCTCGAGGAAGAAAATGGGTTTTACTACAACATATGGATGAAAAAGCCCTACTGTATGTCTCAAAGATATGGAGCTGCCCCATGATGCTAGATACAAATAAAACAAAACATTAATCAAACAGTAGGTTCTTCAGAGTTGTGTGTTATAAAAGTAACACTCATTTACATGTTGCAATCTTTTCAGGACACTGGTTTAAATTTCACGAGGACTGGAGATGAAGGAAAGCTACTGCCATCTTGTGGATACATAAAAAGGTAAGGAGACCAATCTGTTTTTTACACTACAGAGTCGACTTGAGGGATATGAGCTTAAGAGTGAACCAACAGCAAAATAGCATTTTACCCAATAGGTATGAGAACAAAACCTATTTTTATTAGTCAATAATAAATTCCTCTGATCTAAATACTATGCATACCCTAGTTTAGGTTGTTCTTACAAATCACTCACCTTAGCAGTGACACATTCTGCCATGTAACATTTCCCGGATTCAGAACACACACTGTGCAAAGTGAACAATATTTATATATAACGTGTTTAATGTACAGAAGCAGCAGCAGACATTAATTTAAGGAAAAATCAATGTTTAGTGATATTGTGATAATCCAGACTGAACTGTGTGGTACAAGCTACAAGCTCAATGCTGTAGCTCTAACCCTAACTATAGTGGGTGAACATTAGACCCTGTGTATATAAATGCTTTGAGTTCATAGGAAAGGTGATGACACGGTAAGTTAGGAAGCAACCATCTCTTGGCAAAGGGTTACAAAAATGTGACGTACGGAGCCGCAAGCCACCGTCCACCCAGGCAGCCCATAATGATGACATAGTGCGAGTCGTACCACATCGCAGCACCGCCGGGAGGGAAAGGTGCTTTGTTTATGTCAAGCCTCTTTGATAGCACTGTGTTGATGCTAGATGGATGAGAAGCGTGGCTGACTCTTAGACACCCCCTTAGGACTCCTATGGGTATTTTCATTGAAAGCAATTACGCCTTAAGCTCTCAGGTATGTACAGTGATTGGTCAGCTCTTAAGGATATTCAAATGTGGCTCTACCGAGGAAACGTACAGGCAACAATCAGAGTACCAGAGTCTGAGTGTTTAGAGAACACAGACTATTTGTCAGAGGGAAGAATTATTCATGCTTGGAGCTGTAAGTAATGGCGATGGAGGCCACCGGGAAGATGTGATAAGGATTTCAAATGCAATTTACTGCGAGGAGGTACCCTATCTCACAATGATGAGGGCCTTTTTTCCCTCTGCCTCTTCTTTCTTGCCAGTGGACTGAGACTTTTTAGTCATATTGCCTTCGTCTCTGATTTATGTTATACAGAAAATCTTGCAAGTTAAATTAGTTCTATTACCAACACTTTGAATATGTTGAATAGAGTAGGGCTACATGTCAGGAATGTAATCATTCTGGGTGTTTTATGTTCTCTGTTTAATATCTAGCTTTTAGCATTTAACTACAATGATGTATAACAGTATGTAAGAACCAATGCATAATATCTGATGGCAACAGTTTATAAATAGTGCAGACTTACCATTGAAACAAGCCTTGCAGATGTTGAATGCACAAAGCTGACTGATGTGTTGTGAATGATATCATTGAAATGGAGACAAGCTAATTAACCAAAAGCTAAACACAAGTGTAACACTCTCCAGACTGAAAGATGCTCCAACAATAGAGGACTTTGACCTGGATTGGTTTCCGGATATCACAGTACAACACATTATCCTGCACTATAACAATGGAGCTGGTGCTATCAGAGAGACAAATCCATATACATCAGAAATTAGAGGTGGTAGAGCCTAATAGCCAGGACATGTATAGAAACAATTTGTCTCCAGAGTCAAAGGAAGTGTATCTCATTGTGATGCATGTTCAACACCATGAGATCAAACAAAATTAAGAATGTGACAGCTTTACAACTGCATTAAAATAGTTTTTGAGTGTTTGCTCAACTTTATATTATATTAAACCGAGAATGTTGAATAGCAAATACTCTATATTAGGGACGAAGTGTCAAGCCAAAAATATCCTTTGAGTCTCATGTTGCTCAAGTCTTTCAGGCTATATAGCTCCAGTTGTTCTACCTTTTAAAAATTTTATGAAAAACCTAAATGATAAGGTCAAAACCAATGTTATATCTGTACAGTGAATATAATAATAATAATAATACATTATATTTTATTTATATAGCGTTTTTCACAACTCAAAGACGCTTAATAAGGATATAGTCAACACCTGCTTGGCTAACCATAATAACTACAAAACATTTACCAGCACCTCCAAACCTGGAAGCAGTGACTTGCCGTCTTGTCGTCATATATGACTCTGCTTCAGAGTGAAATAGTTTGGCAAGTCCCCCCCCACCACCACCACCCATTAAGGCTGCAGGCAAGTTGTTGTGTTGCCATCAGACAGAGCCAGTAGTATGCTACAAATTCAGACTAGGATCAAATGTGATTAAATTTGAGTCTGATAACTAATGCCTTGTTTCTCTGTATTGAGTGTCCTGTTTTCGAGTGCTTAAGCCTTTCAATTCAGGGAAGCATTTGTTTGGTTCTGTTGTAGACACCAGATCGCCTCTAGTCTCATCAAATCAAAGCAAAAATAGCTTTTCATTACTGAGGGGAAAAAAAGTCTGGGCTGTTTGGTCAGAAGCCAAGAATACAAGAACCCAGAATACATGGACACATTTCCCCCAGCAGCTTTCTAGAAAGGCAATAAACACTATCCATAAGGCAATTCCTCTCTTAGAGAGAAGGAAATACAATGAATGTGAGTGTCACAAATACAGCACTTTTACTGCTTTCCCTACACATTCTGCACAGCTCACTGTGATTTAAAGCCATCAGTAGTCCATCAGCGGCGCTGCAGTGGGCATGTAAGAGGCACCTGATGTATCAACGCAATCATAGCTCTTTGAGTTGACATACGCTACAGAAATGATGAACGGGTGACAGCATATAGACTATAAAATATGACCGAGCGCCAGGCAGCTGAAATAAGGTCTGATTACTGAAACAGTGAAACACAGCTCTGGAGACTATGTGAAAGCAATCCATCATTAAAAACAAGAACATATTTAGTGCATTTCTTCAAAGCAAGCAAATGTCAGATCAAAATGAATGTGTTTGCATAATGCCTCGATTGTTATGTTCATGGGAACCACGTCCATGCCATCGACTTAAATTGAACAGAAAGCAAATATCCAAACCTCAAAGCACAAGAATCTCAAGCAATTGGACCACAATGGGACAAGTTTGTGACAAAATGACATGAGGACAAATAATTGCCTTAAAGAAAATGTCATCGATATACTGCATCATTGTGAAATTCATTCAATGTTAAGTTGAAAACATTGTTTTCCTTGCATAGAATAGATATAATTGGGAAGGATGAAACCCTCTTTAATGGTCACACATGCAGAGCACACAGCACACACAGTGAAATGTGGCCTCTGCGTTTAACCCATCCTAGTACCAGGAGTCTAGGAGCAGTGGGCAGCTATTGTACAGCGCCCGGGAATGCCTCCAGGGTGAACGTAAACAATCCCCAAAAGAGAACATTTTTGATGAATTGATGTAAATGGGGGCCATGATAAACAACAGCAAAACCGTATCAAAACATCTGTTCACACTCACACGTCCTATGCAGTATAATCCGAATGTAATTTAACCAGTCTGTTCTTCACAAACAAACTATTTAAAACAAGTCTGTTAACAACCATCCCATTGAGTAAGGGGCCAGCACAAGCTTGAGACTGTTCATGGTGACACAGGGTGAGTAACCAAGATACCCAAATACTAATTGTGGGGATGAAGTATTCCTTAATTAATAATATTATTCTGCAAAAACCTTTACTCCTGGGCTAATACTAAAATACCAGAGCAATAGAAAAAGCCCATAACTCCATTAAGTATGTAAAATGGGAACATCTCCTGCATGCCTCGGAGGAAATTCAGCACAAATGTATATTGCTTTCCGGCCACAAAAAGTCTATTCTATCTTAATCTATTAAGGAAACCTTAATTTCAACCAATTCCAAAATTGTATGAATGTTTTTACATCTGATAGAAAAAGCCCCCGTCTAATATTTCAGCTACTGGCATTAAAGTCGGTGGCATAAAGGTAATGGACAAGATTCTGGCAGCTTGCCTGGATCTTTTTACATCACCCCTTATTCATAATGAACAAACTGGCTCTGCAGAATCCATGCATGCTACTGACTTTATGAGAAATCCTATCTATTATTTATGCTCCTTATAATGCTCATCAGTTGTTAAAACTTTACACTTTAACTCGATAAGAACAAGAGGCACTCAGCTTTCTTTTTCTTTTTTCTTTTGTCATTTGCTCCATATAACAGACATCACTCTAAATCCGTCCCACGTGTATTATAAGTTATGGTTTTTACTATATGCTGCATGTTGTCAGGGTTTAAAAGTAACTGTGTGAGTCAGCATCAATGCCTCTTGGTTTTACAGAAACAAGCTACATTTTCTTAAATGTATGAAGTTCTCAGTGCTGAGGGTTTTAATACTTAACCACATGTGACTGTGAAACATGTTTCACAGTCAAAAAGAAAGGCAAGATTTCTTTATTTAAACCCAACGTCCTTCAAATTGTTCGGCTCACCGCTATGTTTGTCTAGCCCCATAAAATGTGAGTACACAGATGTTAAAAGTTTTTGTGGAACAGCGAGGGACACTATATATTACTGCATCCATACTTTTGCTGATGCCGGACATTCATAACACAATTTTTGCTTGGAAATTTGATATCGATCTCCTTGCTATATACGTCTTCTGACATGCTTCACATTAGCATTCATACAAGTTGAGGACCAAACAAGCCGATGGTGCTTTAAAACAGAGAGCCAGCCAGCAAGAAGGAGCAGCGGGTACCAATTTATCAATACTGAAGAAAATGAGTATTGAAAATATTTCAATTATTGAAAAATATGCATTGAAAAAATGTTTTGTGTGTGTGATGGAACTTTCTGTTCTTGAACTGTATGCTACCATGCATATTGCTGTGTGTGTTAAAAACAAAAAGGGCTTATCCTGATGTGTTCATTTCGAAAGTAGTTATATTTGTGGGATATGTCATTTTGTATATTATTCTAATTTGTGTACATTTTATTTTTTAACTGTGCTAGTTAATTATGGATTATTTTTAAATTGTTAAACTGCATAAACTCTATCAACAAATAACTGCTTACTATGCTTGTTGCGTAAACATAACCTTTTGTAATCTCATCATTTTGAATGAGTACTCAAAAAGCCCATTGTTCGCGTGTTGGGACGGGTTATTTCTGACCATTGAGAGGCGAGAATTTACCTGGAGTGCAGCTAGTGAAGCCCAATTAAGAATATCTTCTCTCCTTGTTAAAGAGTGAGTGACAAGGCCTCAGCTGATGTTCTGTCGAGGTTTCCCTCAGAGGGCAATCTGTGCTGCGGAGAGGCAGGCCAGGCTGTCTAGTTAGCACCTCGGCGGTGGCTCTCTGTGGTTCCCCATGACTGGAATGAAAGCTATGCAGCATGACATTTCGTCGATATAAGGAGGAGAGGCTGAGGGGGTTTAATTCCTAATCCAGCTGGTTTATGTGGGATCAAGCCTACTCAAGAGCCTATTCAGATGCATTAGAAGTACGGCACGAGGAAGGACAAGCATGACAGGACACTGGTACCGTTTGGACTTCTATGTCCTGTAGAGAAAGACACATCTAATGTGTCAGAAGTCTCTTTCCATGTATTATTCCATCCCTAAGCAGTTTTCATTGAATGCCAATTTTGCAATGATGCAGAATTGATGAATCTTTCACATGTGTTTTGTTAAACTGATTTGTTGGCACACATTATGCACATCTTTTGGTGGCGAATTATGTTTATAATCAAGTAAAAAATGTGGTGTTTCATTAAAGCTAGGGGGAAAAGGATGCTAATGGATCTTTAAATAAAAATCATACACACGCAAATGTAGCACTAATCTGATTACAACACTAGAAAACAAAATTGTTGGCGTGAAAGCAATGCCCTGTGCTGTTAGCAAAATTAAAAGAGTCTATCTTCTGTAGCCATTTTAGAAAATCTGAATTTATCAGATTCAGTTTTACATTGTCAGACCTCAGCTGTTGGGCTCTGCTTTTAGCTGAATGCTAGTATTAGCATGCTAGTATTTGTATGCTAGATGTCATATTAGCGTGGTGACATACTCGAGTTATATGCTTATGTTTCACATGTTAGTAGGCTATGAGAACATTTAAGTTAAAGTACAGATGAGTGGAAACTCTCTGTCGGTGGTGCTAATGAAAAGTCAGGGATCACCAAAGTTGTTACGAGTCGCCGCTGGGTACCATGCATGTAGGTCTCACACTTAAGGGCGATCCGTTCTGTAGTTGTACCGCGTACCAACAGACTGACTGACTTACTGAACAACATTGCCATTTCTAGAGCCATGCTGCTAATGTGGCAGAAAAACAACCATGTTTCCATGGAGGGAACATAACAGGAATTAAATATAGTTACCTCCATAAGGAAATTAGATCAGCAACTGCAAAAACAAAGTTTGTTAAAGTCCACTGTTGATGTTTATCACCTGCTGCAGTGACATCTGTTCAAGTCAATATTTTCTTGTTATAAGTGGTGCACAAAACACGTTCCACGAGGTACAGAGAGAACATTTTGGATTGTTATGTAACAGACATTCCAGTAAATGACCTTGAGATAATGAATGCCTTGTTCTCCCCAAAGCAACAACTGCCTCATGAGAACATCTTATACCACATGAATGTCATGACCTTGAATATGTAATATAAGAAGCGCACAGTAGACAAGGGGATTAATACCTTGTTCACAGCAGTGGGGCTCAATTGAGGATCAAACTGATAATGTATATCAGTCATACTCCCTTTAAGTTCAATGGAGAATGGATGACTTTTATATTCTTTTGTTAGCAATCCAAATTAAGATCAATATGTGTCCAGCCACCACTAATTAAATAACTTTATAATGTTGTATTTTTCCATTACACAAACAGATAACGGCACAAACTTAAACATGTTATTCTTTAGCTTAATGTGCTTGCACTTTCAGTAATCAACCCTATACTTCACAGTAACTAAAAGCACTACAAATGATGGTTAAAGATGTATGGTATCTGAAAGCATGGGATAGCACACTCACAAAAGGAACTCACTTCTTGTCAGCAGCTGCTGTGAGAGATGAGCGCGCTGGCATCAGTAATTACTGCGGTAACATACAAACTTCACCACTAACTTGTCATTGGTAGCCGTCCCCTCTCCCTAAGGCTATTCATCCCTTCTTACCTCATTCACTACCCCCCCCCCACCACCACCCCCACCCCCACTACTTTCCCCTTAATATTAACCCACCCACTTTGAGCATCCATCTGCCTACACAGAAGAAGTCTCTCCTTGACAGTGTCTGTCTTGGAACAAGCTTGCAGGCAGCAACATCAAATCGTGTTTTTCCAAAGGATTTAATATCAAGTGAACCCTAGGAGGCAGCGAGTTTATACCATAAACCAGTCTCAGTGGGAGTGAGGACAAGGCTGTTGACAGGTAAACCAATCTTCCTCTCTGTTTGTTTGTGTCTGTGTTTGACCGTAGGGGATCGCATCGAGACCATAGGTCAGCCCATACTTCCTCATGATACCCCAGGCGGATTACTGTCTATGAAATGACAGAAGTACAACAACAGGGGGCTTTCTGGGATGCTTTTGAAAGGAATCAGAGGCTTATATAAAAGAAAACCGGATCAAAGTGTTGATTTTCATTATTTGTTAGTTGGCATTGTGGTAAATAAAAGAATGCTCCTCCTTCAGCAATCAATGATCACACAAGATGGCTTGATGCGATTTACATTGAAAACGTTGCACATGAACAGATAAAAGAAAATATTCAGCTGTCATGAGATACAATTAATCTCAGCTCATTCCCCCCCTTTCCCTCTATCCATTGTTGTTGAGAGCATCTAATTCTGAACATTTTACTTCTGAGAAAGGGGATCTCGCAGCAGCAATAATCTGCAGTGAAGCTTGATGTAACCATATGAAGCTATTGCAGGGTCACAGCTAACTATAGCTTGGGAGCTGAGCACCATCAGTGTCCTGCACTCAATATCACTTGACCCCTCAATGACCGCCGTCTCTTAATGTTTGTAAGCCCTTAGATCTGTTCTGAATATAACAACATGCATAATCTTTCTTGTCAAAATAAGCTTAATACACTGCGATATATAAAAAGTGTCTGCCACCATCCCTTTATAAATACATTCGTCAAGGCATACTAACTTCAGTGAACACAAAAAGCATTTCCAACAAAGAATTGTACTTCTTTTGAACTACATCAACTGGTTGATACAAAACCTTTCTGTAGCCCTGTCTATCGGCACATATAAGTATTCTTCCCTGCATGCAATGCTTACAGAAACGAACAAGCCTCAAGCCTTTAACTCTGGTCAACTTATTAGCCTCCACATATAGGGAGATAAAAATGGGTAAATAAGGAAGGCCTGGAGGTTTTATACAAGTGATGCAACCAATGACACAACATAGTTATATCTGACTGTCAACAGAATGGCCACTAGGGATGCAATGCTGAGGAAACTGCTGAACCAGTTACACTCAGAAAAACATTGGTGTTATAGTAAGAGGACAATAAAAGCATAAATATTATGTCTGACACCTTCTGCTGGTGGTAGTTTTGTTAGTGAAAATGTTCTTGTCCATCTAATTTGGTTGATTTACACATCTTTTCTGCTCAAATTAGATTGCCTCTCATAACTGCTCTGGTCAAAGTAATAATACATAATCACAATTGGCATCCTCAAAACATTTGGCCTAATAAATAACCTAATAGTTCTGTTTAAAGTATATAGCTGCTGATGCATCCCTTTGGGATAGCTTCAACGGCTATTTCTATTTAAGGAATGCATAAACACAGGCTGGTGTGCACTGGTCAGCTTTGAGTCTGTTGTTATCACGGTATAAAAATGTTTGGTTAGAAATTATTTAATATGCTGCAGCTTTTTATGCTATTTATTATTCATTTAGGCTACGAGTCAGAGTGCACTCAGTGCACTTTTGCAAATGTAGTTAATCTACAGATAACTTGCAGGTTGCTTTTACCCATCAGCAAATCGATTAGTTGACAAGTAGGAAGTACTTCAGTTAATCAAGATCTTTTTTTTTGGTCGGCTTCAGGCATAGTACATTTGATACTTTATAATTCAAGGACACATTGATGTCTGGTGTTTTTTTACTAATGGTCATGTTCCCATTTCTTTTTTGCAGGTCCCTCTACTGACTGTTAACTCTTGCCAGAATGTGGAAGAGAGAGAAGAGCGAAGGTCCCACTCCCAACAGAAGATGTACAGTACTGCAACCCACCTTCCTCTTCTCACCTATCTCTTCTTATTTTCTGCTTGTTCATGTTCCACCAATTTAAATAATAATAAAGTGGTCTATCCACCTCCATCTTCTGCAAACATTGATGGGTGCAGGAGTACATTGATGCTGTGTCAGAGGAACTATATTATTTTAATCCTAAATACCAAAACCAAGCAAAAGTGTGTTATATGTCTGAGGATAAACACCCATAGGTGTTTCTCTATTGTGTAGTAAGGGCAAAAAGAATCCTAAAATAACAGATATAATAACAAAGAGGAAACTCATGTACAACGTACATTGGTTGAACTAGAACAAGCAACATTCAATACAATTGTGTCTTATCATACTATTTCGCATTGATAATCTGTAATAAAATCCTACTCAGGCTTTGATGTGAACAGCAAATCACTTTAATTTGCACATACAGTAAAACTGTGACCAAGTTAATCAAAAAAAGTGTCGGAAAATGAGTTTACAATTATCCTGCCAAAACATAACATATTGCTGGAGTCAACAAACGATGTTGCCGTGTAGAAAAGCACTCCATGTTGTAAACACTGACGGATGGTGACGTTGAGACAGTGGCTTTAAACACTTTGAAACATGAAGTGGTTGCGGTGACAGCAAAGTGAATAATGCTCAGGCTTCAACAGGACTTTATGGGGGAACATTTTTAAATATTACCAAGTTAGAAACATAAATTGAAAGTCTAGCCCTTTCACATTATCACTCAATCACATGTACATAATGAATGCCTGACTACAACCATATTGTTTATATTCATAGTAAGGTATGAAAAGTGTTCTTCCTTCCTTTGGAATTGTCAGTTATAATATATGGTAATCTCATTGAAGATGTGACATAAACATTGGAACATGTATTTGTGTGCAGCAATAATCTATATTTTTAGGATAATGTAACAAAATACGTAAAAAAACTGTGATAACGTAAAATAGGGTTTGCTTGTACTGTATGGATTCATTTACAGTTCATTTTCACATGAATCTTTAGCTCCTCATGCTTGACCTTGGCAAAAAAACTCAAACATGGTTTAATTGACCATAAGTTAAATGTTTTGGTTCAATCTCAATGACATAGCATTGTTTTCGGCTGCAGGGTTTTTTAGGAAGCGTGTTTCAGTGAAACAGATTTACACTAACCACTTATCAGCAGACATAGTGGAGATTGACTGTATCAGCTAAAATACATATTTTCTTAAGTAGTTAGTGGAGATCAAAAACAGAGCTGAGTTGGATTAAACATTCATTAGGTGACTCATATGTATGAATGTGTTGCTATGTAATGGCTGGATGTTTAAATAATACACAGTTTGCTAGCAAGTTCAATCTTAAAAAGGTAATAAATGTCAATGTTGTGTTCAAAAATGGATTCCACTGCCCCCTAGTGGCCACACACAACTTGTTTGCAGGTTTAGAGAAAATATAATTGAAGATATTATAACAAGACCGTTGACATGGCATTTGTAAAAGATGAAAGTAGAAAATATTCACTCCAACCACACAATGTGGATCTCTATTTACTCTTAAAATTCAAGAGGACTATGCGAGTTGGAGTTTGCCCAACTGACAGGCACTTCAGAAGCCAGTTGACTATAAAAGGTCTTCTCTCTCCGGCTTCAGTGATAAACTGAGGATGAGGAGAAAACATCCCTGGATTAAGGTTTCCTGCCTGCTGCCCTTTACCTTGACCTCTCCGTGCTGCAGTTTATTCAGGCCTCTATGAGCTTTCCTTTTTCCACACAATGCCTGACTGGGTCATTTCCAGCCTCTACGCCCACTCTGTATTTCAGTCTCTCACTCCATTACTCCTCTCCCTGTCTCTTCTCTATCAAGCTATCAATCACATTCACCGAAAAATTAAAAAAAAGGCAAATAAATGCTTCAGCTGGGTTTGATCATCACCAACATTTCTGCATATATTGAAAAATGCCTGCAGGACGAAGCCTGTAATTTCACAGAGGCAGATAATAACAAACAGTTTCTGTTGGACACGTACTGTATATATTTACTTAGCACTTAATGGCCTGCAGCAACAGCATAGCATGCATCATGTTATTCTAACTGATACTGTGTCATTTCTTCCAGGTTTCTCCCTCGTTCATCAATATATCCAGCGTTTTAATGAGGTGTCTGGCAGCAAGACAGGTACAGTTTTAAAAAGCTGTTTTATTTTGAGGTCTCCATGCACATCATTGAGCATTTTAAATCCATTGTTATGAATAATGGAATGAATATTGAAAGATGCATTAGGTAATATTGAATAGTGTGTCAGCTTGTGGCGTGTCATAACTTTGTGTTGATAATATCAAATATGTATTTACTATCTAGTGAAATCAGTGACCCTCAGTTGAACGTGTGACAGGATGCAGCTTCTCCTATTTTAGTCTTTGTCATAATAATCGTTAATCCCTGGATTAATGTTGTTCTTTATCGACTCCTGTGTGATCCTCCATCTTTGCACATCCAAAGCCCGATAAGGACAATGTTCAGCTGCAGTGCCAGAGGATCATAGTGAGGATTTCATGCACTGTATTTATTCAACCCTGTGAGCAGTGTATTCAATAAGCATACTACTTCACATACTCTCCATTGAGAGTATAATAATTAACTACTATTTATATAATTGATCATCCTTTTGAGAAGAATTCATTGTTATTTGCAACATGCCATACTTTAACTTCTCCAGTGTCATCGTCTGCTGGTTTATTTGTTACATTGTAAGAGAATTATCTTTGATTTTGGACCTCTTTGAAACCTTACAAACAATCAGGATATGCAGATTAATTTGTTGTGAAAATATTTGCCGATTGCACTCCTTTTGTGTACATTTAGAAATAATTACTTTATAGATTGAGAATTTACATAATGTTCGACATATGATAAAAGCACATCAAGAAATAGCTCCTACACTACATCTCTGTCGTAAAAGGTTGCAACCTTGTACCTGTACAATTAAAACGAGCACCCTTAAATATGTGTTCATTTGCAGAAATACAACATTAAATCTGCCTCATTTCGTTTATTTAATTAGCGCTGACATTACATTCACAATTAACAAAAGCTTCTAAGGAGGCAAAAAACCCAAAGCAATTAACACATATTCAAGATTACAGTAAAAGTATATAGCATGACAATCCTAACTGATAGTGAGCAATAAGCAGAGACAACCGTTACAGACGGAGCATCACTGGGAATTTGTTTGACATTCCTGACATCTGCTGGCGGCAGAAAATAAATCTGTATAGCTCTACCAAAAGCTACTGTGATTTTGTTTTGAATGTCAGGTTGTAAAGAAGGCTACAATGCTCATTATTTAATGTTTCTATTTCTTATTATTTTTGCTGGCTTGGTTTAGCTGTCATCCGGGGAAGATCCAAGACCCCCGGAGTAATAATCACACAGTATGTAGTAGACATACCAGAGGGGAAAAGCACGCCAGATTTCGAAAGCAAACCAACCCCATTGGATATCAAGGAAGGTGGGTTTCATAATAACAGAGCACTACAACTGATATATTTATGCAATTACACAGTTACTTTAAAGAGGTGCATGACAATAAATGACTGTTAATGATTAAAGAAACAAATAGCATCGTCTCTCTGACTGAAACTAAAAGTCATAAATGGTAAAACAATAGTTTTTCCATGTGTTCTTCAGGGAATATAGCGGTTTTCAAGGTTGTCGCGACAGGGGATCCTAAACCAGAGGTGTCATGGAGAAGAACCAAAGGGCCTATTACAGACAAGAAAAAGTTTCTGAGTAGATATGATGAATCAACTGGAGAGCATATTTTAGAGGTGAGTGACTTAAACATCCTTGAAGTGGTTACTGCTCATACAGAGTATTGAACATCACAGTAAAATGGTATGAACAGGAACATCTGTATCAAGACATGCAAGTTCAATATTTCCATCTGATCATTTCAATTTGTATATCTAGATATTCAAAGTGTCCTGTGAGGAAGCAGATATATACAAATGCAATGCTTCGAACGAGTATGGCAAAGCGGTCTGCTCAACAACGTTAAATCTGGTTGATGGTAAGAGTTTAAATCTAAACAGTTCCAAACATAATTGTGAATATTGGTTTGATTGCAGGAAGTCATAAAGCCTGTAGCTGGCATTTTAATTGTTTTCTAATATTGAAAGAAAAATTATCCAATGTTCAGTAAGCCTGTCATAGCTTTATCTGACCTTAAATGTACACAATATAGTTTTAAAAGATTAACAAACCAGAGCTGACTTTGATGCTTTCAGATTCTAAAAATCCATTAGACTTCAGAAAAATGCTGCGGAAAAGGTAAGAAATCACGATGATATGAAACGAGATATTTCTGCATATGTTTAAATGTTATCACTTGTTAGTGGCATAGCAGAAACATATGTCTATGTTTGCCTGATACCTTTAGCAAAGTAGATGAAAAAGGAGACGGGGAAGGTGATGAAAGATTCTGGGACACGATGCTGAAAGCTGACAGGAACGACTACGAGCGCATCTGTAATGAGTTTGGTGTTACAGACATACATTTGGTTCTGAAGAAGCTGAAAGAGAGGAAGGAGAAGGTGCAAAACAAGAGTGAGGTATGCTAACTGATGTCAAAGAAGATACATTATCTCCAGCTAAATCATCACTAACTAACACATTGTTGTGATGACTTCAAATGCAGTTATCAGTTAAAATCAGCCTGTAGTTTAAATATTTACTTCTACTTTACTTTATTATGTATCATGCATTTTTACTGCTCACTTCCTCTCAGTAAATCTGACTCCCTCACTCCCATCTTAATCAACCCTGTCTTGTCAGGATCAGCAAACAGGTATAATTATGTGCTTCATTAAAGCTTAAAATTGAGCTTCAATATGCATAGAAAGACTAATCAAGATCTCTTAACCTGTGGAGCTCTTTCAGAGTATTACACCGACTGTAGTCACCCCTTGTTCGCTATATAGTGAATTACAATTACCCTCCATCATTTTATCCAAAATGAAAATAATTAAAAGTACTGATTCAAAACAATAAGAAACCAATTCAATTAATGAGTTTCCACATTCAGCATTAAAAGGTGTATAATATTTGTCCTGTCACTCCTCTGTGTTCTTGGTAGGATGGTGTGATTCTCTATAAGGAAGATGCTACAGAGAAACCCAGCCTTAAGGGTGCTGAGAGGACAAATGGTTTTAATGCAAACGGCCCAATGCAGAAGGGCACAGGGCTCCAACAGGTGGACGGACAGGTCTACCTTTCAGACAGAGAACAGAGTCTGGTGGACGGACAGGTCAAGCTTTCCAACACAGGACTGAGTCTGGTTGACGGACAGGTCAAGCTTTCCAACACTGGACTGAGTCTCGTGGACAGACAGGTCAAGCTTTCCAACACAGGACTGAGTCTGGTTGACGGACAGGTCAAGCTTTCCAACACAGGACTGAGTCTGGTTGACGGACAGGTCAAGCTTTCCAACACAGGACTGAGTCTGGTTGACGGACAGCTCAAGCTTTCCAACACAGAACTGAGTCTGGTTGACGGACAGCTCAAGCTTTCCAACACAGGAATGAGTCTAGTGGATGGACAGATCTACCTTTCCCAAGCAATGAATCATCTGGTGGATGGAGACATCAAGCTTCCCCACACAGGACTGAGTCTGGTGGATGAAGAGGTCAAGCTTCTCTATTCAGAGTTCACACGTAGGTTCAAGAAAAGGGTTTGGATAGAAACTGCTGTCCATGTTTATGCAATATAAGAAAATCTAAAGTTACGTTAAGGCCCATTACATATTAAAAGGAGTAAAGGTTCAAGGTTCAAGTTCAAGGCTTTTATTTATCATACGTGCATAGCTACAGTGTAGTTATGTTGATGAAAATCTTAGATCACAGGCTCCTCCAACAGTGCAACACAATAAAACAGAAACAGAATAGTGCAAGTAAATACAAAAAATAAATAGTGGGTCTATGCACCTCTCATGGTAATGGTTACAAGCTGTGTGCACCCGACTGAATAGATGGTTGGTTCACTGACTTTTCTTCTTCTGTTTTTTTACAGTTTGCAATGTGGACTTTGTTATAAAAATTCAGGAGCTTAAAGTTCAAGAAAGAGAAGATGCCCTCTTTGCGTGTGTCCTGACTCACCCACTGCCCAGGATCTCATGGATGGGCAAAGGCAGCGCCCTGCAGGACGGAGAGAAATACAACATCAGCGTGTCGGACCATAAACTGATCCACCGGCTGCTGATCAGAGACTGCAGCCAGCAGGACAGCGGCATCTACTCAGCTGTGGCCGGCATTACGTCCTGCAGTGCCTGGCTGGTTGTTCAAGGTAACACCTTTGCTCCAATATCCAATTTGTCAATGTGTACTGATGAATGATCCTACATGCTGCCATAATTATGTCCTGTATGTTTTATTGCATATCATCCAAGCTGAGGGTGACCCTGCAGATAGAGCCAGTAAAACCACCTTGGCTGGAGGAGCACCAATCGACCTTGAGAAAGTGGCCAGAGAGCAACAAATGAAAAACCAAGAGGAGGTGGAGAAGATTTTAGCAGCCGTGAAAGCAAAACACGGAGAAGGAGCCCTGAAAGAAGGAAGGATATTAACAACTGGAAGAGACGGTGAAATAACTACGGTCAATGGACTGGGTCAGAACAGCAGAGCAGGAACTGAAGAGCATAATGCCACAACAAGTAGTGCTCTGTCCGAGCCAAAAAGGAAAGGGCACAAAGGGAAGGCAAAGAAAAAGAAGTCAAGGAGAGATCCAGCCGAAACAACATTAGATGCTTCAGGGGGTGAAACACAAGGAGGAACCCAACTGATAGATGGCCCCAAGAAAAAGAAACACAGTAGATCTGGTCAAGCGGATTTTGACAAGGTAACAGGTAAAGTCGATCTATGCCTAACAATGCATTTTCACCAGCTTCTACACTTGTTCTATTTAAAAGAGAAGTTTAAGAATGGATTGGATGGTTGGATGTCAGCTTTAAGAAGACTTTCGGCCTTTAGTGCTTGGGTAAAGTGTATCGTACTCTGAAGAGGCCTTTTATCTCACGGTCAAGTTATATTATCTTGCAATAAATGATCAGCTGTTTACCTCCTAATTCAGATGAAAATAAAGAGTCCTCTCCTGGGTCTATCAGACGTACAAAGAGCAAGAAGAAGGTCCTGAGGAAACAAAAAGCATCTGGTAAGAACCAACAGGGAACATATTATTATTATTGTGTATGCTGCTCTTGCTCTTTTTGCATATAATGTATTTTGTTTTTGCTGTGTTTGTAAAATGTAATTTTCATAAATGTTTTATGTGAGTGACTGCGGATGGAAATTAGCTTAAAGCTAAACCCGGCACTGTTACGCTTGATATATTTTAATGTTTTAAGTGTTCATTACTGTACATTGTCCCTGCCAAATAAACGATTAAATAAAATAAATAAATATTAACTAATAATTCAACATCTATAAATTCAATATCTCACTCAGTTTTGTGTGAAGGCTATAACATAATTGTTCTCCTTGGTGTGACCTCTGAGATTTTCTAGTCCTTGTTCCTCTGCTTCTAGACCAAGATCCAAATGGATTAGGAAATAACGACACACCAACGGATAATGAAGCAATTGGCGATGATGCAGAAATTGACGATTCAGAAAGTAACGATTCAGAAAGTAATGATTCAGAAAGTAACGATTCAGAAAGTAATGATTCAGAAAGTAACGATTCAGAAAGTAACGATTCAGAAAGCTACGACTCTGAAAGTTACGATGCTAAAAGTGAGAATGCAAGAAGTGGCAATGCAAGAAGAGATGATGCAGAAGAAAACAATGCAGAAAGCAACATTGATGGAAATAACAACGCCGCTGTTCAGTTCAAGCATTCAAGGCGTTCAAAGCGAAGCAAGCGGCAAAAGAAATCCATTAATGGTAAGAAATTACTGCATGGAGGTAGAGTATAAGACAATGGCCAGGACAAAAAACATGTTTGGATCTTATGCACCCTGAAGCAGTTTTATAATGTTCCAAAACCTTTTCTTTAATGAATGGAAGATGAGGCAGTGATTACTGTTTTGTTTTGTAGTGTATAGGCAGAAATAGTTGTTTTAGCTATATTGGCATTATTTGCTTTCTGTTTTCCAGTATACCAACATACTGGTTTTTTTTAACAAGGTCTGAGTACATGTCCTGAAGGCCTCAATGAGAGTGAAGAAACTGAAGGTGGAAATGGCACTGCCAAACGTTCAAGGCGTAAAAGAAAAGGCCCACTGATAGAAGACGTGGTGATTGGTAAGTATACCTCAAAGGTGTCATGGTTACATCATAGGATAAGGGCTCCATCTGGATGCATCGGCGTCTGTTAATCTGGTTATCAAATAAGTAGTTAATTTACCAATATTTTCAGTACCTTTCAGTTGACATGACTCAAATGATCAAAATGATCTTAGTGTCTAACTGTTCCCTGCTGTGTGTGTTAGATCCAGGGGTTCATTTCATCTGTGGTTTGTCTGATGTCAATGCCATCATCAATGAGACTGCTGAGCTAACATGTAAACTCAGCAGTGAGGACTGTGAGGGAGCCTGGTTCAGAGACGGGAAAAAGGTCAGTCGTAAAGGTCAAACTCATCATACCGTGTCAGTGTCCGAGAAGAAAATATTAACTTTTCAAGGACAGATACTGCATGGTTGCTTACCAATCTCAACACCTGTGGTTAACTTCCCTTTCATTTTCTGCTGTATAAGGGGAATGTGTGAATAAGTGACGTGTTCATCATTGGTAGCGTTACTGACTTAAAATCAGAAGGCCATCATTGTCAAAAGGACCATCTACAAAAAAACACTCTTGCTGCTTCGCTGAGGAAGCCAGCAAGTGCTTGCTGGATAAGGACATTAAGGAAAATTATATTATTGTTGACTGACCCGAAAACTAATATTGTAAAATTGCTTTGTTGTTTTATTTCCCAAACATTTGGTAGTTTATATTTACTTTAAGCCTACTAAGAACACAGAGACCGACAGAATCATTTTAGACATGTAGTGTTGCTTAAGTGATTATAACTATCATTACTTATTGTTGATTGATTTGTTTATTTTCATCTGTCTGCCCTTTTTCGTTTCAGATATCTCCAGATGACAATTTCAGTGTCATTAAAGATGGTGCGATCCATAAATTAGTCATAATCAGGTGCGAGGAAGAGCACACTGGGAAATACCGCTTTGAGGCAGACCATCGTAAAACAGAGGCTATGATCAACGTTAAAGGTTTGACAGTCCGTCATGAAAATGAGAAACTGATTTTATGTAGTATAACTGGAAAAGTAAAATATATACATTTACAGAAAAGATCAGAATCAGGTCTCAGATAAATCCGACTGAAATGACTAACTGACCCATTTTTGTAGATCCCCCAAGGCTTGACCCTGAAGACCTCGGGGCTTTTACTGAGCCTGTGACGGTGAAAGTGGGCCACAATGCAATCTTCAAACTGCATTTCGTTGGCCACAAACCCATCAAGATTAAGTGGTACAAAGAGGGAGAAGAGCTTCTAGATGACAACACCACAAAGATAGAGAAATCTGCAAGTCACAGCCGCTTGCTGCTGAGCAGGTGCCAGAGGAAGGACACGGGAGAGATCAAGATTAAGCTCAAGAACGAACACGGCTTCATCGAGGCAATTTCCCAGTTAATTGTTCTCGGTGAGTGAATGATGCAGGAATTCAATACAGAGGAATCAATTTATCACCCACAGATTTTAATCTTAGGCTCTTCATAGCACAACCATACAAATGTCAGAGCAGTTCAAAGAAATAATTAACTCAAACGTTCAACTCCTTCAAGAAAAATATATTCTTAACAGACGCTAAAGGATTTGATTTGTGCAGCAAGCATTGTAGCACAGAGTCATTTGCTCTTGTAAGATCAAACGCAAACAGTAGTGTCATAAAATGCTTCATTACTCATTCGCATAATTAGAAAAAGAATCAAGTCAGTCTTTTTTCTATCTGGTGAAAGGGAACCACATTTCACTGAGCCCACTTGTGCCTGGACAGATGGAGGTATTTGCTTTCAAACTGCAGCTCTGTAATACTACTGAAAGGAGAAAGCAAAGCTGAATCTCGGTTGGTGGTAATGTGACAGGTTAAAGATGTGTTTTGGAAATAAATTCAGCTCTTTACAAAAGTTATTAAGTTCAAGCCTCTGCTACGTCTGCCATCGCCGCAAGCCTTACCAAGTAAGGAAAGGTGTCAAGCTCTAACAAGTACTTTATTTGATGTTTCAGACAAACCCACTCCCCCCCTGGGCCCTGCAGAGGTAACTGAGAGCTCAGCTAAATGTATTGAGTTTAGGTGGAGGCCTCCAAAGGATGTTGGAGGTTCACCAGTGACCAACTACATAATGGAGCGACAGCAGGTGGGACGAAACACATGGAAGAAATTAGGGGAAATCCCTGGGGTGGTCAGCTACTGTGACACAAATGTAGACCATGGACGGAAATATTGTTACCGTATCCGGGCAGTGACAGCGGAGGGTACAAGTGAAGTGATGGAGACTGATGAAATGCAAGCCGGCACACTAGGTGAGCCAAATTAATACCTCTGAGATGTATGTCGGATCAGTTTGACCCACCTACTAATCTATAATCTGAAGAACAGGGATGCAACAGATGATAAAAGGACCCTTTCCATTTTGTTGTTCAATGCCTATTAACTATACTTGAACATTTATTAGCAAATAACAAGAAACTTAAAAAATCAAGACTAAGCCAATTGACAAACATATCAAATCAAAAAGTGGCATATTTTTTTCTCTCCAGATCTGAAAAAAGTCCACTATCTTGAACAGGTTTTCAATGCATGGCCATGAATATGTAAAAGAACAGCAAACCACAACAAAAACGCAGCTGGTCAAAACAAACACAGGTTATTTACAGCACGACGGCTGCCAGACACATACAAAGAAACATGATACAAGCATACACAAAAAAAACGTGCACTTACTTATTGAAGTGTGCTTGAAGAAAACTCCATCCACTAGCACTTCCTTCATGGAGTCAAAGTTTTTGAAGAAGTGTTCCAGTCAGGCCCAACAGTGAACAGAAACGTTGACAGTGTCATCCATAGTCGCAATCCACTTATCCCCTCAAATTGTTGCTGTTGGAAACCAGTAACATTGTGGTTAGATAGCGAGAGAACTGTATTGCAGATGACACATCTAATCATTAATATATCAGTTTAACTTTAGATCAACAACACCGGTTTGGGTCTCCCGCTGTTTATGTCTCTTAAAAAACTCTGGGGTAGATAACTTCTGCAGCTAAATGTCTCTATTAAATGATTGAATTATATCTGTATGGGAATTATTGTGATCAATTATTAACATTGCATTAATGTCCACTGATTGATGAAGAACGTTGTTTATTGAGAGAAACTAAACCAATAGCATTTTACCGTTTGTTTACATAACACTAAAGCCTACTACAGACCTTGATAACCAAATAAACTAACAAAACAAAGAGTAAAATCGTGAGGAACTTACTTACGCCTTTCATGTAAAAGCCGTTGTTATATTTCAGACTTTAGCACTTTACTTTACACAATTAACTAGTTAGCTACACAGCTAAGTTAGCTAAGCATCCTTTAGTATCAAGGCAAACCTTCAGAAACGCTACAAGTGGTTTAACAACACTTACAACCATTTTGAGGTTTCCAGATTCTTCAAACAAGTTTATATCCACTTCAAATGTTTTTCATCCGTCTGCTGATCAGTGAAGAAAATGTCCAACTCATTTTTCAAATTGACTCAAATGCCCCAAACTGTTTGGCTGCGGTTCCCCTTTGGTAACCTTCCCTCAGGCAGGTGTGGCCTGTGCCAATTCAGGGTGTATGCACCAATTAAACAACATAACTGCAATACATATTATAAGAAATAAGAAAAAAACGTCACTAATCCATGACAGTATGACAGTCACCAGAGTGCAACCATGATTAATGTAATCAGTGACTCACACCTGTACTTTTCATACAGCGATATGTCACAAATACTTATTTGATCACCATACAATTCAGTTTCATTACCGCCCCCTGCTGCTCTTCTTTATCATTGCATCAGTGATCAGTCACTTGTTTTTATTTCGATCAAGAGCCCAAAACCCCCAAACATTTTGTTTTTTTGTTACAATGAGAGATAACAAGTTCACATTAATACACTTGAGAAATACAAAATAATGTACACGTTTTAGCTTAATAAATCACTCCATTAATGCATCAATTATCATTTAATTAGTTGATTAATTTTCATTCACTCACTGAGAGGCTGAACATTTCAGGACAGTGCTAATGTAAGATTAACAATAACAATAATTTACTGCACAGTTATAAGGTAGAGTGTTAATCAAGAGAAAACACATGACATACCTTTGATGTCAGAGCAGTTTTTTGTCTTTGAACATGACCAGATTATAACTTAATTTCCATCAATACAGCATTGCTATTAAACTGAAGGGTCACACAACTGTAAAAATAGCTCTGACTATATAATTTACCAATTTATCTCCGCATGTTTCAGCTTTTCCTGGCGCTCCAGCGCCTCCAAAGGTGGTCAGTGCCTCTGACGACTGCATCAATATTTCTTGGGCTGCCCCAAATAAAACAGGAGGCTCACGTATCCTGGGCTATATTTTGGAGAAACGCAAAAAAGGGAGTAATCTCTGGACTGTTGTCAATGCCATGGATGAATTTATTAAAGGTTTGTCCTTTTTATTTGATTGTAGTTTAATCCTGCAATGAAGACCATAACACTGAGCTTTTGTTGTTTTTAATTCTCTGATTTAGAAAAGAAATTTGCAGTGAAAGATGTCGTGGTAGGGATGGAGTATGAATTCAGAGTCTCTGCCATAAACCTTTCTGGAGTTGGAGAATACAGCAACGCATCAGACTTTGTTTTTGCACGGGATCCAAAGAGTGAGCAACATTTTTTCAAATGCTTAGAAATAAACAATAGATTGCACAATTTATATATTCATGAACACATTCTAAAGGCATATGAAATCAATAGCATTTGCCTAATAATGTGAAGCATTTTATTTGTATTGACGTTGAAAAGGATCATATTTATTAGACTTGTAAAATGTCAGATCAGAAAATAACTACCTAAATCTTAAACATCTGATATATGTAATTGCATAATCTTTATTGTTGTGTACCCCAGTGCCTCCTGGTAAAGTGATAGGCCTGAAGGTGACGGAGACTTCTTACACCCATTTTGTCCTGACCTGGACCAAGCCTGAGGATAAACCTGGGGAACAGGATGAAGCAAAGGGATATTTTGTTGAGATTCGTCCTGCAGATTGCATTGAATGGTCCCGCTGTAATACCATCCTCATCATCACCACTTCCTTCCGTGTGAAAGGCCTCAAGCACATGGAGATGTACTGGGTGAAAGTGATTGCGTTTAATGATGGAGGAAATGGTGCTGCAGAGGAGCTGCCCAACTATGTCCTCGCAATGCCATCACCAGGTATGTTAATGCTTGTTGGAATATGTTGTTGGTTTGCAGCTAACATTTAGCAGAAAGTTTGGGGGACTGAAATCTACTTTATATTCTGTTTCTTTACAGTCCCATAGCTCTTAGTACATATAATGTGTAATGCTTCTCTACATGATCAGTATGGTGTTGGATGTTTACAGACATATTTTCAAGGAACTGACCTTCCATTTCTCACTCTTTAAAACAAGCCTCATGAAGTTAAACATTGTCCAAAGCACTTTTGTTTGTGCTAATTTTTCCAGTGAGGCCAAAGTTCACGAACCACAAAATCAAGAGTTTCATGGTGGTGAAGGCGGGGAACTCTGTCAGGATCACAGTGCACTTTGAGGTGACATTTCTACTTTAGCTTCATTATTGACAACACACTGAGGACAACTGGTTCTGCTAAACTAATCAGGAGGAAAACCCTGAGGATACATTCAGGCCTGAAACACTCATTGCTAATGTTCTTTTCCACAGGCCTCTCCACGCCCGACTATTACATGGGTGAAGGACAATGTGCCAGTGTCAAAGAGAGTTACAGTCAGTAACTCTGACGGCTCGTCCCAGCTGCTGATCCCTTCCTCTGAGCGCTCTGATTCTGGCATCTACTCCATTCTGGTGAAAAATATGGCAGGACAGGAGACATTCAGTACAGAGGTCAGGGTCACAGGTAAAACTAAAACAATAACAATGTATATTTTCTATATCAAAGAAGTGTTAACACTAAAACTGATTGTGGTTACAGATGATCCGAAGCCCCCTGGTACGGTAGAGCTGGATGAAAATGTGCCCGGCACGGTGACAGTGATGTGGGAACCGTCTCCTGATGAGAAGCGTGATGACCGCCTCCACTACACAGTGTCAAAACTGGACTCCACTAAACGCACATGGACCATAGTGGCTGACAGACTCTTCAATAACAGGTTCACAGTATGCAACATCATGAACGGGAGGGAATATCATTTCCGGGTGTATGCCAAAAACGACATGGGCATCTCTGGACCGTCAGAGTCACCAACCTGTAGGAGGGAGAAGAAGAAAGGTAAGTTGGTAAGAAAATCTTAATATTCACAGGGAACATCCTAACTTTTTGTAATTTCTTGCAGATAAATTCATGGTGTATATACCGACCATTAAGGACTGTGATTTGCGATGTGCTCCAACCTTCATTGTACCGTTGAAGTTTCACACTGCACCAAAAGGCTATGAGTGCTACATGAGCTGTGCAGTGAAGGGAAACCCCCCACCTCGTATCACCTGGTATCGGAATCACATCAGCCTGAACACTAATACCAACTATTACATCTCCAACACGTGTGGAGTTTGCTCCATGTTGATTCTCCGCGTAAGCCCCAAAGACATGGGGGAGTACACCATCTCTGCAGAGAACGGCCTGGGACGGGCTGAGTGCTCCACCATCCTCAGTGTCAGTGGTGAGAGAGACACTTGATTTCAAAGGATAGATGAATTAAAGAACATACTCAATGATGCTAAACAATGTATCTCTTTCTTACAGAGTGAAGACACTAAAGGCCCCACAATATGAGCAGTGTTTATTTTAAAGTTTAGATATTTTACATGTTTAAATTGAAGTGTCGCTTGGATATAATGCAACATTTACAATAGGAAAAGATGGAATTTTGTTTAAACTGTATTGCTTAGAAAAACAAAACAATACTCAAATAAAACAGTTTATTGGATGGTTTTAAAACGTTTCTGTCTCATGGTTCAAATCAGATAACCAGTGCAGAGCCTGGAGATGGATGTGGTTCGACATTATCTTTTTACAGCTGATTGTTGATATTTTTGCACTACAGATTGTGAAACTATACTTATCTGACACCAGACACATAACACGCATGATGCTGACAATCTGTGTTTCTGCTCATGCTCTTCCCAAGTCTTTTTTGAGACTCTTGTTTTTCAAAAGGCAACATGCTGTGCGTACAAACTGTCATCTAACAGGAAAAATGTCCAGGTGTTCCCGCTGTGTCTACCTATACGTGTGAATGTGAGTGTCATTTGTCACTACCTAATTGTATGCTTTTATTGTCTGTCCATAGCCTTTAGGCCTTTTATCTATTCTTATAATGTTATGTTCATTGTGAAGCACTTTGGCAAACCCTCTGTTATTAAAATGTGCTATAAATAAAGTGGATAGGATTGAATTTGTGTTAAGTAATGTCAACCTGCTTATCGAGGTCTAGCCCTCCCACAACCCTGCAAAGAAAAAAAGGAGGTACTACACAAGCACTAAAAAAATCATCAGTCAAAGTTGAATCTGTGCAACAGGAAAGCCTAATTAATTAGAATTTAAGGATTAACTTTGACCAAAGTGCAGTTTCAATTGAACATTCAACCGTTAAATGAAGGTCAGATAGAGTGTATGGAAACAGCAAAGGCCAAGAAGATGTTGACATCTCAAATACCGAAGGTGACTTTTATCTCTGTGTATCACTTAATAGGACACATTAAAACTGTAGCATACTATGAACAAAGGTTAATTGACTACATTAATCCTGATCAGCAGGAGGGTTTCCATGCAGTCACAGTTATGTCACCTCATTGTAACCCACAGAGGGGACCACATGCTGCAGTAATAAATAGCCCAGGGAAACCGTACGTGTAGTTTTTCTATTAGAAGACAGCAGCCACTCCTGGTGCCGACCATCCCCCACCCCCCACTCCCCCTTCCTCTTCCTGAATGGAGGATCACGCCTCCTCGGTCCACGCCTCCCTTTCTGCCTCATCCTCCTCTCTTCATCAGAACTCGCTGCAGCCTCTCGGTTCTTTATTGCACTTTGATTGATTCCATCTCGATCTGTGCAGCGCTGCGTTCAGGAGCCTCAACATTTAAACCTCTTTACTTTGCTTCTGCTTTGTTTGACACTCCGCTCCTTGCACACCACCTCGCCTGCCTAGAACATTGTGTCCTTTGTGGGGGAAAATGACTGCAAAGCATCGCAAAGGGAAGAACAACTACAAACATGAAGATAACTTTTTCAAAAACGATGTCACGGAGACAGAAGTTCGCGGTGGGGGGAACAACATCGCTCTCCACTTGGTTTTATTCCTGCTGATAGTAATATGCGGTGCTACTGGCTCATGGTTCTGTTTCCAGCAGCACCAAACTTTAACCTACTTAACAGACAATCTCATGGGCATGCAGATGAAAATAGTGAAGCTACAGTCGTCCCACGAAGATATGAGACAGTCAAATAACCAGGTAAGTAATTGAAAGTTGCTTTGAGAATGTGGTAGTCACCTGAGTTTGCAGCTATTCACAGAGCAACACGCCTCCTTCCATAGTCTAACAAATCCTGTCATGAAAACACTAGAAATCTCTTCTAATTTCCACAAGAAAAGGCCCCAGCACACTGCTTCTTATAAGTAAGGAAAGTGCAGGCCTTATATCAGATTTCAAAATGTCAACAGCTTGACTGCTGTGAGTGGCCCACGTCGCTGCTATTTCTAACATCCACACAGCTGCTGACGTTTGTAATGAGGATTATTCCTGACCTACTCCAGCAGGGACTTGATCTCACACTCATACAGAAAATCAAAAGTGATCTGCTTTTATAATTCAAGTAAAACATGCTTTCAGGGCTGTATAGAGGATGCTGCCTGTGGTGGAAATTCCACACTTAATCACCTTCTGGTAAGAAAATAACAAAGATAAAAGCTTAAACCAAAAATGTGTTATTTAATAAAGAGTTATAGCATTTAACAGAATCAATTTATTTCCAGCTGGAAGGACAGATAACCCTGCAACAATGTGTACTAAAGAAATCTGACCAAGTTACACAGAAAAGCAATGACTTTATACAGGGAAGAGACACCGGAAGAGTATTCATTCAGCTAGGTCATTTCATGACAGTCTTAAGAAAGGTGGGGGGCAGACAGAAGGGGAAGTATTGCATGGTAATTACAACCCTAACATTCATATGATAATTGCCTGACAATGGTCAAGTCTGAGAACATTTTGTAGTTATGAAACCTCTCTATATATATTGAATTATTATAAATTCCCATGACACTGCCAACATTAAAAGAAACAACAGTATAGTGTGCCAGGATTACATTTAGTCTGTGGTTTTGATTCTGAACACCAGATACTGTTAAAAGGCAATCATGAAGTGTTCCATCTGAGTTTCTGAAATTACACATTGTTTTTTTAAATACTGTGTTGGTTTCCTATACTTTTAAATATCTGTAAAAATGAACTGACCACTGCAAACAGGTTCATGGCTGCCTTGAGTTGTATTTCACTCCACCTGTGTTTCCCAACCATGTTGAAGTTTCTCCAGGCAGAATTATTTTAACTTTTTAATAAAGCAGTTAAACAAAACAATCCGATCCACCCACTCCCTTCTTCTCTTATACAACACTTGAAGTTCCGGTAATTTAATGTGGCAAAAAGTTTGCATGAGAGCAGCTTTGCTAGCTCAGTCTTGTTACAGACATATTTCCTGAATCAGCAGTTAATTTTTTTTTGTGACTCATACATTTGCCGATTCAAAAGCAAAGTTATAAAACACAATACTAATTGGCTAACAGGAACATACCTGAAACTAAAACACCTTCAGTTTGTCACCTGCAACTTTTTGCAAGTAACTATAGTTGTATGTTCTGTCCAGGCATGGTTGGTTAGATTCTGATATTGGTTTAACTAATTAGATAATCCTGGACAGTTTCTGGGTAGTTACTCTCTTGGAGCATTTGATTGCTCTACCATGACTGTGATTTAATGAGAACAAATGAGAATTTGAACAGAATCTACCAAATGACTCCTAAAAACACTTTAAGGTAGGAGCAATGTAGTTTTTGTACGTACATTATTATAATAATATAGCATTTTAATATAAAGTAATTTTGGAGGTCTGGTACTTTTATATAATTTTCATAGTGTTGGGGCCCATTTATACAGTAGATAGAGACTGCACCATCTCAGGGAGAGTGATGGTTACTCCAAGTGGCCATCTTGACTCAACATCCCTCCTGTATGTCTCTTTACAGCAGCAAGCCTCAGAGAGCATGGAGATCCGCCTGAATGCTCTGGAGGACTCCTACGCACTGGCCCAGAAACAGGCGGGCATGGCCTTGGCTACAGCGGAGCAGCTCAGGACGTCCGACCTCCCCGCTCAGGTGATGTCTCTCCACACGGAGATGAAGAACCGCCTGGCGGAGATGCAGCAGGCCACCGTGTCCCTGGAGCAGCTGAGCCAGCTGCAGAGCATGCTGAGAGGCAAGAGCGAGGAGTTTGAGGTGGTCAGGATCCAGGTGGAGGGTCTGTCCACGCTGAGCGACCAACTGTCCCAGAAGGTGGAAGGCTTGACGGGGGGCATGGGAGAGGCCGAGTCGAAACTGGATGAGGTGGCCACGCTGAGCGCCAGCATGGACGGACAGGCGGCCGAGGTGCAGATGCTGAAGCAGCAGCTGGAGAACTACCAGGCTCAGCTGGAGGCCAGCACTCTAGAGATGGCTAATGTCAGGTAGGCTGTGGAAAAAATCTTCTGCTTTTTGGAGCAGTGGAGAAAATAGCTCACCTCCTCTGACCCATGACTTTATGTTGACTTTGACAAAGCCCTGTTGTCGGCCACTGTCTCTGTGTTACTCCAGACCTGAGTCTGTAGGCCTCATGTTCACATTGTAAGACTGTCCTGATTTGTATAAACATCTCTATTATAATGATTTTTAAAGATGAAAGGTTTGCATAACATTTGTTTGCAGAGTGAGCTCTCGTTGAAGCTCATGTAAAATAAATAAATAATGGAAATGTAGTTCACAGGCTGTTGTTGCACACTAGAAAAGCTATGTAATGAAGCTATCTGTGTCTATTTTAACAATAAGTGTTCAGGCTTCAAGGGACTTCACAATACTTTATTATGTTATTTCTTCTGACATTTCTTTCCCCACAATTGAAATGGAGATCTTAACTTAAAACCTCTCACTGTGTCTTCTGTCTTTCAGAGGGTTGATCGAGAATGAACAGCTCCAGCAGGGCAGCGTGGAGGAACAGATCGAAACGGTACGTCAGAGTCTGCAGGATCAAAACTCAGCTGCAGAACATACAGGAGCAGGTTACCTAGGAAACCAACTCACAAGCGAATCATATTCGCCCTGATAATCAGACTGAATCGCTAGCGTGACAGTGTTCTCATGTCAGGCAATTGGTTTTGCAGCAAGATATGCAGGAAGATTGACATTTTTAATCCCTCCCACAAAACTCTGATTGGTCGACTAATCATACTTAAACTATAATATCTCTCAATACAAAGACATTCCTAAATTGCTGAACAAATCTAAGATATGTAGGGTTGTTTAGAGGCCTGTAACCAGACTTAAGATATGTCTCTGTATAGAAAGATGTGTAAGCCTTATTAGGCTTTAAAAAAAGTTTGAAAATTTAAAATTTAAGAAGCAGTTTATACTGTTGAATATCTCTAATTTCAGAGCATGCATGAGCACACAAACTGTCAGCACACATGGTCTCCTTACTATTTCTGTTCACTGTGTGCCCAAAGGGAACTCTAATGAGAGTTTCATCTCATTAATTTGAAGAAGCTAATTGCCTGGCATGGTATCTCCGAGGGATTCACATCTACACTTACCTTCATACAGTATATACTGTAGATTATAGTTTTGTTTGTCATTTTTTCATATACTGTTTACAGATGTCCAAGTAGCACACTTGTAAATGATTGTGACATGATTGAGGTCCAGACTGTGGTCTTCTAAAAACTCATGATGTATTTGATTGCTTTCCATTGCTGTAGCCTGTGGAAGAAACAGCTGAAGAGGTAGCTCCCGCAGTCGAGGAAGAGGCAGCTCCCGCAGTCGAGGAAGAGGCAGCTCCCGCAGTCGAGGAAGAGGCAGCTCCCGCAGTCGAGGAAGAGGCAGCTCCCGCAGTCGAGGAAGAGGCAGCTCCCGCAGTCGAGGAAGAGGCAGCTCCCGCAGTCGAGGAAGAGGCAGCTCCCGCAGTCGAGGAAGAGGCAGCTCCCGCAGTCGAGGAAGAGGCAGCTCCCGCACCTGAAGAAGTGGAGGAACTTCCTGCAGATGTAGAAGAAGAGGCAGCCAATACTGAGGCAGAAGGAGCAGGAGAGGAAAGCGAAGAAGAGGCAGCTGCACAGGAAGTAGCCCCTGTGGAGCAGGAGGACTCTGTGACAGATGAAGCTGCTCCTGCAGAGGAGGCTGAGGAAGAGGAGTCTGTAGAGGAGACCCAGGAAGCAGAGGAGGTGGTGTCTGAAGGAGATGGGGGACTGGAAGAGAAGGAAGTGTTAGAAGAAGAGGAAGAACAGCAGGATGTAGCAGCTGAAGAGGAGGCGGAAGAGACGGATGAAGAAGAGGAGCCATTAGAAAATGATGCTTCACCAGAAGATGAATGTAAGTGAAATTATAGTGAGAAAACTTCTAGTACATCTGTGATATCACTAATTATTTCTTGTTTTTTCCTATTTTACAGAGTGCATATCGCCGGAAAGGAAAACATTTCCACACAGGACATATCAAGAAAGGAGAATGGCAACTTTTCTCAGTACAAAATCACAGTCAACAATAGGACAGATACTGTAGAAGGCATTATTGATTGCTGTTGTTTTGGTGCCGTTTTCATTACATGGTTGCTCTTTGAAAGGCAGACCTCAGTCAGAAGAAATTAGTCACTACGCTGGACCTCAAAACATGAGTTTGGAAATGGGTGATTCAGGGTGTTCCTGCCAATAACAACCTCAGAAGCCTTAATCCATCAAATAATGACTTGTCTTTCTACAGAGCCTTTTCCGCTTTTCATCAATCACACTTTGTCAAATTTAGTATCTGTAATAAGCTGGAAAACTCAAAGCCAATGCCATAAGAAGAAGTTACTGCCTAAACTGTTTGTCAATGCACTTGAAGCCATAAGTAATGCCTGTTTTTGTTACAGTAACTAAATGTCTCCCAGTTGTTTACACAGACAACATGGGCAACTAAAGAGCTAACAAAATAATTAAAAAAAAGCATCTTTGATGAGATAAACAAGAACTATTCCTGTCTTTAAAATATAGGACAAACTGTAGTTGATAGATTTTTTTTAACTTTTGAAAGTACTGTGTTTCAGTGCTTTAAAAACTGGAGGTTTGCTTTGACCCAGCACTTTCCTTCAACTGATTACACCCAGACACCTGTAGTTTGTAATATACAGTGGTCTTAAAGTCCTCTACCAAGAACTATTTCAGTAACATCATCCTACTGATTTCTTACTTTTTATTCAGATTCTAATTTCTCTTCAGACTATGCATCATGTAATGCTGTTGTGAGCCACAATACAAACAGAGATTATATGAATTATTGTCCCTTTTAATAATGTTTGGAAAAAAAGCAGTTTTCTGTAACTTTTAAAACAGCTTTTAGGAATAAAACTGCTATAAAATCATCACTGTTGGTACCAATGAGTTAACATTACAGCTGCACATGTAGAGCTTGTGTGTGAAGACCGCCACATGACAGGTTAGAGCAAGCCAACAGAAGGACTGCCTAACACTGCAGAGTCATGTTGGACGTTTAAGGAGAAGAAACTTCCACTGAACCAGAAACTTGGATCGAAACGTCACCAGATCTGAACTCGGCTGAACATGTCTGGGAACAATAGAAACAAACAAAGGACAACACATAAGGTCTCATCACAAGACTCAAGTTCTCTAATATGTTCTGAAGACAACTGGATAATGTGAATTCTCAAATAAGGTAGAAATAATGTGTTTAGGGCAAATAATAGACATATCAACTAATAATGATATCTAATGTGTTGTTTTAATATTACCTCTTTGGAGACATGACAAATGTGTACATGGTCATGCTTCAAACATGTGTAATGTGTTTCTGTAGCCATTCTGTAAGTTCTTGGTATCATAAGACCTGGGCGCCACTGTACAATTTACTGAGACTTTTCACTTTTACAAAATGCCGTTTTTGCCAATACATTGGTTACTGTCAGTATGAGATTCATGTTTTTAAAATAAACCTTGGTTCTTTGAGTTTTGTATACTTGATTCTGTGCGGTTGTGCCATACAAAATTCATATTGATCATATTACATTAACAGAAATTGGAGTTGGATGTCTTCAGGGCCAAAGCCTGATATAGCTCAACCCTAAGTGTTATAGAGTTCAGGTTGTATCCAAAAATCTATTTAAACACAACATTGATTTATTGCGATGAAAATGCTCACTATAACAGCCAGCCCAAAGACGGAAATAGTCCCTAACAAATGAAGTATTTATTCCTGTTTATAATGTGTTTTATGTGCATATATACTTTGGAAGGAAACAATCTTTCAACTGTAGAATTATGTGCAACACATTTTGTTTTAGGGGTAACTGTAATTTGCACTGTTTTGCAGCTGTTTGCAACCTAAATATCCCCCAAAGAACAGATGCCAGCTTTGCATTTTTTGTTTGACTGAATAGGTCGTGCCCCCTTGCACACTGCAGGGAAGATAGAGTTATGTCATCACATGACCAAAGCATGTGTTGTGCATGCTACTTGAGCCCTCAATGTGTGTTTGACTGAATGAATGAATAACTGGGCGTTCTAGGTTTCACCATGCTGTGACAGAAGGAGATTGCAACACACTAACATGGGAATATAACATACAACTTATATAAATAAAACAAAATGGTTGGATGCCAATAAAACATGCCACTTAGATTTGTACCTATGTTCACTTGTAATACAAAAGCAAAATTGCAAACAAAGGCCTGTTGTCTTAGTTGTCAGTTTTGTAACTGACTTGTGCAATCTTGACTAAAACAGTCTTCAACATGCATCTTTGAAGCCGCCCTGTTATGGTTTTGGGAGGTTTCTCTTCACTGTGGTGTGTCATATAGGTTGTTGTGCATGTAATTGGTCTGCAAAGGCTAAAAACTAAAAGTTCCTTCCAGAACGAGTTTCTCTCCCACACACTCCCCTCCTGCCTGAAACACTCCATTGGATTCCTTTGTTTTCTTAAGTAACATCACTATGTACCATTTGCGCTTCTATTGGCCAACGCTCCAACAAATTGTACGTGATAGGCCAAGGCGTTGGCATTTCCGACAGCCAGCTAACCAATCAGAGCAGACTGGGCTCTGGTTTCTGACAGAGGGTGAAAAGAGGTAAACATGTCACAGTAAAGGCACAAAATACAAATATGAACCTGAAAATTAGCCCCTTTTCATCAGTCAAAGCTGAATCAAGGTGGTTACGGCATGGAAACAATGTAAAATAAACATAATTGTTTTAATTAATGGGCAAAACTGTTTATAAGTTCAGTAAGTAACTACATAAAAATTGGCAAAAAAATCTCTTGAATCACTAAAATGCAGTAAAGCTACAAGAAAGCTACTGCAAATTGTAATTAACTACTACCCAACACTAGTTATTAAATATTACCACAATCAACATTGTGTTTGCTGCACAAGTTTTCAACTGAACCAAAGTGTGTACTGTTAGCTTGCTTGCAATAGACATTGGCAGAGGGTCTACATCGATTGTATGCACATCATTCAGATGGACAGGAAGTCTCTCCCTCCCTCTCTCTCTCCACTCGCCGGTAACAGTCATTGTGTTCAGCCTCTCCCACTCAGCACTGCTGCAGTATCCCTGCTCCTCACTCTCTGACCTTCCACAGGCACCATGCAAGCATTTGTTCCAAGGTAAGTTTCAGAAGGACTGAGTCATGCTGTTATATTTCAAAATCTTTATTTTCAGCCTGCCATCGCTCCTGGTCCTCATGTTTGTCATCTTAACGTGTGGGAACTATTCTCTGAGTAGGTGCTGTGGGCCTGTTTGAACTGATGTAATGGGAGCCTGTAGTTTACTTTAGGGGCTGTAAATTAGTCCCACTCATGATTAGCTTTTTATGTACATAAGTAATTATTGGCTCAGGGATATTATTCTTAGCAACTATTTTAGCATATTTATTACTAACATTCTTATTAAGTTTGCTTAAGAGGAACATTTGCCTAAACGCAACTCATCTGCTGTGGATCTGTTTGGGAGCTAGCTTATTGTGGGGTATTTTACTGTGTCATTTTGTGGGATCACCCTATAGTCCATATGCTATGCTTTCTACATTAGACATTAGGTTTGAGCAGCTCGCTGACTCTCAGGCAGAACTCAGGGTGACTCCAGCCCGGTGAGATCAATAGCAGTAAAGCGTAGCAGAGCAGGGCGGTCAGCTCTCTGTGTAAAACATGAGCCTCTCCACTGATGCTTGCTCAGCTCTTTCTGTGTGTGTGTTAAGACTCTTGGGGAAATCGAGCTGAGGTCTTGAGGACACGATGAAAATGCATTTTCAAAACCTCTTGCCTCTATAATTTGATCTACTTCCTGTTGAGATGGTGCATAATGCGGGGGGAATCTATTAAAGAGTGTAAACCAGCTGGGTGTTACACCAGCATAAGGGACAATTAAGGAGACTCAGCAGGAGGTTGAGGATTGTGGCTGCTGGGCATTTTTAATAATAAAGATGTACCTGGTATATTATAAATTGTTCACAATCTTAAAAATGTTGTATAGCGTTATATCTATCAACACAATAAGGCTGTATTACCAATTTAGCATAGTGATCAACTGCCACAAGGACATATATATAAGACTTATACATATCGACTTTAACCAGTCCTTTTATATAATCTAATTGTGTGGCTTGTCTCAAAGAGGATCGCTTATTTTTAAAATGTCAACAGTTTTTATTATGTCAAACACATTTTGCAAATGAAGTGTAAGTGAGCCTAGCAGTTATAAATTAAAATCAGAATACCTTTATTAGTCCCACAGAAGGAAAATGTACGTTGTTGCAGCAGAAAAAGAGCCAAAGACAGCTTAATGTTACGTAGAAGCATGCAGAAAAAAGTATTACAGTTAAAAAAAAAGTTACAATATAATAAGAAATAGAATTCAATTAAAGTTACACAATTTACAAAATACACATCCTGTAACAGTTCTTAGGATTTAGCAGCCAGGTATATATTGCAGTTATTAACGACATATATATTGCACATATTGAACATAGTTGAAAGTGTTTAACACTAATAAAAGTATTTTTGGATTGGGTTTGACTTATAATATTATTCAGGTCGAATTAGTATCTTACTCATTACGGTTGCTCCATTTAATGTTTAAGTATTTGATAACACCATTGTTGATTTTAACAAGTCACAGCACTGTAAAACATAACAAAAGAGTTTGATTGATAAGGATTAGGGTTTGTCTCTGTCTGCTCTATTTGCCCTGAACAGAATTTGTATACCGTCTTCTGTTCTTTGTGTATATTTCTTTGGGTGCCCCTTTAAAGTGCTATTATTTGAATTACGTTACCGGTTATTTTTGTACCCACCCAGGTCATACCTGACCCCGGTGAGGGATGAAGAAGCAGAGTCTCAGAGGAAAGCGAAGTCTCGTCATGCCAGACAGACCCGGAGGTCAACACAGGTAAACAACACGTGGCTGACAGAGGCTCAGGGTTTATTGGATTGTGTGTTGGCTGTTGACAGATGAAGCTGTATGACTGCCCTGCAGGGCGTGACTCTGACAGACCTTAAAGAGGCTCAGAAGACCACCGGAGCGTCTCCAGCTGAGAGACAGACAGAGGAAGGGATCTGTCTGAGGAAAGGCTCTTCCGATGACAGGAGGGTCAGAATCAGCCCGACAGAATCCACAGGGACAGAGATCAGCACGAAATGGAGCAAAATGGACGATGTAAGTAAAAGGAACTTGTGAATATAGGCTTTTCTCTGCAGAAGTGATTAGTTTGTGACTTTAGAGGACGTCTCAGATTAATTGTTTCTCTTATGTAAGTGCAGCAGGGAAACATTGAACCCAGGTTAGAAGCCGTCGCTGAGTCTCCAGTACCAAACCTTCCATACTCGTCTGTTGCTGGATCCTGTGGCCTGCTCAGCAACACCTCATTCAGAGGTCAGTGTGTGCATGTTTGTGTGGGTTTCATTGAAATAGTTTTGTCTTCATTTCCTCCTTTTCTGGGATATCACAGTCTCTATTGCTATATAATCATGATATTTGCAAAGATGGTCATATATATTTCACAAATTGGGCAATCTACTGAATCATGTGATCACTTAACTAGTTTTTGACTAGACTTTTAATTTGTTATTATGTGCAATGCCTTGTTTTGTTTTAAATATGTTTCCCAAATTGGGATTAATAAAGTACATCTTATCTTATAAGAGGACAAGGGGAACAAATGATGTTATGTATATTTCTTTTAGCTAAGAAAGAGGGCCTGGGTCTCCAACATTGAGTGTTGTGTCATTGTTTGTTTTCAGCAGTGATTCATAGATGCGTGTACTTACATCCTATTTGCAGCGGGTGAGAGGATGTGGAGAGATGAAAATCAGAACCCTGTTGAAACGGCAGCAGAGATGACCTTTGCTGCAACGCTGCAACAGAAACGACATTTCTGTGAGCGTTCAGAATACAACACTGCAGAGGTTTGTGGGGGGAAAAAGCATGCTTATAAATCATAGAAAGAAAAAGAAAAGCAATCCCTCAGTTGCTGGCTGTTGAGTAGTTTCCTGTTGGTTTTCTGTAGTACCACTAGATGGAGCCAAAACATGTCCCTATTTTGTTATGCCATGCCTAGAGTGAATATTTCCAGCTCACTTTATACAGAATACTCTTATACATTAAGATCCCTTAAGATGTTTTATTTGGCTCATACTTAATATATCATCAAAATGGTATATAAAAAAGGCATCTGAATACTTCAGAGCTGAGATTTATTTCCCACAATATTAACGGTTTGATATTCATTAGCGCCATTGTTTCATATTTCACATCCTGTCTTTCCTACACCCAAAGCTAAATACGCTTCAAAGGCAGCCAATCCCTCTCTCTGATGAAATATGTTGAGATGCACCGCAATCGTAGCTGTGAAGCATGTGTTCAGAGATTCTGTTAACTAGAAGCGCTGCTTAATGTCTCACAGAAAGACAGTCCAGGAGGACCAGCCACCCCCTCCTCCTCTCTCTTAGAAAGACAGTCCAGGAGGACCAGCCACCCCCTCCTCCTCTCTCTTAGTCGCTTTGCTTTCTCACATCACATGGCTGAGGTGTCTCGGCATACCATACCATATTGGGCCAACTGAGACGCACTCTGCTCAGTCTTAGCCTTGGATTCAGAGTGAATTTCTTGTCTCTTTCACCCTCTAAACTGATCCTCCACCTGCGGGCTGCGTGTGATCCACTTTCAGTGAGGATATACTGCTAATCTGTATGTCTGAAAAAGAAGATACAGGGAACAGAAATGATAGGGGACACAGGGATGATAAGGGTATAGATTAGAGGGGATATAGTTTGCCTGTGAGCTGACTCCAGGTCAGCTGTTCCTCCACGGTGGAATCTGAAACAGATCTGTTAGTAACACGAGTCTCATAGCGTTACGGAGAGGACTATATCTGTCTGTGATAATCATACCGAGCAGCGAGGTTTCACTGGCAGCAGGACAGGCTGCCCATCAGCACAGCCGACCTCTGCCTGACTCCTTGATGGTCTGAGCAGATTTTCCACAGGAACTTCCAGCCGCAGAGAGATAGACAGGTGTAGAGCGAAGAGGCTCTGCTGCCTGCTAGATTCTTGGAGATGGTGGCGATTATGATACGGGGAATTAACAGGATATAGAACTACCAAGACTATCTTTACAGCCAATTCTACTTTACAGTACCACTTTTGATTAGATTCTTGCTGGTAACTCCAAAACTCAAGTAACTCTTGTGGAGTTTTCCTGTGTTCATGAGTTACACAAGAATAATATCTCCAAAGTCCAGGAAACTAAGGGTGCAATCATACTGGGATTGACTCTAAATAAACTCACCAACAACAGTGCCAATGTTGCTCACTCCCACCAAGTCGTATTCGCTACAGATGGTAGAACATATATTAGAGATAAACTGTTTACAAGATGGTTATTGTGGCCAATTCAGTTTTTAAACAATCCGTCACTAAAGCCCACGTGTCACATTGACACAACCCATTATAATGTAGGAACAAAAGCTGTACACATCAACCTTTTCAGAGGAGCTTAGGAGGTAAGTAAGGGTACTCAAGGGTTAATTAGCACCTCTGTGTTAATGCCATGTGTGGATGGTTGTTCACATCCCATCATGGCAGTCTTTGTTTGATTTATCAGGGTTATTATCGCCTTCATTCTGTTTCAAATTCTCTCCATCTTTCTATTTTCTCTCCTCCTGTGTTTTTTATCTTTCCATTGATCTTTTTGCCCTGAGCAAGTATTAGGGAGTTTAGGAACAGAGAGGTGATGCGTACCTCACTATAAAAGGAAGATAGCATGAGCCGGCCTGTGCTGAAGATTATGGGAAGAGAATATGGGGGGGGGGGGGGGGGGGGTTGTTTAAAGGAACAGACATCTTGGGATATACGCTTGTTAACTTTCTTGCCAAGAGTTACATAAAATGATCCGAACAACTCTTTCATGTCTGTGTGGTAAAAATTAAGTAACCGCTAGCTGCTGGTTAGCTTAGCTTAGCATAAAGACTTGAAACAGAGGGGAACAGCTAACCTAGCTCTGTTTGAAAAGAAATAATATCTTTCTACCAGCAACTTTAAAGCTCACAATTCAAAATGTTATTTCCTGTCTGTTAAACTTATAATGTGACTATTAAATGCTACCATTTACCGCTTCCCTTTTTTACAATAAAATAACGGAAACGAAGCTAATCAGCTGCTGACATTAGCTTCATACGGTATTTATTGTACTAAAATGAGAGAGGTATACTGTAGATCAGTGGTTCTCAACTGGTGGGTCTCGACCCAAAAGTGGGTCGCAGACCCGTTTCGAGTGGGTCGCAGATGTGTGAGTGAAGAAAAACGGTTTTGAAAACTAGTGATCGTCTTCTCAATAAAACATCTTTGCTGATGTTTTTTCCAGTCTTCTGGCAATCAGAATCAAGATTGTTGCCGGAAGTCCCCACGGAGAATAACTTTGCGGTAGAACTATTCTTTATACATCCATGGGTACAACTTCAGATAAAAATGAAATATGATTGACAGGTCACAAAACAATGGTTTATCTAGCCTTACCCACAATTTAAAGTAAGTCACACAGACTATCCCCTCGTTGCTCTTCTCTCTGTGTGGAGCAGCAAGCTGTCAGAACAAAGTGAAAAACAAACAATGGCATAAAATAGTATTAATATGTCGGGTAGTAATAGATGTATTTATTTTCTTCTCAGAGTGTACCAGAATGCGTAGTTTATATGTTAGTATTTCTAAAAAATCAGTTCAGCTTTGCTTCCATCATCTCATTAAACCTTTTTTAAGGCGAGACACCCCAGGTGAATAGGGTAATTTGTTTAACTTAAAAGTATCAGCTAGAAATTTCTCCAGTTAATTACTTACATAAGGCAATTGTTTTTTGTATTACAAGTTTTCTGAAATAGCATGTTTAAATATGCAAATTACCCATTATCTCATTAAATATGCACATATTTTAACACATTTCAGGAATCAAAATCTGAACTTTGGATATAGCCAGATTCAAAATTCTTGTTTCATTTTGTAGTCATATTAGTATCTAAGGCTTTTACAGAAGGGATATTGGATATCTCTTTTTATCACTCCATAAATCAGAAAATACTGTCAACAGCCCTAAAATATCAATTCTCGCCATGTTTTTAGGTATACAATGTTGTATAATTCAGGCTATGAATGATATATGAACAAACCCTTCGGTAAAAGCCTTCATAATATTGATAGGAATATAACTGGAAGGTTTGGTGTATCTATGTGCTACTGAAGTTGAAATTTCGAACTCAGAGTAGGAGAAACAACTCATTTTGAGAAAAGGACCTTTAAAGATTGCAGTGAGGCGCTAGCTAAACCCTCCTGTTCTTTGGATGACAGCATGCGCATCGACGCACTCCGTGAAGGTATTTCATGTTCAGGGTCATTTCTTTTTTGTATAACCTTGCTTCGTGCAAGTGACAATTGTTGTTGTCTTCTCTGTGAACGTTTTTTTCGCCGTTCTTTTGCCATTTTGAGATTTCAATTTCTAGCTGAAAGCTAACCAGGAAGTGTTTTAGCACATCACGTGACGCATCTGAACGAATCACGTTGTCAGAAATTGACACCAGCCAATGAGATTTTGTTTCTTGGTTTAAGACCCCTTTGTGCTTTCACGATTGGTTGCTGATACAAAGGAAATGACCATATTTGGATCCGATGAGATTGTGCAGGAGAGACACAGCTTTCCAGCGATACCTCTGTTGACATGGTGCACACAGCGGTCGCGGTACTTTATGTTATGTTAGAATGCTAACTTTTGGTGAATTTAGGAGAAATCTACAGACGCAAATAGTAAAATAAAACACTTAAATGTGTATTTTGTACGTTTTCCTTCCAAAAGCCTGAAAGAAAACACGTTATAGAATCAAAATAGCACAAAATCTCAAAATGTACCAGTACTTGAAAAACGATGTTTTTGCCTGCCGTGTCTCGCCTTAAAAGCATTATTTTGTTCTGTGAAGGGATATAAGGGATGTATGCACTGTACTTCAATTTAATTAATAATGTATGCTGAAAAGCGTATATATTACAGCACGATTTTTTGTTGAATAGATTTGAGTGCTTCAAAATGTCTATTGACTAAGGAAAAAGTGGGTCTCGAGGCCTGACCAGTTGAGAACCACTGCTGTAGATCTCTTCATCTAACTCTAATTAAGAAAGAGGATTATCTATTCTTAAACAACTGCATTTCTTAATGAAGGTTCATATTATCTTAGCTTAAAACCATTTCTTTAATTAGATGAAGTCTTAAAAAAAAGATACAACCATGTCTTCGTATTTTTACAAACTACATTGGGCCACAGGATGAAAACATAATCATTACAGATGTAGAACGTAATCACCAATGACTTAATTTAAATGAAACCCATTTTGGTAAGAGGAAATGTGCCACGAGTGCTTGGTGTTAACACTGCATAACATTCATACTAACAGCATCTCAGCTCCATCGCACCGCGGGGTGTAAGGAGTCACTTGATACTGCAAGGATGTTGATGTCTCCTCAGGTAATAGTGTGTGTGTGTGAGTGTGTGTGTGTGTGTGTGTGTGTGTGTGTGTGTGTGTGTGTGTGTGTGTGTGTGTGTGTGTGTGTGTTGGGGGGGGGACCTCCCTGTACACAGACTGCTGCAGCTCCCCCTCCATCTGAGGCTTTGTGATCCACGTTCCCCCTTATCCCCGTCCACATCACTGGACAATTTTAGCCCTCAGTGACGAGTCCAGCCATTGCAGAGCTTTTGGCAGACTGCCAAAGCTGAAGAGGGTGGGTGGGGGGACTAGGAGGGCGACCAAGCAGTGAAAGGGGAAGGAGAGATAGAAAGCAAGGCAGGGAGATGGAGAGAGAGCGGGTGTATAACTTTGGGGAACATAGCAAGAGGCAGCAAAGGGAACAAACTTTTCTCTCTTGGCTGCTTCCATTTGGACTTTTTCACATTTCACCAAATACCTCAGTGTGGACAGAGCGGAGACTAGGGAGGATCATTTGTTTGCTTTACTAGTTAAAGAGTTATTTCCATGTTTGTGTGAGCAACATAAGTTAATTTGCTTTGTTGATCTTTGCACTTTTATCTGATTATCGCTGCACTTTGAGGAAGGCGTGGGCACACATTTGAAACACACTTAGCTGCAGCTCTCTCCAGCTCATAGGAGTGTGAATCTGGACTGAGACACACACACACTTATATACCCACACACCTGTCGTTGCTGAGGATTCCCCGGGAGCGCTGTCATGGGCATCTGCGTCACTGTTGCTTGAGGGAAACGGTGCGTCTCGGCAGCTGTTGTCTGTGGTGGTCTCGCTGAGTGTTACAGAAGAAGTTGAGCCGCCGCTCCAGAGAAGAGGGGGGGATGTCAACCTACTACCCCCGCACCAAGGACTTGACCCGCACCAGGAAGTCAGTGACAGACTCACCGCCGACCTCTCCGTCCGCTACTGACAAAAACTACAGAGTAAGACCAGAAATGCATCATACAGAGAAACACAACTTTTACATTTTTTAAAATGTAATTATTTGGCCTGTTAACACTGGAGCTTATATGTACATGGTTCTAAGTGATCGATGCATAAACTAGTTACGTTTCCTGGGAGAAAATCTTAAAGAAATGTAAACACAAGACAGCAAAAGCTCTGGGTAGAACCTAAAACATGTGCAGATTAAAGTTTTAAAATAATGTTCAGTTATTTGCAATCAATTATGAATTGTTTATAATTTTTCCAAGCTAAATATGCTATTTTTAGGGACAAGCGATGACTTCTAAACCAGCAGATTACTGATAATAATTGAAAATAATGAAATAATGGCAGACCTTGGAAAGTATTTGTGTTTAGAAGTGTGCAGCATGTTCAGATACACCGGCAGATACTTCAACATTTCATAAACAGGATTTTCTAGATGATGTGCATTTGCCTGAATAATCCGCCACTCCCATTTCCCTCAATTAGTTTATTACAATGATGAAGTCGTTTTGAACCACTCATCTCAGTTTATCTGATGACTCGTGTAAGACAGGCGAGTATTTGCTCTGAGAGTCTGAGCACATTTTCTGGAAAGGACTTTTGGATTGAAATGTTCTTTCTGTAATTTCCTGTTCTTTTTTCTACGGCCTAAGTGGCTTATTCTCCTGGGCGTTGTTTGACTCTTATGTTTATGTCAGTGCGGCGGACTGAGCTCTACTCTGTGTGACAGCCACGTTTAAAGAGATAGGAAGAAACACAGACATATGAAGTGAACCTGTCTTTTCCAGATGCACACATTAGCTCATCTAATATTATGTAACACAGACTTTCATTCCAACACAATGAATGCTACCAGTGTCATTTATCTGAAGCATTTTTTTTTTAGACTGTCAGTTTCTCTGTGCTGTATCCATGGTGAAACTCAAGCGTTCATTTTCCATGATGTCAGACGAATCAGAATTGGTTTGAGTTTTCATGGGAGAGAAAATGTGATACAATGGGTAGGGGGGGGGGGGGGGTGGAATCAAGTTAATGCAGTATTTTTAGCACTTACCATGTTTCGATGAGAACCTGGTCCTCTTGTGTAAAATACAACATGTTTCACAGCTGTGAGCAGAAGCAAGACATGTCATCAGGTGCACATTTAAATCATTGGATGACTCATCATTTGGCAGTTGGTCAAAGTGGTGGAAAGTAACCAAATGTCCCATATACAGTACGTACTTAAGTATAATTGTACTTTACTTGAGTATTTCCTTTTATGCTACTTTATACTTGCAATCTACTACATTCAAGAAGAACTTTACACTGGACTTAATGTATCCACTAGCTTCAATACTTGTATGTGTTCATATTATAATTTTAAACAAAAACATGTATTTACAAGCTTAAGAAATATAACACGTGATTAAAGATTAAAGCACTGGGTCCAAAAATTAAGGCTTTTTTTATTAATTTTTACAAACATTTAGATAACCTTTTTAGGCCAAAGAGGTAAACCAATATTTTATAACAAAGCAAGGGTTAGAGAATAGTCATAACAACAACAAAAAATGTGTGGCAGGATTTGGGTTTTTCTTCTTCATAACCACAGATACCTTGTGACCATGTGGAGTGGCCTGCACCAGAGTTTGGGAAGCATTGGACTAAACTAACTGTGTTTAAAGAAGTTCAAACAAGCTTCATCTCCCCAATACAACCAAACCAATCATTTATTATAAAGCCATAACAAGGTCGTTTTTTGGCAGAATTAGTGCAATCATATGGTTATTGTAGATTTCAAACTTTTGTTTGTATTAAAAAGGATTCTACATACTGTACAGGTCTTAACTGTAATTAAGTCATTTGTATATTGTGGGAATCCATGTACTATCAACACTGTATGTGGAGCATTTTGAGTCAGTACTATCGAATAGAAAACAAGGCTAAGATAAAGGTAACTGTAATAATGTAATATAGAAGGCTGAAGTAATACAAGTGAAAACATGTTGAAGACACTTTTTTATGGTTGTGTGTGTGTGTGTGTGTGTGTGTGTGTGTGTGTGTGTGTGTGTGTGTGTGTGTGTGTGTGTGTGTGTGTGTGTGTGTGCCTCAGACCTTCCTACTGCAAAATCAGTCATCTCTGAAGGAATGATGCTGTGACAGAATGAGGGGAAGCGTCCCCTAATGATGATTTTATTGGCTCCTGAGAGCTGCTGTTAACAATATGGTTTATATACTGTAGCAGTGAGCTCAGGCGGGGGGGGGGGGTCTGCATGTATATAGCTCCGACTCCCCCCTGGGGTGAATGATGTTGGTCCTGGCAAAGCATAAAACTGGAGGCAGTTGTGTTTACAGAGCGCCTGTGGTTCAAACATGCACCCGTTTGTGTGCTGTTTCCATCAGCCTGACACCCTGTTGTGTTTCTCCCCCCCCCCCCCCCCCCCCCCCCCCCCTGGTTGATTGTCTCGGCTGATGTGCCCTGCCACACACAGTCTGTCACTTCTGCCTCTGTTGCTCCTAACAAGGGAATCACATCTGTGCAGCAGAAATAGAAAAGCAGCTATGATTCAGTTTCTGGCTTCGGTTACATTTGGGCAAAAAGGTTCAAGATTCAGACAGCAGCGTGTATTACTGTAAGCATTACTCTTCCACTAACAATCAGGTCCTGTGAATCCCACCGGGCTTGCTTAAGATGTAAGTGGAATTATGTTTTTGAAAAATCTAATTTCACCAATTTGCTAATCCCCTAGTGTGAAATTGGTTTGTGTACAGGAACTCATCATCTCAAAAGAGTTTGGTGAAGGTCTGTGTAACAGTTCACATCCCTAAAAGAAGACGTCATGATGATTTATTCATAAACCCAGGGGACTAATCGACCCTGTTGATTAATGAACGTACACCAAATCTGATCGAGGCATCCTCTGAGCCTTGCACAAAGACACTGGAGTGAGACAGAGCTCTTTATGGCTTCGGCCCTTTTTCATCTCAGGTCACAGAGGTCTGTTTTTTCCTGGATAGCTCTGCATAAGCTCATGACCACATAAGGACAGGCAGCACTGGTTGAGTTATGTAAACACTTGCTGAGGAATAGCTCCTTCGATGCAGCATGAAAAATCCCCCAACTCTTTAAATGTGAGCGCCGTAGTAACTGTGCACTGTGTTCCTTTGGACATGAATGATTCCCCCATAAAGCCGAAGCTTTTAATGCAGTCTACATCTGCTCTTTGTTTCCAACAGGACCACCACACAAGTCGTTTATTGCTGTTTTTATTTCTAATCAGAGGTGTTTAAAGCCTTCTTTCCCTGGCCAGCAGCAACTCCAAATCTTGAACTTAATTTGAAAGTAAAGTCTACTCGACTGCCTTGAATACTGTGAAGACATTCTGGTGCAGTCTGGACTCACATTACGACCTCCCTCTTTGTTCCTGTCTCTAACTGATAGTAAACACTTGCAGTCATGGTCCTCTCATGCGCCACGTTTATCAGCTGATGGCAGTGAGTTATCTATTTGTTCAGTGCAGGAACAAACCTGGCTGAATGGTTGAATAAACGTGAATTATGAGATTGGAAACCCTTTGCACACAGCGTATATCGTGCATAAACACAGGGAGGCAGTAGACATAAATTACACCTACCAGAACATGTATTATATGCACAACTTTGAAGTATTATAGATTCTGGAAACTGACTTGATTGAAATCCAGCAACAACAAAAAAACACACACACAACCCCTCTGAACGTATCACAATATCAGGATTCCTTGGTGAAGTGGAAACAAATTCAGTATGTGAATACAAAAGGCAACTTGGCAGCCATAGACTGGACTAGTCATAGCAAAGGCCTTCCAGGACAGCCTGCTATCAGTCTGCTGTCTGAGGTCAGGCATCGACCCATCACACACAGGATACTTAGCTCCCGATGTCATGATGTCATCTTTATACTGCAGGCTTTTGCGTGGCAGCCGCCTGCTCTAAAAGATTAGCCGCGCTCACCGGGGAGGTTTGACCCACGTGAACCCTGTCAGTGCAGTGTTTAAGTGAATTATATCTCCCTCCTGCACACATTTCTTCCCTGTGAGACTTCAGGTCTCTGAACACGCTGGGATAATTCACTTGGAAGTTTTGTTTTTGTTCTCTGTGGTCTCAAAAGGGAAAATATCACATTGCCTCTGTTTGGTCTTATCATAATGTAAAAATCGGTATCAAACCATGACAGACTTTTTTGTTCTCACTGTTGCTTTCATGCTGAGCTGCTGAGTGATCACACTAACATGTTTTTGTTTTGTTTTTCAGCATGAACGACTGTCACGGTAAGAATTTGGCTTTGTTTTTGATTCTCCTGTAATATGAAACTGCATTTCCTGAGAGAAATCTGAAATGAATGCCCTAAATAAAGTGGCAGTGTGGACTGATTGTGTTACTTTTAGATACGACTCCAGTGGGGAGAGTGTAACAGACAAACCATTGGGCCGAACCAGCTCTTACACTCGGAGAGAGACGAGGCTGGCTGCTCTGAACAGAGCAGAGCAAGACCCCACTACCAAAGACTATAAGAAGGTAAACTCTTACCTCAGTTCACTTCAAACAAGCACAATCTTTCTTTTCTAAAATGATTTCTGAATGATTCATGTGGTACAGAAAGCTGATGGATCACCAGGTAGATTTGTCTATTTTAAGAACATTCCAATATAAGGGGAAGCAGATGTTGACAGTATCATTTGAAATCTTGAAAAAAAGTATTTGACATTTAACAATAAGATTTGTTTTTGTCACAGAAAGGATGCATTCATTACATTGCATTTAGCTGACGCTTTTATCCAAAGCGACTTACAATAAGTGCATTCGACTAAGAAGATACAAACTTGAAGAAAACAGAATCATATAAGTACATCAGGTTTTCATAGAGCCAAAACATTAAAAAAGTTTTCAGTCTGCACCATAGACTGTATATATACATTTTATATCAATGTTTACCTGAGCAGAAAAGGAAGTCGCTTACCCCTGTGAGCGTTGTAATCCGTACGTCGTTTACATTATGCTAGTCCTGTGTGTGGCTAGCTTTGCCCTTCGCACAACTGTACGGTGGTTGCCAATGACAACCGCGGTACGGACAGGTACTGACTAGCTTTTGGTTCTTCCCATGTTAAAACTTAACGGTCAGTCTTCGGTTTAGCGCTGTAACCGTTAGCAACTAGCCGACGGAGAAATGAGAGCCGTGTCGGTGGAAACAACCCCGAGGCAGTGGGTGTTTCTCAATCGCGAGGATGCTGGTTTGGTAGTCGCATACTTCAAAGTCACTTCCTTCAGAAACGAAGCAAGTATACTTCCAAGCCACGGCTTCGGAAAACGAAGAAGAATGGAACAGGCTAACAAGTGTGCCACTCTCTCTAACGGTTTCAACATAAACTGTACCGAAAATAAATAGGCCTACCTCACGATGTCTATCTAATTATGAACTTGCTTTACTTTCACGGAACACATTGTTGGTGATAACAAATGTAACAAAGTAACATATTTACATGTTCTACGCCACTACATACTTACATTTAAATGTGTGCTGCGTCGGTTCAGCCATTCTCCGCAAGGTTTTTTTTAAATTGGTCCGTGCGCAAAGCATTGTGGGGATTTTAAGGATCTCGAAATTTCCCCCAAACCAAGGACGCAGCCTCGGTGGAATTCCAAGTATGCTGGAGATTGGAACAGTCCTTCGGCGGCACTCGATGACGTAGCATCCTTGAAATATTGGCTTGGAAGCCAGTATCCTCGAGATTGAGAAACGGCCAGTGACGCGTCCTAAAACCCGGAAGTAAGTTAGCATTTTTACCACTTCCGGTTCCTTCGACAAAAAGCAATGCAATTTCTACATAGGATTTTGGAAAATAGCTCGATATAAGGTCTGTGTTTGACACAAATTGAAGAGACAGATCACGTTTTGTTCTACGACATTACATACATCAACACTGGTGATTTTTGAAGAGTTTACGTTCGATTCGAAAATGATAAAAGTAGGGTAGACATGTGGATATTATCCGGCTGAACAAAACGCGATCCGTCTCTTAAATGTGTTTCAACCACAGACCTTATTTCGAGCTATTTTCCAAAATCCTATGGAGAGATTGCATTGGTTTTTGACGAAGGGACCGGAAGGAGTTTACTTCCGGGTTTTAGGACGCGTCACTGTGGTTCTCTAATGCTTTGAAGAGAGGCATCTATGGCCTAAAAAAGTGTCATCTTGAATTATTAAATAAATTAACATAAAATATAGCACATTTGAAAATAATAATAAAAATACCATTGAACAAAAGTATATATTTGTTATTGTATGTAACCTCTTATTTCTATATTTATTATAAATTGTCCTTTTTGTCAAAAACTAAACAAATATCAAAACCATTTAAAAAAGAAAATATGTTTGCTTGATAACATTTAGTTGTTATGACTAATGTGTTATTGAATATTTTTAAAATAATTTACGGTATTGAAAAACCAACATTTCTCTGAACATCTGAACATCTTTCTTTCATTTCCTTAATCTTCATTTTGTTCACTTCCAGATGTATGCAGAGGCATTGCATGAGAATGATAAACTCAAGTCCAGGTTGCAGGACAGCAAACAGGAACTGGTGAAGATACGTTCCCAGCTGGACAAAGTCACTCAGGTAAAGAAAAACCTAAACAAAAAACTCAATTATTTCGATGTTTCACCCTTATCCTCTTCCATGTATGTGTGGAACTATAAGGCGGGTTTGATTACTTAGTGAAATCATGATCAAAATAAATATAATCCTTCCAGTTCTTCAAAAATAACAGTATCATTTTACTTTACAGAGGCACGACAGAATATCAGAGAGATCTACAGCGGTCGAATCTGAGAAAAGGGTAAGTGCTTTACAAACCTTTTGGCATTTTGTTGTTTTTACAAGATCATGCTCCTGCACTATGAAGATGGATGACCAAATGCTTTCTTCGATTTTTCCCCTCTATGTTTCCTGACTACTTCAGACCGTAACATTGTGTTTCACTCATCATATTTATTTCAGTTTTTCCTTTTTTATTTGCAGGAAAAACAAGCTCTTGAGAAAAGAGTGTCAAACATGGAGGATGAGATAAAGGTCAGTGCATGCGAAAATCAATTGTGCATACTCACCCTGGGTTTAAACAGCATATTTTGTCTCTTGTGTGTGAATTTACCTCGGATGTTTTTTTCCCTCCGACTCCATAATAACACTAACAGTGCTTGAAAGAACACCTCCAGCCAAGCCCCTCTTACCCATGCTAAATCAAGCACACCTAAAGTGTTCAGAGCAAAACAGACACATATTAGCACACTCCAGGGTTGTTGTTAGCCAGGTGGGCTTGAAGTCAAGGAGAGGGAAGGTTAATGCTTCAGGCTCATTACCCACAGTGTTCTGCTAGGCCACTTCCTGCCAGGCCAAGGAGGAGTCTGAGCTGCTGCTCCTCTGCTCCACTTATCCCACAGTTGGGGTGAACATTGTGACCTAGTTCCAGCTGAATACCAAAACCCTGTCCAAGAACAAAAGACGAGGAATTCCTGCACTGCACTGTGTGGACCCTGCTTCATCAAAGAAATACAGGGCAGAATTCAGGCCTGGGCAGACGCGGTCTTATTTGTCACACATGACACTATACGATTATAATGCCATTGTTATGGCAAATTACAGCAACATTGTTATACTCCTCATTAGAGATAAAATGCCAGCACCAGTCTGAGAACGTACACTATGCAGACAGTGACCTGGACAGTATAAATAGGACACATACATCAGGGTGGTTGTAACCAGCAAATATGTGACCCCCGTGTTGTCGTGGTTCCCTCAGCAGGACCCCCCAATGCGGTTCCGCTGTGGGTACCAGCCCTGAGAGCAGGGTGTCTCAGGGGGAGGGGGATGGTGAGTGGTTGCTAAAACGCAGACAAGTGATTGACACCTGCCTGTCACCTTCACATTATTATGCTCTCAGAGACTCAGGCATGTTTACACGTGTGGACCCACATATATACGTCACATGATAAGCTCAGATAGAATGTAATGCCACTCACTCACAAGGTCACTTGGAAAGGAAAAATAGAAGCAACACCTTTAGATGCAAAAAAATGAGTGTTGTTTTCTAGTAAGAGCTGTAAACACTTACACCATTGTGTGAGAGTGTTACAACTATTGCTGTTTTGCGTGTAATATAAGAGATTGACAGTTGTGAGTCTGCAGGAGACAGAAGCGTCAACAAACCAAAGCTATTACACTCCCTCGCTATAGATGGCACACATGAGCTTCATCTCCAGTAGAAAGCACGGGTTGGATAATGACTATTTACTTAGGTCATTTCAGTTGATTTACATCTATAGCCATGTTTGTACTTCATTTCCCTTCTGTAATAGTATCCATGTCTGGCGTGTCCGCTTGCAGGGTTTCACATTTCATTAGAAAGATTATTCTCGACAGCCTCTGAAACCTAATTAATAGCAACTCTGTTGAATTATCTACAGGACGTGAGAGTTTGGTCAGATCTAATTTAACATCACAGAGCTCAATAGAGTGTGATTCATTATGCATTCTTGCCTCACTCTCACTCCTCACTCTTTCGCTTATCTTTTGCCAAGGGCGCCTTTTACAGCTGACTTTTCCTGTGTTTGTTTAGTTTTTATCACATGCTAAATATTCTGTAAATCTTGTATGGAGCCTGCTCTCCATAATCTTTCCAGATTAAATCAAACTGAATGAATGAAAGAATGATTCCAAATGTCTTTAATACATTATGTTTTGGTTTTGTAAGAAGCAGCTGGATATCATCGGTACATTTATCATGGGTCAATTGAATTCATGTCAACACAATTGTGTTTGGGTAGTCTGAAACATAACAAGAGCCCGGTGTGTGTGTATGTGGGGGTGTGTGTGTGTGTGTGTGTGTGTGTGTGTGTGTGTGTGTGTGTGTGTGTGTGTGTGTGTGTGTGTGTGTGTGTGTGGTTTGCCCTCAGGAATTGCGTCAAACCACAGATGGTTCTTTCAAACCACATTGAGGTTCACCTCAAAAAGTAGGCCGAGTAGAGAGGACAGGGGAATACATAGTTTTCCCCCCTTGACTTATAACCAGGCTCTTGCGAACGTTTGAAATAGTAGAAATGTAGGTTATGCATTTTTTATAGAATAGATATTCCCTTTCATTTGCAAAGCTATGCATATCATAACACCTTTGCATCTCACCACTCTACAGCCCAGGTTTGATGAGCTCAAACCCAAAGGAGAACTGGCTTCATATTTTCCTTTGCTCGTTGCAACGTTTGCTATTTCTTCTCAATATCTCCCTGTGTAAATATAAGTTTTTCTCACGAGTCCCTCAGCTCTGTATTTCTCTTCCCTTATCTGGGTGAGTGAGTGGGCGTGTGCCTGTGTGAGTGGATCTGTCTCTGGGTGAGTCTTTCTCTTTGCACACGGCCTGCCTCCCTGCATGCTTTCTCTGTCAGCCCTTCTGTATCTCTCTCCTCCTCTGTGCAGGCGTTCCCTCCTCTGGCTCAGGCCAAGACCCTGCGGAGGGTGAACGAGTGTCTCCTGGCTGAGAATAAAGCAATGCTGCGCGTCCTCGCCCGCCTCTCTGAGACGGCCTCCATGCCGGAGACAGAGGACCTCTGATCCCCTGACATCATCCTTTCTCCCCCTCCTCTCCCTTCTCAGCCACATAACGTCTACACTCCCCTCTCCTTCTGGTGCCTCTACAGCCCCTTCTCGTCCTCTGCTGTGTTCCTCTCAGGCAGGTCCTGCACCTCCCTCCCCGATGCTCACTCCCCCCCCCCCCCCCCCCCCCCACACTGCAATGCATCTCCCTCTGCTCTCTTTTAATCCAATCTGCTTTATGGCTATCAGAGGGCAACCCTTCTGACCCCCTCCCCCCCAAAACCTGTCTCACTTTGAAGTGTATTTTCAGCTACATCCATGTTTCATGGGGCTTGAAATGACATGAAAACTGCATTAGGAGCTTTCTTTTTCTATGGTAATCATCTGATTTAGACACCAACAGCAGCGGTGTGTAAGATAAAGTAAACACGTTTTTTAGCGGTTATTGATCTTGGAGTCAAATGTAATGTGGGCCCTGTGTAATGTTCTGTGTAATCAATGCAAAGTTGTTTGCCAGGGAAATAGTCATTCTTAGTCAATCTACCAAAGGAAATGAAATGTGTGAGATCATTTCTTTCCAAATGAGCAAGGCCTGTACCAGTGGGGGAAGCACTGGGTGTGTCTTGGTTTGTTTAGCCAGAAATGTTGAATTATTCCTTTTAAAACATTCAGAGCGAGGCATTACTATAGTAATAAGATTTATATGGGACTTTATTTTTTAATACGAATGACTAAAAACGGAACATATTGATGCAGCGCCTCATTCACCAGTTGTCGGTAATGTGTCACAGCTTAAGAGCAGAGGTTTATTGTTTGTTTCGAGTAGAGGGAAAATATTTTGGCAAAGAGGTTGGATATTTTTAGTCATCGCTCCTCATGAGGGACATGACCTAGTTTTGGGGAAATTGACCCTCTCTCAGTTTCTCTCTCTGACTTTGTTCTCTTTCACTTTTCACATGCAGACCATATTGACAAAGTCACTTCTCACTTGCATGATTATACTCAAGAGCATGTCCTCAACTGTTGTGGTTAATTATCATTGAAGATATTTTACCATTAGAGTGAACAGTGCTGGTAATGTGCACAGCTTTAAATGAGAAACCATCAACAAACCATTTCACAAATATAAATATGTGATCATTATATTGTGTTCTAATATCATTTCCTATTCTCTGCTGTCCTAGATGTTAACAGAGCTCAAGTCAGACAACCAGAGGCTGAAGGATGAGAACGGGGCTCTGATTCGAGTCATCAGCAAACTGTCCAAATAAAAAGATGTCTGAAGCTCCTGTTCTGTGTCTGTGGACGCTCCAACCCCGATATGGCAGTTTCATTATCCACCATGTCCCAAGTTGTGACTCCTCTGCTCTGCCGAAATAAATTCCTGTTGGGACTTATGAAGATCCAAAGAGAAGTGTTATGGAGTTTCAGTACATTTTCACCGTGTGTGACGATGGAGTTGCAACAAATATATCTACACGATTAATTCACAGTATTTAAATAGGGACCATATAAAACACATCCAGGGGTTTGCATGGAAGTACTGTTTCAATATTATACCCACACATTACATTGAAACATCACGTTACTTGCTGCACTGCAGAAACGTTTTTTTAATATTGTTTTAATTGTGACAGAAGCTAGAGGAAACCGAGGCCACTTTGGCATTGGCATAGACTGTATTTTAAAATCATTGTCATTTAAATCAGAACAAATGACCACATGTTAAATGAGGCCTAACCAAGCAACAAATAGGTGCTCCAGTTCCAGAAACAAAAGCTAGATATTGATATGAATCCAACAAGGCATACTATAAGTATGAACCATCATTGACGCCATCACAGGATTGTTAGATGCAGTTCTCCTAATGGCAAGAACATGTTTGCTCCGGTCTAAGAATGCATTGAAAATTAAATGTTCCGGCTTCTGGCATACACTTTTATATAAGACTAGTGATGTTGTAAAAAAATAATATTTTGAACATTTTTACTCTATGATAAAGATATAATGAGATGCATGATTTGCTTTGTGATTGCCTTGATTGTCAACTCTCAGGGTTTCCACTCAGCAGTGCCTGCTTACGATACCTATGCCACTACAGTGTTATAAAGTTCTGTCGCCTTAAAACTATTTAGAACTAGTTAGATAAATGTTTGTGTTAGAGAAATCCTTATTATTTTGAATATGACATAATTGTTAACCCTAAAATGTTCCCTGTATTTGGTATTCAAAGGGGTTCGTATGTTAGCCATGCAATGCAGATTACTTTGTGTAATGCACTTTCTACAGAGTGGACAGTGTGTGGGCATCACTAGCAACACTCCTGTATCCTCGCTAGTGTCAGTTTCCATGATAACATAATTCAGTTTGTGCCAGATTCTCTTTGTCAGTTTCAGTCGCCAATTCTTAAATGTTTGTGAGAAGTGTAAAGGATTCAGCTTCAAATCAGCAGAACGGCTACACAGATGAGACAGTGTGTGTGTTTGTGGAGAACAAAAGTGTCCTATATGTCATGTGATAGAGATATATTTATTTATTTATGCATTTCATAGTTCTAATCTTCAATCATTTGTTTACTTTTTTAAGGAATACATCTATAATGTTGACTTCCAGCCCATCTTATTTGCTAGTTGATGAAAATGCAAATGTCAAAATTGCGAATCACTGCTGACATTTTAAACCTCACAATATTGTGTGATCAAAAACAAAATAAATATCAAGCACAATCTAACGTTTTGAGGAATAAACTGTTGCCTGCACTTTTAATTATATTCGGTCCAGATTGCAATCATCCTTTGTTGTGTGTTGATATTGAGCTACATAAATAACTGCCTGAGTTCATCGACTTATTTGGTACATCTGGCTACATCTTAAAATAAAGCGTTGAAATAAAGCGTTACTTCATGAAGGTGATCTTCTTTTGTTCTGGTCACTTCTGGAGGCCATGTCTACTGGTGCTTTAAAAAAATGGTTTGGATTAATTCTCAGTATTTGGGTTCAACAAAATATTTGAACTTTTGTTTTATCTTAACAAGTCTCCATGACGCTCCTTTGTCATGGAGCCTTCACTGTCATCCAACAGGAAGTCCTCCCTGGTCTAAAACAGTGTGTTATCATATTTAATGTATGAAACAGCCAGACTTTTGCATTAAAATTCCTTTCGTGCCAGAGACATGAATAATTTAGGTATCCGTCTTCTCTTCACTTTAATGGATGAGTAGCGAAAGTCCCCGGTGTTTGAAGTATTCCTTTAACAATGTGATGCTGTAACACCAGGGCTATCTTTGTCACACCGGTCACTTACTCAGAACTACTAATTGGTCCGCTATTTCTACACAGAATTGAACTATACAGTATCTATTGTTAAAATGTGTGTAACGTGTCCATGCTTAATACACAATGATAATACACTTTGCTTAATAAACTGTAAAGGAAAGGAGTGTGTCTCAGTGTGACATTAATGTATTATGCATCAGAGGCACACACATTATTAGGAGCCGGCTGAGCTGAACGTTTTGCATATTAAAACACAAACAAGTCATGGTAATTAAAAGGCCTTTATTTCCTATTTGTTTTTTTACAGAACTGGTAACACATATGATAAATTTGTAATAAGTTATTTGGTTCCCTTGATAACTTTATAAGGATCCCCAACGTTTGTCCACATAAGGGTCAAGAGGAGTTGGTGAGCAACGTTTGTGTCCAGTCAAGGGCTAAAGCATGCGATCCACAGTAGGCACAAGTACTGACATGAACACGCGCACCACGACACTAGACACGAAGAAACACAGCTAGAGGACACAACCTGACTGTCCTCCCACGCTTTTAAAAGATGATGAAGAAGAGAAAGAGGTGAAAAAAGAAGATTTGTTGCATTAGGGATGAGAGGTGGAGGACTAAGCGCTCAAGAGGGGGAGTTTGGTACGGTCCTGCATGTTTGGCAGTATACGGTATGTCCATGTTGTAAACATGAAGTCCGGCATTCTTTACGCTCAGCAAGAGCAGATTGAGAGGAGGAAATCAACAAGCCCGCTTCCTAGTCAGCATCATCATACTGATGGTACATAGCTGGTTTACACATAAACAGGACAGAGACACAAACAGAAAGCAAATGTGATTCTGACATTGATTCAAATACAGTCCTACATTCTACATTAGAAGTATACATCACAGAAACAAATAAGGACAGAAGAAGTGATTACACATATGCACAAGAATACAAAGAAGAAATACAGCGAGTAATAGAGGAGACAAGACAACGTGTTTCAAAGTGACGTCTGTACCCGCTGAGGCTTCTCAACACATTTAGACAGGGGGGGTTAATGATCTACTGAACTTTGGATGTTTTCCCTTTTTAAATCCCAGCGTTTGTTAAAAAAACAAAAACAAACAAAAAAACAGAGAGTTGTGAGAACGGTGCTCGAAAACTGTCCGCACGGCTGAAACAGCTCACAGTTTCAGATGCAGTTGTGCATAAGGTATTGTACATCTACACAGAACAGAATAACCTCCATATTTAAAATTAAACTAAGATTGTTTGAGTATTACGATCATACACACAAAGATGTACATTTAGGAATGAGTAATGTGTCCGGTGCATGCAGACCTGTACTGTATATTGTGTTTATATATTTTAGTGCTGTGTTTTTGCACCATTTCTGCTAAAGGGCCTACACTTTATCTGTTTGATTCACATATTCACACACACAGCTCCCACTCTCTGTCCCCCATAGAACTTAGATGACCGTTGTGACCCGGGCAGTATAATAATAAAATAAAATAAAAAAATCTCTTAAATGTGCTATAACTTCACCTGTGATCACATTTGCCTCATCATCTCATGTGTTCTGTTTGCGTGAATCGTTGTAGCTTTTGTAGATTCAAACAGTGTAGACAAATGCAGGCAACTGTGACCAGGTACTGGCAGTATTTTAAAAACACACTGAAATCTTGTGTTTGAATTGTTCTCAGTGCGTGGTTTGGTCACAGTCAGTAACAGTAATGGGACAGTGAGTAAATATAATATTGCATTAGATCATGTGCAACACCTTGGAGATCGTTTCCAGACTAGATGGATGGCAGTTTAAACGTTTACTTCAGAGAAATATCAGCAACGGAGGTAAACTTAAAGGAATATTTCAGGAAATAATTATACACATGTTGCCAATAGTTAAATAAGAAGATTGATACCACATTAGAAGGACATCACAGTGGTATCGATCTTCTCAAAGATATTTACCAACAATTGGATCATCCTTTAGTGCCGTATCATGACATAATCTCTATATTTTTACACACTTTCTGCTATGCGTCTACATCGTAATACTATGCATAGTCCTATGGGAGGGATTCAGGCTACAATTTGGGTGCCACTGTTTTAAGTTTCTCTCTTTTTGCTTTTTCTATCACTGGATCTCCAACTATATTGTTTTGTTGCTTGAGCAAAAATGCTAAACAAACCAACAAAAAAGCTCAGAGCAGTGTGTTATTGATTGTACGTGTGGTCACTAGTACTTCCTGCTGCTGAATCCGACGAAGAGAAACTTAAGGAGTGACCCGGTTTGGTTCATAAATTGCACTCAGCCCAAGAAAAAGAACACGGTCTCATATTTATATAAGTATATACATATCATTTTAGCTGTATTATTGAGATTTGTGATATTATATTTATGCTATCAAAACAAGGCATATACGTTACTAATCACGATACTGTAAAATCAGCTACCTCTATGAAACAAGGACATCAACAGCTCTGAAAGTAGAAAAAGACACACTCACTCTACTAAACTCACAACTGCTCTCAAAGCTCACATTTACATAAAAGTGGATGTTTGCCCTCTTGATGAACAAAGACCTCTGAACGGAATGTAAAAGAGAAACACTGGCCAAGGACAATGAAGACGTCAGCTTTTTTTTTCTTCATAAATAAACTCTAGCTACTCAGCTGAGCTCTAAGGAGTTAGTGCTAGAGTTTTATGGCTTTAGTTTTATAACTTATTCATTTATCTTGTATACAGGTACACGTATTGTATAATAAACAGAGTAAAAGAGACACAGCCGTGAAGGGTTTCAGGTCATTTAAATACTTCAGAAGTGGGAAATTAAGAACTTCCAAGTAAAAAGGAGAAGAAGGGATTCCAAGTCATCAGTGTTCACAAGAATGGGATTATTCATCCTTTGGCCCCTTTAAACACATAAAGATATGATCCAACAGACTTCATATAACGACTCCTACAATCCACCTATAGATCAGAGTTATTCAACTTTCATCTAAGAAGTTATTTCAGATAACATCAGGCCAAATCTGTTATTAGAAAATAGTTACAGACTTGGAGACCCCCGCCACATCCTGAACATTAAAAAAGTTGGAACATATTTTGATAAAAAAGAAAGAAACGCAATAGCAATAAAATCCAGAAATAATTCACACCTTCAGATGAAACAGAACGTATGGCAGATAAATGGTATCAAAATAAAAAATGTGATCACAAGGAATTATATAGCAAGCATGCGGCTACATTTTCATCCTACATGAACTCACACACAGTACTGGACGACACACTTGCTTAACAATTTCAGGCGTGGAAAAGTTGTTATTAGTAATATTACTCTAATGTTTGTATGACATTCTCTCCAATGACCCTCATGGAAAATAAATACACATTTGTTTCATTTAGAAAATATACAGTGCATCTTTTTTCCCCTTCGTTTGTGTTATTAAAATGACAAATGACACCCATTTACGTACACGAGATATTTTTGCTTCGTCTCTAAAACATGCTCCTATGTACAGTATTTTGTATAAACATGCAGTATCAACGTGTATGAACTATGTATATAGGCAAAACTACACACCAATGGGTTGTTTGATTGCTTCCATGTTGCCTTTTCTTTAGTGCTGCTTCATCAACAGAGGAAAAAGGATTATGTGGGATGATAAACTGAACCTGGTCTATGTTGGTCATAAAAAAATAAAGAGATACAATTTCCAACAGAGAAAGTGACAAGAGCCAACATTAATTTAACCCCAAAAGAAGTCGACATTTTGATTTACATTGACTCTGCATTTTCTTGCACACAGTCAACGGGTACTTTTTGCTGATGTTGTTCAAAGACAGCCCTGATTTTAATTAATAACTTGACCTTTTAGCAGGGTGAAAGCACCCGACATGTCAGAACTTTAATTAACAATCAAGCTTCCACCAATTTATTCAGGGCTGAGGAGTTTTGGTCAAACAACGGTTTGAATGTTCTCCTCAAAAGACTTCTTCAACAGATTATGAATTTATAGATAAACTGAACCAATTACAAGGATCGAAGTAGCCTGGGAGCATTAGATTGTAATGTGTCTCTTTTCTTTTTGGAGGAGTCCATTATTATGAGGAGACCTGTCTGGCATGCCACAAGTGCCACAGAAAAATTCAATCTCACAACATTTTATCATTAAAAAACACACAACAGAATAATACCCAGTAGTGCAATTAAATTCAACAGTTTGGTAAGCTGTGTATAAAATACACACGGATCAGTGCTTTCTTCCAGACCATATCCTTGCAATCAAGTGAGAAACGTCATAATCAAACAATCAAAACACATACACAAAAAACTGAGCCGAAAAACAAAGCAACAACAAAGAAACTTACATAATGCACTCCCCTTGCTCTTTTGCTTTTCCTTAAACCAGCTGTTACTAATGACATAAATAATTAAAGCTCTGGTTTCTGAGGGTACTTAAAAGTAACATTTGGATTTAAAGTGCTTGAGGAATAAAAAGTTAAATAAATTCAAATAAAATTGGATAAATAAAAGATTGAAAAAATCAAGAAATGAAGAGAACAACACCGCTAACTGGAAGGCGTCCCTGGTAGTTGAAAATTGCTTATTTTGTTACTTTGAAGGCTTGTCTCCTTTATGACTGTAAGACGGTTATAGGGATTCCTTTGAAGTAAAACCCTTGTGTCAAGTCCATGACTAATGGCAGTAACACTGAACGAGTGAGAGACAGAATCGGAGGGAGGGGAGGTGGTAGACTGCAGGCAGTAATCGACACCTTGCAAATATCATGTCATTGGTGGTTGGAATCAGTCTGTGTTGCACCCGCTCTGATGTTCCCTCGCTTTTTGTTATTCAAATGACAGACACAGCCGTTTTTGAGCAGTCAAAAAATACACAAATACCCTTTTTTTTTTTTTTTTTCACTGAAAATCCACCAGTTCCCTAACGTACCATTTGATGGATGAACTTTTACTAGTCGCAAGCCTAACGTCACCAAAAAAAACAAACGCTCAAGCTTTTGGATCCAACCTTTCTTTCTCGTCAAGTGGAGTATTTGAATAATAGAACCCGTTTAGAAAAAAAGGCATGGAGTTTCAGTTTCCTCTCAGTTTTCCTGAGACGATGGGTGGAAAGGTTAACTAATCAAAAAGGCAGTGTGTTTGTGGGTAACTGGATATGTGCCTATCCCTACTCGCTACCCAACTCTAGGAATGTACTCAAACTAATAGAATCAGCTAGTATGATAACTGGCAGGTGTGGAAAATGGTGCACAAAACACCTAAGGAATGGACCTGCTTGTGTTATTTCTCTATCATATGGCAGTATAAAGCATTTTATTATTAAGCACTATTCTAAGCAAACTGTGTTACTAAAGGGAAGGGGTGAGAAGTACAATACGAGTGAATGTATGTTTTATCCCCTCTATCACCAGATTCCCATAACGCACTCTTACTGTTCTTCGTAGTCTACTCTGTATTCTTATTAATGGAACCACAACCCCAATACAAAAATAGATCTAAATGAAATCAACGGAGTATCTGTCCATCCTGTAACTTGTCTTCTTTTTTCAATGACATGATTTCTTATTACATGATGCTTCTTTTTTTAAACTATATTTCCCATCATGTTGAATGGATCTTTTTTGAAAGGTGGCGATGGGAGAGAGGAGGAGAGGAAGGGGTGGTGTGGGTTTTGGAGGTTTTGGAGGGAGCGGATGTACAGTCGGGGTGTTCTTCTGGAATATACACTGATATGTGGGGCCGGGGGGGAGATGGTGGGGAGGGGTAAAGGTGGAGGTGGGGACGATGTGTTCAGGGGGGAGTTTTACTTCTTGGCATTCAGAGCTGCGAGGGCGGCATCCACCTCCTCCTCTGGCTGCAGCGGATGCCATTGGGCGATGGGGCGGCGGGGGTTGGCCAGCATGTCGGACCAGTGTTTGAGCCCGGCCCCCGTGGACTTGCTTCCCACCAAGATCTTCCCAATGGCATCGTTCTTGCCAATCTTGTCATAATCCAGCACTGTGATCACAGCTAGGATTTTCTGGGAGAGAAAGCATTACGACAATAAGAACGCTGCAGCGATTAAATGGATGAGAGGGAGGGGAAAGATGCTTTACTTTTTAAAGGCAGGTGATTTATATATATCTTTTTATATTTCCAGAGATACATGAAGAATCTCTGGAAATACAGCCGACACAGCCCCCTTCAGAGGAGTCTTCATTTTCACTGATTTCGGTTATGGGAAGGTTCCAAAGATCCACCAAAAAAATACATTTTGCAGCAAAATATTTGTATACAACCATCCATTTCATAAACTAAACATATTCAAGTAATACAAAAACATGGCTGTGCTTTGTTCTACTAAGGGGTATCTCGAAAACTAAAAGCTTTTTTGAGGGTTTGATCCTCTACTATTAGTTGATGTTGCATATTGTGTTTGGGCGTACAGATGGTGAGGTGTCAGCACAGGGGTTTCTCTGGTTAGGTGTTGGGAAATGGGACTTGCGATAATTTATCTTGACTTTTAAAATGTTCATTGCCCTGCTTTAGTGCTGCACGATTTAGATTTGATCATATATGAATCTTCGATGCTAATTTCTGTCAACATTTTCAGATATCAATAAGCACTGCACAGCCTCCAAATAAAGGTTAAATAAATAACGTTTTTTTCTTTCTATCTACTGTATAAATAGCCAGTAGCACAAGTGTAAGTTACAGGATGATGTTACAGCAATAGTTTGGCATTTTGTGCCCTTTTCTCTTGAGAGTTGGATATATAAGTGTTTAAATGTATACAAAACCAACAAAGTGTAAAAACATAAATTGTTCATATGAACAGATGTGTTCCCATCGTCTGATTTATCTGAAAGAGACCATCTGTCGTTGTCAGTCATGTTCAGTTAAAATGAAATAAAATGCATGGGACAAGAATCATTGTGTCCATGTAATTACTTCCAAGCGTGAATGGATTTTCTCTGCCTGATGATTAATTGCTTGTTAGTGCACACTGGTATTGATCTAGGTACACATTTGCCTTTGTACAGTAAGTAGTACACCCATGTTCTACTTGTATACAGTATTTGATACATTAAGCAGGTCCCATCCTTACCTGCATTTGATCAATAGGAATCTCAAAGCTGAAGGACTCGTTGTAGTACGGATTCAAAGTGTTCTTCTTCACTGTCGTCTTCTTCTTCTTCAGCTTCTTTCCGTTCTGCAGCAGGTTAATTTTCACATAGGGATCTAAAAACCAGAAAGAATGTCAAATCGTGTCAAAGCTGATTTAATGTGGTTTTGAACATGATATGGCATTTAATCACAGCAGCATTTAGCTGTATCTGTAATTCTCCTGATCAGATACTCAGAATAAGCTTCCCCCCTCTTTTATTTCCAATAGGGCTGAAATAGAGGGACATGAGGAATGTCTAAAATGCATGATCAGTCTGGTATTTTGAGCAAATATATATGCCTAAAAATATATATACTACCTATAATATATGCCTAAAAATAGCATGATAGGAGATCTTTAAAAAAAAAAAAAACTCTCTTGCAGTTGCAGGGTTGGGTTGCAGTGCTGCGATGCACCAACAGATGGGGCCAATGCTGAACCAGGGGGGGGGGTGGAGCTGCTGAATGGAGCACTGCAGCGTCGCACATGAGCACAGCGCCCTAATGGATGCGCTCTCAGGCACGTTCCTGTTTACTCTGCAGTCACGCTGCAAGCTCCCACATTACACACTAAGCTCTTGTGATATTTGCCAAATTCTGAACCCTGAAATAGATTCAAATGCGTCAGTGTGGAGATGAAATGCAGGAATCTGATGCTCATGTACCTGACAGTCCTCCCACGTCCATTTTCTTCAGGTTCTTGGCCTCCAGAATACAGATGGTGAGTTTGCCAGCCGTGGGGACGTAACGCAGGGAGATGCAAATGTCTCCCAGCTTCTCCGGCTGTGAGGAGGAGGGATGAGGAGAGAAAGTTAAAGCAGGTCTGACGCAGAATAAATGTCTTGGCTGTGCTGGAAAAAACTCACAAACTGCCCCTTTGAAATCCCATTTAAAACATTCACTGTCAATACAAACAATTCCTGCTGCCATTACTTGTCTTAGCAGCCATTACTAGTATTCTTAAGTAGCCTACAGCTCGTTGGCCTTTTCAAAGTTAATAACATTTCTGAAACAGCAAGCAAATGTAGAGTGATTATTACATCCCAAGGTGGCTCTGGGGAGATTTCATTGATTAAAAGCTGTTTTTATAACGCAATGTGAGCGTCTGCATGGCGACAGAGGACGACTAAAAGTTTGTCCTTCCGCCCTCCGAGTCCTTCTGGTAAACAGAAAACATGCTGCCTTTTCTTATTATCTAATCAGATATTCAGGTTGCTCTAAATAGTAAAACGTGTTTTTGAGTCCTAATTATTATATTTCAGGATGTTAAAACCATCTTTAACATGTTGCATTATGACTACAGTTTGCAAAGTATATGAGATATTATCTGGTGGTTAGTTACTATTTACACATCTGTCAGTTACAGGGTGACATTGTGATTCATTTGGGATATTGTGTGTGGCCACATGGTGGATGTAAGCCCAATATTTCCACTAATTCTTCTGATCAACTTATTGCTCAATACTCCACTCTGTTTACCAGCTAGTCTATATGTACAATTTCATTGTTGTACCTTTAATCTAAATGTATTTTTTATATATGTCTACTCTATGAAATGTTTTATGTCTTTTATCGGTATCTGTATTCTGTGTGAGATACATTTTCTGTGAAATGTCTATGTGAAGCACTTTGGACTGCACTTGTTGTATGAAAGGTGCTATACAAATAAAGATTATTATTATAACAGTGTTTGTCTGTTGTTTGGTGTTGAGCAGGTATGGTAAAGTGGCTTTTAGAGCTTATTCTACTAAAAACCTGCACCTAATAGAGCGATGAGAGAGACACTCAACAGCAAAGTAAAGACATACAATTTTACATTGAGCGGAAACCCAATCTAAAGCTCTGCAAAGTCGATGGGAGCTGCAGATTCAGGGGGTGATTCTCAACACATTCACACTGTAAAAATATAAATGAAAGCCTCTTCATGAGATTTCTTAAAATCAACACATTGTTTCTGGCCTTAAATATATATAAAGCATACATCAATTGAAGTGAGTATTAAGTATGAACAGTTATACGTCACTGCAGGACTCTCACCTCCTCTTGATCGGCGCTGTCCAGGTCCTTCCACTCCTCAATTGGCTTGGCCAGGTCCAGGGTGTTCATGGGTATCTTAATCTCTCCAATGACATCATGTTTAGAGAAGCGATCGAAGTCATAGACGCACATCACAAGTGTCTTTCCTCCGATTTCTTGGAATGGAATCTAGAGGACAGAAAGTAATCCCATTTCACCCATCTGTGTCGTTTATAGGAGTTGCTTTATTTTTTTGACAAATCTTGGTGCAGATAAGATCAGAAATATATACAGCAATATGGTTTCTGACTTTGGCCTGGAGCTGAAAATGGCCTTGACTTAATAACATGCAGCTTCAAAAGAGCTCGTCTGACTTTGACAAGGAAACTGATTTCTTTTTTATATATAGCGCTGTGTCAGCAGCATGAGGTGGCCTTCTCCTTTAATTTGATTCTCTACCACATTCTCCTTCAATATGTCTGCTGCAATTTTTTCATCACTGCTGGCCAGAGGTGTTTGGATGAAAAGAAAGCAGCTTCTTAAAGCTCACAGACATAGAGGAAGACAGGAGGAACATTTCTGTTCTAACAGGACCTGTCTGAATCAAACGGCTTGTGTTTAATAAGTAATATGTAAAAGGTTGGTCGTGTTTTAGCTTACCTTGAAGCCAAAGGTCTCATTGAAGACGGGGTTGAGCGTTTTCTTGTGAACCTTTGTGTCGTACTTCTTCTTCTTGTCGGGGAGGACGAACACCTTGACGTAGGGGTCGGAGGTTCCACCGCTGTCCATGGAGAGGAGATCAGCTGCTTGAAGGATTCCCACAGTCAGCTGGGGAGGAAAGGAAGAGATTAAAAGTCACTGAGCGTTTCCCCGAGCTCAAACGCAAAAGTCCTTCACTGTGTGCTTGATCCTGTTTCTCTATTTCCATAATGAACCATGAAATAACAGGCCAAAGGCTTTGTGGCGGCTCAATCCCCAGTTACATTTGAGTCGCCGAGAGGCTAAACTTGGCTTTAAACTGTGACGCGTTTTCGAAAAGAAAGTCCATGTTGAAGCAATATAGTTTTAAGGATATTTAATAAACAAAATCAAAACATAATAACTATGGACAAAACGGTCAACAGAAAAAATGACAGCACAAGCTCACCCTCTGTCATGTGCACTCGACATCAAACAGGTGACTTATAAACCAAACCACACCCATGTGACAATTACCGGAAGTGCTCAACAAGCAAATAAAGGTGACGTAAATAATACAGATAATGAACTTGAGCTAAGTAGTGTTATGGCACCTACAGGCTTTTCGTTTGGACGAATGGACGAAAATGTAAAATAAATGCCTTGTTCTCCTGGAAGTCGTAATCGATGGAGTACTGCAGCTTGCCCAGCTTCTCTTTCTCCTTCACTTCTTCCTCTTTCTCGTCTCCGGTCAGTCCAGGTTCCACATCATCCTCTTCATCATCATCATCCTGGTTTTTCTGAACAGAGAAAAAAGGGGACGGGCGGCAGAAGAAGAAGGGTGAGAGGGAGTTTGTGAGGTGCTGAACACTAAACCTCGGGCATCAGCAGTCGGTTAGCCACAGCACCTACCTGCCACTTACCCCTGTCACCCCGCTGCTACTAGTGCAATCAGTTCATCGATGACCACGGTTGCAACCTGACTTGATTTCACTATTTCTTGGGTGACACCATTTGCTGTTTTATATTTTGGTTTGATAAAATCTGCTAAAATCCAATGTAGGGAATTTCTCTAAAAGAAAGTGTAGAAATGCCATTTTAATATAACTATTTTGTGTGTAAAGAGTGGAGAGAGACAGAGATAAAAGGGTGAGAAATTAGAGAGAAACAACAATACATAAATAGTCAATATGCGGGGGTGGACAGAAAAACAGGAACACCTTATAATATACTGCAATCTTACACGACAGCCATGCAAAAACCTCTGGGAGTTGTCAAATTGTACTCATAAATCAGTGATTCTCCAAACTTGTATATGGATGTACTTGTGTAACTGCCTGTAATTGTAATGGGGTTGGGTAAAATAAGAGGAACACGACATATCATGGGATTTTTTAGGATTGTAAAGGGACTGCATTGCAGTTAAACAGGCAGATACACAGGCAGCTACACAATCATAAAAAACTCAACCAAAATGAGTCATATGAACTTTTTAAAAGTCTACAAAATGGTGCCTACGTATCCCACACAGCACAACGCTGCATCAGCAAAGATGAGCAAGAGCTGACGTAGGGACATTATGGGATGTTTTCTCAACAAAATGTTGTCTTTTGGACACAAAAGTGAGCACTAGTATTTATTGCAGAGCTTTTGCACTGCATATCACTTTAGAGCAAGGTGTTCTTGTTATAGTGTCCACCCCCCGTGTACAGCCTTTCAAACAGGCGCTGTCACAAGAAGCAGAGCGTCCTTCCCGAGAGGAACTGGAGGACAGAGCTTTGAGGGATAGGTGTGATTTGATGAAACCCCTGACGCAGTCGTTCCTGACACTTTTCTTGAAACGCTCTGAAACTTTGCTGGCGAATTCCCTCTCACTGATAATATGAGCTGTTAGACAAACAGCTTTATTTCAGGCCAGACAATATTACTGTTTGCTTTCATTTGATTATTGTGTGCACACTTGTGCTGCTGATAGGATTTTGCTGCTCCAGCCTGATTATTGTAGTTAACTGAATTGCTGATGTGATTTAAAACCTCCAAAACAGAGAGCAGATTTTTCCGGCTGATACTCTAATGTGAAATATTGTGATTCTTGATCATGTGCGGGAATATAAATCTGCAGTTTACTGACAGTTAAATGCTCCTGAGATAATTGAAGATGGATCAATCTTGCTTTTACATCACACCAAGAGACTCTTCAGATTGTCATCTTTTTAGAGGCGGCCGAGACTAACCGAGTCAAGGCAATTTGCTCTGATATGAATATTAAAGTAAACTTTCATTTATGATACTGTATGAATCTGGATGGTATCTCAGTATGGCCTACTTTCCTATGGCTGTCTTCTTGAAAAAACACTGATGTCCTCGTAAGAGTGGAGGGTCCAGCTACTCACTGATGAGCTGGAAGAGGAACAGGGCACACACACAGATAATACACACACTATCACACCCACTGCACACCATACTGTACTGCACACACACACTCACACACACGCTTGCTTACATGCAGGCTCTCATGCATGCTTAAAACCTCCATTACTCTCTCTCTCTCTCTCACACACACACAATCTCACACAATATCCTTTTATGTGGCATTCTCTATCTTCATTGTGTTAAATGCTTTTCATTCAAGCATGCCAGGCCACACAATGCAGGATCCAAGTTTCCTTCTGACGGCAAATGTAAAATGAATTACCTTATTTATAAGACAGATTTCATAATTTCTGGTATGTTTCTTATCTTTGTTTTTTAAACCTCTGCGAGAAATGTGTTCTGAGTGAAATGTACACATTCATGGCAGAATCATGCTATATTGAGAATGTTACGGTTGTTTTCAAACTTCCTGTGGGGGTTCAAAATAAAGACATGGTTTGTCTGAATGTATGCCCTTTGGTCAACTCAATGGGATGAATTGTGGGAGGTTTTATCAAAGAAAATGTGTATTTTAAACAGCTGGTTGACTGTAAATTAAACTTTGAAACGACTGAAATTGTCGGCAAACATTCTGGCCCACCATTTCTCCTCAGTGAGACCCGTGCTTCAGGGAGAGAGGGGGGTCAATGACTGTCACCTAGTATGTCAGCAGCATGGGTCATCCAGGAAAGTTACTCTCAAGTCAAGTTGTGGCCATTCAATGGTACCTACTGCAAGGGAATATGCTGGTCTTTGTCAAGAGATACAGACAGCTTTATCTGTCGTGGAACTCGGAGCGTGTTTGCACAGGTGTGGCGCAGTGTGTGAATTTCAGACCAAAATTGTCTTATAATTTGTAAATTTGTTGTGTTGCGTTAAACAATCGAGGCCTGGTCATGGTGGAAACATGCTCAAAGCTCTCAGTTTAGGTAATGTTCCCGCTTATTATTTGACAAATACCCAGCTTACCCCTTGCACATGCATGCTAGTGATCTCTAGTGAGTTGCTGAGTGCACTCGTCATTCAAAGGCTCAACCGTAGGATGAGATTTCATTTCAAACCACCTAAACACATCTTTGCTCTATAGTTTTTTCAAAAATATTGCAATCTCTAAGTATTCAAGACATAGCAGTCGGTGCGGCATATCAGTTCAGTAGATTTGTTTGCGAAGCAGCTTAAAATCGCTCTCATAGATTCCTCAAGCACCCGCAGCACCTAAGCTTGCACAATTCTAAGAAAGCCATAGCACTCATTGTCATCATCACTGCAATCCAACCCCTTTCAAGCCCCAACACCACCCCCCCACCCCCAACCACCACCGGTCTGCGCTTACTCAGAGCGGCCAGAGAGGGGCGCCGCGTGCTATCAGACCTACCGTAGGCAAAGAAGTCCACCACAGTCAAGATACACGGAGCACACATAAGACACAAAGCAGGAAGGAGGAGAGCAGAGACAAAGGAAGAGATTGAACTCACAGCAGACACCAAAGAAGTGTAATCACAGCAAATGTAGTCAGCTACACTGTAGGCAGCGCGGAAAATGACAGATAGACAAGCCTCCTCATTAGCACAGTTATATCTAGCAGGGCCGCTCAAACCACTCCACGTTTAGATGTATACTTATTGTCAATGTCGTCAATCATGTATGTGGAAAGGAATAATAATTATAGGCCCGAGAACAACAGCATTGTGCTAACTGCTAATTTTCATAATTACTCTTTAATGACTAGGGGAAACAATGGCTGGGCTGAATAGATAAGAGTCCTGTCATTTTCCACTCAAAGCCCAAAGCATAAGTGAAAGAGAGAGCAACAATAACATTAATGACAAATACATTAAATAACTGAAAGAATAAATATGAAAAATAATCATGGTGGATAAAGAACACAATTAACACCTGCGGAGAATACACTGACTGGGTTAGAAAGCCAACAGAGTCTGTATACATAATATGAAATCTAATACATTTAAAATAGGAAACTAGGATAACATATGTATCACTAGGGCTACTGCTGTCATATGATTAGCTGAGGCAAACATACAGTATCATGGCATGCATGTTTTCTCTCTATTCCCATATCAAAGCCCCATAGCTGTTACATAATACGCTCATAAACAGGTTAGCTGTGCTTTGCTTTGTAAACAGTATACGTGTAAATCCCCTCGGCCGTGATGTGGCCTCCCGCGGAAAAACATACCTCTCCCCCTTTCAGGTTCTTCATTCCCATCTCCCCCTTCCCCTTCTTGCCCTTCTTGTTCTTCTTCTTCTTGCAACAGCATTTCTTGATGATGCAGAAGCAGCATGTTAGAATGAGTAAAGCAGCGACCACGGCAATGGCAATGATGGCCCAGGACGGCACTGAGGAGAACATACAGACCGATGTATAGACGGCACATCCACACCCAGAAAGAGAAGAGAGAAGCAAATACTTTGACATTTGACCAACCAATCATTTAGCCTACTTTCATGTCATGTCCTGGGCCAAATATATTTAGTAAAAGGTGCAAGATTAGCAATTACATTGGGTGAAAATTAGATTTTGCTGCCATTAGGAAAGGCAGCCAGTGATCAATACTGAATAAAGACATTAAGAGGCTGCCAATGCCCCGCAGCTAAAGAGTAAATCTCATTCCGAAATCAATGCTCGGAGTCACATTAATACAAGTTGGTTGATCGGAACAGGATTGGTGTTTTGTGTGGCACTCACGTGGGATCTTGTCGATTTCATTGAGGAATTTGTTTTTGATCTCGTCGAAGCCATCGTTCTTGTCGACGGGCTCGGTGGAGTTGTCAGTGGAGACTAATGTGTCAAGGGCTGGAGTCACAGTCAAAGCACTGGCTCCCGTTGGGTCAGCAGCTACCATGGGCGTTGTTTGGTGCTTGAACAAGTTCCACTTCGTCATTTAGGCTGCACACAAGGTCCCTGAAAAACAGCAGGAAGACACTTTGATTAAGACAGGCCAGAGTCATTGTTACGTGTGTCAAAATCCACATGCATTGACGCATCAGTCAAGTAATTTTCATGTTTGTGTCCCAATCATTTTTTGAAAAAGAGACAGGATTCAAGTTTGTTGGGCACATATTTGTTTAAAGCTATATTTAAAGGAGAAAAGAATAATAACACACACATTTTGAAGTACATAATGACACATCCATCAGAAAAATACAACCATAAAATCCATTAATCCACCAGAAAAAAATTAAATGATGGAATTGTTTATGGCGGATTTCCAAAATGCCACTCGTCATGGTTTGTTTAACTTGAGCACTCTGATGGATAGAGAACATTTGCTGAGTATCATGTTAATAGTGTTTTTTTTATATAAAAGACTGGCATCTTAATTAATCACGAAGCAGAGCCACTTCACTCTCAGTCTTCTGAAAGTCTCTAAATAATGAAAAGGGATCAAAATGGTCATGTAGCTCAGGCGGTAGAGCAGAGTTTGGTTGTTTGATCCAAGCCCTAGAAGTCTCCTTTAGTAACAACAATTTACTTAGAAGTTTGTCTGCATGGTTGACAATGTAATTGATGTGTTGTTGCTTTGTAGCACCGTATCTCCGAGAGGATCATATTGCATGGGAGACACATAAATGATATGTCCTGGTTTCGAGAGAGTGTCTCTTCAAAAGGTCCACGCCTGATCCATTAATCCTTTCTTGTACATCTGCCACAAGAGCAAACACAGACGGACAAACAAACAGAAACTGGTTTTGCTAGATTTCCACTGATGTCTCTCCAGTCCCATTAATGCAAAAGCTTGTGAAATAAAGGAGTTTTTGTTCAGCTCTATTTATTCAGGAGGTCTGTTTGATAGCAAGACTTTTTTTTCAAAGGTAGACCTTGAAACAAGTAAACAAAATCACTAAAGGGCAATTAATGAATACACATCAGTCATCATACCCAGTCACAGTAATTAAAATATTTAAAAACACTAATACAGATAGGAACAAGCTCCACTTGTTTATACATGAGTCCTCCGGAGGAACTAATGTCTTTAGTGTCAGTTTGTTCCGCAGTCTGTTCTAGTATTGAGGTGTTAGTAGAAAATGAAATGATAAGGATAACACTTTTAGTTTTCTATTGAAGCTTTTGACATACTGTTCTGGATAATGTGGCGAAAGGTAAACAGCTGCAGCTCTAATATAATATGCAGAAATATGCACAAAGGCAGTCACACACACACATTTCTGATTGTTCATACTACAAAGAAATTAAATTCCTTTTATGTTCCATATGATGCTTAAACGTATCAAAAATATCATATTTTCTACAAAGCGGTATAACACAGATTACATTATTATTAAATAGCTATATGTTATGATTAATAAAGGAAGGTATTTTATGACATGAGTGACACATTTACTGAAAATGGTTGTCAAGATATCTGTTAATCTGACATATTGTCTTCTGTATGATTAAGTGTCATATCATAAGAGCTTCACATTTACCCTCCATGACAATACAGGAAGTGCCATATACTGAGACAAAGTTTTTTTATGACTCAGCCAAGGTCTGAACCCTTTTGGATTTGTTACATTCAATCCATTTCCACTGAGGAAGTGCACGAGAATACATTTCATCAAATGATGGATTATTACATCTACACCAGAGTCTGCCACTTTCCAACTTTAGTGTTGTAAGGGTCACTGGACAATGATTTACCGACAGTATTTATGAGAAATAACTATCAATTCTCATGGTTTTTGTCTGGAGCCTGTACTCAGGCCAACAGTGCCTGACCAGGAAAGATGTTTAACCGTATAAATGAACAACTACAAGCCGGGCTCCGGTGGTGTTTCCGCAGGCCAAACAAATGTTCAATCAGAGCTCTTATCGGTTCCAGAAATCACAGTGTGACAAGTGCAGCTGAAAGCAGCCTGTCGACAGAGTGATGAGTGATCGGGCGAGACCTCCAGAAAAAGATGATAAGCATAACAAGAGGATACTTCTGCTGTTGATTTTATTAGATTTATCTTTATATCGGCAAAAAATAAGAGCGGAATATCCTATTTCTCAAGTGCCAATTCACCAAGTTGGTGCCAGAGATTCTGCCTCTATTTATTAGGCATATAAATTATTTAAATTGAGTCTGACAGCGGGATGGATGAGCTTATATTATTAAAGGGGCCAGAGCAGGTTTTAAATATCTTAAAATATAAGTATCTTTAGTGCTGCCGTTATGTGGGCTGGTGTTAAACACCCAACATCGTATATATACTGAGATGGAAACTGAACCACACACTCTTTAGAGTTCTCGAAAACATTTAGAAATAAGTATGATCCTCAATAAATTATCAATCAGAGACCTCACTGTCTCCACTCTCAATTTAACATTACTTTAGATATTGTGACTTGTTAAAAACATCAAATTAAATCGGAGGTTTATGTGCATTTTATCCGGTTTGCCCCCTCACATCAGAAAGGCCAGACCAATTAAATTAACATTCATGGATATGTGCTCCAAAATTGTATCTCCTCCACTCTGAGGGCGACAGTGAGGACATAGACTTACGCTTTTGTTCTATGACAGCCATTAGTCCTGCTTCACAGTCAGCTATTAGTGGTCACTCCAGACAAATCAACTATATAAAACCCTTTTTCCTTTGAAGAAGGAAGTGTTAGTCTTTTGTTATAAATTATCTGCAGACTGGGGCTGTAAAACACACAGGTACTTTATTTCAACAAACTTAACCTACTGAATATAAAGTAGACCAATCATGAAATCTCTAAACAGAGAAAATGCTATTAAATCTAGCTGGTTTTATAACCTAAATCAAAAACACAACAATGCTAAGATTCTACTTAGGAGCTTTAAAATGCATAACTGTGGGGCTAATGTCAGCATGCTAACAAGCTAACAATGACAATGCAAACATGTGGATGTTTAGCTAGATTCATTTTAACCATCTAAGTATAGTATGTTTGTATTGTAACATTTTCTAATTATCTGTAAACACAAAGTAGCCTATAGCTGACGCTCGCAGATTTGATCACAAGCCCGAGTATTGGATACATTTCATGTTTACGCAAATGATGGTGGAATATTAACATTTAAAGTATGCCGTTTTATTGTGGTATGGGGAAACGTATCACTAAGGACTGTAGAGGAAATGTCGCTAGGAATCATCGTCTTAGATGTACAAATGTCTGTACCACATTTCAGAGCAATCCATCAAATGATTTTGAGGTATTTTAGTTGGGATCATAGTGGTGGACCACAAAGTAGGCCTACATTGCAATCAGGTTTTCAATTTAGATGGATGCTGGAATATGCAGAAAGAAAAAAAAACGATAGATAGCTGCAAGCTCGTATTAAGTTATAATAAGCAAGGCTCTTTATCTCCATTTGCTCCCGTTTTAACAGTGTAAGTGTGGAGCAGGGCGATCCCAGAGCAAGAGCATTCATGCACACGAGACGTTCCCTGTGACGAATGCAAGTTAAAAATAGACCTCTTATCCAATATGCGTTCCATGTTATACTCGATTACTGAAAATCTCTGGGAGTTGTGAGCTCCATCTCCCTATGTGCGTCTCATTTTGTTCCTGTTTGACTCATCAGTATGTGTCAGTAAAATGATTCGGCTTCCCGGCCCTGAGCAGCGCGGCTATGGGTATGATCTGGCCTTATCTCTCAGCACACTGCTCGGGGTTGGATGGGGATCAAGCACTTTTATCTTTGGTGCACAAACAAACAGGGTGTAGCAGCCACACGTAATAACACAGTAGGTTTACTGAGAAATGAAATGTGATACATAAAGATTTAGCGTGTCACATAAAGTCACTGGGGGCACATGAAGGTGAAAGCAAACTGCATTCTTTTTTTATTTTAAACAAACCCTATTGTGGTCTTTGAGGACCAATCAGTGGGAACTGGCAGAGGCTGTGTTGTGTGGTTCTCTCATTTCAAAATATTGTTTTCAAGAAAACATCCCTCTTCAAATGGATTAAATAAAAACACTGAATTAATAAACCCAAATTCAAAAATACCTTCTCCATCACAAGGGAACGGACAGTACATGCAGTATTTAAACTGAGTAATCATTCTTAATTAGTGCTTTCAAACAAATAATTCTCTATCTTAGCTATTTGCACCTTCTTCTATGTCATGTGTAGTAGGGATTCAATGTCAGAAAACAATAAGAAATGATGACTTACTTTGATTTGTATCATTACAGTATAGGAAAAGATCTTTCACAGCTTTGATGTGATTTCAGTTACAGCATAATGTAATGTTTTTTCCAGAGGAGATGAAAGGAAATAAGAGCTGTACTCCAATTAGGGGCGTTTCTGGTTCATGACTGGGCGTTTTAACCCCTAAACTACAGGGATGCACATTGCAGAATATTTAATAGGCGGAACTTGAATGCAGTGAATGAGAGTATGAGAGATCAATGAGATCAGTAGGAGATATTTTAATCCGACTCATGCACCCTAATGGTGTATCACATTATATGTTGTCTTCATCTTCATTAAAGCAAAAATATGAGTAATTTAGAAACACTCAAAGAAGCCTACAGGCTAAGTGCTCTTACTTAATTACCTCCCACCTGTCAAGCTTTAATTATAATCAGTACATGTCCTTGCTCTCACATGACAAAGAAACGCTGATTCTTTGTCTGATGTGACGCGTGATGACCTACTGACCACATTATGTGCCCTTACAACTCGCCTCTATACCATTTCACGCATCTGTCTCCCAGTGGCAAATACATATGAGTTACATATACACATGCTTCATTACATAGCTTTAAACCCTCAAATATCTTAGCACACACTTTCAAAATGGCTTCTGTAAAAGGAGAGACATTTTCACGAGGTCATGTGACTCCAGCTCGGGGCAACAGTCAGGAGCAGTGGGGCGGCAAATTAAGTATTGAATATTAGTCACTGTGAAAAGGTGTGTTGTGTTCAAAGAGAAACAGTGGCAGCGACCATTGGTCGTCAAAGGCCACCAGACGACCGGGTCCCTCAAAAGATACAAAGTAATCTGAATAATGTGTCCCCAATGAAATCACTCAGCCCCCACTGTGGCCCCCGCCATCTGTGACATTACGGGTTATGTGTGGGTGGGTAGAGTGCTTGGCCTCCAGCTGTAGTAGCTGAGCATCCTGTGCAGCTTCATTTCCTTTAAGTCTCACTAATGCGATTTCTGAAGTAAACTGGGTTGGATTATTTAAGAAATGTACATGAAGTTAGTCATTTATTTATGTAGTAGAGAGAATCATAATCAGATGATTTCAGAATAAGGCAAATGCCATTTACATGCAAAGTGGTATGTATTTTACAGTGGGCAGATTAAGAGACGCTGCATGTGTGAACGTTTGTATGCTTTCATTTTGTATTTGCTATGCCGACTGACTCTTTCATCTGTATCCCACTGAGCTATTTTAGGTGCGAGCCAAGTTCTGGAAGATCTCGAGGATATCATTTAGAAATTGTTCAAAGACATCCCGCCATCTTGAATTTATGATAAACACACTCGAAGAAGAGAATATTGCCTCGACTAATGCTGAGTCACAGCTGACCTCTGATCTGTCTGGTCTCCATTTCAGCTGCAAATGTGTTTTGGAACATTTAGAGAACGGGGGGCACATTATTTTATTAGATCTATCAGACAGAGCATTACTGTAGATGGGAAGCTGAGCTGAGATGGTGAGTTATTTCAATTAGAGCTAATGTGCAGCTTTGTTCCTGAACTCTTGCTACTCTATGGTAATTCACCCCTGCTGAAATGGACTTGGGGCTCCCACAGTCATAATGGTCTCATTTTGGCCGAGTTTTAATAGGATTACAGGGGGGATACTGATTGCTGCACTACTTGTTGTTTTCCAAGGAAGGATGAGATACTGTATGGAACTTGGCTTGAGCCGAATTTAGGAGAATATTCAACAATTCATTATAATGATTGCCATTTAGTTATTTAAATCAACTCATTACTCATAAAACTCTTACAAAATGCTCTGCGTCATTTACCTCAACGTAATTAAAAATATTGAGCTGAGGTGCCTCAGTTGATTTACATTTTAGTCTTTATAGCTGCTGCTAGACACATTTTTCTGTGCTTTTACCTTGATCCTATGCTGCATAAAGACATCTCTTCTACACCACTTGTGCACATAATGCCAGTGTGCATTCCTGAAAAGATCTCAGCTGGCATGCACAGTCAAATGAACAGACACAAATTCCTGCAAGGTGGCCTACTGTAGTTGCAGAACACTCCCTCTTTTGTCATTGTTATTTCATGGTGGAGAGCCAAGGGACTGACAAAAGCTCTGCCAAATCCAAAAAGACAGCACACGGTACACAACATGTGCCAGAGCCAGATTCTGAAACTCTTGACCAAGAGCCTTCAAGTCTCCTGCCACAATGCATCGATGGGAGTGTGCCAAGCATCTGTCCGGACGAGGTAATGTGACTTATCTGTAATTAAAATACAACATTCAGCTAACAAGGCGCTGACATCAATGATCATCTAAATCCAGCAGCCCATCCCTCTTTTGAAGGTTTCAATGTCCCCTCATTTGGTGGACAAATAGCTTAAAGCAGCCTATAATTGTGGCATTAGAGTTAGCTTTAAAATAACATTACATTAAAAAGGGTTATTTCACTGTTGCGAAATGTATTTATTATTAGATTAATTATATGAACTTCTTAACAGTGAAATAGTCATACATTATAACTGGAGTTCATGTTACATTTTGAGCAAAAATCTGCTTTTTAGCATTAATATCCATATTACTATTAATACAATACTGTATATATAGTCAAATGCATATCTTTCTATATACATTGTTGTGATATGTTGCAGTACAATTTACAAAGTGTCTTTATTGTATGAATATTTATATTTTATTTCACTTTATTTTATTCTAAAATGAGGCAATTAATTAAATCTCACCCTGGGATGATATTGATTAACTGATAACATTTGTATTTTTTCAAAACCAAAAATGTAGCCATTCCTTTTTAGTAGTCTCTGTGCCAACGGACAGACCGACTGACATGTTCACATTCACTCAGCAAGCAATCTGCAACACAGTCAGCAGAACTGCTTATGCAGGACTGGACATTTACCGAGGCATCAGACCCCTGTGTTTAGCCTCAGGGCTGCACAAACACTCAGAATGCAAACTACAATACAAGCATCCACAAGAAAAGGCTGCGACTATCAATCAGAGATGTCAATTACACCTTTATCAACAAAGTAGAAGTGCATCAGGATATCCTGCTGGTGCCACTGCTGATCTGAGGGCAACAACCGAGATAAAGATGTCAAAAAGGTGCCTTGTGCATCGTCTCACTGGAGAGAATGAGAGAAAGGCCTCTTCCTCATATAACTCATTGTGTGCTGACCCAAAGAGCGGTCCAGAGAGGCTCATTTACAATCCTGCTTTTGTAGATAAAACAATGCTTATTCTCACCTGCAGCTGAATGTGACTCAGCTATTATCAAGAGGCATCCTTGAAAAGGAGGTGGGAGGTGCCAGAGTTGTAATGCTGCTGCAGGGATCATTTACAGCCAGTTGCCATACATCCTCCCTATCCCCCCTCAGCACAACCCCTTTCCCCGTCCCCTCATAGGTCGATTAATCATTCTGTCACAGAGATAGTGACCCAATCTGCATGTAAGGCTGTGTGGAGAAACTGTGAAAGAGGAAAGGGCTTCTGCAGCACTGCAGATAGGCCACATCTACTGATAGTTTTGAGAGGGAAGATATGTAGAGACTGCAAGAACAGAATATCTTATTTCAAGTCAAATGAATAGTTTTGGAAGTATGCTTGATCACATTCTATTTGAGACTTTGATAAGCAGATAGATATCACTTTTATGTCTGCCAATGAAATACTAAGCTACAACCAGATACCAGTTAGCGTAGCTTAACATAAACCATGAAAACAAGGGGAAACCGCTAGCTTGGCTCTGTTCAAAGGAAAAGCAGAATCCGAATTCCAGTCCCTTTAAATCTCTCTAATTAAAACTTCTAACATATTTTGTTTAATCCTGGGTAAAAAAAATGACAGTTCACCATTTGTATGTAAAGGATTATTTTTTATAGGGCATGAGCAGTTGCCAGGCAACCAGCTGAGACTCCAGAAAGTTGCCATGACATGTTACCCCTTTAAAACAGATGTTTTACACTTTTGATTTAACCTGATTACACAAACCAGAGAAAATATGTTAGTTAGTGATCCTAGGTGGTGCTGGTAGGTTACTGTTGGATGGAGCCATGCTTTCCTTTTCCCCATGCTTTTAGCTGTGTGCTAAGCTAACAGGCAGCTAGTTGCACAAAAATAATAATAATACCTAATGTCTCAACGATATAAAGCGAATAAGTGTCAAACTGTTAATTTAGACCAAGTACTGAACAGATCTTCAACTTTCCATGAAGGAATATTAAATTCAAATGTTTTGCTGCAACATCGTAGGCTTTACACAACACATCCTCAGTATGATGAAACACAGTGAAAATGTTTTTCTCCACAGCAAAGTGTTACCCTGCTCTGTAGAACGCTCTCTGTGACCATCACAAATCCTCTCCTCCAAGAGGCTAGATGGTGCAAAAAAGAAATTCTGCTAGAGGTCTCAAACAAAATTGGCATGTTTTTCTCCCTCTGAAGATTAAAGAGTGGTGAAAATGTCCCATCAGCGCAGCAGGAAGCTGTGACTGGTGACAGAGTCTGACCGTTTAACACCGAGGCTCTCTGCCGTCGTCTGCCAGCGACGCACCATCAGATGGGCTGGGGCCAGGACTGGGAAGGCAAACCTCTCACCTGGAGTGAGACGCTGACTGCGCCTGAGCAATACCAATCATAGTTGTATTAATGTGTCAGAGAGAAAATCACTGGCTCATAGTACGAGTCCAATATGGGTGGCTTTGTCATTTTGAACATGCTTTTGTGAAATACTTTAAAGTAAAAGCAGATTATGTCAACCTAAAGAAGCACTAGGAAGTAAAAAAAAACATGGTTATGTGGGTGCAAAAGGGCACACCCACTAAAGTAAGACACTCTGGGATGCTGCACAGAATCGTTTCTTCTTTTGAGCAGTTCTCAGCAATCGGGCACCAGCAGGGAGCCAAAAGAAGAAAAAAGAAATAAGATTGGTGAACTTCAAAGCGTCCTCTCAGTTTTTCTGGTTATGTATGAGAGACTCGGAGAGCATTTGTCAGTGTGAGAGCCAATGGGAGCGGCAGCCTGAGGTACGGACTTAATGAGCCTGCCTGAATGTTTTAGAGCCTGACAAAAACCGAACCTTCAAAGCTTTTTTCGGTATCAAATAGTCTCCTGCACTCCGGATATTGGAGGAGCAAACATGTATGCAGTCATTGTATATATACCCAGCTGTATATTTTGTGTCCTCACATCTTCTGCACTGTGTTTGTTTACTTCACTCCTGAGTGATCATGTGACGGCGCCATACACAAGCCATTGACTGTAATGATGATAATTACAACACCAGAGACCCCGGGGAAGGACTAAACCTGGTTTGTATTTCAAGATGTTACCTCAGGACGGTATAATTATATTTGTGCATAATGTAAGAAGTGTGTTATATTTGGACTTGTTTTGGCAATAAACCTCAGGCGCTCCTTGTCACAAAATAACCATATCTATTTTTAGTCAGTCTGTTAAAATGAATTTAATTTATTATAATGAACACTCTGCTGTGCTAATGATGAGCCTGATACAGACCCACAAGAGTCAGCAATGGGTTTATTAGTAAGAAGTATAGAAGCCCAAGATAGGTTTTGTCCTTGGTACTGTCACCTCAGTGCTGCCTGTGCTATGTCCCATGAGAGACAGCAGAAAAAAGAGCATCCTGCAGCACTTTATAAAATCCCCACCCTCCACTCTCCATACTCCTCAGCACAACTGCCAGCCTCTTTTTATGTCTGACTTATCACTCTGAAAAGATAAAGACATCCGTAGCATGAGTCTGTTTTGTGACATTATTATTATAATACATTACACCTGAGGTTTTTTTAATGCGATGTGCCGTTTACCTGGCTCCAGTTGTTTGTTTTTTACGTGTTCAGGGAGGTTTGCAGAAGACACCAGAGTAGCTACAGGGGCAAGCAGAGCATCTGTCAGCAGGGCAGCCTCCTGGACAATCTCCAGGAAAGAGGTACTACACCCGCCAGGCGAGCTAAATGAGGCATGATCAATGAGAATCATTTGATCCAGAGCTACATCCCCCAAAATCTAAAAACCACTGCCTGGTGTGGAATCATAACGGATTGCAAAGAAAATAGGTGAAGACAAGGTCCCCAGCTGGATCCTAGTGCAGATCAGGACACAGTATTCCCTTCACGAGGCTTATGAATCAGCTTAGAGTAAACTTTGGACCACATGCGCCAGAGAGTAACATGCACACAAGCACCATGGTAAAACCGACATAAAGCTATTTAGATACAGCCTGTTAAAACTACACTCGGCACATCCAGCCTGTAAAGCCTAGAAGTCTAGATTCCTCAAAGGAAGTGTTGAAGCGATGCTGTGAAGAGAGTTGAAATACGCCCTTACCAGCACTTCTGAAATCCTGTAATCCTGTTCTCCACAAAAGGCTAACCCATTCACCAAAGAGGCACTTAGGGTTAATGTAACAATGCCTTAATAACGTCCCTCCACAGCTCTCCCATCAGCACCAGAAACTGCAGTCCTCCTCGCACTGCAGCACTACTTGTTCTCACACACACACACACACGTACACACACACACGCTCACTCACTCATTCTCTTGGTGACTACCCCCACCTCGGTTTCTCTCAATCCCCTCCTCCTCTCCCTCTCTCCACTCTTTCTATCTCTGTCACTGAAAGGATCCCCCTCCCCTCCCCTTTCCCTCCCCCCCTCTCCCGCTTTCTCTCCATCTTCCATCTCTCCCTCCACTCTCCTGCTCTCACTACTCGGCCGGCTGATTTGTGATGCTGTTCACAAGTTGCTGTATGCAGCAATCTGTCCCCCGGTCCAATGCATAAGAGCAATCCAAAAGCATCCATATGCTCCAATGTCCGACCGGCACCCACACCCTTGAACATACAGCACAGCTGCTAGGGGACTCCACACTGCAACTGCATAAAAAAAGAGTAGGTGTAAATAAGCAAAGGAGGGAAAGAAATTACATACTGTACTAGATAATAAGACAAAGACAGGAAAAAGCCTGGCAGTTGCTGTGTGCTTACCGCAGCAATAGTGTGCTGCTGACTCTCCTTCTCCCTTGCTATCTCTGTTCATTTATCTGAATTATGTCTCTGGACTTGCACCACTCCCGCTGTCATCAAGGAAGATTTTAATCCTACGACAGCGGTAGGAAGACCAGCAGGGTATGGCGTATAGAGCTGTATAAATATTTGGTAGTCTTTGGTATGATCTAAAAACCTTTTGCTGACCTCACACTGCTTTATATAAGCACACGAAGCGGGGTAAAAAGGGTTTTGAGTATGCTCATGTATAAAGAATCACAAAAAGGCTTAAAAAATAAATAAATCATAGTAAAAATACTGCAGAATTGTCAGAAATGCCACCAAGACCTCTAACCTCACACTGCTTTTCCCCTTTGGAGTGCGCATTTCAGGGTGTAAATCTGGTGACGAGATGTGACGCACTTTTTTCGCTTTACACCAACGCTGACCTAGACAGTTTACGGCCCTTTGGGTATTACTGTGTGACACAGAGAATTATGTTTGTCCCCTAAGTGAATCACCCTTCTTACTGGCCAGCAATGAGCACTCGAACAAAAAGTCAATACAATCTCAATCAGAGAAAATGGAAGGGAGAGAGAGAAGGAGAGAGGATTGGCTTTTTGTAATTTCAAAACATACAACCGGAGAGAGAGAGAGAGAGAGGGGAATGTAATTTGTTTTACAGTCTGTGGAAACACAATTTCTCAGCAGCAGTATATGGCCGCTGGTTTTGAATTAGAAGTGATCTGGTAATTATAGGGGAGGTCATGCTGTACCAATAAAACCCACATGAAGAAAGATGACACAATCACATCTCCTGATGTCTTCACCTTTGGGTGCAGGTTGAGTGTACAAACTTTAAGTGATATTTAGAAAGCCGAGACTGAGAAGCTTGTATTGTTTTACCTACAATAGTGGGAAGTACTAGAGGTCATGTGTTTACATTTCTATGGACGGTGTTTTTATGTCACAACGGTGCAAGATGTGGTCACAAGACTGAACAGATGTGTGGTGGAGTACAAAGATGGGCGTGGTCCAAGCAAAGGGGCGATTAGGGGTCATTGGCCCCCAATTACACTTTAGAGTTGATGGCAGGGTCAAACAGACACAAACCTTTTACACAGGAGACTGCTGCTTGTGTCCCATGTGAGAAAATAATGTCAATATAGACTTAAGTCCAGGAAGTTGCTTAGACCATAGAGATTTGCCTTGGAGAGCAGAGGGTTAAAGGATCAATTTCCCCCACGGACCAAGTAGAGATTAAGGACTGGTATCTGAAGAGGTGTCAGTTCGCCTCCTGCACCCTGCCGAAGAGCACTTGTCAACAAATTCCTTACTGCTCGGGGAACCTGACCATGCTCAGAGCATCGCTCCATTATTGCATGTGTATAAGTCCTGTCTGTGCATGTATGTGTGGTTGGTGCTTATGTATGTGTTTAGAGTTAAATAACACCAAAGTGAAAATTGAATTTCCCCTTGAGGGATTAATAAGGTATGTCTTCTTCTTCTTCTTTCCGAGCAATTTGTCGTTTTAGCTGGTGTAATCCCACCACAAAATGGTCGCTAGTTTCCTGTGCATTGACGTTATTGTCAAATGTTACTAAAACTGGAGTAAATGGTGTAACTCCAGAATCCAGATACATATTTGGTTTGTTGCTTTTGTTTAACTGAACCAAGGTGGTGTATGTAATATTGCCTCAAAATAACAGTTCCCAGGTTCATCATGACCACCGAGGAAAATACATGACAATAATTGTTAGCAGGTTCACTTCTATGTTGGTGTTGGTATATTTATGGGATTTTTTGACAATAAGAGAAAACTCCTTTGACATCGCAAAGGTTCAACCAAACCTGGAGGTGGATGCTTCTTCACTTTCTGCTGCTCTACGCCTCCATATTGTTTTGAGAAGGGTAAAAGTAAAATGGCAGCCTTCCAATATGATTTGGACTAAACAAAAGCCCAACAGCTTTTCCCCCCTCATCAAAAATGCGGTATGACATTTTGGCCTTGCCATTGAATCCATGACAGCAAGTCAAGCCTGAATTCCTCAGTGGATTCTTTTCCACAATGTGTGGGATCTCTTACTGGCGAGTGCATGAAACCCAGGCAACTCTGATTCAGTGTCTGAGTGGGAACAGGATATTGATCCAACACAGATTCATGGCATGCTGGGTAAACCCGTGGTGTGCAACACTGGCACCTCTCCCATGAGATATAAAACATATCAGCATAGTGATTTGACAGATGACAATCTAAAGGTTCTCATCGTAGATTTATACTGCTGACTATTGCTGCTAAAGAAGACACCAAATACACTTATAAACGTGTGTGTAGTAAGAGAGCTAAAAAAAAACCTTCGCCAGACCTTACTTTGAACTAAACAGGCCAAGTCTCCTGAGAGATTCAGTGCAACTTGGAATACATATTTAATATGGCGTGCGTGTTGTGGAGACTAACTGCATGGAGCTGGAAGCCGTGTATTAAAGCCTTTCAGTCCATGACTATGGAAAGCCATTAAAATGCATCTAGGCTTTCCTACGAAATCACATGTGAAGCCATGTATTTTTATTCTGGACAATGAGTAAAGGCACATGGCTGCGTTTTAAGAAGATGTAAATTCAAATGTTTTTCCGATGAGATATTCAGCAAAATCTCAACAGGAAATCTGTGATGCTTCGATGAAGGTGATGAGATGAGAAACCTCATATACAGCATCACATCCACCAGCAATCACATCTAGTGCTTCCCTTTATCGAGTGTTCTTATGATTTATGTTTGCGGTGACCTTAAACATGAAGCAGTAAAGCATTGTAGCCGCTTTCTCGATCTTCAAATCTTTATAGCAAATGCTGCCTTCATGTATGTGTGGTGAATGCACAGTGTTGGGGCTGGCAGCTAGTTATGTGTCTGTATGTGCTGCAGATGTGAGGAGGTGCAAGAATGCTATACTGTGTGTTTCATTTTGGTGGCCAATTTTAGATCTGGCAGAGTGAGAGGTAAACCCCTCTGCTGGAGCTATGTTTCTATAATCTGCAGTCCAGAAGCTGGGACACTGTGTGGTATTACATCTGAAGATTGAAGAGGTACTGCAGGAGAAAATGCCAATTTAGGACTGAATGGAAACTTCTTAGATTATATGTTTCAAAAACAACTGTGTTTTCAAAGATTGTACAAATCAATGCTCACAATTGTTCGTGTTCTACAATATATTATCTGGTGAATGCATGCACATAAAAGTTACTAACGCAACAATATTTGGGATGATAAATGTATAAGCCTTGTTTAATGAGATAGAACAATTCATTACAAACAACAAAAATGTATTTTAGAATAGATAAATTATACTTTTTTTATACAAACATGCCAAACGATTGCTCTATATTTTCAATTCAAAATATTATAATCCAAATAAAACTGTCTTTCAGCGTATTGGTTTGATTTTAGTTTCCTCCTATCATCAGTTTATAAAGACAAACTACACCATTTGCTCGGCACTAAACAGCAGACAATTTAGCGTCTCGCTTGTGAGCATAGTGGGGCATTTAGCAGCTGCTCAGTGGCATTATATTACCCTCAGGAGTTGGTGGAGACCAAAAACAGAGCTGAAATACGGGTGAATGTTCATTGCATGAAACACAACTGCAAATAAATTATGTTATTTGTGTTTTAGCTGCATCAAATGGCCAAATGTCATCAGTTGAATTCAAACTATTCTAATTAATAACATCTTTGTGTTTGACTTCTTGTTCATTATGTAAAGTTTCATCTTGATAGTGTAAAAATATAGCTTTCCCCCATTCAACTATGGTGCTTTATTTAAAACAAAAGACAATATAAATGCATGTGCATTTCTCTAGCTGCACTGGAAAAAAATCATTATACATAGCCTATAGTGAGAGCGGCAACCTCTCTTGGCGCTGCTGCATATTCAAACAACTAATGGAGAACCACCAGTCCCCGGGGTATGAATCTCATTCAGTAGATATTGAGCTGATCAATATTAATACTGATGAGACTGACACAGGGCACTGAGGACTGAAGAATGGCAGATGGCCGTAGAAACAGAGATTGTATAAAAGCGGCGGCCAGTAACCGTCCTTCAAGGCGTGGCGGTTTGTCCGCTGAGGTTTATTAGCTCTCAGTAGCCTCTGAGGCACCGGAGCCTACATCACTCATGGAAATGACTCTGATTAATCAGCTGAGTGCTGGACTGTTCATGGTATGCTGGAGACCCGACCACTCTGACAGTAAATCATGCGTGGTCACAGTGGGCTGCACCTCCATCCAAACCACGCCTCTCCTGCTCTCTACACACTGCAGTGGCCTTCCCCACCCCTCTCCCTGGCACATGCAGAGCTTTTCTAAGAACAGATGGGAGAGTGGGGGAAACCCAACACAAGACAATTCATGCTGACATCTAGTGGAGTCCAAAAAATGTGACTCTGCATGTGTATTTAATAAATATTTTGGGTTTAATGTTAATCCTAAAAGAAATCTAGTTCAAAAATAGTATAATTAACTCATGATAATCAACACAATTTGCCTTTCAGCTCGATTAGTGTTTCACCCAACAGATCACCAGAGTGTTATATTACTGGACAGTTTGAGAAAGCATCCAGCCATAGACAGCCTGCCATCTGGGCCATGCCTTCAGTGGACAGTAAGGACACTGAGGAGGACGAGGAGTGGGAGATATTTCTGAGAGCGGCAGAGGATGGAGGCTTCTAACAATGTGCAGTGATCTGTCTCCTCTTAAAGAGGACGGTCACAGCGATGACCTTCCCTCACAACCTTTATATTCACAGAATAGTTTTTTGGCCTCGAACCGCACCACACAGAACATCTTTCCTGACAGGATACTTACAGCCAAATCTTGATTCCTTGAAAGTGGCGGGAGGTAATCACTGTGAGGATATTGTCAATCAGAAACCCTGAAAGACAAAAACAACGTGAAGTCAGAGGCACAGTTCACTTTTGAGTCAAACAAACATATGTTCTGTATTTTCTGGAAACATTTGGCAAATTGAATTATATTTCAAACATTTGCAGGTCAACCCAGTCTCATTATAAAAATGAATTTAAGTGGTTTGAAGGTGGTGTAACTGGTATGTGTATATTTTAAGGCGAGACACGGCAGGAAAAAACATCGTTTTTCAAGTACTGGTCAAATGTTGAGATTTTGTGCTATTTTGATTCTATAACATGTTTTCTTTCAGGCTTTTGGAAGGAAAACGTACAAAATACACATTTAAGTGTTTATTTTACTATAGTTTGTCTATTTGCGTCTGTAGATTTCTCCTAAATTCACCAAATGTTAGCATTCTAACATAACATAAAGTACCGCGACCGCTGTGTGCACCATGTCAACATAGATATCGCTGGAAAGCTCAGCTGTGTCTCTCCTGCACAATCTCATCGGATCCAAATATGGTCATTTCCTTTGTATCAGCATTGATTGATTGATTGATTGAAAAGTTTATTAACAGCTTGTATATTGGGTACAGTACAGTACAGCTCAAAACATACAATTGTTAAGGGGATGCAGACCAGAGAAAGACTTTCGTCTTGTTTACATCAGGGTCCCCCATTTCGAATTCATCATATCATATAAGACATATTTGACATACAGATGGCTTATTTACAATTTACATACAGGTGGTTTTTTACATACAGATTGCTTGTTTACAATTTTCATTTTAGATTTCGTTCTAATACATCCTAACCGGACATTTAAGACATACCAAGTCTACAGATATACAGTTAGTAACAGAGTCTAAAATGCGAGTATATACATAGATGGGGGGGGGGGGGAAGCTGTCCATTGAACGACAGGTTGAGATTTGTACCATTACCGGGGCCAGTTTTGCAATGCTCTCCCCCGAAGGTGCTCTTTAAGAGAGGTTTTGAAGGTAAGTATAGTTTTACTTTCCTTCACAGTTGTGGGAAGAGCGTTCCACCTTGATGTGGCATAATTGCGAAACGTGTATTCCCCCTTTTTTGTGCCAAATCTGGGTTTCACATGATTTGTGGAGCTCCCTCTGGTGTTATGATCATGGTATTCCTTGACCTTTGGGAAGAATTTTGACATGTACATGGGTACCATAGAGGTGTAGTGGATCTTGTAGACCAGGCCCATTGCAAGTAGCTGTACTCTGTCGTCTACTCTAAGCCATCCTAGGTTGTCAAAGTGGGCAGAGGTGAGGTGGGTTCTAGATGAAAGGTCAAGCAGTAGTCTGACCAGTTTATTTTGCGATGTTTGAAGTTTTATTTTTAGCGCCTTGGAGGTGCTATGGTACCATGACGTGCAAGCATAGTCATAGTACCCTTGAATGAGTGCTCCTGCCAGAGTTTTCAGGGTGTTTTTGTTTACCAGAGAGGAGATCCGGTATAGGAATCTAGTTCTTTGATCGACTTTTTTTATTACATTGGATGCCATTTTGTCACAGGAGAGGTTTGCCTCAAGAATAGATCTTAGGTATGTAATTTCCTTCTTACTTGTGACAATAATGTCGCCCACTGCAACTGAGAAGTCGTCGGATTTGATGAGATTATGTTTCGAACCGAAGAGAATGGACTCTGTTTTACCCAGGTGTAATGATAATTTATTATCGGCGAGCCAGGTGCAGATTCTGCCGAGCTCGGAGCTGAGGGTTTTTTCAACCTGCAATCTGCTCCTGTCAGAGACCAGCAGGGCTGAGTCGTCCGCGAACAGGAACAAGTTGTAGTCACATGCTGATGACATGTCATTTACATAAATTAGGAACAGTAACGGACCTAATATGCTTCCTTGTGGAACACCACAGCTCACTGGGAGGGGGGGGGACAGAGTACCGTTTACCTCCACCATCTGTTCTCTCCCCTCCAGGTAGGATTGCATCCAGCTCACCGATAGTTTATCAAAACCAATTGCTTTTAGCTTGTCAATCAGAATGGGGTGATTGACAGTGTCGAAAGCCTTTTGTAGGTCCAGCATCACCATGCCGCAGTACTTGCCCTCGTCCACCTCTTGTTTGATGTGGTCGCTCAAATAAAGAAGGCATGTGTCAGTGGAGTGGGATGTTCTAAAGCCAGATTGAAATTCATAGATTAGTTTCTTTTCCGCGAGGTACTTTTCGACCTGTTCATATACTATTTTTTCCATGACTTTCGAGATGGAGGTAAGTATAGAAACAGGGCGGTAGTTGCCTGGGTCCAATTTGCTGCCCTTTTTGTGCAGGGGGGTTACTCTTGCAATTTTGAAGTCTTTGGGTACTTTTCCCTGTTTTATGGAGAGGTTAATTATGTGAGCTATGACTGGTGAGATGGCGGTTGCTGAGTCTCTGAGGAATTTGGAGGGGATATTGTCGTGGCCAGTGGCCTTGTTAGGTTGGAGGGCGCTCAGTTTAATGAGTACTAGCAACCAATCGTGAAAGCACAAAGGGGTCTTAAACCAAGAAACGAAATCTCATTGGCTGGTGTCAATTTCTGACAACGTGATTCGTTCAGATGCGTCACGTGGTGTGCTAAAACACTTCCTGGTTAGCTTTCCGCTGGAAATTGAAATCTCAAAATGGCAAAAGAACGGCGAAAAAAACGTTCACAGAGAAGACGACAACAATTGTCACTTGCACGAAGCAAGGTTATACAAAACACAAATGACCCCGAACATGAAATACCTTCACGGAGTGCGTCGATGCGCAAGCTGTCATCCAAAGAACAGGAGGGTTTAGCTAGCGCCTCACTGCAATCTTTAAAGGTCGTTTTCTCAAAATGAGTTGTTTCTCCTACTCTGAGTTCGAAATTTCAACTTCAGTAGCACGTAGAGACACCAGACCTTCCAGTTATATTCCTATCAATATCATGAAGGCTTTTACCGAAGGGTTTGTTCATATATAATTCATAGCCTGAATTATACAACATTGTATACCTAAAACATGGCGAGAATTGATATTTTAGGGCTGTTGACAGTATTTTCTGATTTATGGAGTGATAAAAAGAGATATCCAATATCCCTTCTGTAAAAGCCTTAGATACTAATATGACTACAAAATGAAACAAGAATTTTGAATCTGGCTTTATCCAAAGTTCAGATTTCGATTCCTGAAATGTGTTAAAATATGCGCATATTTAATGAGAGAATGGCTCATTTGCATATTTAAACATGCTATTTCAGAAAACTTGTAATACAAAAAACAATTGCCTTATGTAAGTAATTAACTGGAGAAATGTCTAGCTGATACTTTTAAGTTAAAAAAATTACCCTATTCACCTGGGGTGTCTCGCCTTAAAGATAAATCACACACAGTCTTGAATAAAAGCATGAAAGCTGCTTTTAATTTAACTATTCATATCTTAGAATGCACTGTAACTTTTATCCATGTATTTTTTCTTTTAATGTTTATTTTATTAGCTTTTCTTTTTAATGACTGATTTTAAATGCCATTTTCTTAATGTCTTTCATTTTTTGTAAAGCACTTTGAATTGCCTTGTGTTGAAAAGTGCTATATAAATAAACTTGCCTTGCCTTGCCTTGAAAAATGAAACTTTAGAATTCCACACTGCAGAAAGTTATTACCCCCAAAAATCGTTTTGAGGCAAGAGCAGAACATTGATAACTGCCTTCCTTTCACATAAACACGCTGATATATGGCTGAAGCCAACCATGTTTTATCCACAAGCTGCAGGGCGAATGAATAATGACTGAAAGCTATCCGTTGCACATCACGGCTCACCGGTTATTGAATAAAGTCATTGTCATAACCGTAGGACCACTCTACTGTCCGTCTCTTTGAAAACTGTCTGGGTCAGCGTGCTATACATAAAACAACTCTCTAATCCAACATACAAAATTCAAGTTTAGTTAATAATGAGAGCGTTAAATTCCCAATTGCTTTTATAGTTATAGTTTTTACAGTAGTATTTACAATGTTAAACTATTTACAAAAAACAAAGACCCCTATCTATCCTTCATCCATAATAATAACATACTCAAAAGTTAAAGGCATAGTTTGCTTATTTTATCTCTTGCCAGGAGTTATATAGAAAATATACACACTGTCATGTTAGATATGAAGACTGCTCTTAACACTAGGATGGGTCAAATGCAGAGAAAACGTTTCGTTACTAGCCTACCTGTACTATGTAATGACAATAAAAGTTCAAATAATTTATTTTGTAATGAATAAGATACAGCCAGGATATGGTTAGCTTAGCTTAGCATAAAGAAACAAAATCTGCTTACCTGCACTGCTTAAGCTTAATATTACATTACATTACATTACATTGCATTTAGCTGACGCTTTTATCCAAAGCGACTTACAATAAGTGCGTTCGTCCAACAAAATACAACTTGAAGAAAACAGAATCATAAAAGTACATCAGGTTTCATAGAGCAAAAACATTTCAAGTGCTATTCAACTGGCTTTAGAAAAGCCAGTCCTTTATTAGTATAAAAGTGCTTCGTTAATAGTTCTATCGCTCGAAGTGGAGTCGAAAGAGATGAGTTTTCAGTTTGCGCCGGAAGATGTGCAAGCTATCTGCCGTCCTGATGTCAATGGGGAGCTCATTCCACCATCCTGGAGCCAGGACAGCAAACCCACGTGTTTTCGCCGTTGGGAACTTGGGTCCCCCTCGCAGCGAGGGCGCAGCGAGTCGTTTGGCTGATGCAGAGCGTAGTGCACGCGCTGGGGTGTACGGTTTAACCATGTCCTGGATGTACGAAGGGCCAGATCCATTCGCAGCATGGTAAGCAAGTACCAGTGTCTTGAAGTGGATTCTAGCAGTTACCGGAAGCCAGTGAAGCGAGCGTAGGAGCGGAGTAGTGTGGGAAAATTTAGGAAGGTTGAAGACCAGACGAGCTGCTGCATTCTGGATGAGCTGCAGAGGTCGGATGGCACATGCAGGTAGACCAGCCAGGAGGGAGTTGCAGTAGTCTAGGCGTGAGATGACGAGAGCCTGGACCAGAACCTGAGTCGCTTTCTGTGTCAGCTGGGGACGTATCTTCCTGATGTTGTAAAGCGTGTATCTGCAGCAACGGGTTGTAGCAGCGATGTTTGCAGTGAAGGACAGGTTGTTATCTAGGGTCACACCCAGATTCCTTGCAGTCTGAGTCGGGGAAACAACTGAGGTGCCGATGTTGATTGTTAGGTCAAGAGTGGGACAATCTTTTCCCGGAAGGAAGAGCAGCTCAGTCTTGTCAAGGTTGAGTTTGAGGTGATGAGCAGACATCCACTGAGAGATGTCAGCTAGACAAGCAGAGATGCGTGCGACGACCTGGGTCTCTGAGCGGGGAAAGGACAGAATTAATTGGGTGTCATCAGCGTAGCAGTGGTAAGAAAAACCATGCGGGCTAATGACTGATCCGAGCGAGTTTGTGTACGGGGAGAAGAGGAGGGGACCAAGAACAGAGCCCTGAGGGACCCCTGTAGTTAATTGACAAGGGTCGGACTCAGACCCTCTCCAAGTCACCCTGTAGGTACGGTCTTTCAGGTATTAGGTGAGGAGGGAAAGTGCAGAGCCTGAAACTCCAAGTTTTTGGAGAGTGCGAAGGAGGATCTGATGATTCACCGTGTCGAATGCAGCAGACAGGTCCAACAGGATGATGACAGAGGAGAGGGATGCAGTTTTGGCAGTGTGCAGTTCCTCCGTGACAGCAATGAGAGCAGTTTCTGTGGAGTGACCTGCCTTGAAACCAGACTGGTGCGGATCCAGAAGGTTGTTCTCATGGAGATAACAGGAGAGTTGTTTAAAGACAGCGCGTTCAAGTGATTTAGACAGGAACGGGAGGAGAGAGACAGGCCTGTAGTTTATAACATCAGATGGGTTGAGAGTGGGTTTCTTTAGGAGAGGGTTTACTCTTGCCTCCTTGAGACTGTTTGGAAAGTGACCAGAAGTTAGAGAAGTGTTGATGAAATGGGTGAGAAACGGTAGAATATCAGGAGCGATAGTCTGAAGGAGGTTTTAAGGGATAGGGTCCAGAGGAAAGGTGGTAGGGCGGGCAGAGGTAATGAGGGTAAGAACCTCACTTGGAGAGAGAGGGGAAAAGGAGGTAAGTGTGTTGGTGGAAGGAGGGTCTGGTGACCCAGCGGTGAGTAAAGGTGAGTCAGAAAAAGAAGAGCGAATATCATCAACCTTTTTTTCAAAGTGGTTAACAAAGTCGCTTGACAGAAGTGAGGAGGGGGGAGGAGCTTTTGGAGGGTCCAAGAGGGTGGAGAAGATGGAAAATAGTTTTTTAGGATTGGAATAGGAAGATTGGATCTTATCTTGAAAGAAAGTGCTTTTTGCCTGAGAGATCGAAGCAGAGAAAGAGGAGAGGAGAGCTTGATAGGTTAGGAGGTCGTCACGGTGTTTGGATTTCCACCATTTCCGCTCTGCTGCCCTAAGGACGGTTCTATTAGCACGCAGTGCATCATTTAGCCAAGGAGCAGGAGGGGACTGACGAGCCTGCCGAGATGTGAGAGGACAGAGCGAGTCCAGAGTGGATGAGAGAGTAGAGAGGAGAGTTTCTGCAGCAGAGTTTGGAGGCAGGAGTTGGAACGAGTCAGAGGAAGGGAGGGCTGAGAGCACCGACGAGGCAAAGGTAGAGGGGGAGAGGGAGCGAAGGTTACGGCGGACAAGTGCAGGATGAGAAGAGATTAGTTTGTTATGTTTGGAAAGGGATAGAGAGAATGAAATGAAGAAGTGATCGGATGTGTGGAGCGGGTTTACAGAGAGGTTAGAAGTAGCGCAGTTCCTTGAGAATATGAGATCAAGGACATTGCCAGCTTTATGAGTCGGTGGGGACGGAGAGAGTGAGAAAGCAAAGGCGGTTAACAGAGATGTTAGTTCGTCTATCTTCCCCGTCTGGAGGTTGAAGTCTCCGAGAAGTACAGCGGGAGGGCCAGTTTCAGGGATGTGTGAGAGGAGATTATCTAATTCCTCCAAGAAGTCCCCCAAGGCGCCTGGTGGACGGTAGAGAACAACAATGGTTAGCTGTATAGGATGGGTTACTGTGACGGCATGGAATTCAAAGGTGGAAGGAGTGAAGTTAGGTAGCTTGAAGAGGGAAAAGCTCCATTTGGGAGAGAGCAGGAGACCAGTGCCACCTCCTCTGCCAGTTGGTCTGGGTGTATGGGAGAAGGAATATGCTGTGGAGAGAGCTGCTGGGGTGGATGTGTTGGATGGAGTAATCCAGGTCTCAGTGAGAGCAAGGAAATCCAGAGACTGCAGGGAGGCGTAGCCAGAGATGAAGTCAGCCTTAGGAACAGCTGACTGGCGGTTCCACAGGCCACCTGAAACTAGATGTTGGATCTCAGTGGAGATAATAATTATAATATGTTTGTTTAACCAATATAAAAACCAAAGAGAGAATTGACAAGTTGTGGTTTTACTGGGGTTTTATCTGCTGTCCTACTTCTTGTGTAGGTGCAGATGCTGCTAATAGTGACAAAATTAAGCTAACGCTCTCTTGGCGGTTGCTTCATGTTAGCAATACAGATACTACAGCGGCATTTCCCCCAAAACTCAAACTATTCCCTAAAGGTATAACCACCAGCTAAGTAATTTGCTCAACAGCACACCCTGCCTAGCACCAATCTACTGTGCTATTTAATATGGTTGTAAATCACAATGTGCTTACAAGAGAATTTAACAACTTTTATGATCAGTCAGATTCAGTCCCCGTTCCTATGCAGACCTTTGAGGATATACTATTTGTGGCCCAATTGCCTTATTCTTTTTTAGCAAAACAATCAATTTCATGATTCACTGGACTTAATTGCCTTATTGTAATTGTATCATGAAAGACATCCACAGGGAGAGATAACCAACTTCAATTTGTGCACCTCAGTGAAGGAAAACAGTTCACATAATTCTGCCACCCCCAGCATTTCCTCTGCGAATTAATGTATTATACTTTTATAAACATACTATTTATTTTTCTATTGAAATTGCTTTTTAATTACGTCAGACCCTTGGGATCAATCCATCATTAAATCCCGCTAATGCCATAAAATATATGCACTGTTAAAATAAATTATTTTCTATACCCAATGCTCGTGAAATTTGAATCTCACACATACCAAAAGCACTTCTCCACAAGAAAATGGCTGATGAAGATTGTCATTGCATAATCTCATGGTACATGGAAGAGGGTAAAAGCGGGGAACTCTTTAGGTTCCTGCACAGTAAAATACCTGCAGTCCTTATAGAAACACTATGAAACTGTCAGAGTGAGTTGTTTGCGGCCAGTTGAGGAGCAACAGTGACAGAGAGGAGAAAAGTCCTGCCTCACTCTGCAGCACTCCAAGAGAACAAGTGGCATTTCATTTCATGTCAAACAGAAAGGTCAAATGACAAGGACTGAATTCAAATTAGAAAAAAACCCAAAAACATTCAATGAAATCTGATTGGAAGCTCAAACATATAAATGCTTTCCTATTAAACGCATAACATGTCAAGGCAGAAATAAATGTTATACTTTAAGGATACATTTAAGGTCAAATCGCACACAAAAAAAGGAAGAAATGTTGAAAGATCATAAATTGGCTAGCTGACAGGGGCGACGGGCCCTGATGTGCAGATTCTCAGATACAATCAGGTTAAAGGGAATTGCCTCTTGGTGAACATAATTGGATCTTTACCACACCTATTTGTGTCCCCAAGGGAGCAAACCATGCAGAGGGAAAATGAAAGGGTATTTAATGAAGACTCTTTTCCCTTGGTCCACATCAGTGAGCCATGCTGACGGCGGAGTCATATCAAAATGAACATTGATAGGCAAATTCATTCAATGTTAGGATGTGTGTCACCGGATGTGAAATAATTACAACTTTTAGGATGTTTTTTTTAAAAGACTACTACTCAGAACTGATTAAAATGCACCCACATAGTTGTGACAAAGATTAACCAACTTGTTCTGTATATAACTCTTAATATGATATGTGTATTGATTGCTGCTCTCAGAGGCTTTAAGTCTTCATAGCAGTTAGATAACCCTTCACAATGTCCTGATCTGATAAGCAGTAATGATGGCTGTTGGAGTTGTCCTCATGTGTTAAAATCAGAGCCCGTTAAAAGTCATCTCCAAAAAATCCTCACACCACTGTTATCAAAGTTTCATGTCACACAAATCTTCTTTGTCATTTTCAATATCCAAGCTTTTGTTCCTCAACATTCTGGTTGAAATGAAATCCCCAAAGCATTGTTGAAGCTGTCGGTGCTGTGCTTTATTGAGTCATTGATTAAAAAAGTCCACAGTAAGAAACTTGAAACTAACATTCCTCTTTACTAAAATCACACTTCTGTCCAAGAGAAAGGACCTTCTCTGATTTATGTTCCTTTTTATTCCCCAATTGTTCTCTGTTTGATGAAGAGGGCGATGTAGTCCACATAACGGGAAAAGGCACTCGGCACCAAACTACAGAGCCTTTCCTTTCTCTAACCAGATGACTGTGCAGCTTCTCAGACAGTACTTGAATTGCAGAACCCCCGAGGATGCCATGCTTTCTTTCTCTCTCACAGTCTCTCGCTTCTCTGTCTGTCTAAGACACGTGGCTCCACATGACTGTTGCTCCCACTCAGACATGGGAGGGGGGATTCATGTGGGGCAAAGGGAGCCTTCAGGAGACGTTGGGGGGCTCTCAGCTGCCCTGCACTCTCCGGAGCGTGACGTATGAACACTGGAAGATGTGCATGTGTGTAGCGAGGAGCTTTCTACGCAGGAGATCTGGCCCACATTTAATCCCTCTATTGTGAAGATGGAGGGTTAGAGAAAAAAAGGGTCGTGCCTGCTGAAATCCCACTGGCAATACTGCAATGCAGGGGTTTAACAGAGCCAGAAGGCAGGCGTACACACATTAGAGAAGCGGCCCTCTGATTACACACAATGCACAGATTTTTTGCGCAAATACACACGGATGCATGCACACAAAAAAGCCCATTTGATCTCAGATGCCTGCATAAAGAGTGGTTGAAAGGCACAAAGAAGTGATTTCAACGTCATGAGATCCTGAAATGCCTACATGGGTTTTATAAAGCCGCTCTTCTTTAAGCTTGGTCACGTGTTTTATCTCATTGCCCAGGTAGGTCAAGGATTTGCATCTCTGCAAGGAGAATCTCTAAGAACCCAAATGTAAGGAGTGAAAACAGAGAAGCGAGTTATTCATATATTAATCATTCATTCATTCATGAGGTCGCGTGGGTGTGGGTTGATGTATCCTGATTGTTGCATGAAGGAATGTGACAATGTCTTTTTTAACCGAAGATGTTGTAATTTTGGCAGAAAATAGTGTCCATGTATAATCCCATCACTCACAATAGGAAGCTTATTTAGAAAGTAGGGCCTTTAAAGGTTGCTCAAATTAAAGTGTGAAGAAGACTCCATCACAGTTGGCATAGGGGCGTGGTAAAAGGCACACTCAGGGAAACACATTAATAACTTTGCTGGACATTGATAAAATAAAACCCAAGTCATTATTTGTTCAAGACAGTTTTATTTTAAGTCATACATAACAATGCTGTGCCAAAGTAACCTGCTTACCCTCTCGTTCAAGGCTGTGAAGTCCAAACAGGGCAATAGAAAACGGCAGCCTTAAGTAGAGGCTCAATCAGTGGAAACACCTGTGCTCAATTGGAGCATACCATGTAGTGCATGGGCAAGGGTGACAATTTTCTTCCAAGTGTAAAAGTGTTATTGTTTATGGCTTCTGTGGTCAGAAATGTAGAATATGTTGACCTATTTGATTTATTGTGTTTAATTAGTTTGAACTACATTTTGAATATGTTTGTAGATGATAAGAATAACAGTAATTAATGGTATAACAGTTGATTGTCCTATGGGGAGGGGCTTAACATTATATAAACCTCTGGCCACAAGTGTTTTGGAGTTAGTCTGACTGTCGCTGTAGAGCAGAGAGGTACCAGTTATATTTCTTCGATCTGTACATATATATTGAGGTTTGTTTTTCTTTCTATTTTGGACTGTAGATCCTTGTTACTTTGTGTTCTTTCAGCATTTTGGCTGTTAATAAAAGCACTTAAGGATACATTTTTTGTGACTCTAGCCATCTTATTTAATTCCTAGTTTTTTCATTTACCTTTTTTGTAAAATAAAGCTTGAAAGGTTTCACCAATGCGGCCGCAGCACTATTTTTTTAAATGGAGATGGAGGCTGTGAGGGGGTTTCCTGTTTACTGTCCATTTAGTTTCTCAGAGCGAGAGAGGTGAAGAGCGTGCTGGGTGGTTGCGTACATGACAGATTGCTGACAGTGGGAGTCTTTTACAGTCAGCAGAAACATGCAATTGATGACACTTTGGCTTCTTCACGCTCTGATACAGCCAGTACAGAAACAAGAGGGAGAAACAGTGCTGTCCATCAAAACACTTCTTACTTTAAGAGTTCATTGAATATAAAACTGAATCTCAACATTAGTGTGGATTTAAACAAAGAATGTCATTTCTGCCCCTATGGGTCTTTCAATGGTGAGTGGGAGTTGTTGTCTTCATTGTTTAATGAAGCACATGGCTAATGAAGGTCTATCGGATGTGACAAAGGCATAAATCATGTTCATGTCTTATGTAACGTATTAAAGTTGTATTCACCTTATGTGAAATAGCCGCGAGTATTATTATTTAAGGTAAGGTACGTTTATTTATACACAGAGGCAATTCAAAGTGCTTTACATCCACTTTAACATAATATTATCTTGCTAATTTACAATAAGATGAGTTGACCAGCCATACAGCCACTGGAGCTACAGTATGTGGCAAATTCAATCATGAGTTAGCCCAGCGTTGTTATCTTTATACAGTCTATGGTTGTAATCCATGGTCATAACAACCATGCTAAAAATAATTGTATGTTTCATCTGGTTAGGGCATCTACAGAAGATGAGACACAATTGACAGGCGACCATGATGCAAGTGCATCATTGTATCTTTCAAATTGCGGATGTAAGATAACGTTTCATAAATAAATACTATTTGTGTTAATGTGCAGGATTTGTGAATTCATCATAGCTGATGCTGTTGAGTCATATTTATGATGATCCATTAATTAAAAACCTCTCTTAGCCCAGGGCAAAGCCTCTGCTCTCCCCTGCCCGGACACGCTGTGCCCATCGCTGCTTTATTGGGGAGCCCAGCACCATCATGCTGACATTATGTTGCCTCAAAAAGGATATTATTTTTCAAAATGGCTTCCTCAGTTGAACAATCTGTTGTCAGCATGGATGTATAATAACAACTGGATACAGCGTGGGAGGCGGGGCCTCGTTAATTCCTATGAGAGTTGCTCATTGGCGCATGAAGACAAAATGGCCCAACTTTTGAGAGAGCGAAATGTCACGAAAGTATTCATATAATCATATAATCCGTTGTTATTGTGCATCGATGGGTAAAGGTAAAACTCGTGTAGTACCGAACACGTCACATGAACGTGCTGGGCGGCGCGGCCCCGTGGGTTAGATCCGCGTTCATAATGCCGGGGAAAATAACTCTCAGAATAACGTTATTAGCACATTGTTACAACTTGAGGACCAAATGTTTTTAATAAGGGCTATACAAATGTTCATACTGGGTAGTTTATTTAGATAAAAAATTATCCAACGATTTACAGACGTCTCTTTCCTAATGTTTGTCAATGGGAAAAAGTATTTCCGGGCCCAGCGACTGATACGGAAGTGTAGTACCGCCGTTTGGCCACAACGAATATTTTCCTCAAAGTCCAGCGCACTTCCTGGGGGCTTGGTTGTCAACAGCAACCCTTACTGGCTGAGTTACATAGCAGCTAACTGACATTGTTACATCCACCATTTTGAGCTTTATCCAAGCAAATACTTATTAAGACTTCATCTTAAAAGGTATACATTTTATTTCAGACTTTTTCTAGTTGTTTGCTGAAGATGTAGTAGATTTTTTTTATCAGTTAACTGCCAACCAAGCTAGCTGATATATGCTGTATACATATGTGTAACCGCGGCGGTTACATATGCTGATATTCTGAGATGAATTACCGTTGGGCTAACTGTGCTAACCATGCTGTCTTTGCTTTCACTATTATGACTTTATGTGTATGTGTACTAGATGAATGTTCTACTTTCAATGTGGACTTAATGTTTATCCTTTAACTGAAATTATTTTGTGAAACTTTTGTGTTTCCTTCTTACAGTATCTCATTCTCACAAAATCTTTGCTCTAAAAGACCATTACTCAACACAGGTGTGACAAAAAAAAGTAAGTATAGGCACCAGTCATAACCCTTGACTGAACCTCTGGTGTAAGTTTTGAAATGACATCCTTTCTGCGTTTATGGCGTTTAATATGTTCACAGCTTCACAGTTGCTCCCAGTAAAAACCGCTAAAGGCCGTGTCCTGCATTCAACCTTTAATGGAAGTGTTTTTAGCTGTCTTCCCTGCACCCACAGAACAAACACAGTGAGGTCAGACAAAGGACTGTGATACCCTTTAGCAGAGATCTAACCCTGATGATCTTGCATTAAGCCCGGCAGATATCATATTCAATTTAGGAGAACAGGAGCAAACAACTGTGTTAGGCCACAGATCTATCAGCTAAATTTAAAATGGCTGTATCAAATCAATTTCAATGTCCTGCCTGGCAGCAGTTAAAAAAAGTAATTGCTCGATCAGCCTCGTGACACAGCATAAACACCAATGAGAGAAATGTAGCCTTTGCAACATATCGTTTTTTGTCTCTTTTAGGAAACAATGATGTGTCTTCATTTATTTGAAGCACAAGCTATTCTTCCCAAGCTACTGTCCATAAATCCTGGTGAAGAGCATCTATACTTCCCCCAGGCTACCTGCTTCACCGAGAGACAAGACCTGTGTTTATGTGCAGAAATAAGGCAATTTATCATCCAGTCCCAGAGAAATGGTCAACGGCAGGGACAAACCATATTACAATTCCAGATTAATTGCTTCCCTCCTTGCCTATACCCGGTGAATGAAACATAACCCTACAAACCACACTAGACAGGGAGAGAGATTAAATATTGTTAAGGAAATAATGACATATATATCAATTTACTTTCTGCTATTGATCATTAACATTTCGCATACATCTAAACGACTGATTGACCTAATTGTGCTACACATTTGAGTTAACAGCCTATTATCATCATGGCATGACTGTTATAGAAGAGGACAATCTGTACAAAGACAAATGGAGAAGGGGAGACACACTCAAAGGCCTGCAGACCTTAATATCTCTGAATTACATGCTTTCTGAGAGCAGTGAGGCTCAGGAAAAACAACAAACTCCCCAGGGGACCAACAAACTCTTATAAATGTCAGATGGGTTTCTCTGATGTAGAGCCTTCTTTAGGACATGGCCTCTCAACAGAATAACCCACAATGCCTGTCAAGTTATCGATAGCTGAAAGAAAGGATAATTTGTTTTTGTGTTTAGTAATTTCTGATTAACACCAATGCAACAATTCTTATTTAATCGGATATGTTATAAGGGAATTTAAGATGTCTGAAATGCCTAAGAATGAGTGTAGTCTTGCAATATTACATTTGTTAGAGGAGGCTCTTTTTCACTCCTACTAATGCGGTCAAAGGTATTGTAGGACAAACGATGGACAAGCCGCAAGTGCCAAAGAGAGTGGCGGCTCATGGGGATCAATCACCTTCACATCGACAATGAACTCTATTACTAGGCAGGCCCACATTTTGGAAACCAATTAGTCAAACTAAAATTGGGTGTGACAGCTAACCCCTCATGATGATATCATTGGCACCACATAAAAAACTGAGTGTCGTTGCTGCATAATCACATCAGTCACACTGCATAGATGTAGCCTGTAAAACCAAGCAAGGACAACTTTCTGCCTATCCATTATACAAAATAACTTTTAAACATCTAATAAACTATGAAAATCTGTCAAATATAAAAGAAAATGAAAAATGACAAACTACATTTAATAGCTTTCTCTTATACTTTATACAGCTGAGCCATAACATTTAATTACAAATGCTTTTAACAGGCTCACTGTTGCATCCCTTTTGATGTAGCCTGTCTTTAATCTGCATTTCCTTCATGAGTTTAAAACAAACTTTCCCTCTACTGATTTTGTATTCATAAAGTAGTAGTTTTACTTACTTCTTTCAAATGAATGAAATTGACTTTAAGCACATCTCTCATGTATTCAAAAAGTCTCCGTCTCCAGTTGATTGATGGAACGATGTGACCTAAGAACATTGCAATATTTAACTGAGATTATCTGTAAAGTAGACAGAGAGTCGTTTTCAATTAAGAGCTCATTAAAAACTAAATTAGGTACTGACCTTCGAAACATACTTGCATAGGGAAGAGGAGAGGAAGGTAGAAGTGTATTTTAACACATCCATCATTGATTAAAATGAGACCTGTCAATGTTGTGTTTCAAGGGACTCTAATAGTACATTATGTTAGCAAAATGCCTCCAAACCATAAACACATATTAATTACATCAGATTCATTTATTCACTCTGATATACAATTTCAACTGCCACTCACTGCAAATGGCAAAATATCAACATAGTATTTGTCCTTCTTAAATGTGCACTGCATGCTGGCAGTGAGATTGCATGGATATCTAAAGTTAGAAATCCAATCAACTGTAGTGTGCTCAGCAGAAATAAGTGCTTCAATTGCAAAGAAATCTGAAGTGATCAGCTGCACTGTAGCATGTGTTCATGAATAGCTACTTATACTTTATTTATGAATTAAATTGTGTTTCTGAAGAAATCTATTAAAAAAAAACATCTTCTGTGGCGATAAAAGAAAGCATAAACACACATTTAGTAAGATGAGGCGACATACGTTAGGGATGTTCCTGCAGACCAACACTAGTGTATTATCACCTGCCCTCACGTAGCTTCGTAATCAGAGAGCGGCATCAACAATCAATGGAAGGAGGGAAAGTGAAGACAAGACCGATCGATGCCTGTTAGAAACACCACGGTAATTGTACACTTATCAGTTTGGAGCAGCAACCTGCTATGAACTTGAAAGACCATGAACCGAGCGACCATTACAAAATAACCACAAATTCCCTGACATTTTTGTAGAGTATTTTTCCTTTTGTTTACTGGTCTTTGCTCAGGTGGTATATCAATTATAATTGTAATCAGTGAGATTTGATTTTTGTGATCAACAGCTGTTTCCAAAAGCTCTTCTCATTTACTCTTTGTGTGCGATAAGGTGTATCATTCAGTGGCACATATTAAGACAATTACAAGCTCATGTTTGAAGGGTAAATAGAATCAGACCAACATAAATGTGCTGTATATAAATAGACAATTGACCTCTTAACTACACCCTATACCAACAGACATGTTAGCCAGCATAGACATGAGGTTAGCTCTCATAGAAAGACACCATTTTGATTCCCAAGGAAGAACATGTCAGACTGTATTTATGTACAGTGGTGCTTTGAGCTACATGCTCAAAATGGTACTAGTGACTATGGCTGATGTTCAGCAAATGTGTTTACTATAGTCACAACCTTGGTTTTGCGTGTTAACATGCCAACATGTTCTCATTAACACTAAGTACAGCTAAGCCTGATCAGAATATTATTACCTTTTCTGGAATTCGTTTTGGAAAAATTTGAAACGGTGGAAATTGGGACATTATGATAGCGCTAGATTAAAAGTCTTAAGAGCACCAATTTTATTACAACATATCTTATATCAGGAGAATATGATAAGTCCGTAACAAATTATATAAAATCCATCCAATAGTTCTCAAATAATTTCACATAATGCCAAAGAAGTGTACATGCTGGTTGCACCAAAGGAAGTATTTAAGCCTCACCCTCTGGGGACCATGAACAGACTAATAGATAGTTAATTGACCATACTGTATAGCATGCTACAAACAAATAATAATAGCTTTTGTACACTGTGGTAAAAAGACATTTAAATAGTTGGACAAAAATGCAGGTGCCCAAATACTGTGCTGCAATGGAGTCATTAGACGTTATTGGCAGTCAGTGTCAGCTGGCTGGAAAACACAAACTGTTTTGAGGACTTGCTGGTAAATGTTAACACAACCTGCTTTACTGTAGGCCAAAATGCAAACTGAATTATCCAAGAGGGACAAAATGGCTGTGTTTTATGAACCCATCAAATTATCCCAGCAGGATGTAGCACTGGTGAAAGAAGAAGCGATAGTAGGGTTAATGCATAGACTGTATCAAATATAGACAAAGGCGTTGTGAAGCTCATATGGTTGGCCCCAGGCATCACTATCCTGGCAGTGGTGACTCTGCCTTACTAATTAAAAAATGTCCAAAAAGGTGGATCGTTGGTGGAGCCGAGTCAGGCCCGGGTGACGCAGAAGAGCAGTGGCTAGCAACCTGTGATGACACCCACCTGTCAAGCCTTAATACAATTTTAACGAGTGAGTTATATAACCAATCACCCCCCGACAGCTGTGGAGAAGAGAATTAGCTACAGAGGCCAAAGCCACTCTTTGTAGGCGAGTGTGAACATGGTTATTTCTGATCTGAAGTTGGGAGTTTTGACAGGGAGGTCTAAGGGGATTGACTCATATTTGAAGCCAGCCTTGAGGGGCTTTACAAAGAACTCCAGTTCCCTCGTTGGCTTTATCTTTTTTTAGCACGAGAGGTTGCCACTTGGTTTTAATGTGAGGGCAGAGGGGATGTCTGACCTCGGCCCAAACACACCAAGAAGGAGCCCAAAAGATCAGGCCCCAATGTCTTAGTTTATTTGCCATAAATATAATTGTACTGTTGTTTTACTTTTTATAACCCTCATACTCTATTCTGTAGGGCAGAATATACATATGCAGTGAGCTGTGCGTTTGCTGCTTATCTCTAGCTTTCTATTCTGGTGGCAGATATTGTGACTGGTAATAGTAGGGAAAGCACAGGTGTTACTAATAACACTAATGACGGCTGCGGTTTATACAAGTGTTCCAGTGAGAGTGACAGCGTGCCAGCATGCACAATATCAAGACCCTCAAAGCCAAGCGGCTAAATGGAATACAGCCATCATTGTTTCATTATCAACACCTGTGCCCTTTACTGCTGTGACAAGTCAAAATGCCTTCTGTTAAAAAAGCTCTAATGTGGAGCTCCTGTTGTTTGTCTGCCACCCGTTGACCTTTAATGTGCTTTGCCGATATGGTTGATTTGGTAGTCTTTTCAATTATTTTTTAAATCACTGTTTCCAACATGCTTGATTGTATTATTCATCTGGTTTGGCATACACATTAGTCAGTCAATGAGTCATGGTGGTAAACTGTTAAAGGTCGACAACACAGGGCTGGGTGTGGCCATTGCGATTTCGATGTATTTAGGAATATTCTGCCTAAGCTTCGTCAGCTACACACTTTGTCAGCCACATCTATTTAAGCAGGTCAAATCTTATATTTGGCCTTTCTTTTATTACTGCTAAACTATCCCAGTTTTACAGGTAGCCGTAGGATTTCTACATAGCATTCATTAAGGTTTCGCCATAAGTCCTTCATCTAACTGCATCCCAACAGATGCAAAACCCACAATTAAAAACCAGAAAGCCTTGAAGGGGCATATAACAAACCAAATGTGTCCACTCAATTGACAATATGTGAAATCCTACACAGCCAACTGACAGAATTGTATCAATTATTCAGGAGGAAAAAGGCTTGCAAAAAGTACTGCACCCCCGGCTATGCAGCAGTAAATCTCTGTATAGCACACCATCTGCTGCTTGTCACAGCCAACGGTAGCTGTGTGCATCGGAGAGCTGAACAACATTGATCTTTAAGTCTGGGTTGATTTCCAGTCTGAATCATAGATGAAAAAGGGCATGTAAAATGATGTCTGGATCCAAATGTAGAAAGAAAACGCATTATATGGAGGTATTTATAGTTTCCTGGGCATATTTTTAAAGCCATAAGTGAAAGAGAAATGTTCCAATGTGCACATTGTGAGCGCTGTGGTATTTCTGTATCCATCTTGTGTGATTCACCTGCCAGGCTAAAGGATGTTACTGTTAAAAGAGCAACAAAACAAAATCCCTCATTAAATATTGAGCTTCCACATGATGGGATGTAAGGATGACTCTCCCTCTCGGCTTTGGGTCTTTCACCCTCGTTGGTGTTTCAAAGCGTAACCTCCTCCAGAGACAAAATGTCCCGTATTCAGACTTCAATAATGCAACGGCCTCGTTCTCGGGGCTAAGGGAAGCTTGTCTGACATCTGACTAATCGCTGACAGAGCCTGGGGTTCAGTTAGCAGACCAACCCTGTGTACTGGCTATTTTTGAGCAAATAGAAAACAGAATCCTCCACAATATTCAGTAGCATAAACCAAAACAAAGAGCAACCATTTTGTAACAGTATAACTGAATAAGGACCTTTCAAATGTAACTTTATTTAGTTGTTTTGTGGCAGTTTTGACTTATAACACTGAGTGCTGAGTACATTTTGTGTAATTAGCTTTTGGTTTCTTTCAAATGACTTGTGGCAAAGTCCATTAAAGAACTAATTTGGTGTTAGAAAATATGCAACTGCATTCAGGAAAGTGCATTATGTCCCACACTGCAGATATCCCAGGACAACAAAGTTAGTGTGGGTTCTCATTATGGCGTTGATTATCAGTTATTCTGCACGCCAAAGTCAATATTTAGTCCTGTCAGTCACCCAGTCAAAGTATGACCCATTTCATTATTCGCCGTGTTTACATTTCCTGATGTCTCCGAGTGAGACACTTCTACTGACATCCGCTGTAACATGTTTAATGAAGCAAACCTTTCCCAATAAGCATCTTATGAATACAACTTCATACTATAACACTTGTTTGAAATGGGTCAGGTGTACACAATACTGTGTTACATTTCCCTCCTTTAGTCAAATTAACTAATATTTACTATTCAGTCACCAAGAGAATCATTTCAGTCTTGGGAGAAGTGTAAATGCATCGCTCCTTTAAAAGAGCACTCTGCCTCCAAACAGCAGCACCTGATTATGAAGCAGCACCACATTTAAACGTTGCATCATTGCACCCCTGGCGCTGCATGGCAGGGTTTAACGTCATCCAATATTGTCATTAAGAAATAGTGACATATCTGTAAAGGAATTAACACTTCACAGAGTTGGAGGAGAAATAATCCGAGCTGCTGTACGCTCTGTTTCATAACTGGCTGACATGTGGGTGGTGCTGCCTGTGAGTAAAAGGAAAAACAGCAGCCATTTTGAAAAAGCTCAATTAAAAGGGATTAGTGGTAAAGCAAATAAAACATAAAAGTCAATTGAAAATGAATTTGTCATTGCAAACTCTTTAAAAGGCACATTTTCCAGTTTTCTACTAAATGCTCAAATGTTTTGTTTGAAAAAAAGGAAACCTACAAGGAGTGGCAGTTTAGTCGGCAGCAACAGCGGTTTAAAATGTGCAACAGCACAAAATGCACAGTTGGTTTGACTTCTATTGGAGCTTAACTTTCCAATTTGGATTCATTTCTTCACTTTATAATACGAAAATGGGGAGGCTGCAAAAATGAAAAGAACGTTTGTAAAGAGATTCTTAAACTTTTCAGCCACATGCCGGGAACTAGATAAGGAGAATATGTCAATTTCAATTTATGTATAATTTACTCTGTAATGGCCCTATGCAATGTTACTGTGCTTTCAGACTGAGAGCAGCACAATCAGCCTTTCCCCATAAACCCATTCTCTTCTCATAGAGCTGAGGCACAGGGGAAACCCGGCCAACGTGATGTCGGACAACAAGCCTGCCAGCTGAGATACTGTAGAGCCAAGATGAGGAGTTGTTCCCTCTTTGCAGTCAGTTCCTTGTTTTCCAACCTATTTCATTTCATAAATAATAGCTCTGTCTGGAAAGTGCAAAACAGAGAAGTTATTTACAGCAGGTTCAAAATGTCTTATCCTACAACTTTAATGTGGACGTGGTGTGAATGCAAGATGGTGCAGCGGCTGTGGGAGTTTGTGGTAAGCTGGTTCTTCCTTTAATTGGTTTTTACAAAGAACTGATAAGACGATGAAAAACTGATGATTATAGCATAAAAATGTAACTTGAATCACGATAATATTATATCTAATTTATTTAAAGGGGCCCTATTCTGCTCATTTCAGGTTCATATTTGTAATTAGTGACTTTACTGTGACATGTTCACATGCTTTAATGTTCAAAAAGGTCTTATTTGTCTCATACTACCTGTGCTGCAGCACCTCTTTTCACCCTCTGTCTGAAACCAGAGTCCAGTCTGCTCTGATTGGTTAGCTGGCCGGCTCTGTTGTGATTGAAGAACTGCTTAGAGATGTCCCGCCCCCTAGCCTGCCACGTACAATGTGTTGGAGCGCTAGCCAATAGAAGTGTTGCATTGTGATGTCACTATGTTACAGAAGTAAACTAAGGAGTGTGTGGGAGTGAAACTCTGGAGGGAACTTTGGGACTTTTGCCTTTGCAGAACATTTCCATAAACAATAACCTATACAACCAAAAAGCATAATAGGGCCCCTTTAAGCTATGCTACTAAAAGTAACTCTCAAAAGATATTATTACATTACCCAAGTTAGATAGCATAGACTTCAAAGAAGATGTTAACTAAATCAGTCGTATCAAATCTAAAACAATGTCCACTGATCACACTCGGTTGCATCACCCACTCAAACTCATCTCAAGGGTAAACTTTGTGGCGCAGTTTCATATTGAAAGCTGAAGCTTGCAGCTCAAAGGGCCGGACAAACAGGGAATGATGCAGGGATAGAAGAATGTCAATAGCAAGAGCAGATTTTTGGATATAATAGTTAACCCTTAGATGCATAAGTGGGTATTTTTTGACCCGGTGAGGTGGTTTTCTTGAAGTATCTTTGTAATTACATTTTTTTATCACTTCATATTCCAGCTATTCCTCAAAAAACATGTTTTGGATATCATGCCATTCTAATTTGAAATTTAAATTGTATACATATTAAGAAATTGTAGTTTTTGTATTACTACCCCAAGCTTCCATAAGTGGGTCAAAACTAACCCGCATGCATTTTTCAAAATGTAAACAAATGTTCTAAAATTATAAATAGTGAAAAATTAAATATCAAATATTTCTAGTGTGAACCAAAATATAATACGAAATATTATTTTCTTAACCAAAATGACAAAAATTGCATAAAAACACATTATTCTAATACGGGTCCTTTTTGACCCACTTCTGGAAGAGTGTAGGGTCCAGTCACTCGTGCATCTAAGGGTTAAGAATCCTTCAATTAAATGTGATGAGGATAGTTGTGGGGGGTCAGCCTTATCTCTATCAAACAGAAAAATCTACTACTTATGCATCAGGATTCATGATCTATTACTGTCATCTATAATATAGGTCTGAAACTAACAACTATTTTCATAATCCAAAATGTTGTTCTCAATTAATCATTTGGTATTTATAATTTTGCAAAGTGCATGACACATTCAAATTCTGAGGTGATGTCTTACATTTATTGTTTTGTTTGTCCAAAACCCAAAGATATTCAGCTTATTGTGCGGTAAAAAAGATAAAGAAGCAATTATTTCAATATTTGAGTTGCTGAAACCACATGGTCTTCCAACGATTAATGGTTTAAAAAACGATATATTATAATAATAAATGACTCGATGTTCTTCCACTTAAGCAGGATTTTAAATGAGGAATGTACTCTTGTAAGGGAGTACCATTCAAATGTAACATTGGTCATTTTAATCTAGTAAAGTATCTGAATACTTCTTTCACGCCTTAGACGAAAACAACTCACGATGATGACTGTGAATAAAAAAAAGATGTACCCTTATTTTTCCTGAGAATGTGAAAAGGTCAATTAAATGGTGCACGCTCTGTGGATCTTGTCAATGCCAACGCCACTGTGTCCCTGGGCGCAGTGTTGACAGTAATGTGGCTCCTCCACGACACATGCTGTAAAATTCTCAAAGGTCAATGGTATCCTGCAGATGTGCTCAAAGGAGACACCACAACTAACCAGAAGGAGTCAATTGTTAAGCAACTAGGATATGATCCCTCTCTGGCTTCCCATCAACCATCATAACCATGTCTCTGCAGTGGTATAGGTGAGAGTTTAGCCCCTTCACTATCAGTGAATCTCCTGAGCTAATGAGTAATTTCCCCACTGTGTCAAGGACATTTCATAGGGAAGTCTGACACAGAGAGAGAGAGGGGGAAAACACAACTAACTATCAAGCTCACTGTCACAGCCCCTTTGACGCATTTCAAATGAGGGGGCACAAACCAGCCTTGCCCTAGATAAACGGTACCCTGCACTGCATTGGAAGACTCTACAGCAGTCAGGTTTACATAACATCAGACAACACACGGGGAAGCACATCACTGCCACAGCTCCATATGAAAAAACACTGGATGAAACCCTGCTTGTTTAAAAATCACCGAGGAATTTCTCCCTGGGTTTCAACATGACTCACAGGTGCACATTAGATATGCTTTTGTAATATAGGCGTTATAGATTGGTGTATTTTACTTGGATTTCTAATATTTGGTCTGGGAAATTATGCTGTAATTAGTTTCTGAGTAGAATTGTTTGCCAAAGGAGATCAATTGAGATGGAACATGTGATTTCACACCCATATTCAGGTCGTACAACAATTATATGTGTTTGAAGATCAGGATAGGCAATGGTTTGTAGGGTTAGAATAATTATATTGATAGGGGTTTGGGCAGAACAAATAACCCGACGCTACTGATGCACAGCCATCTTACACACCCAGTCTAAGCTGTATAAAGCATCGTTGTTAATTTGTTAAAATTAACAATTTTAGTGTTACTAAATGTTTGAGATTGAAAGGTTTCTGAGGAATAAAAAAGGAAGATAGCCGAAGCCCACTTTATATATGCATCAGGAAGCCGTTGTATGAGTTAAACTTTTTTACACTGAATGTTTTAGTACAAATGTTACTTTGAGTTTACCATTAATAATTGCTACCTTTTGTTTTAGGTTTTACTTTGTGTGTATACATTTTTGCACTCAGTTGATATGACATTTTCCACAATAGGAAATCCAAAATCTACTAACGACTTTACTCTCTTTCGTTTAATATCAGAATTTGCCTACGCAGGTTCATTAGAGCAGAGAAGACTTGAGTAGATCCTGAAATAAGCATCCCTTTTTATTAAATCGAGATATTAAGACAGGAATGACCTTGAATCAAGAACGCATTTTGAATCCTACCTGGCAGACACAAGAGGGGAACCTGAGAGAGGGTGCGGCCTTTCTGAGCTGAAGATGGACACATTATTTCTGACCAAGAGAGAGGTTGCATGTTTGCAAACCAAATTGAATTCACCAAGTCTGTTTCAGACAGCAAGTAAGGAGTTTGGTAACTGCAATGCATAAACCAAAATGCAAAGAAAGCACGATGTGGAAAATAAGACTTTGAAAGGGTCGTGATTCACCAAAGCTTGGATGTAGTGCACTCCCCTCCAGCAGAGAACAGGGTACAACACAGCACCACCACAGCGACATCTTGAAGCTTCCCCCACTTGCGTTTACCTGGTTCTCCTCCTGAGCTGTCAGATATTACACAACCATCTCATGCGAGCTCCTGGCGACTAACACATTCATGCTACAATTCAAAAGGCATTCTTGTTGCAACCAAAATACACACAATGGATCTCTGCATCATGAGGATTTGTGAAAAGATTCAGGAAAACTCTCCAGATTAGAATGAAGATTCTGAATGTATTTAGGCACAGCTCTTCAGATAGCAACGCTGGGAGAGGGCTCATACAAAGGGATAAAGGGACCGTAGCAATTATTTCGATCAATATAGAACAATAAATGTCCTTCTTGCTGCTCCCAACTATTACCAGCCTTATCATAGATTTTGAAACCCTCCATCATGCTCTTGGAGAGGCCGACCAATTTGATGTCAAGTCAATAATCTCTTTGGGAGAGATCGAATCTGAAAGATTTCTCCAAGTTGGCTGGCACACACTGCCTATAGGCAACAACAAATAAAGTCATTCAGTTGTTATAATTCACTCTTTTCAATACCAAAGAGAGGTTAAATTAGTGGACATGAATTTATTTTTCCAACTGACACTTCTTGTTATTGGAGTCTGACTCAAAACAGGTTTGCTGAAAACAAATGAAATCTTTTATTCTGTGGACGGCAGCGGCTCTATGACTTGTGCAGAGAATGAGTAAAGAGGACGGTTCGACAGAGTGGAGCAGCTTCAGCTTTACAAAGCACCGTAAGTGACCTGCCACTCACACCACTTAAGTTCATTCAAGTCCCAACAACTGGAGTCCCAAAAACTGGAGTCCCAAAAACTGGAGTCCCAAACGGTAGATCAAACCTTTGGGATGAACTAACTCGTACGGACACGATTTGTTTATGAGGGTATTTTTCCACGCTGTATTCAAAACTATGTTGATAAGGATGCTGCTACTCATGCTGCTACTCATTTTTAGCCATGGGTGAGTACTTATTCGTCTTTATGTTATTACTACTGTGTGATTTTTCTCTAAATGTAATAAATTAGCTTTCCCTTTATTATAGTTTTCTTCTTTTACCTGCTATGCCACTTTTGCTGTAACGCTGTACATGTCCCCGCTGCGGGAATAATAAAGATATTCTTATTCTGATTCATTAGATATGAATAGATCAACCTTAAATGATATGTCACTTACAAATACTCCTTCTACAACAAGTAAAGTGTCTCTGTGCACTGCATATCATAATTCATCATTTCATGAGTAAAACATGTTATCCCTTTGATCCTTATTCGTCTGTCAGTCGCACGACAGGTAAGACACACAGGGATTGTTTTGTTCTGTATGCTGAGTGTTTCGTCTGCACAATGGCCTCAAAGAACTCAAAGAGAAAAGAGGCAGCCTTCATGCTGAGCTCCTTCTCACAACGCTTAAATACTCTCCTTCCTCTTCTCTTCCCCTTCTACTTGACTCTCTTTAGCAGACATTACATTGCACTGGGTTTCTCTAATGAAACACATACATCTTTGTGCACCTCAGATGTAAAAACAAAAAGGCACCGATCACAGAAGCTTGGACGTCAATATTATGAAAGTCGTAAAACTAATTTAAAGACAATTACCACACACACTCAGAACAATTCCAAAGCCTTTGTGTTTCTTAAAAGCAGAATTGTCTCCTTTTTTTCAGAGTTTCTGTTGATGTTTGCACCGCTCCAAGCGCTCTGAATGTCAGATGGGCAGATTCTCACTTGGCAACGCTAAGAAATGGCAACTCAGCTCTCGCACTGCAAACCCCGTGGGACTGCAGAGAGAGAGAAAAGAGAAAATGTCTCCTCATTTCTAAGATTTCAGGGGACGGGAAAAAATATATTTAATAAGGCTCTGAGATGTTTCTCTAAGTAGAAAAACAACAACGTCAGAGTCTGCTGCCAGATGCCTTGTGGGATAAGAAGACAAATAAAGAGGATAATACATACAAGACCCTTGAACTACATTTTAAAACAAAGCGAGACCCTGAAGGCGATTTCTTCAGACAACTGTTGGCTAACATGAAGTCCACCATTGCTATTTAGACAGATTGAATCACTGCCTTGGTGATATTGCAGCTACACGATGAACTGTACCTTTCCGTGGCTTTTCTCTTCAAGGTTAAATAGTATCTGCCTCTACGTGCACCTGATAATGTGGAAGTTGTAGTTGCGGTGTGATTTGGTTGCTCGTGGGGGACTGGAATGACACAGCCATCATTACCAGCGTCCTCCCTCTGTAGAGAAGCTTGGAGACGACACAGGGAACATTTCAAAAGCCTCTTTTGACAAGGACACATCCTCCCAGCAGCTTTTGGCAGACACTTCCCCACAAAGAGAGGCGCTGCTTTGAGTTAAAAATAATAAAAAAGGAAATAAAAGATATTCAACACAATATGGATAACACTGAATACACTGTTGAGATTTGCTGTAAAGTAGAGGACATGAAGGCTGCATGTTGCAGCAGAATAGATGTCAAGAACTGGGAGCAGCCACAGTGATGATCAGGTTAAGTGACAGGGGTGCCAGCAGTGCAGCGAGAGAGAGATGTGATCAGCGGCCAGGCATTATCGCCCCGGAGACACAGGAATTAAACCGGTTCCTGGGCTCTGACAGCACCAAAGACCAACTCCCTTAGACATCCTGAACCCTGGATGTGTTTCAAACATGTCTTTGTAAACATTTATTCACATCCAAGAGTGATCCCTGAAGACTGACTCCATCTTTGTCAAATATGTGCATGCATGTGCATACATAATCCATGTGCCCACTGTGAGCCGAGAGAAGGGCTGAACAGGCAGACGTCTAACAAGCAGGGAGTTTAAAAATAAAACTGAGGAGAGAATAATAGAGATTGTCTCAGAGCACAAAGAGCCTGAAAAAAACAGCGGGTCTCCGACAAGAAAAGAGTTTCAAAAGAATCTCACCATGTTGACAACACTGAACAACAACCTAGAATCTGTAAAGGAGAGGACTAAATATAACACCGTCCTGCCGGATGAAGCCACTCCCACTCCTCCTCCTCCTCCTTCCTCGTGGTCCAATTCAGACAGACCAGATGAGAGTTACACCAGATGTGTCATATAGGAAGCTGCTTTGCTACAAATTGGATGATTAACAGAGCCGTGCAGCCAGCATTGAGGCACTTGGCCGGGGAACGCAGCTCCGGGGAGAGTGATTGGCTTTGAGGGCCGAGGGACAGATGGGACGGGGACACAGAGCTGGACCGGTGTGCCTCCTTGGTTCTGCATCAACATATCCCTCCTCTGTGTGATTAAACACTCACATGGAAATACGAGGTGGCTCTGTTTATAGCAGGGTTGAAGCGGCTTGTTCTTCATGGCAAGTTATCTCCGCCTTTAGCTCCTCCCCCTTAACATTAATTATGCAGCTCAATGCAGCACTCCGAATCCCCACTGCAGCTCACCCACACTACAATACTCTGCCGTTTTTCTCCCACTCTCCCCGTCTCAGTCTTCTACAAACCAGTGTTTCTTTATATTTCCTTTCATAACTACATTCTCAGCCATCCACAGTTGGAAAACGGAATCTTCCTCCATGCTTAACCTTGAGAAGTTGAAAGGAATAAATACATGACTGTAGCAGAAAGATATTTTTTCTCAATACATTTTGCAAGGTGAGATAAGAAGAATCACTACCTGTGAAGTCAAGGTGACACATTTCTAAAGCTTTCATGAAATGTCCTACACATAATTTGTGACATGTGTTTCCCAGCACCGTTATAAACACAATAATTCAGCACATTTGATGCATGTGAACGAATACATTTTGAATAATTACACGTTGGATTACTATCTTTGGTAGCAGCGTGACTCACAAAAAGCATTTATTCTTTTTTGCTTTATCAATTTCAAAGCTTGGAGCTGATTTCTGTGCAAATCAGAAACAAACATGGTGTGATGTGCCGAGGCAAACACACTTAACAGCTCAAACACCTGTCTGGCAAGGTGTAATTGACTCAGCTACACCCGAACACAGCGAGAGACACAATCAGGCCCTGTCACAGGAAGCAGAGAGTCCACACTACGCAACGTGAATCAGCTACATCAGCAGAGAGGAGGGAGAACGTATAAAGAGGGACGCTCTCACGCTTCAGCCGTCCACCTGGCAGGCAGTGGGATGGAAACGTAGCAACTGTTTATGGAAGCAGAAACAAGCTTCTCCTTGGTTTCACGTGATTAAGATTCATTTCACATCTGCACACATGTGTTTGTGTGATGGTGTGTCAGCTAGGCCAGCCAAAAGGCTGTATAATTAATCCAACTTCAGTGTCAGGCTAGCCTGTGTGACTCATTCATGCACGTCCTGACTTCAAACGGAATAAATAGCGTGTTTTCCTTAAAGCAATAAGCAGCATCACATAAAGGTCTTAGCAGCTATTCATGGCATCATTATTTGTAATTCGCCACACAGAGCCTCGTCAACGAAATGTCAAAGCACAGGCATACACACAGAAGCTATTTAAAGGCACATGGTGTTTGTCTCTCCATTGTTGCCATTTCAATAAGCTCAATAAAGTCTGTGTCTTTGTTTGCAAAGATGCTAGCACTGGAACACAAGCAAACAGTGAGGCAGATGTTCCTAATGAGGAAACACGACCAGGGAAGGAAGGATCATTCGGCTAGTATCGGGTATAGTTAATGTGTTATAGGCTTACATAATCCAGGGGGAGCGTGAATCGACGACTCCCTCTCTCTACATGAATGTGCACTGGCAGGCGCGGGTCGGCTGTTTTGTCATGAACACCGTGCTTCTATCACGCCTTCAAAATCTGTGCATCTTCGAAATACCACAATGTACAGCGTCAGGTCAAAAGCTCTTTGCGAGGTCGCCTCCTGCGCCGTGCAGCTCTGCGGCTGCAGGGGTCTTCTCAGTGCATGGAACCGGATGGTGAGCAGAGAACGCAGCGGGGGCTGGGCACTGCAATGTACTGCAGTGCTCGTAGCTCTGCTATGCACACCCACTCTCCTCCATTCGAGCTCTGCCTCTGACAGCCTCTCAATCCCTCGCTCTATCTCTCGCCTATACGAGTATCGTTTGTCTTACATTCCTCACTTCCCTTTCCTCTCATTGCTTTCAGTCCTTTTCAACCCCATTTTCTACACACTCTAAGATGTCTGTTATCCATGTGTACAACCTCAGCTCTTGTAGTCTTCATTTCAACGAGCCTGCCCTCTTTCGCTCATATGCACTTGACAAGCAAACAATTATGTTCATATAAAAAACGTCCTGTAACCTTTTCCTTGAGAGAATAGTAAAGGGGCCTTCTCCTGGTCATGGAGAGTGCACACACACACACACACACACACAAACACACACACACACACACACACACACACACACACACACTGACTTTACAATACTCCACTGTGTTTCTCACGTGTCCTTCTCCTATCACCAACAAGGTCAAATCACCTTAACCATCTGCACACTTCATCTGTTCAACAGCACAACATACACTGAACAAAAATATAAACGCAACACTTTTGTTTTTGCTCCCATTTTTCATGAGATGAACTCAAAGATCTAAAAAATGTTCTATATACACAAAATAACCATTTCTCTCAAATATTGTTCACAAATCTGAAAAATCTGTGATAGTGAGCACTTCTCATTTGCCGAGATAATCCATCCCACCTCACAGGTGTGGCATATCAAGATGCTGATTAGACAGCATGATTATTGCACAGGTGTGCCTTAGGCTGGCCACAATAAAAGGCCACTCTGAAACGTGCAGTGTTGCTTTATCGGGGGGGTCTGGGGGGGTCTGGGGGGGTCCGAAAACCAGTGCAACACATCTCCTTCGCATAGAGTTGATCCGGTTGTTGATTGTGGCCTGTGGAATGTTGGTCCACTCCTCTTCAATGGCTGTGCCAAGTTGCTGGATATTGGCAGGAACTGGAACACGCTGTCGTATACGCCGATCCAGAGCATCCCAAACATGCTCAATGGGTGACATGTCCGGTGAGTATGCTGGCCATGCAAGAACTGGGATGTTTTCAGCCTCCAGGAATTGTGTACAGATCCTTGCAACATGGGGCCGTGCATTATCATGCTGCAACATGAGGTGATGGTCGTGGATGAATGGCACAACAACGGGCCTCAGGATCTCGTCACGGTATCTCTGTGCATTCACAATGCCATCAATAAAATGCACCTGTGTTCGTCGTCCATAACATACGCCTGCCCATACCATAACCCCACCACCACCATGGGCCACTCGATTCACAACATTGACATCAGAAAACCGCTCACCCACACGACGCCACACACGCTGTCTGCCATCTGCCCTGAACAGTGAAAACCGGGATTCATCCGTGAAGAGAACACCTCTCCAACGTGCCAGACGCCATCGAATGTGAGCATTTGCCCACTCAAGTCAGTTACGACGACGAACCGGAGTCAGGTCGAGACCCCGATGAGGACGACGAGCATGCAGATGAGCTTCCCTGAGACGGTTTCTGACAGTTTGTGCAGAAATGCTTTGGTTATGCAAACCATTGTTGCAGCAGCTGTCCGAGTGGCTGGTCTCAGACGATCTTGGAGGTGAACATGCTGGATGTGGAGGTCCTGGGCTGGTGTGGTTACGCGTGGTCTGCGGTTGTGAGGCCGGTTGGATGTACTGCCAAATTCTCTGAAACACCTTTGGAGACAGCTTATGGTAGAGACATGAACATTCAATTCACGGGCAACAGCTCTGGTGGACATTCCTGCTGTCAGCATGCCAATTGCACGCTCCCTCAAAACTTGCGACATCTGTGGCATTGTGCTGTGTGATAAAACTGAACATTTTAGAGTGGCCTTTTATTGTGGCCAGCCTAAGGCACACCTGTGCAATAATCATGCTGTCTAATCAGCATCTTGATATGCCACACCTGTGAGGTGGGATGGATTATCTGGGCAAAGGAGAAGTGCTCACTATCACAGATTTTTCAGATTTGTGAACAATATTTGAGAGAAATGGTTATTTTGTGTATATAGAAAATGTTTTAGATCTTTGAGTTCATCTCATGAAAAATGGGAGCAAAAACAAAAGTGTTGCATTTATATTTTTGTTCAGTGTAGTTTCTGCAGGTTTGGTGAGTTTCTTACAGTACCTACTCTCCTCCCCTAATATGGAGAGTTTGGGCGTTGCTGCTAACTGTAGTATGTCACAGAGACAGCCGCTGTTGCTCCGCTATGTTACCCACACCATCATTTACAGGGGCAAACCAAACACCCATGTCGCACAGCCTGGGACTGAGGGTGTCAAACATGCAGGATGAGCTATGACGAGCCCAGCAGCTGCTCCATTCCCCCAGAAATAAACCCACCGATCTCGGAAAAGAGTTACTGTACATCATTAATGTACAAACATAGGCGTAGACACAAGGTCAACTTTAAAATGAAACTTGCAAGCGCTCTTTCTCCAGCTTTTGCCGAGGTACATTCTCACACATGGCCCACACTGTTTATGTTGCGATGCTGAACAGCCTGGTTGGAGAAGCTGCGATCACACTGAATTACACATACGTTGATGTGAATCCCAGAATACAGGTCTGTGATTTTAAACTACCCATAAATCAGTAGTTAACTCCGATCCATCTCTGACACTTGCTTCTATCTTAGAGGGGGATACTGGCTAATTCTTAGGAACAGTGAGGGGTCTCATTTCCGTTTTCCATTAAGGCGCACATGGTTCTAATCATTGCTTTCTGAATGACTTTCTCACTGTGCTGGTGGTCTCCAGCAGAGACACTTTGCTGATCGCTCTCAACCATGATATGAAGCAAAGCTTTTTGTGACAGCAGGAGTCAGAGCTATAGGGGCAGCTGCCATTACAGGTTTTACATTTCATTTTAAATGACATAACATTACGCCACTCTTGTTGAGCACCATCCTCAAAATGTTTTAAATGTGATTTCAGGGAAACATTATGACTAACTGTCCACTCACAGGCACCGTGTATACCGTCTGCCTTTTATTGAAGTAATATGCATTAGATTTAGAGCTAGCCCTGATATAGATCCATATAATAAGTAAGTGTCAAACCTGAAAGATCTTTGCTGCCGCAGCATGTGTCAATCCGAGCTGTGCCGTGAAAAAGGAAGGTGGATCAATACCACAGCACCGGCAGTCACAACTTGAGTGTATAGTGATAACACAAGTAAACAAGGGCAGGAAGAACAAGGGTTTTCTGAGAGGAAACAGCTAAGAACTGCACCTCTACAAACACACACCTCTCTTTAAGATGGACTGTGTTCTAGAAAAGGAGAGGGGCATGAATAATGAAAAGTGTGTTCAACTGGAAAAGGGAAAGAGCAGATGTGCACAGCAGACTGTCACATCAAATTGGGAATTAGAAATATGTGCAGCCAGAAGATGTATTAGGTCATCTGAATAAGCATAGTGAGAAGAATTAGCTTTGCCTTGATACAACCCTCATTCCTAAACACTGGTCTGCTTTCAAGTATTTGAGGGAGCTGAGATCTGTCCATGGTACTGAAATGACTCCCATTTCCTCCCCAGCCCTCTCCTTATCCCCGCCTATAACTCTGTGTTGAATAATTTAGAAATCATTTAACAGCTAACAAGGATCAGTGAGTTCGGTCAGGTTAATGGTCGTCTTATAGCTACAATCTGAGGGCGAAAGGTATAAGCCCCCGGCCATGAAATATGAAAGCAGCGGTACAAACTCTACTCTTTATCCGGTTTGACGACGCTTTCCAACGTGCCCACACACAATACACTGAGTCCGTCCATTATGTCCTCCCATTCTGCAGCAGGCCAGTGCTCACACACATTTCCTACAGAGGAAACACACACTGCCCACTGCTGGACAGTAGCATATCTTCATTCACAAATGATGAAGGTCAGACGTCCAAAAAAATAAAAAAAGAAGATGGTGGGATGTAATAAATAAATTGTGAATGTGCTTGAATACGGTGGTAATAAATACTGGGGGGAAAAAGCAGAAATGTGTGATAGTATGAATCATCTGTCTTTCACTGAAGACAGGTTTCATTTATTTGAGCTCATTTTACAATCATCATAAACCATATTTCAAAGTGTATAAGTACGCATTTTTAACTACTACTTTTATTTTATTTTGTACACTGTAAGCCTCATTCATCCAACCACTGTAAGCCTCATTCATCCAACCAGAGGGTCTACTTTTGCTGCATCTCAGACTAAAAAAGGTCCCAGAGCAGTGGACAAACAAAAACCAGAACTCAAACACTATCAGGGCCAAATCAATCTGTTATCTAAGCAGCGCCAATATTTCCCAGAATACACAGTGAGGGCATGTACTATAAATCTAAAATGGGCTGAAGCACTTAAAGCTTATCAGCGCATTCACAGTATAAGGGAGAACACTTTCCTCTTATCCCATCCAGGAAAAATAAGTTCAAACTGTGACAGTGATTTGTTTTAAATATGTATCTGGTTGTAGTCGTGCGTCTTACACTGGCTGGATGCTGAGGCAGCTCCGCTCAGGGATGTAATGGGATACTGCAGCACTAGAGAACCGTGTGCACAGAAACTTGCCTAGAAGCATCAGGGAGTCCCGCACTAACCTCCCCCCTCCCTCTCTCTCTACCCCCCCCCCCCCCCTCTGCTTTTCTGTTAAGTATTTTAATGACAAAAAACGATAATTAAAGTATGATGTTTAAATGTAAATGTAATGCCTAGTGAAAGAGGGCATATGAGCTATACAGTGATGAAAGGGATACCCCCAAAAAAAACTTCAGAAGTGTTAAAAAACAGCATGCCTGTAGTAGGAGGAGAACGGAGCTGCTTACCGTTTTTTGGCCGGTCGCTCTCCTCTGGACACCGACGCTCTTCCCCTTCTCCACACGCTCCGAGACACTTTGAGATAGAGAGAAAAATGATCAATCTTCTCTTACTTTCTCTTATTTCCAGTTTTAGAATGAACAAGTCAGGAGTCTAACACAGCCATTTGGACACACCTTTACCCTGTCCTCCTGTCAACTCTGCCACATATACACACACAGGCACCCATTCAAATGCACCCCAAGACTGGAGTACACAAATTGATAAAGATCTGCTCAGGGGAGGGATAAAAACTACACACACTCACACACTGCAGTTTTTTTTTCTCCCTTCCTCTTGCCCACTCGCTCTGCTGCTTTTTTCCTGCTGTCTTTGCCTGCACTGCCTCCTGATTGGCTAAGCTGCTCTTCAATAACATAAGCTCTCTTCTTTAATTGGAAGTGGGCCAGTTGTGTGGTGCATCAGAAACCCTCCCGCCTTGCTCATCTCTCTTCTTTTCTTTTTTTTTGCCTAAGTGCCTGTGGAGAAGAATGCTGAGCTCTGCAATTTCATACGCATCGAGCGAAGAGGGAAAAAAAGGGAATGGAGGACAGAGGAGGGTGGGGGGAGTGTGTGGGAGAGAAAAGTGAGAGTGGGGGAGAGCATCGGCGTCGAAATCACTGGACCGCAGTGGGACAAGCAAAAGCTGCACGGGAACAAAGAGAGGGGAAGGGGCTATTTAGTGGAAACAGGGTAGATTTGGATGCACGGTCGCACCAGCCGCAGCGTGTTGAGGGGATGCAGCGGGTCAGATGAAAGGAGATTTCCCTGCATGCACTGCAGCGTGGCAAGGTGGCTCTGCTGCAGTGTGGAGTCTAATTGCCAGGCAAGAAGGGGGATGGGTAGGGAGGAGGAGAGGGGGTTGGTTGCAGTGATGCCGAAGTACAGTCATCCAGCCAACCATGGATGTATGGGGGGGGGGGGGGGGGCAGCCGCAGTGTACAGCGGTTAATGCCTTTTCCTCGTGAATTATTGAAGGTGCTTCAAAGGAGAGGGAGGGTCACAGACGGCAAACTACTGACACTGTTCAGACAGTCTCACTGCCACCGAGGTCCACTATAATTACTCACACACCTGAAGTACACGTCGTCAGATTATTATATGGAGCCCCCTTCAGTTCGATTATTATCGACCGCTTTAAATGGAGATTGTGCCGTATCAGCCCTCCGCTTTCCACTTCAGTTCGTGTTAAAAGGCTTTTGCCATCCCGGGGAAAATGTATGTGTGTGATTGACTTTGTGGTGTCGGGTTTCCTGCCACTCTTTTTCTTTTGACTCACATCTGGTGCCTCCCATGTGTCCCAGCTGCTTTGAAGAACAATACCAGAGCAGATCAATACTTGGTCCATCTGCAGAGGCAACAATGAGCACTCTAGAAGTTATACGACGCCCACGGAGAAATACAAATACACTGTTTGCTCAATCAACAACCTAATTGCCCTGGTGGATGAATGTGCAAATAGAGAGATGCCTGATATTTGAAGCTCAATATCCTGTTGTAAAATACCATGTGAGCAGAAGGGACAGGTGAACAAATGCCAGTATTATCTGCATATAGTGAGCAGTCTAGATGTGTGTGTGGAAAGCAGCTGTTACCTTGTCAAATAGCTTAAACTGGGTATAAGTGGCTGTAGATACAGATAATAGTTGATCAGTATCTTCTTTGCAAAATAAATTAGAGTTGGGTTGACTTTTGAAGTGCAAAAAAAACATTTATTTTCAAGTTTTCTATACAATTTTCCACTGAAAAATGGCAACATGTGGAACAAGAACATAAAAGTGCATTTTGATGTCAATAAACTAACTTTCCAATCAATCATCTGCGCATGTTCTCCTTCATCACTTTGCTCTCTGGTCTCTCAGGGAGGCTGTAGACTGTGATGGAGATGTTTGTGGGTTTGAAGACCTGCTCCAGTATCTCTGCCACTTTATTCCACTGCAGTTTATCCAGGCCACAACCAATACTGTAAACAATGGAGGGACAACACAAAGCATCACATTCAAAATAAAGTATTTATCGAGCATAATGTGGCTTTTGAACCCTGGATGACTATTTCTAAATGACTGAAATATTATACAAACCGAGGCATTGATATTCTGGTTACACTGTTACTTTCACAGTGTGACCTCATGTTCTCCAGGCTCCGTGCCAGGCTGTCATAGGTGGGCTTTTGGCTGGCCTTTTTCTTTGTAATCTTCAATAGCATAACAGAATAGTATCAGTAATAATATGAAGTACAACATATGTGTTAAAATGAGAGATTTCATTTTCATTTCACATATTTACCAGATAGTAGACGAAACGACTCTCTCTTTTTAAAACAGCGCACTCTCCTGTCAGCTTTTCTGTTTGGGGATAAAAAGATAATATTCCCATCAGAATAAGACACTATACAAACGCATATTTGCCTAAGTTTGTATAATGAAACTCATAATACAAACTCAAGGCATGTTTGTTTGAAGCCCGAAACTGAAAGCATTATTGAAGAAGCCATTACGAATTCATGCTGTGCAAAATAAATGTCACAGATGTTGATTTAAAATGTTAGTGGTGATCCTTCAGTTACCAAAGAAAACACATTTTGGATAAATGTGTACAAAATTATGCATCCAGAATATTGTCATGTGATGGGATGATGATCCAACTTCAGTATCAACTGATACAGAATAAATGTGGGATACTGTGTAGAATAGCATCCAGTCTTTTTCGAGGCGCTTCTCTGTGCAGAACAAAATGATCCCTTCGGAAATCGATGCCCCCAAAAATAGGACACTTCACTCCTGATACATTTTTAATAAAAGGGCTGACTCACTCTGCTCCTTTAGCTCCTCTACCCCTTTGAAGTTCTTCTTGAACATCACTGCTATGCCTGCCCCCATGCGGCAGTCCTCACTGATGCAGTGGGCCAGAGCCTCGTCCCCGGGGCAGGAGAACAGGTCCCCGGTCACATATCTCACTGACCAGCGGTCTTCTGCAGGCTGGACGGCAGGGGGCAGCATTGCACCGTGTGGTGAAAGCACAATGACAGCACAACAAATAAACACTGGTGCATGGGAAGGGAAACTATGATAGAAACAGCCCATGTAAAACCAAGATAATTATATATGTTTTTCGTGTAGGTATTAGCTTTACCTTAGCGCTGTCAGTGTTGACTGGTCTTTCAAGTGCAGATGACATAATGTGAACACTTGAGCGGTGAGTTATACGGTGTGTCTTTCTTGAACACTCAATAAAACTGCTAAGAGACTTGTTAGCTAACTTATAATGCGTCATTAATATCACTTACAAAAAGTTGACTGTAGGTGGCCGTTTTAATGCTGAATAAAGGTACTTTCGGTATGCTTCTGGATAGCTCATATACTAGTCACTTTACATGGTTGAAGCATAGGGTTGAAGCAGGAGCAGCCACGGAATATGCCTATCCTCTCGCGAGAAAACACGATACTTTGTGGTGGGGGCGGCACCTCCTGAATAAATTAAACAAAACAGCAGCTGGGTCACATGATCTGTCCCATGTCAGCTGACTGGATCCGAGCAATAGGAATAGGTAAAAATGTTAATAAATAATAAATAACTAATAAAAAATAAAATAATAATAATACAAAATCAAAAAAAATTAATAAAAAATGATAATGACAATAAAGAAATGACAAGCAAAAATACAAATAAAATACAAAATGATATCGATACATAGACAATAAATAATAATTCATATTGATACAATAATAAAAGAAATACATTTTTTTAATAAATACATACAAAATAATAACAACACAAAATTAAAAACATATACATAAATACATTAAATGTAATTGTAATGAAAAAATTATGATAAAAAATACAATAAATAAATACAAAAATTAAATAAATACAAAAGCAATAAAATAATAATTCAAAAAATTATAATAATATTTAAAACAATAATAATATTTACAAGGAAAAAATAAAACATGAAAACGCTCAGCCTTATAATAAAATAAACACATAAATACATAAATAAATAGGCCTACATTTAAAGGTGGGGTAGGTAAGTTTCAGAAACCGGCTCGAGTGCACTAGGTGGGGTGGGTGTGACCCTAGATAACAACCTGTCCTTCACTGCAAACATCGCTGCTACAACCCGTTGCTGCAGATACACGCTTTACAACATCAGGAAGATACGTCCCCAGCTGACACAGAAAGCGACTCAGGTTCTGGTCCAGGCTCTCCTCATCTCACGCCTAGACTACTGCAACTCCCTCCTGGCTGGTCTACCTGCATGTGCCATCCGACCTCTGCAGCTCATCCAGAATGCAGCGGCTCGTCTGGTCTTCAACCTTCCTAAATTTTCCCACACCACTCCGCTCCTCCGCTCCCTTCACTGGCTTCCGGTAACTGCTAGAATCCACTTCAAGACACTGGTACTTGCTTACCATGCTGCGAATGGATCTGGCCCTTCCTACATCCAGGACATGGTTAAACCGTACACCCCAGCGCGTGCACTACGCTCTGCATCAGCCAAACGGCTCGCTGCGCCCTCGCTGCGAGGGGGACCCAAGTTCCCATCTGCAAAAACACGTGGGTTTGCTGTCCTGGCTCCAAGATGGTGGAATGAGCTCCCCATTGACATCAGGACGGCAGATAGCTTGCACATCTTCCGGCGCAAACTGAAAACTCATCTCTTTCGACTCCACTTCGAGCGTTAGAACTATTAACGAAGCACTTTTATACTAATAAAGGACTGGCTTACCTAAAGCCAGTTGAGTAGCACTTGAAATGTTTGGCTCTATGAAACCTGATGTACTTATATGATTCTGTTTTCTTCAAGGTTGTGTCTTCCTGGTCGAATGTACTTATTGTAAGTCGCTTTGGACAAAAGCGTCAGCTAAATGTAATGTAATGTAATGCACTAAAATGTGAAAGTACACAGCCGAAAAGAATCCGCCCCTTCCTTCAGACTTCCTTACAGAGCACCTCCTCCAACACACATGAACGCGCACATGACGTCAGCAGACTGGTGAAAGTGGCCGCCTGTTGCTGGCGAGTCATTGAAGTACTGCTGCAATGCACGCCCAATGACGGCACGCCCAATGAGGGCACGAGATACATTTGTGCGTGCACGAGATGGAAGGCTGACAGACAGAGCGGCAATCCAATCCGTTTAGCCGGGCCGGCTAAACGGATTGGTTGTACTTTTTACAGTACTACGGCTTCCACAGATGACATTTTTTTATGGATTTTTTGTCAAAGCACTTAAGATATTCATTGCTATCGGGATGTTAAGAGCATTCCATGGAATATAACAAAAAGTGTATCTCGAGCCGGTTTCTGAAACTTACCTACCCCACCTTTAAGTGAACGTAAATGTAGAAATATAGACATGTTTCAATAATAAGAATAAGAATTGTGTAGCAGAGTTTCTGTTAGCAGGTAATTACCGGACTATGACTAAAAGTCAGTTAATGGGAGTCATTTTTATATTGCTTCAGTTTATAATCGTAACAGATCGAAAAATTCTGATTCATTTTTCAATAAATGATTCCACAAACATCATTATTACATTCAAACAAACTACTTGTAGTAGATGAAGTACATTATTCAAAAGTTTACATTAACTTTGAATAATAACCAGTGCTGGAATTGGGCCGGTACTCACCGGTACGCAGTACCGGCACTTCTGGTTCTGACCCATGGAGTACCGGCACTTCTTGCTCAGTACCGGCATGCTGGCGGTACTCCGGTACTCATGCACCGTGCCAGTACTCAACACTCTCCCGCCGTTCTTATTATACATCCATATATATATATACAGCCGCCCGGTACTCAGTAGATGCGTCATGAGGTGCCGAACGGACATTCTCATCGCTCTAACCGCTGGAGTTTCACAGCGGCTGTCAGCTGTTTACTCCTGTCATTCAAACAGAACGTGCTGGAGAGGGGGCGGGGCTTATATTCTCCATGTAAATACTGTGGTGGAAACGACTATGTCAAAATTAACCTATTTGACCGTGATTTAATAGTAATACACGTTTCAAAATAATAATAATAATAATGCCGAAGTAACAACATACTGAAAACTGTTAGTAAAACCATGTTTTAATGCTTTACAATTTACATACCTAGATGCACGTGTGTTGTGTTTATGCAGTGCAACTCCCACCCAGTGGGTGGCTATGTAGAGTGATAGAACAGAGCAGGCACGCCCCCGAGAGAAGGAAAGCAAGTCACGTCACAAATTAGCATTTCTAAAATGTTAGCGTGGATTAATACAAGTGCAAAAAGACAGCGGTTGTCGCCGGAAGAAACTTCAAATACAGAGAATGCTGTGCCTGTGTTGGAAATTGTGTCTGATGGGGAGCTTTCTTTGGTTGATCCTCCTGCTCCAAGTTCTAGTGCATTAGCATTAGCACTAGCTCCGCCGCCTCCTCCAGAGCCTCTAACGTTAGCTGCTGCTGGCGCTACTGCCACCACCAACACTGGGCAAAGCGATGCACCTGACTGCTGGACAACGGACCAGGTGCAATATTTTTGCAAGACCAATGCATGGCTCCTTCTTAAAGATAAGAAGCTAGGATGTCGGATATGCAGAGATGTCAAATCTTTGGGAATACACACTGGACAAGGACTGAAACTGTCAACTGAATGGGGTGAGTGTGCAGTGTCTCATTTCGGTGTTGACAAGGGCAAACAACAAGCTAGCCTGAGAACAAAAATCAAAGAACATAAAGAATCACAAGCCCATGTAAAAGCTGCTGACATCCTTACATCTGCTTCACGTGAAACTATTCAACATCAAGTGCAGTCTATGCATAAATCTGAATTAGACACCACTATCAGAGTTTTTCGAACGGCATATAAAATTGGCAAACATAGCCGGCCATTCACAGACATGCCAATTGATTTGAATGTACAGAAACTGAATGGGCTGAACGTGGGCAGGGTTTTGCACTCCAATAAAACCTGTGGCGAAATCATCGACCACATAGCTCATGAGCTGAAGAAAAAAATGGCAAAAGACATTACAGAAAACCAAAGAAAACTCTGTGTTTTGGTCGATGAATCTACCACTATTAGTGGTAAAACGGTGCTTGTTGTGTGTCTACGCTCAGCATTAGCTGATGCTGAGCCCGAAACGTTTTTTTGGGAGCTGATCGAGTTGGATGGAACAACGGCTGATGACATCACAAAGGCGTTAATGGAGTGTCTTGGAAGAGATTTTAACGAGGACTTTTTAGGTCAGTGTTTCGTTTCTTTTGCATGTGATGGGGCTTCAGTCATGCTAGGGAAGAGAACAGGCGTTGCTACCCAGTTGTGTAGTAAATTCCCAAGCCTGTTTGTGTGGCACTGCTCCAATCATCGTCTAGAGCTGGCAGTTGGGGATGTGGTCAAGGAGGTCTCAGGGCTCAATCATTTCCAGATCTTTTTTGACAAACTCTATTCCTTGTTCCATGCCTCCCCCAAAAATCAGAGGCAGTTAGCGCAGTGTGCGCAAGCAGTCGGACAGCGTCTCCTGGTGATAGGGCGTGTTTTGTCCATCCGCTGGGTGGCTTCAAGTGAAAGGAGCGTCAGAGCAGTCTGGGAAAACTACCGAGTGCTTCATGATCACTTCACAAATGCTGCAAATGACACGAGCAGGGATTCCAGAGACAGAGCAAAGTACAAGGGCCTGGATGATGTGCTCACATCTGCAACGTTTGTCAGCAATCTGGGACTGATGTACGATGCGCTCACAGAGCTCAGCGACCTCTCTCGGCAACTCCAAAAAAGAGAGATGACACTGCCTACAGCAGATAGGCTCTTAACTCGAGAAATACGAGTTTTTGAATCCATGGTCACCATGCCTGGCCCACACATGACTACAGTTCATACAGCTCTAGCTGAGAAGTCCTTCAAGGGTGTTGCCCTGCGTGAGAATGGCAGGCTTGTACAGATTCATGCAGGTCAGTTTTTCCGCAGTATGGTAGAGAATCTGAGACACAGAATGACTTCCACAACCTCCTCTCATGTCAGCACAAGAGAAATCCCATTACATGGCCGGGAGGCCCGGGACAATCAGCTAATCCAGGACATGAAAGTTATCCATCCTGGAAGTTGGCCTGAAGAGGAGTTAGAGGTGCTACGTTTGTGCGAAGTGCTGAAAGTGGACAGAAGAGAGACTGTTCAGGGCTTTCGCGAATACAAGGAAACCAGGGCATCCCGTACACCTGCTGCCATGGAGCCTCTACTGAAAGCAGTCCGAACCATCGCTGTCTCCACTAGTGAGTGTGAGCGGGCATTCAGCTGCATGAACTATATCCTTACTGCAAAAAGGAATGCTCTCTCTGTCAGCCGACTGTCCAGCCTGGTTTTCATTAAATGTAATGGACCATCACTAGGACAGTTCAATCCGGAACAGTATGTGAGGTCCTGGCTGGCAAAGGGAAGGAGAAGTGCTGATGAAAGAGCCTGTCCAGCTCCAGCCCCTGATACTGATGTCGCCAAGGCCTTCTGGAGCCTTTTCTAACAATGTGAAGTATATTGCAAAGCAGCTCACCCAGTGAGAAGACTTTTGGCATAATGTGCCGATTTGTACAGATCCTGGAGATAGAAGGACTTCAGACCAACCAGGGAGTTATCTGATCAGCTTGGTGTTCAATGTAACTCTTTACCATGGCTCAGACTTTGTTCAGTGCATGACATTAAGGATTTTGGGAGATGGCCCTGTGGGCCATCTAAGCTAATTTACAGATGGCCCTGAGCCCAATAGAGATTGCCCTGAAAAATGCTCACGGACGAAATGACGCACGAAGGGCTTGGGGGGCCTCCCCCTAGAAAATTTAGATTTTTGCAGGTCTTATATGCTGTCTGGTGCATTCTCTAGACTGAATTATAAGATGAACCAACACAATATTATATTGTACAATTTCAATTTTATTCTTCATTTCACTTGTTTGTTTGTTCTTGTTTGTGTTTGCTCGCTTGCATGCCCTGCATATAAGAAATACTTAAGTTGCTGGTCAAGACACTTTCCATCTGATGAAGGCAAATGCCTTCCCAGATGTAAAAAAGTAGAAAACATTACATTCAGTTATAACTGCGAAAACAAACATTATTTACACTATTATGGCCCCTGTTAAAAATGTTTGTAATGTTATCTACTGTAAGTTGGTCGAACGAATGCCTCCTCATCCGGAAGCTGACCGAGCAGCAGTCGAGAGGAGCCGAGCGCATCTGCGAAGCACACAAAATGGGACGTCAGAGTTCCCGTTAGCCGGCAAATCTAAGTCTCTTCGGTCAAAATGTCCGGTCAAAATAATTTCCCTTTAGCGCAATACCGCTTCAGTTGCGCCACTTATGTGACAGACAAGAAGAGTATGTGACAGACAAGAACAGTCAATTCTAATGTCTAACACTTAATGTGGAGAAAGAGATGTCCTGTATGGGTTGATTGTGCGTTGATCTGTTGGTAATGCCTCGGGGTTCCGGTGGGCATGTAAACAAATGCATAATGCTGCGCTATACTTTGTGGCCTCACCCAGTTGCATAGCGACACTTATTGTTTAGGTGTCTTTTAATAAGCAGGTAGTCATATCATTAGCTAGAACTAGCTGGATCTGATCGATATGGACATAAACGCGAGTGAAGTCTAATCTGACGGGAGAGAGAGAGAGAGAGAGAGAGAGAGAGAGAGAGAGATCAGCTGCTGCTGACGAGTCGACACGCAGCTCTGCATAATCACCTGCAGCGGTGAGCGGACAAAACACACACTTCAGGTTAGAATATCACACGTAGCTATTTCTCAAACTACCTGAACTAGTTATAGATATGTTTAGTTTTACTGTCGGGTCACTCATTACTGATCCCCGAGCTGCATGATACTGGCATAATAGATTGCCCGATCGGGCAACCAGCAGGTGAGGCTTCATTGCCCGAGCTAAATACTAGATGGCCCCGGGCCATCGGGCAGCCCTTAATGTCGAGCCCTGTTGTTACTTGCAGTTACAGTTTCTCATTTTAGATTGTGCAAATTTTGCATTTGTTTTTACATGTTCTTTGTTCATGCTCTTTATCATTTTTCTGAGTTGGAAAGTTAGATTGCATCATAGTTTACTTTATACATATTTGTATTCTTCAGTGGTGAAGTATATTGCAAAGCAGCTCAGCCATGTGAGAAGACTTTTGGCACTTTTTCGTTTTTCGTTTTCTGAGTTGGAAAGTTAGATTGCATTCAAAATGTACAGAAATACTTAATTTTGTTAAAGCTTTTTATAAAAAATGCTTCTGACCAGAGCTTTGTTTCCTTGTCATTAATGTTGAACACCACCAGAGGGGCTCTCACCTGAAAGGTCTCTGCTTCATGTGTCTTCAGCAGAAGATCTAGACTTTGATTGCTATATTTTCAGTTAATACCTTACTGAGTTTTAGCCATATCCGCTGCCTATCATAAAAAATGTTAAGTACAGTGAACCTTTCTAAAATATACAGTAGTAAAGAGACAAACCCACCAGCATTATAGTAGCCAAATTCTTGTTTGTGGGCTGTATATATAAAATTGACTTGAAAAAGTTGCTGATTTTAGAGTACTGGCACCTTTTTCATTCCAATTCAAGCACTGATAATAACACGGGAGAAACGAATCCTCTCTTTTCCTCTCTCTCTCCCTCTCTCCTGAAAGCCCGTCAGTTTCTCATGCAGCGCGCTAAACAGTGGGCGGGGCTAGGTGATTATGCAGCAGCTGATCTGATCTCTCTCTCGCGTCCGGTTACACTTCACTCGCGTTTATGTCCATATCGATCAGATCCAACTCTCCTGGTCGGCCTTTATAGAGAGCACAGATCAAACTATTAAGAGTGAATATCGGCCGATAATGATCGGCGGCTGATCGATCGGAGCATCCCTAATTATTAGCGGACATTTTGACCGGCAGGTTTTGAATTTACCGGTTTTTATTACATTTTAACAGCTAAAAACCGGTAATTACCGGCTAACAGAAACCCTGAGGTGTACCTCTGAGGGCAATAAACCGACGAAGGGCCATCAGGAAGGCATCAGAACTAATGGCGGTAAGGAGGTCCAAGTACACCGCTCTGGTGGTGAGGCACTTGAAGATGATTCCCCATCTCTTCTCTAAGCGTCGACCCACCTTGACCTGGAAAGGCCCAAAGCAGTCCATGCCCGTAGAAAAGAAAGGAGGCTTGAATAGGCGCAGACGGGCTGCTGGAAGGTCAGCCATCTTGGGTACTGCTGGTTTGGCCCTCCATCGCTGACAGTCAGCACAGGAGTGCTGGTAGCGCCGAACTGCCTCACGCCCTCTCAAGATCCAGAAGGAGCGTCGTAACTCAGCGAACACCCTCTCTGGGCCGGGATGGTGTAAACGGCTGTCAAAGTCTTGGATCAGAAGCTTAGTCATCCAATGACCTGGGTCTAGGATGATAGGGTGAAGAGCTGTCAGTTCCAGGTCTTCTGCCCGACGTAGTCTTCCTCCAACATGGATGAGTTCTCCACTCTCATCTAACTCCGGAGACAGAGTGAGGAGTCGACTGCTTCGAAGAACTGGCTTACCAGCTTTCAGTAGGCTGCACTCTAGTGGGAAGCTATCCCTCTGAACCCTCTGGAAGATCAACCGCTCAGCTTGACGGAAGTCTTCAGCAGTAGGGGGGTCGTTGGATTTGGCCTCCCCATGCAGCTCCAGTACTGTCACCTCCAGCAACTCCTTCGGAGTTGGGATGACTGGGGTCTGCAATAGGCTGACTTGATGCTACTGCGGTAACTCCACAGAAAGTAGACTTGCGCAGCTCTGAGGCATCTTCTGTTTGGTGAACGGCTGGATCCTCTGGCCACGAGTCTGGACTCAGCAGGAGAAAGGGGGGTCCCTGGCTCCATCTATTGGTCTCTATGAGCTCCTTCAACTTCTTACCACGTGTCGCGTCATCTGCTGAGTTCCTTGCGGAATCAACGTACCTCCAGTCCTTCCAGTGAGTGCAGCACAGAGTTCCAGTCGGGGCATGGAGTGGAAGCGCTTAGGAGCAACTCTAGAGCGGGCCATCAGGAACGACAGGTACACAACACCATGTCTGAGCGAATAATGTATCCTAGATGATCCACATCATAGTCTGCATATCGCGTTGGAAGGCGGGTTTGCCTTCTAGGACGTGCACCATAGGCCTCATACCCTGGTAATGGTTCCATCTCTGACGTAAACCTTGTGATCCGGCTCGAAGGACCATCAATGTAGTGGAGAGTTAGAGATAACTCAGTGTTGGCACTAGTTTTGTGTCTATCACTAGGTTCACCCAGGTGTGTCGGCCAGAACACCACTTAATGCCAAAGGTCCAGAATAGAGGAAATGAGGAGCTAAGATGAGGCTTGACTTCTTTACTTATTTAGGCAGACATACAGATATTTGTCTGTGTGTGGTTTTTCGTTAATTTACGCACACAATACGAAACTTAAGACGGCTTAACTTTCCTGCAACTACTGACGCACATTACCCTCTGATGTGTGACGTCATCCAAACCACTTGGGTTAGCCCCTCCCCACTATGAAGGCACAACTTAACAGGTATCAACTCTGTATAATAAAATAATATATATATATATATCAATAACTATAACTTTCGGGCCTTTTCTACAAGCTGTGTAAGACCGTAGGTAAATATGGTCAAATCTAATATTATCAAAGTGTTGAACCTAAACCAATCAAAATAAAGAGGTTGCCCCTTAACAAGCGTTATTTTGTAAACAATGTCAGGCTAACTTTTGTCTTTTACATACAGAGAAACTGCAATATAACACAACACTGCATGTCCATCTGCAACATCATCTGAGTTGACAAAATGGTGGTATGGAGACGACGACCGTTGCACAGCCATGACACAAAACTTCCTTTTATCTGGGCACACATTACCCTTATCATCCCACAAAGCCATTACAGCAGCCTGACACAGACCCTTTGAATCATTCATGAAGCATTTTAAGCTGTCAGAAATCTGTGACAAACACTCACCATCTCCATTTTCATCGACCCACTCAAATATCCGGTCAACCATTTGGTCTGGGGTCAGCAGATTGCATTTTTCAGCCAGCTTTCCTTGGCAGGCCTTTTTCAGTTGATAAATAGACTTTGAGGGACAGAAAATAAGTTACAAAAGCTTTTGCTCTCACTATATGTTATAGCATATCATTCATCATATAAAGAAATATGCACGGATAAAACAACGCATAGCTTTCAGTATGGGATTTATCTGCCAATCATTTCCTCAATAAATTGTTACTAAAATATTGAAGAACACACATCTGCAGCCTCCTTGTTATCTTTTACACCAAAAAATCCCTTAAACGTGTGCACGAAGAGTCCCACTTTGGCACCTCATAACACATTTATTTGTGTACTATTCTTGCAGATGTGCCCATGGATGTTTAATAAGAACGGCTGTGCCACATCGATTTCCATGTCTGGGTCACTGTCCTCGCTCAGACGCCGACCCATTGACCCATACATTACATGAAACAGTTTGACCGTGGTGACTTTTAAAGCTTGCCTCTACATTACGACATCCACGGAGCCCTCAGATATCTATCGCCCCAATTGTTGCAACAAACTTAGTGCAAATGTTTCAAAATTATAGAAATAGTCCACACTAGTGGAATTGTTATTGTAGTCAGGAGGACTGGTATGGATCATATTATAAAGGATTGGAAATGGCTCAAATAATTTAGTTCAGACAGATCATGAGTGGATTTCTTTGTGGCCCTACTTCCTACTTAAGCTAGAAAATACATCTGTTAGCTTTGTATAAACACACAAACGTTATGAATATATGTTTGCACAGTATGTCTAAAGACTTGGTGGTGTTTGATGTTAAAGACGCTAAAGTAAACTCGGGGTTCACACAGGCCAAGAGTCTTGTTATCCGTGACAGCTTTGACCTTCATAAGCCATGTTATTTTCTGCTACCCTGATTACTGTTTACCCGACTGCTGCAGTCTCACTGAAGCCTATAATAAATGTAGCTAAATTCACTGATGAGGGGTATTACAACTAGGCACCAAGAGGGTAATTATGTGTTTTAGGAAGATGGGTGGAAACATCCAGAAAGCATTTCAGTGTTGGTCAGCAAATGACTCAATGGAAATTTGGAAATACCTGCATTGACATAACAATAAGAGTGTCATTGTTAGTGGTGGTCATTGTTGACAGGCGAGAGCTTGGACTGGTCTAATACCTTCCTCTGCTGATGACAGGATAGTGATAATCATAGCTTATAAGTGTCAAGGCTATATGAGGTGTCACTAGATATTTTCTTCAAGTGATTATTATTATTCTCACGTACAATTATTATATATATATATATATATATATATATATATCAAAGCAGGTTTAATTTGAGCTTGTTAACCAACCTAGTGTAGCGTATTAGCATCAACACATTTATCAGATAAGCAACCAACATCAATTGCAAGAATTTGATCATAAAGCAAAGCATCGGAAAGGTTTGTACCAGATGGCGCTACATTAAAAATCAGGAGACCATTATAATTCAACCTCAGGGATTCATGAATGTGTGTACATAGGCATGTTAGCTTAATAACTTTAAATATAAAAAAGCTCATTATGCATGTTGCTCATTATGGTATGGTGTGCAATCAGAACTTTAAAATATCTTTCCAGCATTCCAGTCAAAGTCCAGCTAAAGACAGATTAGTTTCACAGGTGAGCAGTCGGGAACATAGTGTTGGACAAGAGGATTTTTTGGGGGTGTTGAGTCGCCCATGTAGCTAAAGAGGTTGAAGACTTCAAGGGGGACACCTCAAGCGTGGCTAAAGGTCAATCTAAATAATTCAGTGGCCCTCATTGGTCTGCAGTTATGAAACAAAACTGGATTTGCAAGTCAAGAAAAAAACACCTTAATATTAACCAAGCATACCACACTTTGAATTTTAGCATTTATTGCTTTCCACGAATACTATGATACAAGCTCAAGCACTCAATTTCCAGCAATTATCAGTGTTATGAAGGCAGTGGACATGTATAACAAGTCTACAAAAAACCATTTACAGATGTGTACTGTAAAAATCCAAGCTATCAAAAGAGATATTTGTACAACTAAGGTATTACATACAGAAAGTGTAAAAGTACTTTGTGTTGTGTGACAGATTTTGATGCAGAAATGGCCAAACCATTCATTTATAAAACCAAACTGGTGACTAGTGGCAATATTTTGTGTTTACATTGGCCGTTTAAAGTGAGAAAGCAAAACTATGACATTTCTACATCCTTCAAGGGGTTAATGAAAACAAGTGCGATTTAATTTGAATAAGCAATACAAGTGCTTCATAGAAAATCTGACGTCTATGAAGTGTTGCTGCGCATTCTTAATGGCATGTGGTCATACACATTCATCAGAACAATAGTCAAAACAACTATGCCAAGGCCAAGACACAACTCAAAATGCTAAATGTATCTTTTTTGGAAATACATGCCAAAGGACTTAAGAGTAATGAAATTACGATACATCATTTATCAAGGTTAAATTATAATGCTTATATAAAAATCAATGAATAAAGGGTTAGAAAAAGTTTTAGTCAACAGTGAAAAAAGTCTCCATAATCTTGAAATCCTTTCCTTCCAGTTTTACGACCAGCTGATGTGTAGACTTGAGTATTTGAAACTGAAAAGGACAAAAGATCGTTCAGTGAGGGATCTGAGGTCCGTCCTGGTCCTGAAGTCCACAGTGCTACAGTAAATACCCTTTGTGTGATATCATACAGTGTAAAAAAAAAGTCAGTTGGCAGGCGGCCTCGAGTTAGTCATTTTCCTCGTGCTCTGTTTCAGTCTTTGCAATGTTTGAACTGTCAACGTTGCCCTCTGCTGAAAAGTCAGGTGAACTACTAGAAGAGGGGAGCTGCTTGTCGCCGGGGAGACCTTCACCATCGCTGCTGCTGCTGCTCTCCGTATTTTCCTCCTCAACGCTTGGACTCTTCTCTGGTGGAGCCTCAGGTGGATCCACAGTGCTGTCCTCTGCCAGACGTGGGTCCTTTACCTTCTCAGACGATTCTTCTTCCCCTTCAGAAAGTCCTGTCTGTGTGCTGCTGGGCTCTGAGGACAAGAAGGGACAACATTAGGACTGCTGCTAACAGTCATCTTCATTATAGGTTAAAATGTAAAGATTTTATAGAATTACAGACGGCTTTACTTATGCATAAAGAAAAAAACAGAATACTGCCAGAAAATATACAAAACTAATTTGTTTTCATTTCAAAGGATGAGCATCATAGGAGGAAATTACATGTCAAGCATCAGTTTGCACGCACTACTTTAAAGCAGATGTGTGTCTCTGTAGTTGGTGTAAAGAAGTGGAATTCTTTGCCGAATTCTTTGAAGAACATTTTTATGTTTAAGAAAATGTATAAAGAAAGCGTAATTAGTTTCAGCATTTTTAAGCAGCTGTGACTGAAAGAATATTGCTTTTATTTTACTTTTTTATGGTTATTTCATATATATTTTTTAAGAAGGGGCAGGTCAAATAAGATGTTCTTCTGCCTGCTCCTTTCCACAATGCGCAAACAATAAAATTAAAAACCAGTATAAGTGTACATGTTTTATTTTAAAATAACTGCCATGTGTGGAATAAATAAATAATGAGTCATTCCTTTGTTTATATGTATAGGGAAAACCACAAAAATACATATTTAAGAAGCTACTACCATATAATGTTTTCATTCATCCTTCAGATAAGATCCCACTTACCATCATCCTCTGAAACAGTATGTGTTTTACAAGATGTTCCTCTTTTGTCTTCTGAGGACTCCGGTGTCTCTGTCGAGCTCTCTGACTCTTTACAACAAGAAGATTCCTTTTCTCCTAAACTTCCCGTTTCATCCTCTTTCTTTTGGTCAAACTTAAGTCTCTTGACCTCACGTTTGTCAGCTTCAGAATCCTCCTCCTCCTCCTCTTCCTCCTCCTCGGGGTGTTTGTTCTTTATCCCGCTGCTTGTTGTAACACCACCTGCTGATGGCGAGGAATCACTGCAGAAAGAACAGAAACACAGGGTATCAGTTTGTGAAATGATATACTTACTTTTAACGCAATAAGTAGCTCATATTCTGCATAGTCTTTTAATGATGGGGTCTTGAGAGCATGTGATTATGGATGTAAGGGTTTGACAGATATCATCAGTGTTTCTGCATCCAAACAAACAATTTAACATAACGTCCTCCTTCTTTTCCACTATATATTTTTGCTGCATCCTGCGCTTGGCACCACCCAGTTTTAATTGTGATTGGTTTAAAGAAATACATAGGGTTTTTCTCCAGAATGTAAATGGTTGCGGCCACCTTTCTAGAGATTAGGGTGAGTTGGTACTAGTACACTTCACACTCATATGTACAACACTTTTTTCATTCACCTCCTAAGATGCTCCTCCGCCCCCTCTGTGGTTGGCTCTGGCCCTTTACTGATTGTACAGTCTGGGAGTCCGTTGGAGGAAAGTGAGGACGCCTGTGACAGCTTTGGTCTGGTGAGCGGTGTTGGTGTGTCTGGTCCATTTACATTTCGACTGCAATAACAAGAGGTCAGTTTAGAGTACCTTTTAGCCATAATTTCTCACACAATTCATATTACAAAATGGCAAATCAGCAGAAATAGTAAAAACCCAAAATGACAGGCAAGCTATATCCACCCTTACTGTGGCCTCATTCAACTTTCCACATGGTGGTGTGGTGTATGAGGCATATTTTATATTTGTGGAAGTCAATCATTGACAAATATGTGGCTCCCACCTGTCTGAATATAGAGAAGAGTTACCAGGAAACATCACTCCATTCATTCTGTTTACACTGGATGCCCCATTTTTCCTTCGAAAGAAGTAGAAAGGCACAACAAATACCAGCTGTTAATGGTCACTTTGTAATTGTGACTGAATCAACAAAGTCAAGGGAGCTGTCAATGTGCACCAGAAGCAGCTTTACAGAAGCACTGCAGGCAGCAGAGCAAAAGGGAGCAAAAGTGTAACAGCTGATGTACTTACTCTGATGCTGGGTACATACAGCTGACCACCATTACATTCTGCAAAACATTACAAAAATATATAGTGTGTATTAGAATTTAATTCAAAGTTTCAAATAGTTCAAACTAAATGCATGAATATTGTTTATCTCTAGAAAAAACACTTATTTCTCACCTTCTCTAAACCCATGAGAAACTTGTGTGTCCCTGTGTAGTTGCGCTTGGGGTCCATAAGGAGTTCACATAGACGCTGGATGGTGAATGGGATTCTGGAAATGTGATCAAGGGATATTTTTAGGATTAGCAACACATAGCCGTTTTACAGCCAGCATCAACACTGCCAAATCCTGGCAGCGCTGAATGAGAAACAACTTGGATCGATCTGAACAGACTGGGTCACACATTATTTATGAATCTTGACTGTTTTCTAGGGTGCCCAACCAGTCGATCGCGATCGACCGGTCGATCGCGGGGAGATTCCCAGTCGATCGCGAGATTCCCAGTCGATCGCGAGATGTGTCTAAAAATAGAACAACAATATTCTGTTTTATCGTTAATGTCCTATAACATAATCTTCCCGTGCCAGAATAATGCACTTGAACGCACCAAAGCTTTGTGATTGGCCGGCGTGACCCCATGTGTGGGGGCGTGGCTGGTGGGAAGTGGACACTATTTCGCTGACGTTGTCCAGGGGCCTATACTACGAAGCTGGTTCAACCTAACCTGGATATGTTTGAGTTAGCCGGTTGGCCTAATCCAAAACATACGCGCTCTCGCTAAACTGTACTACGACGCGGGTTATCAAGTGGATCGCTCAAGCCAGCCGTTTCCTATCTAGTTAGGTGCGCGTTCACATGAAAGGGGTGGTATTTGGAGCATTCGACCAATCATGGAGAAGCGCACTGACAGCGCAGCGTCATACTTCCTGAATGAAAAGTGAACTTTAATACTAGTCAAAAATGAAGAAGTTAAACTTTAAACATCCATGACTTAAACACTTTATCCAGGATAAAAGCCACATAGTCTGCACCTGCAAGGTGAATACAGCTGGCAAAAGAAAAAGTGTTTGAATGCGTACATTAACAGGTTTATGATATCACTGCCCCGTCTAAAACACGATTTGACTTTAATTACATTTGTCTCGAGTGTTTCGTCAACTTAATGTGTTGCTTAAAATAATACTTCTGCATACAGTATGTGACACTGTGAGTGTTGCACGGCCAGATAGGGCTCAGCTGACTCAGATAAGAAAATATGATACATTATGAAGTGATATGCCGCGGACTGTACTTAATGTTACTCTGATCCGGTTACTTAGGCCTATGTTGTGGCAGATATTTAAGTAAGCTTTCTTAACGCTAATGTTATAATAGTCAGATTGCTCTGAAGATGGGAGGTGATATTCTATTAATGTTCACGTTCACACAGTCGGTGATTTTTGCCGGCCGTCTTTCCTGCGACGGCAGCTTTTCTGTATTTCCTTTCTCCTGTAATATGACTTGATCGCTTGAAACTCCGCACACTGAGCTCTGATTGGTCAGCAGGCAGTGCTTTCACTGAGTTGAGCTCTTAGCCTGCAACCTAACCTGGTCCCGACCAGGTTAGCCGCTTAGCATAAGTTACCATGGAGATCTAGCCTGCTAAAAAGAGAACCAGCTTCGTAGGACCGGAAAGCCGGAGTTTTCCCTGAATTTAGCCGGCTAAGTGAAAATCCTGCTTCGTAGTATACCCCCCAGGAGTGACAGTCCGCACACACACACAACACAGCAATTATGGCAGAAGCAAAAAAGCACCAAATATATAATTTTCACTCCGAGTGGGAGGATCATTATTTTTGTATCTATTCCAATTCAAAGTCCATCTGTCTCATCTGCAATGCGAGTGTGGCTTTATCGAAGAAGGGTAATTTAGGAGCGGCATTTCAAAACAGTGCACAAACGCTACGAGACGGAATTCCCTCCTAATTTTGCCCTACGCTCCAAAAGGGGAGGGGCCTGAAAGGACAGCTAAATGCACAGCAGTCCATTTTCACCAGGCCCAACAACAAGAGCAAGGCTGCTACCAGAGCATCTTATCGTGTCAGTCACGTTCTTGCGAAACACATGAAGTCTTTCAAAGACGGCAAAGTTGTGAAAGAAGCTTTCCTGGAGGCTGCGACGCGCTTTTGGGGGACAGTAAAAATAACAGAAGCATTTCAACAGGTTTTTGATATAATAAAAACTCAAGTTGGATACCGTTATTAATCAGCTGTAAGTTTTAGTTTGTTTGAACTTATTCATTACAATTATTGTACAATATGGTATAAGAATGCAAACTTAAATTGATTATAGTCTATCATCAATTCAGGTTAAGAAACTAGTGTTGCTTGCATCCTATTTTAAAGGCATTTATTTTTATACTCTACTAAAATGCAACAAAAAAGGGGTTGATTCTATTAATTTAGTCTTTTTTATTGCACTTTGGCAGCAGATTCCTGAGTAGCTTCAGATCTGAGTTGTCTTATTAGTAAGCCTAATTGTAATGGCAAAGAAAGGGTTCAGAGTCTTTTCTTTTTTTCCTGTGTCATATGTGGCAGCACTGTTCAATGTTTCTTGAAGACATTACCCACTGTAGTGACGTGTGAATAAACTCCAACTCTGTATCAACAACACTGTTGTGTCACTTCAGTTAAATACTTGTATGTGTGTAGATTAGAAAGAGGTAAGATAAAGGATCTGCAGTATTTTATGGAGTATTAATTGTACAAAGGTCAGATTTATACAAGTAGCAGTGTGTATTTACCTGGTAGTAGGCTGTCAGTAATGGCTACGCCTCTCTATTTGGACTGGTAGATCTCGGCAGACTGGCAACTTTAAAAGTAGCTCTCGGTTCAAAAAAGGTTGGGCACCCCTGGGGGTTGCTTGCAGTTTGTAAAGTGGCTTATTATCAGCTTTACTCACCCATGGTAACCATCCACTATTTTTAAGATCCTCGTCTTCATCTCTTCGAAGGGAACATAGTCCACATTGGGATTATGTGGCGCTCTATGTTCTGGTGTTGAAGCGTGGAAATCATCCATGACTTTTTCCAATTTAAACACAAAGTACGTTTTGAACTGCGACCATGAGATCCTGGAAAAATATTGGAAATGCAAGACTGCATGTCATACCGAAAAAATGAAAAGTTTTGGAAAGAATTAAACAAAAAGCTTGATAAGAATCAGAATGAGTCCAACAGGCAGGTTTCTCATACAGTAGATCTGATGTCTGTGTGTGAATTACTACTCACATTGGTTGCCCCGTCTTGGCAACATGACCCAAGAATTGCTCTAGTTCAGGACAGGTCTCATTCTTGCCTTTCTTCTCAAATTCTGTAAGTGCCCACATGCAAAATAACAACAACATAGTAAGTTGAACCAAAGATTGTTTTACCTGTATTAACATTAACCTAAAAGTGGAACTTTTCAAAAACAAGCCAGAAGCCCTTTCTGCAATTAGATATGAATTTGTTCTGGAAATTATTCTGCAAAACTGTTAAACCACATTTCATTTCATGCTACTTCAGGCATATTGATTCTACTCTTACAATGATCAAATTATTGTCGTGTCAATTACTTAGTGAATAATTTGCTGGAGAGGCAAGGAAAACAAGTTAAACACAACATCATATAATCGTCAAACACCAATTTGAGTTTCCTAACTGGAAAGTTCTTGCAAAAGTTGGTCAAGTTAGCTTGTGTTTTGTGATGCTACCCAGCTAGCTGTTTACATAATCTATCAATCCGGTAATAAATAGGTCAAAAGTGTAGCAAGCAGTGAATGTATTTCCTGCGGAGAATAACATTACACTAACTAGGCCATGCAGAGACAGATCAGATTGTCCCTAGGTGCTTATTCTCAACGCTAATCGCTGTTAGTAAGCTAAATTACGGTAATGCACGTAATGTATTTAGCAAGAATTAAGGCATTCTTTCAAGGCATAACAACACATTTCAAAAATCATTCACACAAACATAGCCTTTGTTTAAATAACTGTAAATATTACCTTGAAACGCCTCCAATAACGCGTCGATGTCCATAGCTGTGTCCAGTCACAGGCAGGAAATACTTGTTAGTTAGCAGTAGCATGTAGCAACCCAACAAAGCTGCTGGTAGGGCGGACTGCGCATGTCACAAAACGACGTATTCACATAAACAGAAGATTGCAGTTCAACCTCAGATCATGGATTTTTCTTTTTATGAAAGAACATTTTTGAACATCATATCATTTGTGTACACAAACATTCACATCAGGGGTAGACATATAAAGTCAAACGAAATTACATTAAATAAATACATTCTCATAAAGAAAAAGATAATAATACAGTTATTAATCCAAAATTCATTTAAATATATGTTACATAATTAGTTTTTTCATCATACTGTTTTTAATAGTGATACTATGTTGTTGTAATGCTTGGTGAGATCATGGATGACAACTGGAGCGGGACCCCGTTCATTCCTATGAAAGTTGCTCAGTGGCGATAAGCCAAAATAGCCTGCCTTTCGAGAGCTAAAGTACATGGGCCCATAGAGCATGCGCACTTGAGTTTTCCCTTAAGCCCCGCCTCCGATGTCCCTCTCTCGGTTCAGTCAGAATGGAGAGAGAAAATAACTCTGGATTCAGCTTTTATCGCATTTTACAACTTTTTGACACCGCTGGTCGGCTAAAGGCTATACAAATATTGTATTTATATTGTACATATATTGTATTGGGTAGTTGATAGTTACAAAAAAATATCTGGGGAAGTACAGACGTCTCTTTCCCAATGTAAGTGAATGGGAAAAGTATTTTTGGGTCTGACGTCACGAAAGTTGTAGTACCGCCATTTGACCACTACGAAATGTGCCTCAACTTCCGGCGCACTTTCTGGGGGGTTTGTCTGAGATCAACAAAGCATTTGATTTGAATGCCCTCACATAACCGGAATATAAGTCTTCATTGAAATAGTGTTTATTATTATAGCACTATATGTAGTTTCAATTAAAGTATCTGTGGACTTCAGTGACAGAAACTTCTGGGTCTCTCACAGATCACGGTCAGCGAGCGTCATCGCTTCTCTGTTGTGACGGTGCAAACCGGTGGAGCGTCCAATGATTCAACAGCTGATCGGGGTTAATTTTACCCTACCAACCTATATATATAACGACAGCCCGGGTGAAACATCTGCACAAGAGACCGGCTAGTTTTTACGAAGTCTTTCGGGTTTAAAGAGGAAACAATGGCAGTTCCTGTAGCTGCATTACAACTGAGCACACCATCCAGCCCCAGTCTGCTGGAGCACAACATTCACAACAACAACAAAGATTTAGGGAGGATTTTAAGGGACAATGACAACGACACTCTGCCTTTACATTCTTCTTGGACCTTCTGGCTTGATAGGTAAGACACTGCTTGTGTATTTGTTTCCCTTGATCGTTATATTAGTCATCCTGAGTGTCAAGTAGGGGAACTCTTTGTTGCTGACCTTTTGATGAGAACAAAGAAGAGACATCACAATGTATCAGGCCTGCTATAAATCGGCATTTTGTCCAACCCAGAACACATATTGTGTGTTTAACAGCGATTTAGGTATTGTCTGGTTTATTAAATGGCATAATAATAACATAACAACAAACAGTTCCTTGAAATTTTGTAATGGCAGCTTTTGTTGTTGTTTTTTCTCTGACCTAGGCTACATACTTGCTCTTCTTGGAAGAATCATAAAGGAAACAAAAGGGCGTACTTATTAATAACTGGTTAATCATAATAACTATTTAAAACAAGGTCAGCTCATCCGGAGCCGTTATAAGAAATGTGTTAAAAACTAATGGTGTCACTCCTCATGTGTCTGTTGCTTTTGTTGACTGTTTATAACTTTTTGTTTTTGTTTAAATTTGTGTTTAGTTAAAACTTACCAAGCCATTGCTTTATAAAAACTTCCCAATTTAAAGTTATTATATTAAGAGTTATTTCAGAATGAATGTTAGGCAACAGCAACAGAGGTTAACAGGTGACCGTGAGTTGAGTTACACAAGCATGTAGAAGTCAGAGGGTGCTGTGTTCAAACGGGGTCAGTGTTGTTTACTGGATCATTTGTCATTTGATAACACCCCCCCCCCCTGCTCAGCAAACAGCTGAAAAATGTCTGAGTAATGTAGCACTGGAAATAATGCATTAGGACCATGCTAAGCTAGATAAGATAAGAGGAACTGCATTCTGAACAAGCTTTTGACTTCTAAATTCACATAAATTATTATTTATTTTTGTTAGATCTCTCCCAGGAACTACAGCAGCTGAATGTGAGTCAAACTTGAAGAAAATCTACACCGTAGAGACCGTCCAGGTGAGAGTCTTTACAATCTTGAATAGTTTCATAACCTCTACATTAAGTGTGGAGGTATTGACACATTTCAATAGCAAACAATAGCATTATGGGGGGAAATCTGAAGGTTCAATAGCAATACATGTTGTTTTCAAATGCACTGTTGGCATTGGTGTGTGTCATTATCTCCTTACTAATAACGAGTTTAGAGAGCTACATAGCATGTGTTAAAAATGTTGACATCGTAACCCCTGCTGTACATCTGTATAGTTACCAAATGACTGATTACTGCCATTATTATTATGTGAGTATGGCAACCTGTTATAGAGCTCAAGTACCACTTCATAAATACGTAACCACATCGATGTTGGATAAAGAGTGTGTGTGTGGTTAAGGGCAATGAGGAAAAGACCTTTCGCAGTGATTTTCTACATCGTAACAAATGTGATACATTAACACGGCCAAGTGTGCCCTCCCTGTGCCAGTAAAGAGCTCAATAAAACATGTTTTGTCTTCCCTTCCTCGTTGACCCTGGATTAGAACTTTTGGAGAGTTTACAACAACATACCCAGCGTCTCCAGCTTGCCAATGAGATGTAGCTATCATCTGATGAGAGGAGAAAGAAAACCACTCTGGTAAGTTTAAATGTAGCAATACAGCATGTATGGGCTCGTAGTGTTTGAAGCTAATTGATTTGTGTAACACTGTTTTATTGTTTCCATCTAGGGAGGAAGAAAGCAATGCTAAAGGTGGTGTCTGGAAGATGAAAGTACCCAAGGAATGCACTGTAAGTGACATTATCAATACATTTATGTACAATTTACTTATTACTTATATGTTCTTTTAACTATGTTGTCTTTTGTTTTTCAGCCTGTTGTGTGGAAGGAGTTGCTTTTGGCTATTATTGGAGAGCAGTTCAGTGATTATTGTCCCTCAGGTCAGTTTCTTGATTGAGTTATGTTAAAATCAAGAGGCTTTTTCAGAGCCTTACATTTTGCATATAAAATACTTTAACTAAGTTGCATGAATCTCATCCTCATCTGCTCTCATTCTTGCAGATGATGAAGTAGTGGGTGTCAGCGTCAGCGTAAGAGACAGAGAAGATGTGTTTCAGGTCTGGAACGGAAACGCTTCTTGTGCTAACGATTCAAACATCTTAAGCAGGATCAATGAGCTCCTTCCCAATATCCCTTTTAAAGCTGTGTTTTACAAACGTGAGTGTTTTCTTCAACGACATAATGCTATTTTGAGGCGGTTGACAATGACAGACGTGAGTAATTGTTGTTTTGCTTGTATTTTAGCACACGAGGAGCACCACGCTTTTGAAGGAGGGCGAAGACGTTAGGGTATTTTGCACATCACAGCCCATGAGACGTACACTTATTTTGGATGTTTTGGATCATATTTGCTCACATATTGAAGCAATAGAGTTTATAGTTGCTTCATCTCGATCATCTTGATTACCTCAAAATGGAGCCCATGGTTTATGATTCTCAATCACTACTGTCATAGAATTATCCAAAATATTTTCACTTTAGTCAAAAGAAAAAAAAGATGTTACCTTGACTTGTATCTGTAGCAGTGTTTGTGTGTTTTTATACTTTGCAAATCTTTAATCAAAACAGCAGATCATGTACATGTCGGACATTTTTAGATGTATTTTAGCATATTTAGTTTTGTTTCATGAGCACAAAGCTAGGTCTCTTTGGATCTAAAAGAAGGCAAAGCAAACCTTTTACAATACATTTAAGGCTTTTCTAGTGAGTTTATCAGTGTTTTATACGTTACAGCCAAAAAACGTTTGCCTATCATAAATACTTTGTATGCTCTAATACTGATATTTGAGCAGAAAATTGCACATTCTTTATTGACTTTTTTAGGATACGAGCGGATTGTTTAAAGGAATTTGTTCCTGATACAATAAAATGACCTCAGTACACAAATCACGAGTAGATGCTGAGACATATATGCAATCATTTCTATTCTGTAGATTTCGCAGCAGTTTTGCTGTGTCTTGGTTGTAATTTTGTTTAAGCATCTGTCTCAAGTCAAGCACTTTGTTTCTAACTGTGTGTGTGTGTGTGTTGAAATAACTGAGACCAAACCCACTCTGGTTTATGTCACCTTATCTGAGCAAATGTAAAGCCGTTTATTTGTTCTGCTTTTAATAGTAACTAGAGATGTGTAGACAACATGTGTTTTTTATGTATTCATATGACCTGTGTTAAAATGGAATATGTGAAGCCTAACCCTTGTAGATAATACTGGCCCTAGGAAAAATGTGAACATGCACATGACCCAGAAAAATACATCACATGCAGGGACATCAGAAGAAAAAAAGATGTTGCTCTTAATCTTACTCCTAGAGGGACTGCTTGAAGCATATTTTAGTGTATTAGTACAAACTGTATGTGTTTGGTGAAGTAATGCAACCACTGCATCAGGGTCAAATCTGTACGAAAGCTACTCAGAGATGAATATTCACTATGTCACCAAGACACATCTCAGTGTCTCTGATAACCATAGCTTTTAAGATTTATTTCAGTGGTGATGTAAAAGACTGTTTTTGTATTATTGAATCCTAATTATATTCGGGAAATGTTGAACCATTGTACATCTCACCAAAGGCACCTCTTCTGTGTTTGTTTGAGAAGAGGGGGTCAGATTGAATATTGTAGGCTGCAAAGAGCAGAGCTGATTCTTTCGAGTACTGTACTACCTAGACATTTGAAGTAATTGTCTATGTTGCAATGAAACACTGCTGCTGTGATTTTATCAATCTAATCAAATGTTAAAGTATTTATGATGATGCTGTCTTGCCTTGGATCCTCTTCTAAAGAATATTGACAGGAGAAGTTAGTTTCCAGACCACCGACTTGGCCAAATTTGTGTTGGTGTCATATAAGCACATATTGCAGGATAAGAGAATACTTATGTACCCTTGCACATAATGTTGACCACTCACTTCAGTCCTCAGACTTTGTAACTGATTGTTGATCTTGGATGGTGCCTTGTGTTTACCAGAAGTTAAGAATGTCTTCTGTGTTCAGCTTGTGAAATTATCACGTTTCTCTGTTAGTTTTACACGTGTTTGAGAAATAAAGATGCCTAAACGTTCAACATTTGCTGTTTGGAATACTTGCTGTACTGTATGTGTGATGTGAATATCCATATTGCATTGAATTAAAAAAAAACATCACATTACCAACATAGATCCAGTTTTTGGGTTAGGTTATGGAAGAGCGTAGGGCTCCGGAGGAGCCCTGCGTGGTGCACTGGCTCTCGGTAAATGAGTGTGTTTAAAAAAAACTCCATAAACATAGCCCAACAAAGACCTTATAAAAACCCTTTTAAAAGCATTATAAAAGCTCTGTTAGAACAAGACTGTTTTAAAAGACTGGTTAAAAAGTGCAGGACGGGGCTGGACCACGGAACGGCGGCAAAGTATGTTAAAAAGCAGATCTCCCCAACCCAGGGTGTGTGTGTGTGTGTGTGTGTAGGCGTGTATACTTATGTACCCTTGCACATAATGTTGACCATACACTTCAGTCCTCAGACTATGCAACTGATTGTTGATCTTGGATGGTGCCTTGTGTGTCAGGGTTGAGTGAGGCAAGCAGGACCCAAATGCAGATGAACAGAAAAAATACCTTTATTTCAAGGCTACTGGAACAAACTTCGACAAAACAGTACTCTCACCCCGTGAACAACGTCCAAATACGACAAGGAACTCACAAAGACTAACAGAAAACACAGAACCTAAATACACCCAGGACTAATCAAACAAACAAGAGACAGGTGAGGAGGGAGGAGAAAACACAGGGGCACCAGGTGAACACAATCAGACAACTAGACACACCAGGGAAACTAACGACAGGAGGAAAAGGACCAGGGGGCCGAGCATGAGGGCGAAGACCGCGGCTCTCAGGGGGCCGGGCTCGAGGGCGAAGACCGTGGCTCTCAGGGGGCCGGGCAGAACCCGGTGTCGGCCGGACAGGAACCGGCGCCGGTGGGACAGGCCTCGGCAGGATCCCCCACGGAAGAGGACCAGGAGTTGGCAGGACCCCCGGCAGGAGGGCAGTCGGCGGGACCCCCAACGGGACAGGACACCGGATTGGCAGGACCCCCGGCAGGAGAGCAGTCGGCGGGACCTCCAACAGGACAGGACACCGGATTGGCAGGACCCCCGGCAGGAGAGCAGTCGGCGGGACCTCCAACAGGACAGGACACAGGGTTGGCAGGACCCCCGGCAGAAGCGCAGTCGGCGGGACCCCCAACGGGACAGGACTTAGGGTTGGCAGGACCCCCGGCAGGAGAGTAGTCGGCGGGACCCCCAACGGGACAAGACATGGAGTTGGCAGGACCCCCAGCGGAACCTCCAACGGCACTTCAGTAGGAACTTGAGTTGGGACTGGTGGAGAGGGAACTCGACAGGGGACTCGAGAGGGGACTCGAGAGGGGACTCGAGAGGGGGCTTGAGAGGAAACTGGAGAGGGGACTCGAGAGGGAACTGGAGAGGGGACTTGAGAGGAAACTGGAGAGGGGACTTGAGAGGAAACTTGAGATGGGACTATAGTTGGGACTAGAGGAGGGACTAGAGGAGGGACTAGAGTTGGTACCTGAGAAGTGACTAGAGAAGTGACTAGAGGTGTGACTGGAGAAGGGACTAGAGAAGGGACTAGGGAAGGGACTTGGGAAGGGACTAGGGAAGGGACTTGGGAAGGGACTAGGGAAGGGACTAGAGGGGGAACTCGAGAAGAGACTAGAGAAGGGACAAGAGATGGGACTATGGCAGCTGGGGCAAGAGCTGGGTCTGGAACCATGGCTGCGGGGGCCGGAATTGAAGCCAGAATCATGGCTGTAATGTCCGGTTCTGGAGACGGAAACATGGATGTACGGTCCGGTTCTGGAGCCGGAAACATGGCTGTAAGGTCCGGTTCTGGAGCCGGAAACATGGCTGAATGGGCCGGCTCTGGAGCCGGAATTGAAGCCAGAATCATGGCTGTAAGGTCCGGTTCTGAAGCCGGAAACATGGCTGTAAGGTCCGGTTCTGAAGCCGGAAACATGGCTGTAAGGTCCGGTTCTGGAGCCGGAAACATGGCTGTAAGGTCCGGTTCTGGAGCCGGAAACATGGCTGAATGGGCCGGCTCTGGAGCCGGAGCCATGGTTGTAAGGTCCGGTTCTGGAGCCGGAAACATGGCTGTATGGGCCGGCTCTGGAGCCGAATCCATGGCTGCCGGGACCGGTTCTGGAGCAAGGACCATGGCTGCTGGGGCCAGAACTGGGTCTGTAACCATGGCTGCTGGGGGCTGAACCGGTTCTGGAACCATGGCCCTTTGGGCTCGTGCTGCTAACCTGGCCTTGCGACTCCTTCCTTTAGGAGCCGTTTGGAGGCTCCGTGGACCTCCAAAAGCCAGACGAGTACCAGCGAATGGCTCCTGGACTGTAGCAAACACTGGGGCAGAAGCCAGGGTTGACTCCAAACGGACCACACCGATGCGTGTGGTGTCATAACGGGAGTTGGTAGGCCTGGGGCTGTCAGGCAGGGGATAACACACCATGAGGAAATCCAAAATCCCGCCCGGCAAGAATCTCACCAAGCCTGGTTTCTCCATAGTTATCTGGTGCGCCGCTGCCAGAGCAGCCTCTCGCTGCTGAACCCCGGACGCTCCCATCCATTGATCAGAGCAGGTAGCCAAAGAAAAAGTAAAATCCAACAATTCCTGCTCAAAAGGATCTGCTGGGCCCATATTTGGTGAGTTCCTTCTGTCAGGGTTGAGTGAGGCAAGCAGGACCCAAATGCAGATGAACAGAAAAAATACCTTTATTTCAAGGCTACTGGAACAAACTTCGACAAAACAGTACTCTCAAGGAACTCACAAAGACTAACAGAAAACGCAGAACCTAAATACACCCAGGACTAATCAAACAAACAAGAGACAGGTGAGGAGGGAGGAGAAAACACAGGGGCACCATGGGAACACAATCAGACAACTAGACACACCAGGGAAACTAACGACAGGAGGAAAAACACAGGGAAAAGGACCAGACAATATAACAAGAGGAAAACATGACAGGGAGAACAGCAAAACACCCAAAACAAGACATACAAAACGTGACATAACACAATAATCGTAACATTGTGTTTACCAGAAGTTTAGAATGTCCTCTGTGTTCAGCTTGTGAAATTGTTTCTCTGTTAGTTTTACACGTGTTTGAGAAATAAAGATGCCTACACTTTCAACATTTGCTGTTTGGAATACTTGCTGTACTGTATGTGTGATGTGAATATCCATATTGCATTGAACTAATACAAAAACATCACATTACCAACATAGATCCAGTTTTTGGGTTAGGGTTAGGGGTTTGTCTTTGTAAGAATTGTGTTCAACTCTTAGATGTATACATGAATTTGATAACATCTATTTTCCACTAATTAAATTGCTATCGCGTTAAATCAAATAAAGACATGTTTTATTAATCCCAAAGGACTTTTTTCTCAAGCAGCTATTACAAATATGTTCAAAACAAAGTGGATGTCTTTTTGTGGCCATTGGAACAAACTGAGGCACTGATACCTCATTCACACCAACGCAACTCCGGTTCAAGCTCCGTGCTAGAGCTTTTTAGGTTCAGAACCGGTTCTTCGGTTTAGCGGAGGCTCTTTTCACACCGCCCAGAGTCCGACTGGTGCTGCGTCATTGCGTCATCGTTTGCGTCATGACGTAACCGTTTGCGTGCCTGCTTCATAAAGCCAACGAAAACCCCTCACAGCTGACACCGACAACAACAACAATGGCCGATTGTGCTCCAGCTTCCTCTGTACCTCTTCGGAAGACCAGATTCCCAGTAGGTAGCTGGTCTCTTCAGTGGACCACTGCTGCTTGTTAAGTTTCTCCATCGTTGTGTACAAGCTGGATAAAACGCCGGCTTTTTGTTGTTGTTCAGGAGTTGATCTGCCCCCGCCTCGACGTAAGCGTGACGTATGTGGTGCTTTTGCTCTGGCCGGACACTTTTTTGGTGCTTGAAACGAACCGGATTCCGGAGCAAAGAGGCCGCTCCGCTGCGGTGTGAAGAGGAAAACCCGGTGCTTTTCAAGCTCCAGCTCCGAACCGGCCCCGAAACACCGTTGGTGTGAATGAGGTATGAAAGGCTTTAATTTCACTCAGACCCATGGCTAGTTGACCTTAAGCCACCATTTCATGACTTCCAGAAGGAAACTGTCTCCCTCTTGTGGTTTTATCAATGCATGGACAAACCACAGTTTACAGGATACATTTCATACAACGATCCTCTCGTATCTTGTATGAATGCAGTATTGTCCGTACAATGACAGTAATCTACAGTATGCAGCATCGATGTGCAATGAATCTGTTCACAGACAGTACTGAGCAGGATGTTTGTGTTGTTGTTGGATCGTACAATCTTGATGAAATGCCTTTTTATGACTGAGCCATGTTTGGTTAGTGGTGCAGGGAGACATCGTTTTCGCCTTTGCCTGGTTACCAGAGGTTGGAGAAGTACTCAGATCTTGTACTTCATTAAAAGTAGAAGTACCCGGGTGTAGGAAAACTCTGTTAGTAAAAGTCCTGCATTCAAAATGTTACTAAAGTATAAGCATCAAAATATACTTCAAATACAAAAAGTAAATGTACTCATTATGCAGATTGTCCATTTCAGAACAATATATCTTTTGATTATAATCATTGATGCCTTAATGTGTTTATTAAAGCTGGTAAAGGTGCAGCAAGTTTTAATTACTTTGTATACTGTAGGGTAGCTCGTCTAATTACTCCAGGTGTAACTAAGTCATATTTAAGTGTTGATTTTATTTCACATTAGTAATCCAAATCTGCAAAATAACTAAAGGTACTACATACATGTAGTGTAGTAAAAGCACACGATTTACCTCTGAATTGTAGTGGAGTAAGTACAAAGTAGCATAAAATGGAAACACAAATAATTGTTATGCGTTTCAGGTTATACGAATGTACAAATAACGAGACATACCATTTCAACTAAACCAGAAGGCAAGATGAATAGTGATATATTTAGCTACTGGCATGCATTTCTTTAGCTTTGTTGGCTTTTTTAGGTTTATGAATCTGACTTTTTTTAAATAGGTCAACCATAAACTGTTCATCATTACATTCCAAATAATTGACAAGATGTTCACCCCCAATAATAATTGCATTGGTTGATTTTGTATGGGCAAATTAAATAGATAAAATATAAATACTTTCTTTAACTGAAGTCTCGCGTGACGTCACCAATGTTTACTTTCACCTAAGCCACGCCCTCTGTTAGCAACTTGTGGCTAGCTCGCTACAGGAGAAGGAGGCAGAGCTCAGAGGGCTGATCCTCAGACACCACGCCGAGCAAAAGACTGTCCGCCCGCACACAATTCGGTGAGTAAAGCTTACTTAAACAGTGTGCTTACACTCACTGGAGTTATTTTAACGTTGGATTTAATGTGATATTACGGGGTGTCAAAACGAATGGCTGAGAGAAGCGTTTCATACAGGCTAGCGTTAGGAAAGCTAGCTTTTGTTGTTCTGTTAACACAAACGTTACCTCCCCGTCGCTCACTATTTGTTATACTAGCTAACATGTGTTCTTCAAAGACAGCCTACTCTATGATATTAATGTTGGTTAACACATCTTTAAACCTGCTCTTTCTCGGTGTTAGTGTCTAGTTAAAGGCTCAAGTCCTCATTGTAGACCTCAGACTGCAGTGGTTGGCGTTAACGGATATTGACTCCATTCATATCAGGCTAACTTAGTGTAGCTATAATGTACCTGACGTTACTTCAGATAACGATCATTAGCAACGTAACTTACGCACCTTATAAGCTTTATGGTTTGATTGTCTGTCGAAATTGTGTCTGAAAGTGTTGCTAAGTAAACTTCAGACATAATGAACCAGCTTTAATCAGATTTCATTTAACGAAGATAAGCTGAGGTTATAACTTTCTACGGTATTACATCTTCAAGGTTATCGACATTTGTAAGATTGTAAATGATCGCACTGACGAGTATCAGTCGGCACCGAAGACTAAAACAATGTATAATGAAACCAAACTGGTTAAGTGCATTACAAACTCAATTATCAGAGGCTTTTGTGGTTATCAGTTGTAGTTATAGGTAGGTTAATACACTAACCACAGTTTGATAATAGTAAAGTTAGGTATCGTCTTAGCTTGTTACAAAATGCTCATATCATAATGCACTGCTGCAAATAAATCTCTATGCAATACATTACCAAGGACACCATTTGTCCCTGAAAGCTGATGTAAAAATGTTTGGTCTGCAGTATCGGTAAATGTGAACTTGAGCAAAAATGTGTTTCTGAATTTTTTTGGGGGAATGTGTTTGTATAAATGTTAACCAGTTGGTATCAACAAATGTTAGCATGATTGATTTAAAAGTATATGTTTTGTTTATTTAAATTGCTTTAGTTTCCTTGTGTTTAAATGGTTAGCCTTATCCATTGATTGATGATGCCAACTAAAAGCTTGTGTGAAACCATTTGTCCAAAACGATATTCTTAAGAAAAAGGGTGTATATTGTTTACTCATTCCTAGGAAAGGCCTCTCTGCAGGGTTTCCTCTGCATTCTTTGAAGAGAAGTGGCCCCCACTGCTGGAGGGTTGCCCCTGTGTTACAAATAAATAAAGTAGAATGAATCATGTACTGATTACGCAGTTCCTCTTTAAAAACGGTTGCTCTGCAGCACGACTTCCCAACGATCATATTATTACAGTATCGAGATAAGGCTGTTTGTAAAATGATGCATAGTGGAACGAATGTGGCACGGACCCAGTGTTCATCCTGGCTCCACAACCTTAATCACCCCTGGCGTCTTCAAAAATGTCTACAGGAAACACTGGCCTTTGTCTTCAGAAATAATCCTGATCCTGAAAGCAAACAGAGTGGAAAACCTCAACCAAATCTGCCTCTTTTGATTAGATATGTTTACGGTTTGGATTGCAGGAATTACCTTTGTTTTAATCGTCTAAATGATGACGCGTTGCTGCAGCTAGACATAACTAACTGTTCAGTAGTCACTATTCAGATGCGGGAAACACTGGGAGCTGTTTTCCTTCTTCCATTTGTAACTGTAAGTCTTATCATTTCTTCTGTCAGATGTTGCCCAAATGTTGACGTTGGCTTTCAGTGGGGCTCAACTGATTGATAGATGAACAGATTCTCAATATGTGAATGTGATGGTTGGGTAAGCCGAAGAATAATGACATTATCCTTGAGGCTCGGTGGTCTTTTTCATTCGAGGCTTTCTGTGTAGGTTTCCATCTACTCACATTATTTGTTTGCCTGCTTTATTTACCTTTGTTTATGCTGCTTAGCTTTTACCTCAAACACGCCCAAGCTGTATACATACAAGCTTATTTGTGCATTGTACGACTGCCACAGCCGTTTATCGCACCACCTGGTTAATGGTAAATTATTCCAGAAGGAAGATATGTTTGCACATAAACACAGACCCAGGGCCCCTGTGTTTACAGTAGTCATGGCAGCACTCGGTTATTCAACAAATAGACCTAACATGTTCCTCTCTCACTTGTTGAAGAGAATGTTTGTCTTGCTGGGGAAAGCTATACCAGTGTACTTCTTAACTTTTAGTACTGTCCCTTTTCACATTTGAGGTTACGTTTATTTGACATGGTGAACGACTGTGTTATTGGTTCCTTCATTTTGATATTGTTAAATCTTTCTAAGAATGGACCTTGTAAAGTAAAAGGCTGGTCAAACACACTCAGACAGTGGTAGATATATTACATTGCATGTCACTTGTTGTACTGTGGGCAATTTGGGGTGAAGTGTCTTGCCCAGGGACACAACGACATACTGACTGCAGTGGGGTTTGAACCTGTGACCCCCTGACACACAAATCACTGCACCACACGCCTCCCCCTTGTCTACTCCCTGTATGTCATTATTATTGATGATCTGCTTTATCCAGTGGTTTTCATTCATATGCATTTCCTTCCTCAGGTCATTGGAGTCCAGATGCATGAGTCTGGGTCAGAACCCACAAGCCACGTCATTCCAGCGAGTCAGACGGAGAACGGGAATACTATCGAGAATGAGAGTGGAGTGAGGGGCAGCCAGACTCCTCCTGCCGAGGCAGCAAGGGTCAGTCACTCCCAGCTGCAACACACAGATTTTAAAATCAATATTTTCTACAAAAGTTGCAATATATGTAGGTTTTTCTTTGCATATTGCACCAAAATATGAAACCTTCCAGTATTGTGAAAACACTAGATGCTATACTTCCGTTTTATTTGATTACTTCAAAGGGAAATTGAGCAACAGTTATTTTGATAGCTGCATACTTTAAACCCTTTCAAGCCAAACTTTTCAGGCATTTCCTGGATCCAGCTTACAAATGTGAAAGTGTAATTCTTTTGTTTATGTCTAACATGATGGTAAACCGGATATCTTTGCCCTTTGGACTGTTGGACACAAACCAAGTAGTTTGAAGATGTCGCATAGACCTTAAGGAATGGACTTTGTGATGTGAAAATACTAATGCATGGATATTAAGAAAACTATTTGTAGATGAATCAATAATGAACATATTTAGAATTTGCATCCCTTTTCTTACATTGTTGTGAGATTGTGCTCTCAATGCAGTGGAATCAATCCCATTTACTATAGCATATTGATGACATGTTGAATAAATCTAGGTTCTAACAAATGTGTGTTGGCATTAAAGAAAAGGAACACGTTTGTGTGCTCCGATCTAGTCTTGATTTCTAACTGTTTGGTTTGAAAGTGGGCCATTAAAGAGAACCGTCACAGTCGTGAGGAGAGTCGGCTTGTGTTGCTTCATGTGTTAGTTATCAACAGTTTCTTGTTTTAAGAAAAGCAACGTTCAGACGACACTCTTGGCTGTAGGAACTCACAGTGGACTTATTTCAGAGCAAACTTTTATCAGTGTGCTGATTCATACATAATGAATAGTTTGTTGCAGTCCTGCTGTTGTTTTCAGAAAAGCTTTATTCTGCAGTTCTTTTACTTTGTAATCACACCGTACGGCTGCAGAGAGGCATGTTTGTTCTCAAAAAACAACTATTGCAACGGATCCTTCTTTTACTTCACTAAAGTGTTCATCCCCGTTAGTTATTCCACATTTAAATATACAGTATGTAATGCTGGACTGCTATACAAACATCATATCTGCTCTTGTCCGTTTTTGAGAATCTGGGGTGTTTTGTCTTGTAACATTGCAACCTTGAACATTTCACTGAGTTTCTCAGGTTCTCCAAACTGCCGTGTTTTATATTTCTGCTAGAGAGGGGATGGGGGAGGTTTTTCTGAGGCTGGGAGGGGGGGTGGGGCGGGGGAGCCGGCTCTGCTGGGCGGAGGGATCAGTGTCATATTATTAGTTGTGTTGCTCACATCATGTAGGTTAGTGGAGCTAGACAGGCAGAACATTACTGCTGAGGAGAAAGACAGACTTTTCAATGGAGACTATCAGGTTGGTCAAACTCATTTATTTCATGCTATTTATTTAATCATGTTTTATTATTTCATGAAAACGAGCTTGTATTTTGTAATTACATATTTTTAGATCCCTTCATTTTCAGTTGAGTTTATTACTGAATATATCCATGTTTTTTTTTGGGCCACATCCGTTGTGTTGCGCCGATTGAGTTTGTCTTTCAGTGAGTTTGTAGCGTTCCCGTTTGCTGTCAGTCATCTGAGTTCACAAGACCAGTCTTGCAGGAACAGATCCGTGTTTACACTCAGTTGCTCACTGGTATGACTTTCAACAATAACAACAACAGAAGATGTTTGGACTTGCTGGCTACCATGGCAACAGGGATTAGGCAGAGGCTGTTGTTGTGTTGATGGTGTCCACAGAAAAATAGAGGGGGCCAACTGGCTCTCTTTGTGGGATAGACCTGTTTTCACTGCTTTGTCGGCCACCTCTGGAGCATTGCATTTCATAAGAAAGGACAAAGTAGGAGGCAGTCGTCTGTTATTGTAAGCGCAAAGCCTGTGAAATTCACTGTCAGTTTGTTTACCCCATTCAAAACAGACCCTGCCTGGGAGAGACATGTTTGTTTGTGATTCAGACCTTAATTAAAATACGAATCTCAAGTTCTGTTTTCATAAACAGACTCTGTATGCTTTTTATATTCATTATTTATATGTCTCTGCGATTTTGATTACTGTTTGTGTTTACTGTAAACAGCCTCTAGCTGTGAGGCTTGACAGGGAGGGGGGTGGTGTGGTAATTGCTGCGTGCCTCACAGAGGATGTTGTTGTTGTTTTTGTAGCACTGGTTGTTGTTGTTGTTTTGATGGAGTTCTAATTCCCTGAGGTCATCCAATGTTGTTGTTTTTCTAGGCTTCATTTTGAGCAGAAGTGGGAATATAGTCAGGTTCAGCCCGATAGGTTGACCTGTGAATAATAAATAATAAGCAGAACTACTGTGAGTGACTTTAGTTATTTATAAAGCTGCAACAAACTGCCAACAGTGAAGTCGACCAGCGGAAAATGCTGAAAAGAAAAAAAGTGGCATTTATTATGATAGTTGAGTTATCGCTTGATTCTTTTTTTTAAAACAATGTCAGTCATTTGCTGGTTCACACATGAGGTTTTCATTCTTTAATTTATCATCATTTCGTATTTAACCAATTACTTTTATGCTTAGGACTGTTGCTCGGACAGAACGTACTTCTTAAGACGTACATTGGGCTGTAGGAGGTCATGTGTTTTTTTTTCACGATTTCCTGACATCGTAAAGATGAAATGAATAATACATTGAAAATTATCATCGTAATTTATCATTTAAAAAAAGGCAGTTTGATATTACTTGTGTGTATGTAGTAGTGGGTCCCTTCTAGTTGATGTACTGGAGTCTACAGTAAACCCACTAAATGAACACAAAGGCGATAAGAGGGAAAAATAAAGAACAACATGTTGACTTGCACTGAAATAACCTGTTTCCTGCAAAGCTTTTAAACAACAAATTAATTGGTCATAAAGTGAAGTGTTGTGACTATGCAAATGAAGTAAACTACCTTTTTATTGGACCTACTATCATATGGACCAAGGCTAGCATAAAGGTGGTGTAAAAACAAACCGTTTATACAGATCAGTGATGTTGTGTGGGAGACATAACACTTTTACGCGACCTCGGTTCAGCTCAGCAGTGGAAGTGTATTTTGACCTGTTTGTTTCAGTTTAAGTTGAACTTTGGATTTAATTATTTTGGATACAAGAATGCACTACTACATGTTTTCCTTTTTATCCTGCCACACTTTCTGTCACAGGAAAACATTTCCCTTGCGAAGTCTTCGTCTTGCTCCTGTGCTCTTATTAAAATCTATTTTAGAACTCTGTAAACATGCATAACCAAAAAGCAGGTTACTCCTTGATAGTTTGTTGATTTTCTGCACTCTAATACAGCCCATTGAATATTAGCTTGTATGCGCAGAAAAACACCCAGAACAGCCCGTCTGAAATGTATTATGTGTTTATTTCAACAAGGACCATGCATACAAATACATTAATCTCAGAAAAGAGAAGATATGAATTATGCCAGATTATAGCAAATAGCTCATTTCCATCTGCAGTCCTCAGGCCGGTACATAACGATCAACAAAGACTAAAAACATTGCATAATCTCTCACACAAACAATTATAAAACATGATTTAAGTACAGGTCAATAAAATAATACATAGTAGAATACATAGAAGAAAAGTGGCCTTTATTATGATAGTTGAGTCTTGTAACATTGCAACCTTGAACATTTTCTTGTAAAAGAGTTCAATGATCTCAATGGGATTTATCTGGATAAATAAAGGTTTAAAAAAAAAAAAGTACAGTTATAATATTAAAATACAGTTAAAATTGAAAAACTCAATTACAGTGTAATTAATGTTGGCACGACTGGTTACTTAATATCAATGTTTTTGCACCATAAGAGAATTAGTTAAAGTCAGGACAGGTTTTTAATGATCCCTTCTACACATATACTTTTCAACGGCTTTTATTTTGTTCTGCATTATGGATTGTAACTGTTGTATCTGTGGATGCTGCAGGTTCCAGTGTCAGTCTCCATGATGACCCCACCAGCAGAGGCTCCACAGCAGCAGGTCCTCAGTCCCCAGCAGCTCCAGGCCATGCTCCAGCAGCAGAAAGCACTCATGTTACACCAGGTAATGCATGGTTCAGAATGTGTTTATCAAAGCCTACATGACACACAATGCTTTTTATTTATCCTTACTAATATGTCATCAACGTTTTTGCAGCAACAAATTCAAGAGGTCTTCAAGAACCAGCAAGAGCAGCTAAATATCCAGCTGCTGCAGCAGAAGAATGCTGGGATTGTTAGTCAAGAGGTAACTTTGTAGTCATTATCGCATTATCAGTTCATGATAGGAATACTTACTTAGAATTTTATTTTGGACATATAGGCAACCCTTGTTAACATTTAAACATTCTTATTGTCTGTTAACGGCTAAACAGTCAATTATTAACATTGCTAGTTAATGAATATTTGATTATTTCCGTGGTCATGCAGAAAAGATAATTAGTTCCTGAATTGGGTGTTATTCTATTTCAGTGTAGTACAAAAGGTTATAAGACAAATACATTTAAATTCTAGTGATTATAATTTAAATGATACTGATATATCACATTCAAACTATCCAGTTCTGAGTGAGGGTGAAACTGTAACTAGTCCATAATCACGTAGGAGGTGCTTTTAGCTGTGGGAGGCACTTATTTCTAATGATTTCCAATTAGTTGAAAGGCAGTTGCGTGTTGTTAGTGGAACCATTTATGGTGCATCGCATGTTCAGGAACTACATGTTGCTCTGTCACACAACTCACACTTGCAGCCATTGACTGTCAGAGTGTCCTGTGCATGCGTTTGCTTGACATCTTCAGTTAAAGGAAACATTGTCGACAGCCGGTTGTAGAGTCAAGAAAACAATATTTAATCTGCTGTTAGCGAAAACATTTGCTCGGTGTTGCTTTTGATCTATTTAGATAAAAACAAAAGTGGATATTTCTTCCATTAGATCTTCTATACACAACTGAAATGGCGAAAATACTAGTAATGCTAGTTTCTGATCACAATAATTGACCAACAGAGAATATAATGATACAAATAAGCTGCATCAGACCGCTCAAATGGATGCTTGTTTTTTCCATAAATAGCTAATGACATTAGCTGATCTCATTACCTTTGTAAGCTACTGTAAGTGATTGACAGCACTGTGTGTGTGTGTGTGTGTGTGTGTGTGTGTGTGTGTGTGTGTGTGTGTGTGTGTGTGTGTGTGTGTGTGTGTGTGTGTGTGTGTGTGTGTGTGTGTGTGTGTGTGTGTGTGTGTGTGTGTGTGTGTGTGTGTGTGTATAAATAAAGGACATTCTCTATCATATCGTCTTGTTTATCTCTGATCGTCAAACCAAGCTGTATTCAGCACGAGGCATAAGGACAGTGTTTCCTAACAGATGTTGTGTCCTCTCTCTGTCCCAGCTGACAGCGCAGCAGATTGCCATCCAGCAGCAGCTCCTTCAGATGCAGCAGCAACATCTCCTCAACCTGCAGAGACAGGGCCTGCTGTCCGTCCTACCCAGCAGCCCCATCGCACTCACAGGTACGCTGCTTACACTCATTACTGCCTAGCTTTTAAAAAAAAACACCTTGAAATGCTTTCAGGTAACACCACTGAGCCAAGGAGTCTGTTTAAATGAGTGTTAAACTGATCAACTTATATCAATAATGGTAGCCTTATAACAGAAACACCTCTCAGCAACACAGACTGCATCTTCCAAAATGATCATAAAGTGAATTCAACGTCTCTCTAAAACAGATTCGACTAAAACTGATGATTAAAACCTTCAAGTAAATGGGTTTTATTGCAAGACTGTCTGCTTTCATTTAAGCTAACTGTACATAATAAACTCCTCCTTAAACTAAGAAGTGACTCATACAAGCGTAGTAGGACCCGGGTGTATTTTAACACAAGAATCTATTTATAAATACTATTTCAGGCTGTGATGGTAGCACTCTGTCCACCGGTGGAGACCCCAGAGAGTCTTCCAGTCAACAATCCTCTACCAACGGTCTTCACAGTTTGCTGAGGAGGAAAGAAAGGTACTGCCTTGTCAGAGCTTCAGTTTCTACGAACCCTGTTTTTATTGTGCTTGAGCTGTGCCAACATGTTGTCTCTAAGAAGTATGACTCATATTTGAACTTTGTACTCGTTGCAGCGGGTCACTGGATCTGGAGATCACACAGAATAGCCATGCCCTCTATGGAAATGGCATGTGTAAGTGGCCCGGCTGTGAGACTGTGTTTGGAGACTTTCAGGCATTTCTCAAGTGAGTGAAAGTGTGCATTCCTCTGAAGCTGGCGTAATGTCTACTTAATGATATAGTCATCTAGACACGAGCCGTAAATCGTTTCCTCTTATTTTACAATCATTTATTTATACCCCCGTTTGTTACGTTAAGCCCTGTGATGATTTTAATATTAGTGAGTTGAAATCAATATCATTTTAGATCTAATTATTACGATTATTTGCCATTATCCTCTTCGTAGAGTGTGAAACCATTTTGTATGCATTTGTCTGCAGGCATTTGAACGGTGAACATATACTGGATGACAAGAGCACAGCACAGTGTCGTGTGCAGATGCAGGTGGTTCAGCAGCTGGAACTGCAGGTATGCTTGTTACGTCCCCACTAAGGTCTAGGGGACCTGGAGACAATAACATACAACCAATAATTAATGAGGGAGTCAGCGTAACAGTTTCTAAAAGGTTTATTTTCTTAACCCAGAACCGAACAGACATGTAACTGAAACCTTAGTTGGTGAGGAGGAGGAGGAGTCAAAGGATTGCGCCAAACAAAAGAAACAAGCATAACAAAACCAGGCCTATCTCTACTTCTATCCTTTGAAACCAAAACTCAAACAAAAACCCTCACCAACTAAACTACAAAGACTTTGACAAAACAATATACAGGGGTGGCAACAATCCGCTAACCTAGTGTGTCTAAACATTAGTTAGCTACGTGGTGAGAAATGTACAGGGTACCCCAGACTTACCTAACTCCTCCACCTCTCAAAACACTTTCAATAAGGTCAGACAATACAAAGAAATTTAGTGGCTAAACACTGCAGGCTCCTTCATCAGCAACAGGCCCAGAGTGAGAGAGCGAGAAGACTTCCTGGGTGCCTCCTTTATGGTCGGCCCTGGCTGCTGATAGGCCAGCTGAGGGTGAGAGGATCCAATCAGCCATTAGACTCAGGTGCACAGGCAGATACCAATCAGCTGCTGATTAGCTGTGCAGAAGACAGGGAGAAGAGAGAAACACAGGAGGGGAGGAAAACCACACCAGTACAGCCTGCCTGGCACGTAACAATGCTTAAGAATGATTGTTTAGATTTTTTGTTTTGTTTTTATATTTCTCATTTTAAAATAAAATGACTAAAGGGACAATATATTTTTGATTGAATGAGAGTGAAATATACAGTCCTCTTTTAGACTATTGCCAAAGAAAGGGAAGAGTTTTTTTATAAACTCTGACAGTATATGCAGGAAGTGTTAGCAGTGGTGGTTTGTTTTCACACCAGGCCTGGAAACAGAAGTGAGTCTCTATAGATAATAACACTTCTCAGGATGCTAGAAGTATTCCCACACCAAAATGTCATTTCCTCATCTAACACAAGCTGTGAATTCAGCAACTCTCTCACTTCTATTCCTGTGTCCCGCTCTAACGCAGTTGAAGAAGGACAAAGAGCGGCTGCAGGCTATGATGGCTCATCTCAAGTCCTCTGAACCCAAACCCACAGCGCAGCCTGTAAGTACCTGCTGCAACTGCTTCCTTCAATTAAGATAAATATGGCTTTGTCTACAGTAACGCTGACGTTCTGTACATAACTGCTTTGTTTTTTTCAGGTGAATCTGTTGCCCAATGTGTCCTTCTCCCAGTCAACAATGCCCAAAGGCCCTCCTCAGATGAGTTTGTCTCAGAGTGCCACGGCTCCCTCCACCCCCCTGACGCCGCTCTCTGAATCCCCCTCAGTCCTCACCCCCAACAGCATGTTCACTGGGACCCCCGTACGGAGGCGCTACAGCCGCTCCGTCAGCCAAGGTAACGGTGAGACCATTTTTCATTATTTCCATTCTTCTTTTTTGGCTGAAACATGTCTCTGCAAAGATGAACACATGTCTAAGAGACACAGAAAAGTGGCTTATAAGTTGCTTCTATTTTCATTGAATTGGAAATGTTATCTTTGTTTCATGCTCTTTCTGTATATATGAATACATATTGTTTTTTTATGTCTTTCCACAGATATAGTTGATAATAAGGAGTTCTACTTAAGCACAGAAGTTAGACCGCCATTTACATACGCATCCCTCATAAGACAGGTAACATTCACTTTCTCTCTTTTTAAACTTCCAATGCATAAAGAAACAAAATAGATGTTTTAATATCTCATTGCTCTTTCTTTCTCTATCAGGCAATATTTGAATCTCCTCGCAACCAGCTGACGTTAAATGAAATCTACAACTGGTTCACAAGAACCTTTGCATATTTCCGGCGTAATGCAGCTACTTGGAAGGTATGAACTGAGTTAATGTCTTTTTAGATTTTCATCAAAAATCAGAAAAAGTCTCAGAAAACATTTGGTTACATTTCATGTAACTACATGGATGCAAATAACTAAATAATTCCGAATTGTATTCTCTTCTTTAATCTTCCAGAACGCTGTCAGACATAATCTCAGCCTCCATAAATGCTTTTTACGTTTGGAGAATGTGAAGGGAGCCGTGTGGACAGTGGATGAGATCGAGTTCCACAGGAGACGACCTCAGAAGGCTGCTGGTACCGGGTACGTTCGCTACCCTGGGTGGTTTTTAGATTGAACTACAAGTCTAATAAGCAGGCCATTTCTGACCTTCAAGCCCCACCTGATAAGTACACACAATATTTACTGTAAGCAAGTCCTAAGTCCACCAGCGCCACAAACAAAATTAGATTTGGCGTGTTCAAACAAGCAAATGGGTGCCTTTGAGAACAAAGTGATATTTCCCACAACCTTGATCACTCAGAAACACTCCTGTCAGCAGGTGTTTGAAAACGCCACGTTATTGTGTTATTCGGCTTGTCATGTCTTGCCACGGTGACTCAGACACCTAACTTGTGTGTATTTAATGAAACTAACAGACCTGGAAGCAGAGTGTTTGTTTAGGCAGATGGTCACAGTGCCATAAGTTTAAGGATATCCCACTAAGCTCCACCCTCCTACAGTATGTTACTGTTCCTACACCACTCAGGGAACAGCAGCAGATTTCCCTCTTAAAATTCCCTCCCAAAACGCCTGTAGAAGAGGGCTTAAATATTCCTTTAATTGCTTCATGCATAATATCAAAGTAAAGAATATAAATTATCTTAACCATTGAATGAACCATGTAGATATCATGGGGGAAAAACTGTTCTTGTGCAGTGTATGGGACTAGGATAAGTGAAAGTGAGAGTTCAGACTGATATTTCACTCATCTAACATGAACCTTTATGGCTGCTACAGTCAGCGAGCACCAAATATTGCTCTTAACATAGTGCCAGCCCAAATCTATGATGCATATCTCGATCCCTTAAGGTGTTGATTCTAAATTAAATATAACTTTTTGTCGCTTTTCTCTTTATCTCTATTTATAGGTCCTTGCAGAAAAACTCACATAACAACCAGAGCGTATCGGGGTCTGCTCCTCAGGTAAGACTGACATAAAGCCCTTTTTTTTCAATATAAAAACTGAAATGTGTTAAATTGTTATACGACACTATTTGCCCATACTTCATAATGCTCATAATAGTCTGGAATTTTCTCGACTTTATCTGATACCTCATTCACACCAACGCAACTCCGGTTCAAGCTCCGTGCTAGAGCTTTTTAGGTTCAGAACCGGTTCTTCGGTTTAGCTCCGGCTCTTTTCACACCGCCAAGAGTCCGACTGATGCTGCGTCATTGCGTCATCGTTTGCGTCATGACGTAACCGTTTGCGTGCCTGCTTCATAAAGCCAACGAAAACCCCTCACAGCTGACACCGACAACAACAACAATGGCCGATTGTGCTCCAGCTTCCTCTGTACCTCTTCGGAAGACCAGATTCCCAGTAGGTAGCTGGTCTCTTCAGTGGACCACTGCTGCTTGTTAAGTTTCTCCATCGTTGTGTACAAACTGGATAACACGCGGGCTTTTTGTTGTTGTTCAGGAGTTGATCCCACCCCTGCCCCCGCCTCGACGTAAGCGTGACGTATGCGGTGCGTTTGCTCTAGCCGGACAATTTGTTGGTGCTTGAAACGAACCGGATTCCGGAGCTAAGAGGCTGCTCCGCTGCGGTGTGAACAGGAAAACCCGGTGCTTTTCAAGCTCCTGCTCCGAACCGGCCCTGAAACACCGTTGGTGTGAATGTGAATGTTGCTGCAGTGTGATAATGAGAATTTAAACTTTTTTCAGAGTGGTGGTCTAGACGGCAGCAACTGTCTCTACAACCCTCTGGGCAGCATCCCATTTCACTCGCTGCCTCACCTCCTCCAGGAGCAGATGAATGGAGCCCTGGTTAATGGGTCTGGATACCAAAGTGACAGCAGCGCTACACAGTCCCCTCCACAGGCTTTGTAAGTGTCCTCTCTGGAGCTACATGATTGAATGTAATTATGTGATCACAAGTCCTGATTACACGTTGTTTTCCCTGACACAGCATTAAAGAGGAGCAGGAGGATGAGGAGATATGTGAAGGTTATCCCTACGAATCTCCGGAGAGCACAGACGAGCTCGGCCACAGCCCGGAGATGAACCACGATGAACACATGGAGATGCCCAATCTTCATTTCGATCGCGTGCCTTCTCTCTGACCACGAGGTCCAAGACTCTCCACTGCGAGGCCGCCTCACTCACAGCCTGTGTGACTTTATATTCCCAAAGTTTCCAAAAAACTACTGCTTCATCTACGTAACCAAACACTCTCTTCTGGGGGACATTTTTTATCATCATTTGTTTCATTTTGTTCTTAATCTAGTTATTTCTGTACAGTAGAGTGAGATCACAAAAACTCGTTTGTGAAGCTGTCTCTTAATCATTTTTCTTATTTTATATGTGTGTACACAAAAGGACCAGGATGAGCAGAGAAGCCAAAGGAAAGGGAACAAGGCTAGTTAGCACTTCACAATTAAAAGCTGCCCCCTCTGTATTGCTACTTAATGCTATGTTGGGGCCCTCACTACCTGATTTTATTCTATTAGTCATAATATATAAAAATGTAGAGGTAAAGAAAGAGGTTGCTTTTTAAATGAAATTATTCACTGCCAACATGATCTGATATTTGTATTTAAAGTATAATCAATTGATCAAAAGAAAACTAGCTTCTTTATACTCGTTGGTCTTTTTTTCATTCCCTCCACAAACATTGCAGAATTCGCTCTTATCGAGCTTGTAAGAGTAGATAATATAGATTGTTGTAAACCAATGCATCTATGAATAATAAATCCCTCATGAAAAATGTGTATACTGTTTGTGTCTTTTATCTATTTTTATGATTGCTTTGACGGTAAACGGTGTCTCACATTATGACATTATGGCGCCTAACAGCCCCACTTCTCTCAGTAATGGAAGAGAGAGAAAATGCTCTGGCTGGCAAATTTTCCACCGTGGTATGTTGACGTTTTTATAAACGTTATCAATTCAGCCGTTTACCGTCAGCAGATGAAGCACTGGTTGTGGCAACGTAATACATTGCAGAAGAATCATTACATATAAATGATATTGTTATCTGAAATCACTCGATGTATGTAGGTGTTTGATAAGTGACTCGGCTTGACTTTCCATTGACATAATTGAATGGATCTGTCATACATTATGAATCACATATCTGTAGTTGTGCCTCCTGATAGACGGGTATTGATTTATGTGGAGTGTTCTCACATTGTGGGTGTGTGCATGATGACGGGAGGTACTGGAGCTCACAAAGGGGTTCACAGTTGCTGCTGCTACCGATCCCACTGTTGGATATTTAACCAGTAAAGACAGGTAACCTTAAAGTAAATATTTTTGACAGAATTAATAACTTTTAATAATGGGGTTGGTTCGTGTTCTACCTTTGTATGCAGGCACATTTATTGCATGATTCCTTCACTTAACAGGAAAACAGGATGTTGAGATGTATTGCTGTCAGTCTTCAGTGAAGCTCTTTAGGTGATTATGATTATTCAGCATGCATGTGTCTCACTGTGTATTTTCTCCACTCTGCATAAGATGACCGCTCATGTAAAGCTCCCTGTGAATAATCAGGATGGATTGGAGCTTGAGAAAATAGAGGACCATGTGTGTGATGGTATGTTGTTTTTGTCTGATCAGGCTAAATACCACTTGGATTAAGTTATTGTTAGTCACAACCAGAATAAAACTGCAGTGTGATTGATGGACGCTGTGGAGGAGTATATTTTCACACCGTATTCATTTTCCTCCTGCCCAATTCAATCCAGGAAACTAGATCCAAATAAAAGCTTGCAAATCAATAATCTCTCCTCGCTGAAGTTTTATTGAGCAAGCCTCCATTATGCGCTTCAGGTCTCACCTCCCTGAAATACTGCATGTTAATGGTGCTCTGAATTATTAAAACTGCCTCCTAGACTTGGAGGATGTGAGTAACTTATGTAACTTGGAGGATGTGAGTAACTTATCTAACATATACAAGACTGTGAGGGGAGCAGTCACTTCTCTTTTATGATTTTTTCCCCTAAATCATTCATTCTTTCAAAGGCAGCATCCCTCAGACGGTGATGGAGAATCCACCCAGAAAGATGACGGGCAGGTCGGTCAGTGCGGTGTGCAGACTGAGCACCATCTCAGAACAAGACAAGCTAGACACCGATCCCAGTCCCACTGATCCCTTGGGTGGCAGTAAGTGGGGCGGATCCGGCTTCTCCCTGTGTTCGGACAAGTTGAAGAACAGCAGCAGTCATTTGTCCTCTGATGATTCATACCAGCCGGGAGGTGGAGGTACTGTTTATATTACTCCTTAAATACAGCAATTGATGACATTGAAAATCCCTGAAACTGTAGTGTTATTAACAAGATTAGGAAGGGTGTAGTTGAGATTTATATTTATGTGAACTGGATGACTCTTTTAGATTTCACACTACGCAATTGTTAGAGAAATTTCGTTTTTTTGTTCCTTTGTAGACCAGTCAAATTCATTTAGAAAGCACATATAAAACAAAAATAAATAAATAAAAATTACCAAATGTCAATTCAATAATACAAGTAAATAATATCTATATATCTATAACACAAAAAGCATGCATAAACAAAATAAAGATAATTAGATAAAACCAAAAGGTGGTCAGGCATGTTTTCTTGATGATAATAAATAAGATCTAAACGGGATAGGTCTTTACACGGGTTTCAAAGGTATCAATGGAGAGTTAGAGCTTAACAATCTAATTGCTTGGAGGTGAAATAAGGGATGGGTAGTTCAGAAATAAAACAGTCAATGCTGTGCTTTAACAATCATTCAAATTATCTTTAAATACAATATGTACTTCATTGGGAACGGATCAATTTTTCTTTTTTTGAAGCGTTTTGTGAAATGCTGTAGCGTTTTGTGAAATGTTGTAGTGTTTAGTGTACTAGTTTAATAATGGTCATAAATGTTTCCTCTTTTTCATTTCCCCTTCTTCTACCTCGTCACTGCCTCCAGATGACTGTGCAGGACTTCTCCTCGCCTGCCTGCATTGTCGTTTCCATGAGTTTATGGTTCTCATATCGGATACATGCGAGAGGGCCGTGAATCGCTGTTTCCCCTCATACAAATACATCACAGCGTTGAGTGAAAGAGATCAGCAGGGACAGGAATGCTGCAATTACAAGCTGGAGCTGGACTGCAACTGCTGTGGCTCCTGTCAGGATGCTGGAGAACTCATAGAGCTGGCCATGGAGATATCAGAAGTCTGCTATCGCTGAGAAAGGACTTCAAACAAAACCACAAACATTATAAATCGTGAATGCTCAACAAACCTAATTACTGTCTTGTCTTATAAACATATGTGATGAATTGCTAGTTTTTTTTCTTCATGTTTATAAAGCACTGAATGGTTTAGGACCAAGATACATTTCTGATCTTGTGCTACATTATGAACTATCCAAAATTCTCAGGTCTTCTGGGATGGGTCTGCTTTCCCGCCCCAGAGTCACTAAACTAAACATGGAGAAGCAGTGTTCAGTTATTATGCTCCATAGATCTGTCATTTGTCATTTCTAATGTAACTGTTGCACTATATCTTAATGAATTTAATCTTTTTGTAAAGCACTTAGACCTGCCTTGTGAAGAAATGTGCTAAATAAATATACTTGCCTTGCCTCATGGGAAATGCATATGATCTGTAACTTTTGTGCTTCACCATTACTTCAGCAGGTAACAACGGCCACTCTGTGAAATCCTGTGTTGAGTAGGTTGTTAAATAAAAGCCGAGAATAGCTAATTTGTTGTCAAAGCCACACTCAAGAACTGCCCTGTGTGTCATGCAGGAGAGGAGAATGTACGTTGAACCGTTTCCATGTCCTCTTGACTCACATTACATTACATTGCATTTAGCTGACGCTTTTAAACAAAGCGACTTACAATAAGTGCGTTCGACCAACAAAATACAACTTGAAGAAAACAGAATCATATAAGTACATCAGGCTTCATAGAGCAAAAACATTTCAAGTGCTACTCAACTGGCTTTAGATAAGCCAGTCCTTTATTAGTATAAAAGTGCTTCGTTAATAGTTCTATCGCTCGAAGTGGAGTCGAAAGAGATGAGTTTTCAGTTTGCGCCGGAAGACGTGCAAGCTATCTGCTGTCCTGATGTCAATGGGGAGCTCATTCCACCATCCTGGAGCCAGGATAGCAAACCCACGTGTTTTCGCCGATGGGAACTTGGGTCCCCCTCGCAGCGAGGGCACAGCGAGTCGTTTGGCTGATGCAGAGCGTAGTGCACGCGCTGGGGTGTACGGTTTAACCATGTCCTGGATGTAGGAAGGGCCAGATCCATTCGCAGCATGGTAAGCAAGTACCAGTGTCTTGAAGTGGATTCTAGCAGTTACCGGAAGCCAGTGAAGGGAGCGGAGGAGCGGAGTGGTGTGGGAGAATGTAGGAAGGTTGAAGACCAGACGAGCCGCTGCATTCTGGATGAGCTGCAGAGGTCGGATGGCACATGCAGGTAGACCAGCCAGGAGGGAGTTGCAGTAGTCTAGGCGTGAGATGACACATGCAGTACCTTTTCAGTGTCACTCCATAAAGCATGACATGTCGCATATTGGATGTTAAAATCTAAGTTTAGAATGGAAATAGCTTGATATTATGCATTAAAGGGACTACACTATAAGGGACTACACTATGTATTATTAATAGGTTTTAGTCCGTCTCTTTTTCTTTTTTTCGTTTTTTTACTTAAAGAGTACTTCGAAGATTCATTACACTCTTTTTGGCAGGGGCGGATCTAGACAAATATTCATGGGGTGGCAAGAGGGTGGCAGGAGATTTTGTGGGGTGGCATCCCCTGGCAGAAGTATATGCTGATTTAAATCGCAATCATATCAATCAATTAGGGGTGTAACGGTACACGTACCCATACTGAAATTATTCGGTATCTGCCCTTTGGTTCGGTACACGTGTGTACCGAACGAATATAGCGTTAAACGTAAAAAATTGAGAACATGAACAACTTTCTGGAAGTAATCTCAGGTATATATCATAGAGCGAGCAAGTCATTTCATTGGACGAGAGGCATACTATGAGAGCTGGTCAGAGGGATGCGTTCAAATTTAGTCAGTCATTTGAGGAACTGTCGAAATGGCGAACGCAGATAAAGTTGAGCTCGAAAATCCTCCAGCATCATTGAAGTCTCCGGTTTGGGAACATTTTGGTTTCGCAGTTACGTACAAGGATGACGGGCAAAGACAGGTGGACCGAACCAAAGCTGTTTGTCGGCATTGTTCAACTAAAATTGGTTACGCGGCTGGCAATACATCAAACTTGCACACTAATTTGAAAAGGCATCACCCGAACGTGAATATCACCGGTACCAAAAGAAAAAAGACTGTGCAAACCTAACTCCCGCTAGCATTTAAGCCTCCACCACTCGCAAAAAGTTCAGACCGAGCCAAAGCTATTACAAACGCCAAATATCCTTATGTTGCCGTGTTAGCAAAGCGCTATCTGGCTGTATCTGCTACCTGCGAGAGGGTGTTCTCCACAGCAGGAGACATGGTTAGTGCCAGCAGATCTGCCCTTTCAGCAAGCAATGTGGACAAGTTAATTTTTCTTTAAAAAAACATGAAAATACAATGACAAGCAAGTCATAATGTCAAGCTGGCTGCTTAGGTATTAGTACAAATACAGATTATTTCAGTTCATCGAAATGCTGCACCTTAATGTTTATTTTATTATATTTTGTATTTATTTGAGTGAATATTCAGTTTAATAATAATTAAAAACCCAAAACTAATAGTTTATGTTTTGTGAGTACTAGTACAGTAAAGTTCAAATACAGATTATTTCAGTTCATCGAAATGCTGCACCTTAATGTTTATTTTATTATATTTTGTATTTATTTGAATACATTATTCAGTTTAATAATAATTAAAAAAAAAAAATATATATATTTAGTGTTTTGTGATAATTTTTTCTGCTGTACCAAAAACGTACCGAACCGAACCGTGACCTAAAAACCGAGGTACTACCGAACCGAAATGTTTGTGAACCGTTACACCCCTACAATCAATGTTAACTTGGAAAGCCACAATATTAATATTTTAACTCAATGACATAGGTGATATTATTGTGGCACATCAGTAAAGCCTTACATATACATATATAAGGTGGCAGACGTAATTTAATGAATTTTAACTGAACAATAACTGAATGAGTTTGTTTCACTCTTAGACCAGCAGGGGTACCAAATCTATGAAGACTGCTGCAATAAGTACATTAATTAACTGTCTCATCGATGTTTGTCTGTATGAATATGATACTATTAACAATCATATTATTCCTATCAGCTGTCAATCACTGTTAATAAATAATAATAATAATAATAATAATAATAGATTTAATTTGTTAGCGCTTTTATAGGTGCTCAAAGACGCTTTACAGATATAGTGAAGAACTGTTATGATTCACATATTCATTTAGTATTGAATAAACTATATTTTTTGGAGGAGTTAATGATGAATGTTCATCAAGATGCTTGCTCACCCTCCTTCAAATTTGAAAAACAAGTAATTATATCATTATTGATATACAGTTACAACCTTGACTTTACATCAGAAAGAACAAATATTAAAGAAGTGACTAACTGCATCAGTTAGGGTTAAAAAAACGTGTATTCAGCTAAAACATAAACATCGCTGCAGTTATTATCCAGTGGAAAGTCCTTACCTACTGGCCTAGTTAAATCAAAGTGGTTACTTTTTTTTGGCTGGGCAGTGTAGTTTTACACACCGTCTTATTTTACTTTCTCAGGACTTAAAACAGTTTTTTGGGGGCAGAACCCTACAAAGAAAAAAAAATATATACACGCATACAAGGTCATCATCTTAACAGTTTTGTATGCTCATCGAGTCATTCGTGAGCAGAGCAACAAGTTGGCATGCCTATTACAGCTGAATGCGGCGATTACCATCTTGTTCAGCAAAAAGCCTCACAAACTTATTAAGATCAACAGCTGTAGTGCGTTTTGATTCATTGCTGAGTACAGCCAAACTTGACATTCTCTTCTCTGTCATTGTAGACCGCAAATACCTCATTCCTTCCGTCTACTTGGATCCGAAAGGCTTCTCGTTTTGCGCCGTCCCCCAGTTCAAGTGAATTCGCCACCAATCATATTTCCACTCTCGCGCCAGGGCCGGGGGAGGGGTTACAAGACTCGCGTCTTGTGCTGCATTCACTTGCACTCGGACATTAGAGATTTTCTCTCATAAATGTCCGATGAGCCACAACTTTTCTTTCAAAACAAAGATGCCAACTGGGGTGGCAGCTGGGGTGGCAAGGCTATTGTTTAGGGTGGCAGTTGCCACCCCATGCCACCCCGGTAGATCCGCCCCTGCTTTTTGGGGAACCGTATTTAATGAAATCTCACAGTTGATCCGGCAGAACCAGAGATATTTGAGATATTCGACACACTCTTATCCTTATCTTATAAAATGTTTCCAGGAGCCATAAACAAAGATGAGTAGTAGCCTACTACAAATGACATCTCTCAATGCAGTTTGTGAAATATTGAGTAGCTGCCCCCAAAGCAAATTAAAGGCATATACAACTTTTTTTTCACATTTAGTTATAATATTACTCACCAAGATCCGTAAACGGGTTTGCTTTTTACAATCTATCGAGTTAACCGTTAAACTAAGATTTCCAATTAAGTATTCGGACCAGAGTGGTTGTCTCCACACGGTTCTCATCGTGGCGTTAGCTCGGTCGGCTAGCAGCTAACGGTGCTAACAGGGAAAACGCAGTAAAAACGGCTTAAGTGCTAAGAAAGCTGACACTGTTTTTTTCGTCGCCTTGGGTCGGCACGGCAATATCAAGGGTAATGGCCAGATACTACCAACTAACCCAGTCTCATGGCATTTCGTGTTATAGTCACAAAATTAATCTATTGATTCGTGTTCACCAACACCAATTTTAAAAGCCGGAGCCCCCTAGGGGACATGGAGAAGGAAAAAAAAAATATTTGAAAAAAAATAAAAAAAAATAAGTTTTGCGAGATATCGCAAAACCCCTTTACGAGAACTCGAAATACTTTTGCGATATCTCGCAAAACCCCGTTGCAGTTTGTAGACGGTCCCTAAGCACTCCTCTCCCTCCTCAAGCTGCAGATTGTGACTAGTGATGGGAATTCCGGCTCTTCTTGGTGAGCCGGATCATTTGGCTCGGCTCACCAAGAAGAGCCGGCTCTTTCGGCTCCCAAACGGCTCTTTAGTTTACCACATATTATACCTTTTATAATTAAATCAAATGTAGCCCTGTTTTGACTAATGAATTATTTATATATCACTTAAATTATTCAATACATCCTTTGTACTGAAGTATTCAAAAGTAAAAATTACGTTTAATATAAATGATTTGCTGTGGCCAAATGTTTTCATTGCATTTACAGACCCTTGTAACTCTCTGATACCACCCAATGAATGCACTGACTTGCTTGTAGAACCACGCTACACAAAGCAGATAGCAACACCTATAAAAACTTAAGCATAGACATTTAAAAATAGGGGCTACTGTATGGACATTTTAAAATTATATTTAAAGAAAATACCCTGACAAAACAGCAGGGCTCTATTTCAGTAACTATTAACTATAGAAAAAAAGACAGCAGCAGCTTACATCAAATCTTTGCTGAGCCTAAGGATAATCATAAATAAATAACAGTGAAAATAAATATATTGCAATGCTCAAAACAGCAGCATCCAACAGTCTCTAATCCTTGGATATTACATGTCACTGCATGCATGCACGGAGCAGCTGTAGCGCGGAGATCATCATCATCATTCTGTCTTGTATTACTGTCGCGACCGACACATCACTAATTGTGACCAATTCTTGATGTTTAGCTTGGATGACGGCGCGTATCGAACTGTTCTGATAAAAACGACTCTGTAGCTCGTTGTCTACCTTGCTATGATTGTAAAGTCATGTTGTTTGTATTTTTACAACGTTATGTTCATGAGTTATTGATCCGCGAAATTCGAATCTGTCAATAACTCAGCTCAGAGGAACGTGCATGTCCCCTCGCTCTGAGTGTTCTCTTGAGGTGTCTTCACTTATGTGAAACCCTTTATATATACAGTCTATGTGTGAAACCCGTGCCTATTGACAAGCACTGATGTTATATATTTATATTTAAGGCCAAGCTCAAAGTAAAATCGATTAACCACTCCATTGTTGTGGTTTCTGTGTTGCGGTGGCAGCCGAACTGACCAGGAAGTACATTGAGCTAAATGAAAAGTTTTACGAGATCTCGCAAAGGGGTTTTTTGCGAGATCTCGCAAAAACATTTTTTATTTTTTCAAAGACATTTTTTTTTCTTCTCCATGTCCCCTAGGGGGCTCCGTAAAAAGCAATGTAAATAATAAGAAATTACAAGGAAAAAAAGATTTAAAAAAAACTTTCAGTAGGCTAAATGTATTTTCGTTGCGGATGGCAAAAAAAGTCAGACATTATACCATTTAAAATAAAAACATTAATCGTGGCTTGATATTGAGTAAGAAAATGTTTTTATGAACCACACAAACCGGACAAAAAGATGTGCTGCAGGCACGAAACATACTGCCAATAGAAATACATTGCTTTTAAAATCGTTCTGTGTGACACGAAACAAATGAGAAAATCGTGTTGGTGAACACGAATCAATAGATTACATTTATTTCGTGACTATTACACGAAATGCCGTGAGACTGGTGTACCAACACACATCATTAGCCTGTAATCTGTTTACATCCCAATCAGATTAACTATGATTCTCTGCTAAAGTAGATCCACTCCATAGCAAATAGGAAATAGCTGATGGTTGCTCTCTTAATGCTCTTCATAAATAAATACAAAACACAGAAATGAAAGTAAAAATACTCTCTAATTGAATGGGAGATTTGTTAAAGGTGCTCATCATTGGATTAAAATGAATCAAGAGGATGATACCAATGATGTAATGCATGTGGACGTGGTAGCCCATGAATGAAGTGTAATTCACTGGTAGCCTACTGCTAATCATTTGTGAAGCACAATTAATGTTCCCATTGTTTTTCAGGATTTTCGAAACATAATTATCTTACAGTTCCTGCTGATGTGCAAAAAAGGTTTGTTTGCTAAGACCATAATTATGTTATTGTAGATGGTAATTTAGTTCCAAACAGAAACTAATTATCCTGTTGCAATGGGCTCAAACAATATATATTTGACAGTTTAAAAGCCTTTGTTTGACACGCTATATTGTCAAGATGTGAAAACACTAAAGACAAACAATAGACAGAAATAATAAGCAGACTAATTTGGATTTCTTTCTATTGAATATGGATTTGTCAGGATATTGTGCACACAGGATAATCATGTGTGCCAAAGCATTTATCTTTTACGCTTTTACTTTAAAAGCATTTATCTTTACTTATGCCAAAGCATTTATCTTTGTATCTTTACTTATGACAAAGCATTTATCTTTCATCTTTTAAGTTTATAAAATAAGGAGCTCCTAAAATTTCCCCACAGGCACTTAAACACTCAAGCGGCAAAGACAAAAATGTTCCTGCAAGTTTATTAACGGTCCCATGCCATGGCCATTTCTACTGATCATAATTCCATTGTTGAGGTATACTAGAATAGTTTTATATTGTGCAATTTCCAAACTCACATTGGTTTCTCATACAGCATCTCTGTATAGCATGTGTATTCACGCTCTGTCCTAAACGGCTTGTTGGAGCTCCTGCCCCCTGGCAACCAAATGTTTATTGAGATGGATAACCTTTCCCAAACACGTCTCAAGTCCTTTGAAGCTGATTAATACCTTGTACTAAAATTACCTCAGTTCTTGGCAACAACATCTAAGCATAGCACATTGCATTAACATTTTTCTGAGAATTAATTTGTAGTTATTACCAAACTCTTCACTTTCCTATACAGCTTACACATTGTGCAATAGTGTCTGAGTATATGTGTTATTATGTATAGGCATATTGACAGCGAACATTTACTAAATAGGTTTTTATATTTCCATATTTTCTGACTGCACAGAGGATGTAGTTGATAAATGGAGAGGCGGTGAACATGACCTTTGCCATCATGGTGCATGTTGCCCACCAGAGGGGGCTACTCACAGTAGACAACAGGGGCCTGTTTCTGGGAGTAAACCAGTCTATGGAGTAAACCCTGGCTCTGGTGCACAAATCCACAAAGGAGCATCTGAAGACCTCTGATGGCTCTCTGAGGATGTTTCTCCCCCCACAGGACTGGATGGGACATGCAGGTATAATAATATTCCACAAATCCTGTCTGTCAACATTCCCCCTTTAAACATAGTATAAAGAAAACAAACACAATTTCTCTGTTAAAAGAAATATGCAGATTATAATTGTTCTGTTCTTTTCAATGTATATCCCATTTTTTAAACATTTATTTTATACTATAAATGTATGTGGACACACAGTGGCGTTTTTATATGTACAAAAGTGGTGGGGCACAACAAACTTAGATGTCTATATATAAGCTTCTGAGGTTCATGGCTGGTGAGGCTCTGACTCTTCAGGTTTACAAATATTATATTTTGACCTAAATCAAAATATAATATTATTTTCAAAAGCTTTTTTTGTCTGATGCTTCAATTAATTTTAAACAGACAGTTCAACAAAAGGATACCCAAAAAATGTAATTTTATCATTTAAATATTGAATTGTTCTCTCTTAGTAAGATCCCATTTTCAATCAAATTGCAGTCTTACCTTGACATGAAGATGAAGTCCATTTGCCTATCCTTCTGGACAAAAATCTCTATTACTTTTTTGTAAAAGTCCTCCTTATGTTCTTGTAGTTTCAAAAGTCTATCATAAATCTGATCTAATCAATAGATTTATGATTCGAAAATTATAAAAGTAGGGTAGACATGTGGATATTATCCGGCTGAACAAAACGTGCATTTATCTAACAGGTTTGTTTCCCACAGATCTTATTTGGAGCTATTTTCTAAAATCCTATGGAGAAATATCATTGCTTTTTTGTGGAGGGAAGCCATGCGCAGTTTATTTCCGGGTTTTAGGACGCCTCACTGCAGCTCTCTCTCCTCCTCTTCACACACCACACTTTTCGCGGCACACGTACTTACAGCCAATCAGCTCTGAATTATGTGAGATGACGTATGGTGGGGATGGCAGCTCTATGCCCCTATGGTCATTATTTTTTTGCCACACACATTAAATAGGACAATACTCTGAGCATGCGCAGTGTAGTTTTTACAGTCACCATTGACTTAAACAGAGAGAGGGAGGGGCAGGATCGGGTTTTGTCCCACATGGCTCTAAACAGCTCAATAGGCACACACTGTAGACACTAATTAGAAGAACACAGACTAAAACAGCAATGTACAGACGAATCAGATGATTAAACATGATCTTAAAATATATTTTATATATATTTTAATTTATTTTTTGCATTTTTTTGTAATCATTACTTTTAATACTTTCTGCTGACACTAGGTGGGGCTGTGCCCCACCTGCCCCTAATGACCAGTCGCCACTGGGACACAGTATAATATAGTTATTAACATGTGTAAATGTGGCAAGATATAACAGTCCTTCTGTGGGCACCTATGGATTAAAATATGAATAAACACTTAAAATGTCAATATATTAATGTGCTTATCACTATATGATAGTGTCTTAACCATGTATTTTATGTTTGAATACTGATTTTAAATGTTGTATAGGCAAACATACATAAATAAATCATTACACATTTAACAAAAACTGTGAAGAAAAACACAAGATCTACAAACATTCAAAGGCAACTTTTAATATTTCTCACAAGATAAATTCAACATTGAGTACCAAGGGTTTGAGTTCAGTAATCTGAAACCAGTGCTTACATTCATCTAATCTAAACTGTAACAATAAGAACAGTAGCAACATCAGCCGAGAACGTTGTCTGTGTGAGCCACAGGAATGAGAAGGAGGAAGTCTAAATTGAGCTTACATGGTTCTTCATTAGTGGTTTACCCATAATGTGCCATACTAATTAACAACAGGAAGATTCAATCAAGTCAGTCGTAGGGACAGATTTTAATGAATTGCCACCACTATCACATGCTGACGTTTGTAACCTGTCCCATTGCAGGGTTCAGATGATTGATCTATTCCATTAAAAAAGGCTGATCTGGGTTCAGTCAAATGGCAATGTTAAAGGCCAGTGTGTGTTGCACTGTTAAGGCTCAATAGCTGGGACTGGTGTCACCATAAAGGCCATTGTGCAGTCCTTTAAAGCTTAATTCACCCATGACAGAAAAACTGAAGGTACATTAAATGTAGCTTCTGACCACATCAGCTAAGCTTTCTCCACCTGCTGTTTAAGACAGTGAGATGTAGTTGTAACCTCAGGACATCTTTAATAACGTCTTCAGTTCTCTCTCTTTTTTGTGTCAAACTACTGTTTCCAGTAGTACTGTCCTAGTTAAGTCATGGCTGATTGCTATCATGTGTTATTGCTTGTTACAACAGAAGAGAAAAACACCACTAACAGGTGCGTTAGCTACGCTGATAAAAACAGCTATTTATACCTTTTACATAAACATATTTTATATATCATTTTGGCAACACATTTTGGCAGTCATCACTTAGATCTACAATCATACTAGTCTGAAAATATGATGAATATTCAGTACAACTTTGGAAACCCCGCCCTCGGTGTGGAGCCCCAATGTGTTCAATATTACAAATAATTTAGAGGTCAGAAATTAAGACATTTCACCCGAAGCGAAAAATGTCAACCTATTAAACCCGGCAATAATGGAATCACCAAATTAATTAGGATTCATCCACTGGGCACCACCAATATTATCTTTAGAAATGTATTATCCATCGAGTAGTTGGTATACATATATATATAAAATGTTAACATTTTTTATTCTCACCCAACCTGGTGGGCTGACTGACCATTCCTAAACCAGTATATTAATAATGATTAATAACTTATAAATTCAAGTCACTTCTGTTAAATGTTGTTTCATTAATATTTATTTTCACATAATTGCAATTTCTACAATGACACCTTTTTATTTCAAATTATAACTTTTTATGATTGAGTTCTTCCTCTTTACAAAATTACTTATTTTTTCTATGGAATACATTTAAAGATGTAATATGATAACTCTGAATTAATGAGTAAGCTAATACTGTTAGCACTGGCTCTATATATTCCAGGTTTACAAGCCAACCTAGCTGGTTAGCATATGTAGCCATGTCGTGTTGAATAATAGTTAGTTGTCCTTGCACTGTGTGTGTTTGCTGCAGCGAGTCAGTATTAGTTTTAGCATTTCCGTTGCTCTAGCTAACGGGAGCTAGCTGGAGAACTGTTGTGGCTGTTAAGGCTGTATGGAGAATTGAGCGATTGGCTCAAGAGTTAAGGGGTTGTTTAACATTTGTGAATAAAGACGTTAGTGCTGATTTTGAAATAAAAATGTAATTGAGAAAAATGCAGTTATTAAGCAAAAACAAACTTTCAAAAAAGGGCACTTTGAAATAAAAAAAATCTGCACAGAAGAAAAAAATAAACACTTTAAAAACAAATAAATAAAACACTTTTAATACGAAAAATAATAATGATGAAATAACATTTAACATTGATTAGTTTTAATAATTTATTAAATTACTTAAGAATTCATTGATTTACTTGATTATATTATAATAATTTATTTCGTAATGCCTTTTTCTTTTCAGTACTGAACACTTTGGGGTTCCATTGTGACATCTTGGTGGCTCTTGAGTCTGAGAGGCTTCTTGAGTTTCCTTGTACTGACAAACCACCTTTCCTACTGCTTTCTAAAACACTTTGGCACTCTTCAGTTAATTCATAAAGCACCAAACACCAGTATTAACATCAACAACGTTTTGCATCACTGTCTACAACTCCTCAACACCAGGGTAACAGAAATGACTGTAAGGCACTTAAATCAATTAAAAAAGAGTACTACATTGACATTGTTTTAGACTACTTCATAAGGAGATCACATTGTTGAGACGTGATGCTATTCTGCAGGCACAACTTCAACCATTGCATAGTTTAACAAAAATGGAGGCTGTGCTGTAACAGTAATGGCAGGGAAGTATAAACAAAGGCTTACCTATGCAATGTGCTACAACTGTTGAACCCAAACTGCTGAAATGTACAATAACCGTACACCATAAAGAACCTACAATCACATATAATATTCTGTATGCATTTGAAAAGCCAAATACAATTGTTAATATGCTTAAATAAAACAAAATGTGAACAAACCATGTTTTAAATTACAGAGGTCATTCCAGTGTTTCTGACATGCATTTCATACAAAAACCCAAAGCAGTCTCCTTATACTCCTTGGCAATAAAAATGTTCACATCATGAAAAATAAATGTGGTGAAAGGTCACCGCAGTGGTGTAAAATAACAATAATTTAGCAAATGGATGGACAGTTAGAAAACCCAGCACTTGCATCAACACAGGTCGGAAGTATAAGCAGTATTATCAGCTGCTTTAGTCTGATCACTACAGACAAGAATACAATAAAGCGTAACTGATTAATCTTCTTCTCGCATTAATTATCTATCAAAATGGTATAGAATTATTTTCAAGTGAAATGTGCTTCTTGTGTGTGTGTCAGGGCTACAACAGCTCTTTTAGTTTAAATGTTTTGAGAATGCATTATCAAAAATAATACTTTTCTTAAATATTTGTTAAAGGTGGGGTAGGTAAGTTTCAGAAACCGGCTCGAGATACACTTTTTGTTATATTCCATGGAATGCTCTTAACATCCCGATAGCAATGAATATCTTAAGTGCTTTGACAAAAAATCTATAAAAAAAATTCATCTGTGGAAGCCGTAGTTCTGTAAAAAGTACATCCAATCCGTTTAGCCGGGCCGGCTAAACGGATTGGATTGCCGCCCTGTCTGTCAGCCTTCCATCTCGTGCACGCACAAATGTATCTCGTGCCCTCATTGGGCGTGCCGTCATTGGGCGTGCATTGCAGCAGTACTTCAATGACTCGCCAGCAACAGGCGGCCACTTTCACCAGTCTGCTGACGTCATGTGCGCGTTCATGTGTGTTGGAGGAGGTGCTCTGTAAGGAAGTCTGAAGGAAGGGGCGGATTATTTTCGGCTGTGTACTTTCTAATTTTAGTGCACTCGAGGCGATTTCTGAAACTTACCTACCCCACCTTTAAGTTTGAAGTATTCCGTGGTTTTGGCAGCGAGTAATGTATACTTTAGAAATATCTGGCACACCCTGCTGAGCCGTCTCTGGATAGTTAAGGATGCATCAGTGTGATACAAATAGATTTACTGGATTGTTGTGCATCCTGCTCATTAGTGAGCTTTTATTTATTATTATCTCATGTATTAAAAAAAATGGCTCTTTTTAAATGCCTTGTTATAAATACATGTTTTAAGGTGATTGTTTACATAAAGTCCTGTTTACGTTGATACATAAATAAGATACAATCTACAAATGATTATTATTTATAATTTCCAAGGAAGACATTTCAACTGGAAGACTGACAAAGACTCAGCTAACAGCCAAAAAATGTGCATAGCAATACAACATCGATGCATAACCATCTTAATAAGGCATTGGCACATTCAAGTTCAATCTAAGACACGAGGAGTGTAAAGCACTATAGTAATAAATAGTTTTCTTCTATTATTGCTAGTGATTTAAAAAGCAGTGTTCATCTCAAGACAAAATATCTACAACTCTGACCATGATGTATAACTTCCCTAGATTCGTTGGAATCAATAGAAATAAACATAATCTAGCCTCTATTCAAAGATGAATGCATATATATATATTTTAAATATAAAAACTTCTATTTTTGTAACTCATTGTCATCAAAGTTTTGATTAAAGCAAAAGTACTTCATAATCATTCTTTGAAATCAAGGTTGAGGGCTTGAAAAGACAAAGATATCACAAAAAACTAAAAAAAAAAAGAAATGGAAAAGATTAAAAACATGTAAACACTGTCGGGGGAGAAATAAACAAACAAATGACACGCACAGGAGGAAGCGTCTCCAGCAGAGTGTGTAAGCTGCAGACGGCAACACTTTGCAGCAGGGTGGAGAAGGTTGGAGATGCAGGTGTCCTCCAGTAGGGGGTGCTAACACACCTGATCATTCTCATCCATGCTCACACTGCTCTTACGGCTGCTGTCCTTGGAGGTGTCGGGGGAGACGGACGAGAGCAAAGGGTCCCCCCCTCTCACCGGGGACAGGGTGTCTTCCATGAGGATGTCGTTGAGTTTGGAGCCCAGCTTGCCGTGCACGCTGTAGGGACCTTCGGGGTAGTTGGAGTGGCCGTCGTTCAGCTCCAGGGTGCCGGGCGGCTCTGCAGTGCAGTCTGGGAGGTGCTGGTGGTTGGGGTGCAGCGTGTACAGCTCCTGGCAACAGTCCTCCAGAGAGCGCTCCTGCTTTATGGACCGGGCCGCCAGTTCAGACGAGCAGAGCGCCGAAGACGTGATGACCAGACCGTGAGCGCGCGCCTGCATCTCCAACTCCTGCAAACACATAGACTCACAGTTTAGTCAGTGAAGTGTGACAATCTCTGCCATAATATATTTCATATTTACACTTTACACAGGAAATAGTTTAGCTGAGGTGTACATTTAGTTCTAAACCCTCCCCTGACTATGACCGACTAAGCCATCTTTCTCTCCTTTCTCCCTTTTAAAAGCATGTTTTTCCCCCCTGATTTGGATGCTAAAGCTAGACGTTGCTTTACTACCACTCTTTACTCAAATTTAAAGACCCGATACAATTATCTTTATAGTTACTGCACCTTAAATGCACAATGTGATCATTCAATCGATTTCCGCTGAGCCGAATCCAACAGACCCTGATGCCTCCTGTCATGTGATCAATTAGTTACAAGAGTCTAAACAGACATCTGCTTCCTCTCATTCGTGGCCTTTGCTGTCTGAAATGGCGGCTCTGTTCCCTGAACCTTGACTTCTTTCATAAAAGGGTAACAGTTTTATTCTGACTGTCTCTTTTTCACACATATATGCAACACATATTGTAGTTTTACTTTTACTATCAAATAACCTTGCAAATAGCAGTGCGATAACCTCTATGATTGTACCTTCCGATCACTACACGTCATGAAGCTTTGTCTACCTGTATCCTCAACAGCAAATGACGATTAGCATGCTCCAGCTTCTTCTGGCGAGTCTCCACCTCTTTGGCCCTCTGCTGCTCCCGCTGTAGTCTCCTGATGTAGTCCACTGACGCCTTCAGGATCGTGCCTTTGTTCCAGCGCATGTCCCTGAAATCACAAAGGAGGCATTATCAGAGATGGGAACTAGTGGAGTACAAATACTTCGTTAATGTACCCAAGTACATTTTTCTGGTATCTTTACTCCACTATTTATTTTCTGATGACTTTTTACTTTTACTTCTTACATTTGAACACAAATACTTGTACTTTCTACTTCTACCATTTTCAAAACACGCTTGTTACTTTAGTTTTAATGTGTGTTTGGTGGCGTGATCATTATTATTTAGAGTCATTGCGTGCCTATTGATTTGAACACGATCCGTGTATCCATCATTTCCTGGTCTTCTCTAAAGAAGAGGGACCAATGAAAACCTTCATTGGCTAACAATGACGTTATTGTTCTATTAATATAATGGTGGTTATGGGTACTTTTTACTTAAGTACATTTTGAGGCCCATAATTCTTTACTTTTACTTGAGTAAAGAAGTTTAGTCAGTACTTTTACCAGAGCATTTGTAAACACTAGTATCTGTACTTCTACTTGAATAAAGTATGTGTACTTTTGCCATTTCTGGGCATTATGAGTCCATCCTACACACAGTCTCTTATATTCTTTAGATTTGATGTCAGACAATCGGCAATAAGCCATCTCTATTCAGAAAGAGAATCTGACAGAGACAGAGGAGGATAATGAGGAGGAGCAGAGCGGCTCCGGAGGTCAGAGAGGTGACCAGCAGTCAGAAGTCTGAGCTCTCTGCAGAGCTGAGAGCAGCATCATACATGTTTACAGGGGAGGTCAGAGAGTTCCCTGAAGAGTTGAAGGTTGCAGGGGAAGTTTTGCAGTGGTCAAATCGATCTTTACTATACTAACCGGGAACGATCTGCATCCAAAATCGATACTGAGGTGTGTAGGTTGAAGCAGTTGGAAGCCTTAAAGGCGGATACACATCTTTCTGTCTCTGATTATTATACGATTGAAGAATTCAAACGTATGCATTTATAGTTGTTTTTGAGATTGTTTATGCAAACAAGCCCATCTATCATTTGTTTTTACAATTATTCAGGTGTTCAGATTCAGATGTAAATGGAGGTCTCTTTGTAAAAGGAGGTCCCTGAGTTTGTGTGTGTGTAGGTATATGTGTGGGTGGAGCACACAGCTGGGGTTAAGCAAAACAACCGTGGGTGGAGAGACACAACAAAAGAGGCTGCTGGGATCTTCCCAGAGCCACAGGCAAGGTCAGAGGGCAGAGGGAGAGGAGAGTGAGCTTTAAGTGTCTACGCACACAGAAAGTATGATAAATATAGCCATAATCTGACCAATTTAATCATCATTTTGTGGGTATGGGTATTTTAGGTGTTCATTCCTTTAACCGTATTGTGGTTGATTTATCATTATGTCACTTGTATAACCAAATAAAGAAGTACAGTGTATAAAATAAGAAACTTACGGGTCATTGGATTTAGGAATTAAGGTTCCCAATTCCTTGATTCGATCGTTGATGTTAAACCGCCGTCTTCTCTCAACTAAAGGGAAAAAAACAGAGGAGAAAAGGTCTATGATAAGCTGTCGAATAACCATCTGAAAATATATTTTTATAAAGCAAATAAGCATATGACACTAACTACATCTATTAGTCCTTCACATTTACATTAACAGAGTTATAATTAAGAGCATTTGAAATTAAAACTCACTCTGATTATGGTTATCCTTCTTCTGCCTTTCCTTTGCCATCGCCCTAACTTCTGATTTAAGAAAAAAAAGGTTTGATTAATGATAATAGTTTTAATTCAAATATAATCAACTGTGCAGCGCAAGTATAACATGTGTGTTTAAAGCTAATGAGCCGTACGCACCCCCAGGGAAGCCTTCAGGACTTTGATAGTCGTCGTATGTTCCGCACGATCCAGATTTATCCAGCATGTGCATGAGGGCCGTGGATTGTGAAACTGTAATAAATGTTGTTTTCAGTATTAAAATGTGCAGAATGGATAGAAATACATTGAAAAACAGGTCAGTCATGCACACTTCCCACACAGAAAGTTATTTTAAAAACGCTTCATTATGGTGTGCGCTGAAAAGCAGAGCAACATGTGGGTTGTTCGAGCCATTATGTTCTCCATGCAAGAAAAGATTAATGGATATTAATGTATGTTTTCACAGATCTAAGATCTGTAGACAATATATTTTGATGACAGTAGCCCGTTGCTTAAAGGTCTCCTATTATGCTATTTTTAGGCATATATTATGGGTCTCAGATATTTAAAAATATATAAAAAACATGTCTGTGATGTGTTTTGCTCAAAATACCAAACAGATCATGCATTTTAGACATCCCTCATATCCCTCTGTTTCAGCCCTGTTAGAGGAGGGGGAGCTAATGCCTGCTCAGAATTCTACGAGATACAGCTAAATGTTGCTGTGATTAAATGCCATATCATGTTCCAAACCACATCAAGGATTATTTCTGAAACAGTATGGAGATCAAATGCTTCCTGCTTTTGTACACATACTCTCTCCAGTACAGGTTAGCTCTGAGTGTTAGCGATGCTTGCTAATGTCAACAAAGACCATATTACGTCCAAAACACGTCGGGCATTGTTTCAGATAGCAACGTTTCTGATAGTGCCGCTGGTCCACATCTCCGATATTACGTAATATCGGACGCAAATCTGGATCAGCTCCGTTTTTAGAGATTTGGATACGGAGGAAAATACTTTCTGACACTTTGTGAGTTCCCTTACACCGACCTGACACACACATTTATGTATAAAATAAATCAAAAAGTGCATTTTGCATGATAGGTCCCCTTTAAGTTTTTTTTCAAGAATTGCTTTGGCTGTGCTGCTTACCGGAGTATTCCCTTTTGACGTTGGGCAGGTTGGCGGGGCAGGAGTTGCTGATGGCCAGACCTTGCTGGGCCATTCCCTGATTACCATACAGGTCCATGAGGTTAGCATTCACAGGGATCTGAGGGGACACAGCAAAGACATTAAGCAAGGATCACCCCCCCCTCCTCCACTGTATAGATGCTAATCAGCATCACAAGATGAGCATGATGGGAAGGGTGGTGACAGAAGACAGGGCCATTGTGCAGTCAACTTTAACAGGTGTTGTTATAAGCAAATCAGTGTAATGACACTGTTTCAATAGGTCTACATTTTGGGAAATGTACCTATTTGCTTATTGACTTAAGATTGATTATTCTGTAATGTTTACAGCAATCAGCTGATTAGCTTAGCTTAGTTTAGCAACAAGACAGATAACAGGGACACTGGCTCTGTGCGAAAGAAAAACAAAATCTACCTTAGAGAATTTCTATAGCTCTCAATTTTACACACCAATTCAAAGTGTGACAATTATATATTTTTTAGGTTGGCGAGTGCAGTGATTTCCTTGAATCTTCGCTGGTAGCCTGACAACCTCAGAGTGACGAGAAGACTCCAGGAAGTGTTCTCCAAAATGTGAGACGCTTTCTTTGTTAATTTGAGCAAACAGCTAAAGATAGTTTGTCTTTACTTTCTGTTATTGCAGAGATGTCAATTCAGCATTCAAAGGACTGTAGCCAAAAGATTGAGATTTTGTTTTTTCACAAGTATCAGAGAATTTATTTGGATATATTTACCCCCAAAAACAAGATTGAGACGCCCTCATTAGGCGCATTCACACTGCGGTACTTTTCCCACAAAGGTTCATGTGAACTTAGTTCATGTGAACTCTTTTATCGCGTTCACACCAAAAAGAGCCGGTACTAAAATTAGTTCATGTGAACCTTTTTACCCCCTCGAAAGTCCCTGCTAGAGAGCAGGGACTTTCGAGCGGCTCTCTTGTGAGAAAAGAGCTATATTTCTGATTGGCTGGGCGGATTGCAAACCACGCCCCATAAAACTACCAAAAAGTTTTGTGAAGCCGCCATTTTATTATCCTCGCATTAGCATTATTAGCATTAGCCCAGCGCAGAAACGCAGAGAGACTAACTTATGGCAACACAAAATAAAACATGGGAGTGGTGGAGATGAGGAGGTGTCGGCGTTCTGGCGATTTACTCGGAAGGCTTCAGTAGAAGCGCCCAGCAGCTTCTACTGAAGCCAGTCCCCAACTCCGGGGACTTCCGGCCGGGGACTTTGGGCGGCAGTATATGCAGTGAAGTGGTTTGCGGCCTGCCAGTAAACCCAAAGCAGAAGAAGAACAAGTGACGTCAGCGGCTTCATTTGCCTAATCCACCCCCAGGGACTTTTTCCAGTGTGAACGCGATCTGTACTTAGTTCATGCGATCTGTACTTAGTTCATGCGAACTAAAGAGTTCATATGAACTAAGTTCACATGAACCTTTGTGGGAAAAGTACCGCAGTGTGAATGCGCCTATTGGTTGACCTTTCAACAGAGTGAAGTGCAGAGTCTGTATGAAAGCCACACACACACACACACACACACACACACACACACACACACACACACACACACACACACACACACACACACACACACACACACACACACACACACACACACACACACACACACACACACACACACACACACACACACACACACGCACACACACACACACACACACACACACACACACACACATACGTTAGCCATCTGAAGTCCTGGGTCCATCAGGCTGAGGATTTCATCACTGTAACTGGACTCCAGACTAATAATGTCATCAATGACATCATCCATCTATAAAAAGACAACATAAAAGGTCAAAAGACATACAGATAAGGCTGACTAAAGGAACAAAATACATATTCTGTGTGTCATAATGAGGAACACAGTGAGTCACAAGCAGTCACCTCTTTCTCGCAGTTAGTGTTGAGGGTCAGTAGGGCCATGGGGCTGTTGGGGGCGCTGTTGCCCGGCCCTGGCGGCATGCCCCCGTGGTCCGAGGACTGGTTGTGGCAGGGCAGGCTCAACACCTGAGAGCCGAGCTTCCCCAAGTAGCGCTTCACCTGCTGCTGCTGCGAGCGCTGGATGTGGTACTTGGTGGGGTTCTCCAGGTGAGTCTGGACCTATAGGGGGGGGAGGAGGGAAAGTGGCAAACAGGAAGAGATATGTTATTTACAGAGAAGATAAGATAAGAAGTACTTTATTGATCAGAAGTGTCCAAACTGCAGCCCGGGGGCCATTTTGAATTGGCCCGCAGCAAATTCTAAAAGTATAATGGAATAAGGCCCACACATGAAACTTGTGCTTTTCCTATATTGTGCTTCTTAAATATATATATATAACACAGTATTAATGTTTTAAGAATCCCAATTTTCAAATAAATTCTGTCAAATAAAGTTGAAAACATTTTCAACACATCTTAGTTGATAAAAAAAGTGCAATAACTGATTTACATAACAAGCTTGAAATACACCCTTCCTATTTCTGTTTTAAGGAATGAGCTGCCACCAAAAACAATGAAACCCTATGGAAAGCTGTGATGTAGGCATGTATTGTCTCAAAGCATATTCAAGTATCAAGCATAATTTACCAACATTTGATTAATTTTGTTAACTTATAACTTAACTTATGAGGCAATATACCTGAGGGGCCCAGCCTTTGTATGTTTTTCTGTATGTGGCCCTCAGTGATAAAAGTGTGGACACCCCTGTTATTGATACCAATTTGGGAAATGTTTGTGTTGCAGCAGCATAAAAAGACACGGCATTGTACAATACAAATTAAAAGAAATAAACAAGAAAGTAGAAAATATACATGTTGAATTACAAATGTACAGTAACAAAAAATATATATATATATAATATATAGATATTCAGTTTGGTTACAGATGCAACATGAGAAATACATGTTTTTGTCTTCGTATGCTTTCCTTAGTTTAAAAAGTCTAAACCTGTTTAGATATATAGAGAATAAAAAGGATAAATATACCTCAAAGTCTGTCTCTAGTATTGCACCACTAACTCCAATATTAAAATAGACTTGGCACGGAGATCAAATCCGGAGATGCATTATTCATTTTTCTTTTGAGACGCTTTCAAGTGATGTTATCTCAAAACAGTGTCAGTACAAAACCATTTCTACATTTTTTTACGTATTCATATAGTCCACATAATTTAAGTGACAAAAATAACACGCACACCCATCTCTGCACTTCCCCGGTTATAGATACATTTGATTTCTGAGGATCATTAAGTCCCACGCAGCATTACAGATCCAGAAAAGCGAAAACAAACTTCAGAGAGTGTTTGTCAGACTGTCACACATTTTAAATGGAGCAGTGCTGCTGCATCCCAGATGAGTCTATATTTAAACCAGCTGTCTATTGCGTGAATCTCTAATTTATGAGAAAACAACAGTAAAAAGTTCATCAATAAATATAGATACATAATAACTGTATAAACATGCATCAGCACTGACACTGTTTTTAAGATTAAGTCACATACTGTCATGTTATTTTTCACTTATAATAAAAGAAAATACCACAAAAAAAGATGATTGTTGATTGTAAACATACCTCATAAGGTTGGTATCCGAGCAGCTCAAGCATCATTTTAAGTAAAGTGATCCTTCCTATTTAAAAACTCCTCTGTTTAACTTGCTATCTATTTCCTAACTATCTAACTTCTATCTAGACTAAGAAGTTCTGTAGCTGCTTCCCTCTCGCCTGCACAGGAAGACTAAGCCTTGCTGAGGAGAGGCACCACCAGCTCATCTTTTAAAGACAAGAAAGGTCATTAGTTATGCATATCAGGGAGGCACAATGAGCTTTTTCAAATGTGTGTTGTTTTATGTAAAATCTGAATTTATCACTTGATGTCAGGATGTGCTGCTAACAGTTAGTGCCTTTGTTTTGCGAGGCCACCTCTATTACTGAAACTTGCCTGGGGCTGTTGCTTTGCCGCAGCCACTTTTTTTTAACCCTGTGGATGCTAGGCAGTTCAACACAGCCAAAAATAACAACGTTTTTGTCTGCAGTAGCTCGCCTCTAAATGTAATTTCTAATCAGGAACAACAGGCATAAACGTCTCAAAGCCAACAAATAAGAGGCTACTTTTATTTTTAGGTTTATGTATTTGTTCTGCTTAAGCTTCGAGTATTTGGGTTTATTAACAGAGCTGACGAGGTCACAGGCTCTTGAAAAACTCTAAGCTACCGCTGACACTTCCTCTGCTTCTGTGAAAACCCTATTGGACTGCACTCTACAGATGTGGTTATTATATCTCATGGAGCCTGAGAAAAAAGAAAAAGAAATGCTTTGACACATCTATTTCTGAGCATGGATACTCAATATGTGTGAGAACTGACTGATCAAGATAATAATGTGACTCAAAACAAGTCCAAATGTGCGCTTAGGGCTGATCAATATATCAATATTATATAGAAGTTGTGATATGGACAGCATATGGTCTTACATTTCGGATAGTATAATATGTTTTCCTTTTACAGTAAAATTATGCATTTCTCTTATCTCACTCAACTGTTACAGAGGTTTTATAATATGTTATTCAATTAGCCATTGTCTCCAAATGTCATTGTGTAAATATTTTGTGATGGCACCAAACAACAACCATACAATATCGTCTCAATATCAATATTGGTCAGAAATATTGTAATTTCTCTATATTGCACGTTTGTAATGGTGCATCTGTTTATCCTTTAGAAAGTGTATGACCTGTCACACCTGACATCTCTTTGATTGTACCTCTCATATGAATACATATTAGGACTAGTCAGGTCAAGCCAGATTATCCGTTATCCGTTTGTGACTATTGCATTTTTCCACCTCTCATCAGAACAGAGAGTCTTTCACAGTCCCTTCTCCATGCTCAGAGACAGTATCATTGTTCTGCAGGGGGATACTCATGTGAGAGGTGCGTTGACATTTATCACCCAGGTATGACGTCATTACAGGGTTGTAAAGTTGACACCGCTGAAGGGGACATATTTACAGCACGTCACCCTCTATTGAAAAGAACCATGTCACGCTTTGGGCTCGTTTGAAACAATGAGAGTCTTTAATGTTGCTCACTACAACCCTTTAGTCCTTACTTTGTTCTCGTTATGGTGCATAACTCCTCTGTATTCTTAATGATGATTATATTTCAAGGATAATTTCCATGGTTCCAATAAAGCAGCTCCTCTGTAAAGCCAGTCACCACTGGCACGCAGGAATACTTTTAATACAAAATGATTTGCTTCTTACATTGTGGACCACCTTGGCGCTAAACCTCAAAATAGACCTAGGCTGCAGAGTATTTCAAAACCTAATCCTGATGGATAATACTTAAGCCATAAATAAGCAATCCAATTATTTGCATTCACATGTTTGGCTAAACAAACAGTGACTAGTTGATTACTACTAAACTATACACTACATTACGACTGCATTTGGTTGGAATTATCTGGAACAAAAGTTGGCACAATACCCAATTTCAATTTAGATTGCTCTCTCATATGTTTTTTGTTGTTGTTGTTGGTATTATCTTTTCTGTTAATCATTTGGTCCATAAAATGACGGGGGAAAAGTTGTTATGTAGTGAGAACATATATTAGGAGATAAAGAAAGCAGGTCATCGTCACACTTGACCAAATGGAAACATGCAATATTCAATCACTTCAACATATTGTTAAATACCCAAATAGACTGAATAAGAGGAATTGAAAAGGTTTTATATTATACTTTTAAGTCTAGACTGAATACAAAATAGGGATATAAAGTGTTGATTGTGGATTATTTTAATGTTAATTACCTGTTAGTTTTGAGCCATGACCACACAAGGCAATTATTCCCCTTTTAGTCAAAGTGGCATGTTTTAATTTGCAGTCAGCTGCTATCATCATAAAAAAATACAAGTTAGTGGAAAGCATACAAACAGGAAATACTTTATCTTGTCTGTCATCAGTTAGTTCCCGCCATGGTTCCAACACTCGAGGTGTTTCCTATTGACCTCCAGGATTACTGAGTATTCTGTCCGACTCCGAGTGGGAACAATACTTTATTATTTAGCATCTGCTTGTGAGGAAAAGAGTAACCAGCAACATCAACTTTCCTGGTTTGACTCTGAAAACTTGCCAAAAACTGCATCTGACTTTGAAGACTTAAAGCAGGGGCATCCAAACTTTTTTCACGAGGGCCACATACAGTACATAACAATATACGAAGGGCTGGGCCACTCACTAGAGCAGGGGTGCCCAACCTTTTTTGAACCGAGAGCTACTTTTAAAGTTGCCAGTCTGCCGAGATCTACCAGTCCAAATAGAGAGGCGTAGCCATTACTGACAGCCTGCTACCAGATAAATACACACTTCTTCTTGTATAAATCTGACCTTTGTACGATTAATACTCCATAAAATACTGCAGATCCTTTATCTTACCTCTTTCTAATCTACACACATACAAGTATTTAACTGAAGTTACACAACAGTGTTGTTGATACAGAGTTGGAGTTTATTCACACGTCACTACAGTGGGTAATGTTTTCAAGAAACATTGAACAGTGCTGCCACATATGACACAGGAACAAAAGAAAAGACTCTGAACCCTTTCTTTGTCCTTATATAAAATTAGTGTTGCTACAAAAGTATAAATTAGGCTTACTAATAAGACAACTCAGATCTGAATCTACACAGGAATCTGCTGCCAAAGTGCAATAAAAAAGACTAAATGAATAGAATCAAACCCTTTTTTTGTTGCATTTTAGTAGAGTATAAAAATAAATGCATTTAAAATAGGATGCAAGCAACACTAGTTTCTTAACCTGAATTGATAATAGACTATAATCAATTTAAGTTTGCATTCTTATACCATTTTGTACAATAATTATAATTAATAAGTTCAAACAAACTAAAACTTACAGCTGATTAATAACGGTATATATAACTTGAGTTTTTATCATATCAAAAACCTGTTGAAATGCTACTGTTATTTTTATTACGCATCGGCAGCCTCCAGGAAAGCTTCTTTCACAACTTCGCCATCTTTGAAAGACTTCATGTGTTTCGCAAGAACGTGACTGACACGATAAGATGCTCTGGTAGCAGCCTTGCTCTTGTTGTTGGGCCTGGTGAAAATGGACTGCTGTGCATTTAGCTGTCCTTTCAGGCCCCTCCCCTTTTGGAGCGTAGGGCAGAATTAGGAAGGAATTCCGTCTCGTAGCGTTTGTGCACTGTTTTGAAATGCCGCTCCTAAATTACCCTTCTTCGATAAAGCCACGCTCGCATTGCAGATGAGACAGATGGACTTTGAATTGGAATAGATACAAAAATAATCATCCTCCCACTCGGAGTGAGAATTATATATGTTTTGCTTGTGTGCGGACTGTCACTCCTGTTGACACGGACAACATTAGCGAACTAGTGCACTGCCCACCAGCCGCGCCCCGACACAGTCACGCCGGCCAATCACAAAGCTTTGATGCGTTCAAGTGCATTATTCTGGCACAGGAAGATTATGTTATAGGACATTAACGATAAAACAGAATATTGTTGTTCTATTTTTAGACACATCTCGCGATCGACTGGGAATCTCCCCGCGATCGACCGGTTGATCGCGATCGACTGGTTGGGCACCCCTGCACTAGAGGTATACTGCCTCATAAGTTAAGTGATAAATCTTCCAAATCAATCAAATGTAGGTAAAGTATGCTTGATACTTGAATATGCTTTAAGAAAACAAACAGCCTATCACAGCTCTCCATAGGGTTTCATTATTTTGTTAGCAGCTCATTCCTTAACACAGAAACCTCAGATTTCTTATAACAAGAGGAAATATGAAGGGTATATTTGAAGCTTGTTATGTAAATAAGTCATTGGGCTTTTTTCTTATCATCTTAGATTTGTTAGAAATTGCTTTCAACTTTAATTGACTGAATGTATTTGAAACATTTGGCTTAACTCATGAATATTACTGTGTAATATATGTTTGCATATATATTTGAGAAGTACAATATGAGACAAGCACAAGTTTCAGTTGTGGGCCAAATTTCATTATATTTTTTGAATTTGCTAAGGGCCGATTCAAAATGGCCCAAACAACAAAATAGTTTTGACACCCCTCGCTTAAAGGCTCACCTCACGTCCTGCCTTGGTAAACTGGTTAATTATGAGAAGTTAATCAATGAATTAATACAAAAAAAGAGATGTGCAAACTCAGGTCTTCTTGGAAACTTGGAGTAATATTTTTTCCTGGTTCTTTTCTTCGCAGTTTTGTGAAATACTGGTTAACTTTCTTTGGAAACCACTCCGTAGTAAATCCATTCAGCCATAACCAGGCTCTGAACATGTGAGCTAAACATAGGTAATAGGCAAATGTTATATAGTTATATTTTGAATCCTAAAGCATTTTTTATTCATTTGACTGTATTTATTTACCCCACTCTGGCCACTTTGGGTTGTTTTGTACTTTATTTGATCTATTTATGACACCACTTATCACAAGAGGAATATTGAAAGTGTAATGCTTGTGACCTTAAACACCACAGACATTTAGACATTCAAAGATTAGGGACGTTGCATTTCTTTTTTTTTTAGCAGATGTGTTTTTCATACTTTACTATTTTATAAATGATTAAACAACACTGTGCCATTTATCTTATGACCTGTTGTCAACCCATGCTATGAGGAACATTTACTCTTTCATTTCAACTTTGTTTGTGTGGATTTACAGAAGAAATTCACAAATCCGCACAATGGATAGCTGTTCATATCTAAACATTGAAAATGATTACAATGTACAAAGGATTACTTCAGGAGCCCAATACAACAGTCAATCTCTTCTCTCAGTAAGACTAGACACAAATATGTCCTTAAGGGCATTTTGTTCACAAGACAAAGCAAAAGGTGTCTCAATAAAAGAAAGACATACAAGTTTGTCTCCTAATCTACATGATGTCCTGACTGAGAAGGTTATGTTTGAAATGATTCAGAGTTAAATGGATCAGTCCTTTAACCAAAAGAAACATATCTATTGATGCTAAGCGATGGTTAATTGAAGTTAAGGCTTAAGGACATTCAAAGGGGATTATTAAATATGTTTTTTCAATATTGAGCGATTAATAGAGAACGCTTCACTAGTTACGCAATTATAAAAAAGTGGTTAAAAATCATAAATTGATTCAGTATTTCATATTTTTTCTTTGCTGGTTAAAGTCTCTTAAAGACTTTTATTTATTTTAAGACAGTTAATGAGTTTTTTTTTTAAACAAAACCAGCAGTTTTAATACATGCACCTTGGGTTCTTTACATGTTTCACTATTTTCTGACTGTATAGACCAAATTATGAATTAATTAGGCCATAAATAATGAGCAGATCCATTATGAAAATATCGTTAATCACGGTCCTAAAATGTGTATGTCTATAATAAACTAAATAGTCAATCTCTGACATTGACTTAACCAGCTGCATTTATCTTTATCCCTACATTCAAATGAGCACAAGTGGTTTCTCAAGCTTGTTTTTGTCCCGAGGGATCTCCTAAATGATCACTCATTATTAGATGATCTCACTGCTCTGAGTTTGTTATCGCCCCGGGGGGCCGCAGACCTCGGGGTGGAACATCCTGGCCTTGTCGATACATACTGTAGCTTTTGTGAGTATAACTTGGTCTTAGAGAGAACAATTATGAGTTCAAAGACCCCGGCCAGTGTAAAAGGGTCCTTTTCATGGTGTATTTAAGAGTGGACACATCTGCACAGACTAGACTACTACAGGGTCTTTGTCACTGAACATACCGTATGTATAAGGAGTCTAAACATGCTGCTGTGTGTGTGTATAGCCACTGGTTTAACTCCTAGATACATCTCTTATCATCCAGTTCTTCAGCTTGTTTAATAGCCAATAGGCAGATTAATGGATTATCGAGAGATCTTAGCGCCAGCAGGTCTTGAACTTTACTTTGCCCAACTTCACTAAATGTACTTGTTCGAAAATACACTGTTTGGAAATGTGACATTCACTGCTAACGCACAGCAACTGCAGCCATAGCAAACAAGAAAGCTTGTTGTTTACCAGCTTCCTTTAGCCTTCCACAGCCCCGAGGGCAGCGTCTACTTAACCCTCAAAAAGAGTCCGAAACACGCTGCAAAAACACACACAAAGCAGACTGCTGTGCTGCGAGAAGACGCAGGGTGAGAGCTCACAAACACTGATCTGTGTTTTTTTTTTTGTATTTGCATGCTTTGGGCATTCCATGATGGTCCGACCAGGATACATTAACAAGAATGCCCCCATTTGCTACGCGGGCTAGAAGAATAGGCCACTTTGTTTCACAGTTAAGCTGCTAACATGCTCTGTGGAAGCTGCAGACAACGACTGTGATGCTAATGTGAGCAGCAACATCACAGCAACCTGCTGTCTGCTGCAGCACCTGACGTATTGTCAAGCTATTGTGCAAAAAACACAGCTAATTACCAACGGAGCATAAACCTTGTGTCCTTAAATGATACATGTTGTGGTACAATTAGCATAGATGCGAAGGAAATAGGGTTTGACCATGTGGTTTGCTGGTTTACGGCTGTTGTATAACTAATAATACATAAAAAATGACTGACTAAATTACCAAATTAAACAATATTAGCTTATTTAAAAAAGCAATGCAAGTAACATTTTACTGTATGGTACATTTCAGAAAATGATTGCACTACACTACTGTATGCACACTAAATATGTTAAAAATATAAAGTATAATTTTTTTTAAATCACAGATAACGACTTTTCTCTCAAGTCTCATGGCATTAACTCACAAATGCAGCTAAATGAGATATCTGTGGGGTATCTTTGTATACTCTCTGATGTGTACTGGTCACGAGCTACCCCGATGGTATAATCCAAATGAAATGTTGGACAACGGTAGAAGAGTACTTTGTTCTTTTTGTGGCACTCATGTGAAAAATAAATCATTTTTTAACCCTTTTAGGAAGTTATCCTACATAAATTTCAAAGCAGTGTTTTTTTCCCTCTCTCTTAAATATGCCGTGGAATGGAGGCAGTGGGGGCTAATTACGAGCATTCTTCACTGAATTAGCGTTCGGTGTGTGGTAAGGCTGTGCTCGCCTTCGTCTTGATCCCTTAACTGATCCCTTACTTAGTCTCCAAAAGGTCAGAGGTCACTTGGTTAATTAAGGGTCCAATCAGTCTGTAGATAAACTCATCTGAGCTTAATGTTTGCACTTTTTTAAAGTTCCAGCAGCTCCGCCTGGTACCCCTGAGCTGTCCGTGCTAATCTACCCACAGACAGGGGAGTAGGTTAACCCAGCTCAACAGCGCCAAGCTTCAACGGCCTTTTCATTTCAAGGCCTTCAGTCAATGAAGAATGTCTGTAAGCTCTCGCTAAAGCAGAGAAATTACTCTAACTTGGTGTATTGTACACAGGGCGAGGGTGCGGGGGCCTAAACCTCTCAAAGAGCAGTAGATGTATGCTTCAGAAGCAGAGCAATGTTTTCAATGGAGATACTGTATTTGTCCTTCTCTGCTGGCCCATGCTGCACACATCCAGGGTGATGAAAGAGGGGCTGAGCAAGCAACCATGAAATCTGGTTGTGTTGTGGATCAACAGAGATTACTCACTTTATCAGTGCTTTGTTTGACTCTTAATGTGCGGCTAAACAATTACAACTTTGATGTATACTCTAATTAATTGAGCAGCAATGTGTTATATACCTGATCCCCAAAGAAGTCATTATTCACTGACAAGAAACGTTTAGCTGTGGTATGAAAGTCAGATTTTTGCACCAAGTATTTCAAATTTGTAGCAAAAGACAAAAATCCCCTTAAGTGTCATATATTTTTCCAAAATGAAAAACCTTGCATCCATGATTACACAGCTTTTTGAAAATAATGGTAGTGGAAATCAATGCAAAAACTGAAAGGTTCATTTGTCTCTTTCTTAGAAAATGGAAAACTCACAGGAGGTAAACACATGCACACCACAATATACGTGTGAGCATGTGTTCTCAAAACAAACGTCCTAAACATTTCCATTACATTTGTAGTAATGTAAAAACCAACTGCTCCAAAAAGGTACAAAACTGAATTTAAAGCAATTCACTTGAAAGTTTTGTCACTAACCCCTGCAAAAGAAACCAAACAAAAACTTGTTTGTGCAAATTACACACGTTTTTTATATCGATAAGCACTCAATTACATGAAAATCTACTATGCAGGTCAAAAAGATCAATCAATCAATCAATGTTTATTTATATAGCCCAATATCACAAATGTTACATTTGTCTCAGTGGACTTCACAGTTTGTACAGAATATCAGTATGACAATACGACACCCTCTGTCCTTAGACCCTCACATCGTACAAGGAAAAACTTCCGGAAAAAGATGTGACCGTAAAGCAGCAATAACACAGAAATCTGTATCCACATGTTCACCGCCACACAACACATTTGTATCGAAGGATTATAAACTCTCAGAAAACACTTAAATAGTAGAAAAACTTACCAGACTGCCTTTGTAAAAATTATCCCTCAAACAAAACAGTGTCTACTCGTACAGAAAATCTCCACAGTCTCCTGTCCCTCGGACTGTGAGGGAATCAAAGCTATGAAAAGATGTGAATCTAGCTGAGCAAATAGGATTAAAGATGGCTAAATCCAAATGGCTGGAAGCACAGCATGCATTAAAGAGGAATTCTCTCAGGAAAGATAATCCCCATATACGCATTTTAACACACTTCACTCACTCCTGAGTTTTTTTACACACAGTCATAGTAAAACCACTATAGCCTGACTGTCCACACACATACACACACACACACACACACACACACACACACACACACACACACACACACACACACACACACACACACACACACACACACACACACACACACACACACACACACAGCATCTAATAATACAGCGCTGCCTGGTCCATACAGACTGTAACCATGACACACGCAACTTCTCATTCCAGACGTGGAAACTTTACACTGTATTCAATGTGTCAGCGTGCTAATCATACATGCTGACATATATTATTTTCCTACCAATGTTTTTTTTACCTTGAGCACCTCCATTGGCACCTGGGCAGCAGGCGGCAGACTGGCAGGGACGCTGACGTTGATGGCAGGGGTCTGTGCCGCTGTGGTTTGTGGGTAATGGCAGGCCTCTTGTTTCTGCTGCTCCCGCCACTCCTGCTCCTGAAGCTGCTCCCGCATCAGCTGCTGCCGCAACAGGATGCGTGATGTCATGGCGGAGGAGCTCAGCGGGGGCTTGGAGGAGCCGTGCTGCTCCGAAGGGCTGCCGCAGAAAAGAAAAAAAAGATGCCAGATGAATGAGCAGAGACAGCGAGCGATGTGGAGATAGTGATAACACAGAGAGGGTAGAGAGGGGTCAGACAGGGAAGGAGAGGTCAAGCAAAAGAGACGAGAGAGGAGGAAGATCAGAGAGCAGCAGAGGTAGAAGAAGATGAAGGGAGAGCAGATGGAATAAAAGGTTAATATGAGCGAAGGGCAGAGATCAAAAGGAACATCTTAACTGTAGAGCTGCAGAGATTTGATGATTCATTGTTTTGATTTGCTAAGATAATGAGCGAGCGTATATTCAGACTGTTAATCGGGACAGGGATTTGAAAAGCACTAATGTCAAACTTTTGCAGGTTCCAGCCTGTCATGATGTTTTTGAATATTGATTTGAGAAAAACAAGCACTTAGAAGACATAGCTATGGCCCTAGGAAATGTTGATGGTTTTTTGTTTGCTATCTATTGACATTTAATGTATTATCAAGAACATAATTGGTAGATTAGGCCCTGTTTTTATGCAACTTCCAAGATATAGACATAGTACAATTAAACCACTCAGCATTAATTAAAATGCTATTTTCAACAGATAAACTTTCTGATTCTGAATCAGAAGCAGAAACAGGTTTATCGCCAAGTGGGTTAACACATACGAGGATTTTTCCTTGGTGTACATGGTGCATACATAAACACAGTTAAAGAAGATATAAAGTAAACAAAACAACAAAACAATGAAATAAAAACAATTGAAACCTATTATAAGTTAAGATATGGGCAATTATTTACATGAAATCTGGATATACTATAAAACTACGTGCAGTATACTATTGCAAAGTACTTCGAATAATACAATAAAATAAAATATGTACAGTATTGTTATGGAAAGTGGATGAGAGTATACAAATGTGCAACATATTTGGAGGGTTGTGCAGAACTGGCAATACTTAGATTAAATAAATAAAAACAAGAAATATTACATAGTGTGCATTGATGTAATGTCATGAAGATGTTTGAGAGCTCCTAGTACATTAGAGGAATTAAACCTCAACAGAAAAGAGGAACAGGTTTCATAAAAGGTTGCTTCAGTTTTCCCACTCTCTTAAATTTAGACGGCTGCTCCCCAGACAGAGTCCTAAAATAGAGAGGCTCTGCTGAAGCAGAAGTTGCCGGGATGAAGCCTTCATCGAGTGAGCGATCCTTTGGACAAATCTCAGTAAAACGTCTGGCCAATCCAGCTGTGCAGTAATCGCACTAATTAGCCAGTGGAGTCAAACACAGCTTCGGTCTGCAGCGTATTCACTGGGTGTTGAACCCTCAGCATACCATCATTCTCCCCCCAGTGCTGCACATAATCTCATTGTCTGATTCCACGCCCACTGAACCCTGCACAAGAGCGAAAACACGCTACGGTGTAACAAAACGCCACATTTTCAGACTATTATCTACAGTCAAATCAGATTAGGTATTGTCCTTTAGCAGAGACATCTCTCATTCACTCCTGAAGACAATGCTGATACAGATACATTGATTATTGATCCTCGATAAATCAATTAACAAGTAGTTTTAATGAGGGCGTTACAGCAGAACAAACACTGGGGTTTTGTCTCTAAAAGTCCTGCAGCAGTTTGGGACCCTCAAATGTTTTTGTGTCAAGTGTCTTTGTACTTCCCCCGCTATAGAGAATCAGGTTTAGTGATTATATTTATAATTCCTTTGTCTGTGTGACTTTAGGCGATTGTGTTTCCTTTCATCCCCTAAGTTTCAAACTAAAGTGACTGGATCTAATGTCAGCTTTTTAGTTTCCAGAAATCCTTTGATTTGTTTCTTTAATCTGTTTCAGTGTTTGAATTTTACACAACAGTAGTTTAATTTCCTTTGCCCCCACACGTGTAGCTAGAACAAACATAAAAAGTGAATTTCTTTCAAAAAGCCCACATTTTTTAAATGCAAAATATGATGAGATACGATATTTACTACATTACTTCCTTAATTACTTTTAATGTGGAAAAGTAACATTTTGGGATACTTTAACTTGGAGTATGTCATTTCATTCTTATACGTCTATATTCAAATACAAATCAGAGGTAAATAAAGAAATGATTATTAATGCAAAATAAAATGAACAATACAATTATGATGTATTATTAAACTGAATAAAACTGTTTCCGGCCAGTTTAAAAAGTAGTTGGAATATTTCCACCTTGACTAGCAGTGATTACAGTTATTTACAGCTAAATGCATCAATAATAATAATAATGCAATATTATAACATATATTTCTGAAATAATGTCTACTTTTACAAACTCTGATATTCACTATAATTAAAGCTTAACCCAGTGTAATGTCAATTAATGCTAGACGCTGTTAGAACACAAGTCATTGGATTACACAGGATGTAATTTGTCATAAACCAAGGCAATGGCAAATATAAATCAGTGAGCTGCTTTAAGCGCTGGAGGAAAAGTGAGGAGTTCATCAAAGTTATTAGGATTCATAGTGTCGGAATAACAATATGCCTCTACCAAATGATGTGCCAATAGATCACGAAGATGTTGAGATATTTCACTAGATAAGTTAAAACTTTAAGTGCTGGTGGCGCTAGACAAAATGTCAAGGATCACCAAATATATTATGAATTATTATGTGGGCACAATGGATATCTACCATACGCAAGACTTAGATTTTACAGTTATAATATGAACTTGCCAGTGCTCTCTGGTGGATCAAATATGTAATAGTATCACTGTTTTCCCTTTCCAGTAGTTCTTTCCAATTCTCTCCCACACACACACACACACACACACACACACACACACGCACACACACACACACACACACACACACACACACACACACACACAGTCAATCAGATAATCAGAAATGTATTAAAGGATATCATGAGGCGCTACAACTCTCAATAAATCTTTGCTATATTGTAAACTTTGTGACATCTATTTTTAAATGGAGACGAACGGCCTGATTGATAAACATGGCTGATGTTACCTGCTTATCAGAGATTTATTGATTTGTATTACAGCTGATTTCATGGCAAGAAATTCCAGACACAAATATAATTAAAGAGGACATATTCTGCTCAGTTTTAGGTTCATATTTGGATTTGGTGCCTCTACTGTGACATATTTCCATGCTTTCATCTTAAAAAAGGTATTTATTTGTCTCATACTGCCTGTGCTGCAGCACCCCTTTTCACCCTCTTTCTGAAACTAGAGACAAGTCTGCTCTGATTGGTTAGCTGGCCGGCTCTGTTGTGATGTCCCGCCCCTTAGCCTATCACGTACAATGTATTGGAGTGCTAGCCAATAGAAGAACGAGTGTGTGTGTGTGTGTGTGTGTGTGTGTGTGTGTGTGTGTGTGTGTGTGTGTGTGTGTGTGTGTGTGTGTGTGTGTGTGTGTGTGTGTGTGTGTGTGTGTGTGTGTGTGTGTGTGTGTGTGTGTGTGTGTGTGTGCGTGTGTGTGTGTGTGCATGAATGACCAGAAGCCTGTCTACAAAGTAAAGCTCCACTTCCCTCTCTCTGTTACTTCCTTTCGACTGTTTGGTGGCTTTTTGCCAAAGTGACCACTGAAACACATAAAAAGCTCTTTTGTCCCTTTAAAAAAAATGTTTCTCGCGTGTGTGTGTGTTCACTCCTCTCATGTTTGTGTATCTCAAAGGAGAAAAAAAAAATAACAATGGCAGTACAGTGCTGAAGAGCCCCACCCACCCAACCCATGATTCCTCTGATTCGGCTCACTACAGCACTCCATCACACTCCATTATTAGCCAACTGTCAGAGCTGAGGCTTTGATGAAGGTATTACTGCCCAACAGCACTCAGGGAGACGAAGAAGCTTTGCATCCTGAGTGAGGAGAGGCTAAAACACAACGTTTAATGTAGAGAAAGACGTCTGATCTCTGTCCAAACTCTGAGCTGGTGGAAAAATAAAGTACAGAACAGACACCACTTATACTGCTGCTGGTAACTGACTGGAGCTAATAGCACTGCCTAATGGACACTAATGGTGCAACAACAACTTCCTCTAAAAACTAATGGCATGGCAAATTAAAACCATGTATTTACTGTTAGAAAAATCATTTTCCAACTCTTCTGTGATTATCCATTCAAAAAAGAGAGGGTATCAAAGTGACACAAAATCTGTATTGGTTCTCAAAATCAATGACAAATGTAAACAATGTCTTAATTTAACAAACAACTAAAAATGATGATGATTATTAACCAGGACCAGCTTAAGCACCAGAAACAGAAAGCTCACTGCACGCAGAGAAATCTGCTGAAGCTGTTATCGTATTTACTTTACATAGTTCTCTGCGAACTGTACATGTTGTGTACATATACTAATACAAAGTCATGCAAGCATGCAGAGACGCCATACTCACAAAGGGTCAAATGAGCAGGGTCTGTGCACTTGCACTCCTACAGCCTCCATATTTATTTATTTCTTTGCACCACCCACCCTTGGAGAGCTATGAAAGTCATGCCGGTGCTGCAGCGCTGAAAGTGTGTCAAAGGTGGGAGTGTCCGGGGCCGGCCTGGACTCTCCAATCGCCTCACAGAGAGGAGAGGGCAGGAGACCACTGATACACACTGCCCATCAACTAAATACATTTAATTTATATAGCGCTTCTCATCTGCCAAGACAAATCTCGAAGTGCTTCACAACAAGGGATATTGATACACTTTGAGAGATTAAACAAATAATTGTAATAATAATAAGAAATCAAAAAATTAAAAATAAAATAGCGTACAAAAGTAAAAGTCGGAGATAGCGATAAAAATGGCAATACTCCAGGTGTACCATGCTCAAAGTTTATTGGAAGGCCTGCCGAAAGAAGAGCTAGAAGAACTAGCTGATTTAAACACACTGTTTCCCTTGGAGGCATGAGTCCTGACTGCTCAGTGGACGACGAGCAGACAATCTGTAGTCACTGCATGTATCTCCAAAGTGACAACTCTTTAGCTAAAAGCAGTGGTGTTTTGTGATATGTGATAAAGGATTGGTAATAGATTGTGTCGCCCTGGTGTTAAGCAGTATTTACATTGTTACTCTACCTATCTTTCTATAAAGTGAAGATTTGTTGACCTACTTTTGATACATGCTCTGATAGAATAACTGTATGCTGTTGAAAAAACCCAAAAAACAAAGTTTAAAAAGAAAAAAAAGGAAATAGATTGTGTCCTTTCTCACTGTTATCGCTCAGCAAATGAGATCGCAGAAAAGCTGTCCTGCTGCAACTAGCTGCTTGTAATGATCCTGTCTCCTTTTGTTTGTCTCAGAGGCTGCAGGTGGATCACAGAGGAGATCAGGCCCTCCTGGCTGACTACCCCCCCGCTCAGCTGGAGCACAGCGCAGTGATTATGTAGCTACATGGCGGTAAATTGATCCACTCGCGCCCCCCTGCTGATCACTACACCCCAGCGTGCTGCAGCTGGCATCACCCCGCAGGAGAGATATCCAGCACATCTGTGACGACAAACATCTGGATGCAACTGTTCATAAATGAAAATGGATTATATGGTTCAAACAAAACAAAACCAACATAGCATATTGTTATGTGCATTCTACAAAAAAATGCAACAAGTCTTGTTACTAGAGCAGAGAATTTGACTTAATGAATCACTTTTTAGCTTCAGTTGCCAACTCTTCTTAAAGTGTAAGACATTTTATTCAAGCAAAATCCAAACCTTTGAATTAAGTAACAATACATTTAGCATATTTTGAGTTGTTGCACACCTTACTGAGTCCAAACAAGACATCTGGAGACATCATCCAACAACATCTAAATACAAATGTGTCCAACACGTTAAAAAGTATGACTATAACAGCGATAACTAATAAGTTGCTCTTAAGGAAGTAGCTTAACCGGCCCCTGTAATAAACTAGCCAATTAAAACGTGCTACTACTAGACAGTGCCTAACAAATCACACAGTGTCAAATAAAGTACATATAGAAACTCTAAAAACCACATACATCTACAAAAATCTATTGTCATCGCACCAGGTACAACGACATTTAAAAAAGCAATCCTCGCAGTGCATTTCCACATAAAACGGAAAAATATATATCTATATAAACATACACACACATAAACATGCTCACACATCCATACCAACATGCATACATGCCTGCACATAATTTAAATACAGTTTACAATATAAAAAACACAGGGATAATACTTGGCATCTCTGATGTCGATCAGTTAATAAATTAATAAAACTATTAAAAAGTAGTGCAGTTGCAAATTGTTACTGTGTGTGTGCTAGTTCAGCGTTTGACGGTGTTCAGTTCTGTAATAGCACACCGCTCTGTACAATAAGTTTCTTCATGCAATGCGCCTCATAAGTCATCCTCCCTGCTCCTCACAGTTGTTCCTGTCAGTAAACTCTCCTGAGGGCTCAGCTCTATCAATGGCTTTATCTATTCCTAACTGTGGGAGGAAATTCTTCAAAAAGAATCCTAATACTCAGAATTGTATTCAAATGTTCTCTATGAAGCGCCATGAATGCAGCCCCCGGGGGACTATATACTTGTGTAACTCGTGATTTCACATGTTTGCCAAATGCAGCGTCCTGCCGCTAACAATGGTCAGGTGGTCTGGTGCCCCTGGATCACAGGTGCAAGGGGGCGTGGCCTGAAGAACAATAGGGAAGTGAATTGTTTGGTCCTGTGTTGAAGCAGAAAGGCTTTTGGAGATAGACAGAGGAGCTATGGATGATCCAGGCTGCACACTCGGCAGATGGAAAAGGCATTTGGATCTTTTTTTGATGGTAGATCCTCATGTGAAGAAAAAATGGGAGACTTTTTTTTAAGAATATTGGGAATATAGCAACCAGAGGACTTGGGATCAACTAGGCCGGACTCCTAATCAAGATCTATGTGCGGTAAATGTCAGTCTTTTGGGTTTTTTATGCATTTCTACAGCTCTTTATCTATACGTCTCATTTAAAAGGAAAACATATGGCAATTTTTTGTTTTATTTTACATTTTGGTTGGACTCTGCGGGCTCTATAAGGAGGCCTTGTTTGAGTTGAACTATCTTTGTTGTCAACCTAGTAGACATGAACCTAATGGTCGGGCAGGGGTTTGTTTTCTTAAAATGTTTTGTTATTTGACATTTAGTACATTAATTCCTAGCTTTTGTTACCGTCAGCAGGGAGGCCCAACATCCTTTTTAATTTCCTTTTTAAATAAGGCTTTTTGGTCTTGGAGTTTCCTCATTTGGACATCTTCTTTCGAATTATATTTAACTATGCTTAAAACCCAATCTGTTAATTAAACAGTTGTTGGGTTTTTTGTATATATTTTATGAAATGCTCAACAGTGGAGGATGTGCTACCTCTTCACAAATAAAGCAACAGTCTTTAATCCGTATCACAACATTTCTGAAATGAATAAATAAGCCGATTTAAGTCAGTTTCTTAAGAAAAAATTACAAGAAAGTTGACCAATTGCTTAAACAAAGTGTCTTCTGTGTTGTGGTGGTCAAAACATGCAATTTGTAGACTTTACATTATTGGTTTCTAAGATATACTTCGCTTGTCATTGTTTTTACTATCTTCTGACATTTCAATAGATGAATTGAGCAAGAATTCAGCAGACTTAATCAATAATGAGCTGAGTTATACAGCCCTTCAATATTTAGCAGGAAGCAGGATGCTGTGTAGGAAGTGCTGTTTCAGTGTTGTTGCAGTCCCTGCCTACTGGTCACCAACAGAGGCTGACAAAAATCACACATTTAAATTATTATTAATACTCTTGAAGCAAAGCAAAACAATTCCAAAGTTTGTGAAAATGATCCGATGTGGAACTGTAAAGTGCTTCAAGAAGCCACAAGTAAAGGTTAGGACGCAGCAAAGTGATCCTAACTGCAGGACAAGTTGTGAGGACGGACTTTTACTGCAACCACCTGTCTGTGTCATTAAGCTCCTGTCCCTATTAGCTCATGCCTGAAACCCGTCACCTTCAGACATCTCTGTCTACGATATCCCCTCGGGAACAAGCTGTTCCCAACACTGCACTTTCATAACCCTCAACCCACGATTCAGCTGTCTCTCACAGGCAGATATCACCTTTTATTCTCAAATTCATAAAAACAAACCAGCATTTAAAGGCAATCGGGCACAATCTAATGTATTTGATATTGCAATATGTTCATATGAGGTCATCCAGGCAAACCATATGGAAATATAATAATTAAACCTCAATATTCATTTAATACAGACAGATTTGCATGTATGGCAACCTGTCCAGTATCATAACAAGTAGTCATTGATCGATCACTTGATCACATTATCAGTCTTGATTGATTATTCTTTGATTGAAAATGTCCTGATTGTGTGAATTTTAAAAGGATTTTTTTTTTAGCAAAGCCCTTGCAACTGTCTTTGTGTTTATATGGAATGAACCATTATTAATATTTTATTAAAAGAAGCAAAGTTATTGTAAGATTCTAAGTAATATATTATAGCATTTTTTATGCTGATGCAAAAAGTGTCACCCATCTATGTGAGATCATATCTGCTTTTTTAAAATACATTTTATGCTTTCTAATGCACTTTTCTCATGCATTAGAAAGCACAAGACTAGGGCTGCACGGTTTGGGGAAATAATCTAATTGAGATTTTTCTGACAGATATTGCGATTCGATTTGGGATATTTGTTTTTAAGCGACCCAACGGAAGTTCACTGTAAAATGCGGCCATACCTCCGGCTAGGAAGGTCGTATCAACGTGCTCCCGTCTCTAGCACCCCCGCAGCCCGAGCTACGAGTGAAAGAACTAAACTTACATGGAACTTCCGTTGGGTTGCTTTAAAGTCAAGCTTCAGTTTAAGGTTCACCCTGTAATAGAAACATGTGATGGAGCATTACTAACCTGACTCAGACGCTTTGTTTCACCAAACCATCTAGGAAAGCTCCATTGGAAGCCATTTGGAAAAGTATTTCAAAAAGACTTGGCAGCTGATTGGATCAATCTGTCTATCACCTTCTATCATGGGCCACTTCTGATTGGTTAACAATGGCTGGTACATGTGGAGCACAGCCATACTTGCCAACCTTCCCGATTTTCGCGGAAGACTCCCGATTTCATTGCCCTCTCCCGGTTTCCTCCCGGGGTCATATTTCTCCCGATTTCTGACAAAATCAGATTTACTCACGACTGTTTCCACTCGGACTTTAATACAGCTCCACCATTGTTTGGTTTCCATGGTAGCCCGATTTCTGAGGTCTCAAGGTTGGCAAGTATGAGCACAGCACTTCTGATTGGTGTGGATGACTGACACACAAGAAGAAAAACATAATTAAAAAAGAAAGAAAAGTTTTTTTTTAAATCGCGTCATTTCAAATCGCAATTTCGATTTAAAATCGATTAAGACTTCACTTTGCATGCCAAGTCAGCCAGAAAATAATGAGGCTTCAACTCTCAGTTTCAGAGTTAACACATCCACTGCTAAATATATATCTTATTCACACTGCACAGTAGACTAGCTTCACTGTCTGTTTCGTGTCTATGTTCGGCACAAAAAGTCTGGCACATCGTCTGCAGCAGGCTGAGCGCTCTGTCAAACTGATTTAAGAACACAAATATGTCTTTGAAATGATTTTGTCACACCTCAGATTTCAAATTAGAAACCACAGGGGTAATAATGACGGGATATGACACCAATAATCAATGGAACTAATTATATCCATTTTGTGCAACAATGTCTCGCAACACTGTCATCGTGACTGTGCTGGATCATCCTCATGTGATGGGAAGAGGAAGTGGGACGCCTTCAATCTAAACAACTTTTCAGACAACTTCACATTTTCCAAAGTAACTGGCATGAAATAATCTGTGATTCCTCGCTCGCACTGAGACTGGATGCCTTTGCTGCTCGGCCTGCGACCCCACAACACAACACAGCTCAGATTGTACGTGTAACAGTATAATGACATTTCACTAATCAAGTCATTAGTTTAAAAAATGCAGAACTGGGTTAAAGGGTAGGGCTGTGCGAGAAGACAGTTGATTCTTCTCCGTGAGTTGGAGTTGTGGCTGAATTTAGAGGAACGTAGATGAACTCCAAAATCTGCAAAAAGAAAGTCTCAAGAATCAACCAGAGTCTACCAAACGTCTGTAATAAGAGCTCTGTCTGAAAACAATGGTGTACTGTCCTCTCACAATGAAGCCATGTTTTTCTACTGCTGAACAGCCTCGCAGAGACACGTAGATCCAAAAAAAAACAACTGATAATGAAACACCATTCTGTTAATAGAGGTATTATCGTCTTCATCACTCCCATCAGCAACACAGCAAAGTGGTGAGTTTCACAACATCTGCGTTAGATCACAGCTGAAAAGTGTTGTGTAACCTATTCAAATCACCCAGAAAACAGTGTCATGCTTTATCGTCATCAGTCAAAATAGACTTGTTTTTTTAGTTAGTCAGTGCCTAGAAATTATTCTGGTATTTATCTATATTTAGAATTAACTTAGGTCAAAAGTTATTCATCAAAACATGACGTTATTACAATTGTCAGCTACTAAAAAGTGCATAAAATAAGTTTTATACTCCATTTTGGCAATAACTTTCATTTTCTTTCTTGTTAATTGAAGAGAGAAATCTTTCTGACAACTCTAAGGAACTGTAATTAACAAGAGTGATATCTAAGTGTGTTTTTACGGCAGTCTCGTCATCACTAAGGTGCTGGAATATTGTTAACTTTGTACAGAGCCACACTAGCTGTTTTTCTTTTCTTTATGCAAAGCTACCTGTCACCCGGCTCCAGCATTATATTCAATTTTAGGACATGCAAGTGGTATAAATCTTATCTAACTCAAAGAAGAGTTTCTCAAAACTGTGTCTTTAATGACTTCCTGAGACCCCTTGATATAATAATAATAATAGATTTAATTTGTTAGCGCTTTTACAGGTGCTCAAAGACGCTTTACATATATAGTGAACATAAAATAAAATAAAATAAAGGAACAACAAATAAATATATAGTTAAAGTTAAAGTCAAATAATACAAAAACAATCGCACATTAAAAGCCAGATTGAAGAGGTGAGTTTTTGTAAGCTTTTTGAAGGTGGTGAGGTCGGTGCAGTCTCTGATGGGTTGGGGGAGTGAGTTCCAGAGGGAGGGGGCAGCGACAGAGAAGGCTCTGTCCCCCCAGGTCCAGGTCATATATATTAGTATTATTGCTTACACCATTAGCATCTCAACATACATTAGACAGCAATGTGCAATACTTCCAGAAAAAAGGTGAAAGGTCAAATGAGACCACAGAGATCTGACTCAGCCATTGCTGATTGTTTGGAGAGGCCTCAACAGCAGCTTTCTGATAAGTCTGTGTGTTCATGTCCTGAGGCACCATATGAACCTCTAATGTTTGTCACGTTTATTCTACAACAATGTTTGTTTTAGTCAGGATTAAGAGGCGACTCTCCAATGTTTACTGTCAGCATTGAATTTCCAGCTCTTCAAATAAATACATAGAAAGCAGACAGTGTATTCAAGAGCAGGTTGTGTTAGGTTACACTTTTATAGCTCTATCCGCCTCTTAATAGTTGATATGAAATGTAAACATCTCGTAGTGTAGCTTATCTACAAAAACATCTGCACATTTTCCACTGTAGATGGTTGTTATGTATCCTACTACAATTTACTAAACACAGTGACACAATATTATTTGACTAACCAGTTATTGGTGACCTACAGATGGCTATGAACATTTCCATCAAGAGGTGGGCTATTTGTACAGTTTCTTTAAAGTAGTATCCATACAAACATCATCCCACCCATCAGCTTTATCAACACATCAGCGATGAGTGAAGCTGAGCAGCATCTCCTCTGAAAACTGACCTTTCTCTCCTCTACAATATTTGAAGTAGATGTTGATAAAACAACACCCAAGTGTTGCATAACTTCATGCCAGCAGGATAACCATAAGGAATGGGAGTTGAATCCCGGTATGGAGATTAGCTCCAGTAACATCTGTGGAGAAGCCTGCTACATGCACGCACTGTGGAACAACAACTCAGAACAGAATCTGCAGCCCAATTATCACCTAAACACCAAAACCGCTCCGGCGTGGGAAATAACTGTCTCAACAACTGACCTGTTTAAGGGTTGACTCTTCAATTCGTAATACGTTTTAGGCTCCTCTTGAAACTCCTCTCCAACCTCGAAGTCGGGAACTATTCCCGATTCGGACTGCATTCTTGCAGATGTCAACTTTTTTTTTAATGGAAACGTCAAACCCCTGGAAAAAAACCAGACGCTGGATATTTGTGGCGCCGTCCTTCGCTCCGTACCGACCGTTGTCAGCCGCCTCTCTGCGGGACCCGGAGCTGTGTAGTCCTCCGCCGCAGCGAGAACCGCACTGCCAACGGGCTGCACGAGACCAACGAACTACGACTCCCAAGATGCACCTGGGCTGTCAATGTCAGCCTGGTTTTTATTGGCTACAACATGCGAGGGGGATTTTACACAGCCTTCTTTGCTCAAAACGATAGTGTCGAAAAGTTAGAAACCTTTAATAATAAATGATAACAGCTGGTTAATGATGGACAGTTAGGCTTATTTTGGGTTACAACAATGCAAATGATTCCTGCAGTTCCCTTTTTTAATGATTTGTTATCGTTTATAGACCTCCTATAACGACTAACTGCACCAAAACAATACAAATATATATGTATAATATGATTGCAGCCTAAACACGTATCTACCTCATTAAAGTGTATTATCATCCAACATATGCCGGTTTAATTTTAGCATGACGATACAACATCAATATGTGATCAATATCATAATTATGCTCAATGCACCAAACATGAGGCTATATTTAGGCCATATAGTGACCTTGAAAAACCGCTTCATGCTAAGATATCATCAAAAAGATTCCAATAAGATGACATTGCATGGCTTCACCACTTCACGTTTACTTTCTTAATAAATGAAACACTTCTGCACCAGAAAAGCACAACATACTACATTCTTTAAATGATTGATAATTATTAACCTTAATATTGCATTTCTCTCATCGTCACAGCAGTTTAATCATGCAGGTATTGCCCCCAAATCCCCACAAACCTGGTGACTCTGTCGACCCTCATGCCTCGGTTCCCTCGCTGTGTTTCCTGTGCAGACAGACTGACCTGCCTCTGCTGCTCGTCTCGTCCTCAGACCCTCACTCTCCTCTCTGCTCTCTAACTTTGGTTTTCTCACTGGATCCCATGATCCCATCCACCACTTGGGGGCAGTATTTGATAGAGAAGCCAGTGTTGTGGGCTCATGGGGCACTTTCTATTACAAAATGGAAATTCTAGTTCAATATTTGCATTAGCTTCATCCTGCTGAACTGGTTTAAGTCTACTAATGTAAATATCATCCAAATGTTCTCCTGTTGGAAATCTCAGACTTCTAAATAATATAAAACGGAGCCTCAAATGGCACGCTCATAATTGAACAACATAACTGGAATAGGAAACAGTTTACCAGTGTTTGTTCAAGATATTTTCTTTGCTCCGAAAGCTCAAAGCCTGTGAAATGCAAACAGTTACAGTGAGAGCGGGAGACATGATGCATGCATGCGGGGCTTCACGTTCAGTCAAAAAAAGACACACAATAGACTAGACAACATATTATTCTGGGTGTTGTAGTTGGGTGAATAGCGGCACTGATTACAACGGGCCTCCAGCTGAGGGAGGCCCCCAGAGTTTATAGACTACAATGCCCTTTGTAATTACTCAAGTATAAGTATTTGATACTCCAGTTCAAATTGATCTGTCTTTGAAGAATGATTTTGTTGAAACTCTTGCAACATAAAAGATGCTTGGTCACCTTTCAACCCAGAGACAATGGTTGTTTTGACCCAGTGTTTGTGTTATTTTCTATACGACGAAACTAAAGCCTGTCCTCAATTTCCATAATTTACTTTATCCCTTTGTTTCATATTATTATGTTGTTGGTGTATCCTTTGCAGTTGTTAAATGTCATGTCCACACAGTTTTTTGAAACTGACAACAAATCAGTTTTAAGGGTAAAACTTTAGCTTGATTTTTCTAACATTGGGTCAAAAATAACCATTCATGTTGTTGCAGTAAAAATACAGTGTTTACACACCGTCTCTTTATTTTGATGGGTTACTGACTGGTTTTTCTCATGTGTACTAATCTTAAATTAACCTAGTATCATGTTGATACTATATTGACCTGAATTAGATTACAGCAGGAACAAACATGCCCTTTAGACATAATGGAAACAACAGGACGCTTCTCATTAAACATGTATCTGTGCGAGACAAAACTTATAATCATTCAACAGGTTACATGTGATAAGTGATTAGTCCCCTCACGTGCAATCATTTCCCACTAGCTTTTACAAAGTGCCACGAGAACATGTGCCAACAAATGCAGTGTTAGACAGACTGACAGTGATGGTGGCCGTGCTCAATGAGATAACTGAACACAAACATAGACAATGTTGTGCAGATTTTAATGAGTAGTGACAGCCGATGCAAACAATGCTGGCTAATAAGGCAGAGCATTAAATAGGTCAACAAAAGCAGGGAGTGCACCAACAGTCCTGTTATCTTTTTTTGAGACGGCTGTCATGAGTGACATGCAGCCGTTTCCTACAGAGCACTTCCTGTATGTTGGACTCAAAACAAGATCCTGGATTGTGAGCAAAAGGTATCCTGTTGATGCAAGACATTAGTAAAGTTTCATGTTGACAGTTGTCTAATAATCAGATTGCCTTGAAAGAAATGGAGGAGTGGTTTTGGTCAGAAGTGAAAATTAATTCAACACCATGAATAGAATACTGCATTGTTTAACCTCAAGTTTGTTCCTCTTTGGAAAAATGTAAAACTCTGTGTTGTTAGAAGAAAGTTAAACCTGAAATACCTACTGTATATTCTTCTTTAAAATCTCAACTGGTAACATGCAACATTTTCAAGACCAGAGCACATGTGGTGGGCATATTGCTCAAAGAAAGCCTGTTTCTTTGTTTCTATTTCAAAACCTTGTCCCACAGTGTTTGCTTTTAGAGGCTTTTCCTTGTTTTCAAACTTTTCTATCACATGAAATCATTTTTCCATTAATAGCTGCAGTTTTAGATTCCATGTAAACAAGATTTGCAGCACTCTTATTCAAAGCATTCCAGTTATGAGACCACAAAGTTATTCATTGTTGTTGTAAAACTCCCTCCGTTTCTGTTGTTATGGATGCTGTGGGAGCATTTGCATAAAGCATCTGCCAATCAACATATGACTGTGATTAAGTGGAGACGGAAAAGTAATTGCACACACATTCAACCATGCATAAAAAAACAGACACAAGGGGATAGTTATCCCTAATGGAGTAGTCATGAAGTGGATATTGCATTTTTGCTATTGTGCAAAATAATAAGTTCCATACAAACTTGCAAACTTTCATCAACTTTTGTAAACAATACCCTGGAGATTTAAATAACTAACATGCAATAAAAATGAAAAGCAACCTACATCGACGTACATTCTTGATGGCTTGAAGCTTTTATTGTGAAATGTACAGTAAATGTTGATATTGCTGGATCTGATGAGCGTTTTACATGCCCGTTAACAAAAATAACCCAGTGTCTTATACTTATCCCCTCAATGTATTAAAAGTGCAGCTTGCCATTGATTGTATAATGAAATTCCTAATGAGGGTAACGAGGGAATCCTACTCTTTTGTTTAAGAGAAGATTTTTTTTTGTAAGGAGGCGACTCAGAGGACAGATGGTTTTGGGGGATCTTAATGAGATACTTATTCATGTCTGATGTCAGAGCAAAGGAGGGGGGGGGCTTTCTTTGCTTACAGACTGCACTGCATGTTAAATGTGGGGACATAACAAAAACATTATTTAATGTATTAGTTAGTTTAATTGTTAAGTATGTTTGTCAGTGAAGCTATGGCTTACATGTATTTGCAAAACATAATTAAATGTTGTTTCAGGGACTTTAACGAGCGGGTGTGCTTGCTTCTTTAGGCAATTACCAGCGGAGTAAGGAGTAAAAGACAGTGATGAATATTTTAGAGGCACCGTCACTCCTCAACTGAAATGAATATCACATGTGAAACACACACCAATGGGTTGCTTCTATAGTATTGTGTCTTTTAGATTGCATGAGTCAAGGATGTTTAATGATGTGGAACGAGATATTTCCTTAATAATTTACCTGGAAGCAAGATAACAGCCACCAAACTTGTATTTTGTTTGTTCTGAATATATCCTCTGCACAGAATGGGGTTAACAGTCATTTTTAAAACAGATTTTTTATTAAATATGCTAACGAACAACATGTTAACATCCTCCTGTAAACTAAATGTTGACTTTGACCCATATTTCAATTTAGGGCAACTGAGGTTAAAGCTGTAAAGCCTTATTAAAAATGGCTGTGTTTTTTGGCACATAAACATGTGGAGAATCAGCCTTTGAGTCGGGAAATGCATCAAATACTTTCATTTGTCACTCATTTTCAATGTTCATTTATGAATAGTAACTTTCTTCCATGGTGTTAATCGTCATACACATTGTGATAAAATCATGTTTGAAGCATCAATGGTTGCCATTTCCTGTGTTTTGTCCATTATCTCGCCAAATCCTTAGCAGCTCACATTTTTATCACTTATATCTGGTTTGTTGACACGGGTCAATAGTAAGGAAAGGAAAATCCTTTCTGCAAATACTGTGCATCCAGGAAAGCTAAAACATTCATCAAATTACCTGTTAGCTAAATTCTTGGAAATCCCCTTTAGCCATATTTACCTAAAGTAAACACAACTTCATACACACTTCATAATACATGTTCAAGAGATAGGTCAAATAATGTAATGCACTGAGGTTGATTTTCTGTATTGAAGTAATTGTACAAATGTAGGTCCTATAAACCAAATAAAATAAAACTTAAATGTTGCAAGACATTCCCAAAGTCATTTTGTGAACACATCATTTTGAAAAAGTAAGATAACAACACCGCTTCCCTCATTTCCCCTGCCTTGCTACCCAATAATAATAGCCCGTAATTGTTCAATTTTTAAAGTAAGGAGGACTCTTCTAACCTTCTTTTTCCTCAAACTTTCCTCTTCTTTTCTTGGACATACAATAGATTATGGTGGCCAATAAGTATTTTAATGAAAACTCTGTCTACACTAATTACGCAGTCATTTGGGGGATGCAATCTAAAGCAATTCCTTCTTTATCGTTGTTTGTTGATCCAATCTTGTGTTTCCTATTTGTTTGCCTGTCATATGGTTGGCTTTGACATTATTTTATTGGGTTGTGTGTAATGGTGACATTGTAATCATTTTTTAATTATACAGAAGCTTATATTTTGTAATAAGTTGTCATGGGAACAACCAATAAGCATCCACATAACCAATAAACTGATGTTATATGATTCAACAAGGATTACAGAAATTAAATATTGAGTGCAACAGACAGAGGCCAATGCCCCCAAATAACCTTTGTAGAAAATTCAGAGACCACAAAATCCACTATCCACTATTGATCAGAGGAAACAAGGAGCCAATATTTAGGCCTGTCATAAGACAAATAAAACTGTTCAATACAATATATTGTGTACATGTAGTGTATTATATGATATGGGGATGCGGCGCCGCCTTTAGCCCCTCATGGTTCATTATTATGAAGATTCAGTGAGATTCAGGCCGGCCGGCAGCTGCTGGATGAGAGGCAGAGGGAGGGAAGGAAGGAGGGAGCTAGGGAGGGAGGGAGGGGATGCGGGGCTTATTCACATAATAGCCGGCGGGTGAAGGCGTGGTGAGTGTGGCTCAATACGAGTGTGTGCGCTAGTAGTACCGGAGGATGAACATGGACAGCGGCTGCACGGCGGCTCCCCTCCCCGGCAAAAGCAGCTGGGGAGAAAGCTGAACGTGGAGAGATCAATATGCAGAGATATCTTATCAATACATAAACCGGATACAAGGAGTGCAAAGGTAAGGCGATATATATATGATGTGATGGAGCTGATTCAACCCGCCCCACTGAGCTGAGGGGAGACAAAGTAGACCGAGTCATGGACGCATGTGAACCGGGGAGTTAGCATGAATGAAAATTAAATTGGGTTTGGCTCTCTGCAGCGACCGGCGTTTTTCCTCAGTAAAACGTAGAGAAGTGAGGCTTTATTTGACATCTGTTATAGTCATGGGGCTCAGGTGGAAACCACCCTTATACAGTAGCCCATAGCACATTCATTGTTCTCCCTGCACAGTGGAAGCTGGCCCTGAGGTGGGCTAGTCTCATTAAGTTGGATGCTGTGGACAATACTGCTTGAATTTAGCAGTGATAATGTGGGTAGTGATGTTAGATGGGATTATTAAATGTGATTAAGTGAAATAAAAAGTAGTTTTATAAGCTATTTGACTGGTCTGATATGGGGATGCAGGTTGAATAAGACGTTGGTTTAGGTAGAGTGACATGGTGAATATGTGGAGAAAAAAAGCCTGGCTAAAGCATTACCTAATATTTATGTTTCTGATGTTTTATAATTTCCATTTTCCTATTTTGTATGTGATTTGTGACTACTGGTGATCAAGGCCAAGCATTTTTAGCCATGTCATACAAGAGCATTAGTTGCAATAGTTTTGATAGGCAAAGGTATCATCCCTTTTTACCTCCATGATTTGAATGTTAACTGCATTGTTCTGGCAGATTCCTCTTATCCATTTGTATTGCTCTGGTAAAAACAAGGATGAGCCCTGCAGAGGTTGACACTGACCTCCTGATGTTATCTCTCAGTTGAAGGAAGAGACGCTTGTCTGTGTGTATTTAAAGCATTGTAAACAGGAACTATTGTTGTGTGCCTGTATGACAGACAGCGTGAAACTTTGTCACTGTGTGTCCGAGGGGATGTCCTGTAGCATTTATCACACACGTCAACTTTTTTATGGGAATTTTCTGACTCTTTTAGGGTCATCAGGTTAGGTTTCTGGCTAATTCCTTCAGTAGACAGCCACATCTCAGCACCCAACTCAATATACTTCTTATGGACACACTCCTCTTGTCAGTTTGAGAGCCTAAAGAGACAGGTGTCTGATGCTGCTGAGAAATATCTTCAGTTGGCAAACGTCCATATAGGAATCAAAGCCTCCTGAGTCTCTCTGAGAAATGTGCTAAAGACGGTGAGGGAGAGAGAGATCTATTTTTGGACAGGCAAGTAATCGTGTAGTCATACACTTTACACAGAGGGAATACATCTGATATATATGATAAGATGAAAGCTGAGCAATGGAGTGAAACAGGTTGGCAGGTGAGGGTTTGTGGTTATAACTTTTAGTCTTGTGCTGCCTACCTGAGAATCTGGGGAATCCAGTTTCAACATATCAGCTGATCCTTAAGATATGATTAAGGTAAAGGCAATACATGTACATTCATTACATTCCTTAATATGGCTGCAGACACACTTCGTCCAGATCTTGAAATTTGGTCCTGTTCCATTTTCTCCACCCATTCACGTCTGTGCCTCAGTGCCTCAGTGCCTCAGCTCTGCAGAAAGTCACTGCAGTTCTCTGTAATGAAACGCTGCAGTTCTGTAATATCAGGAGTGTGAGTGGGGACAGCTGTGAAACCCAGAGAATGAGGGCAACTGGTGGTAAAGCTCTTATGATTGCTTTTAGACTAGTGTGTGTGTTTTGAATCATTCTCTGCTGCTTTCAAGGAATTAAAATTCTGCGCTGTGATGCTGCAGTTAGACTGTTTTGAACTCTTAAATCTGTAACCCAAGCCTCTTAATCTTAAAGAACTTTCATCAATCAAGATGGAGACTTTTTTTTGTAAATGGATTGATTAATAAAAAAAACTCCTTTGCTGCCATGATCTCTTTTGATGACACCCAACTCTGATTCGAGTTATACCTGATAGCTAAGAGTATGTTAAAGTTTTCCCTGTTAGCATCTTAGCATTGTGCGTTGCTGTCTCAAAGTACAGCCTCACATATGGCTTTAATGTGTTTATTAGAAATGTTGATCTGGGTCAAGATCCTACATTTTGAATTTCCCTGCAAACACCTTTACAGATTTATCAAGATTGTACTGACACTATGTGTTTAAGTCTTAGCAGCTTGAATTAAAATGCACACATCTTTCCCTTTCCTTGACTATTTATTAGCTTGTTTCAACAAAGTCACAATCGCTCAAGGCCATTTCTTACGACAGCAGCCCAAATTCAGTGACTTCAAACACTGTGCAGCTCAGAAGAAAACACATAGGGATGGAAGCTTTAACTTTCATTAAACTATCATTTAGGCTGCCTTGAACATTTGTTCTTATTTTGCTTTGTATACCACTAGCATTCAACCCTCCAGAGACTGAAATAAGCAGATTTGACCACTACTGTCACAATGGCTGCTGATAAAATATTATGGTCTTGCAGTTGTAGGACAGCCATAATGAAATATATCACAATGTCCTCTGGTTTTTGTGGACGTCCTTTTTCTGGGGTGTGAATAAGAACTGCAAGATGACATCATTCGCATGAATCACTCCTCTGTGATGCCCGCCCTTGATTCACCGAGATATCTTGTTATAAAAACGAAATTCAAATTTATTTCAGGTTTTAATTTCTCCATAATATCCTGAGCCTCATTGCTAGCACGTATTTACCGGATATCACAAACGGACAGTCTGGTTCTCTTTTTAAGGAGATGATTCTAGACTGATACCTTTTGACCGCTGACAACATGAGTCATGATGAGATATCAGATGTGGTTTCAGATAAACCTGTGCTGTTTCCTTCAGCCCACAGCCTCTGTAACCAGGGCTTCTTGCTGTGTACTCGCTGTTCTGAGCACTCCTGCCTTTGGTGTTTTATTTATTATTTCTGGACTGCCAATACGCCTACTAATCAAGCATCCTGTCCTTGGGCTTCTTTTAAGAGAGCTAACATGTTCTTGCTTCAATGTGAGACCAAAATCAAAAGGAGGATTTCAGTTGAATCAAGATAAAAAAAGAACCTCTTTGAATCATTATTGTCGTCATTAATCACCCTGTCAGGGGCAGAGGTCGGCTATTATTACAACATTGAAGATGAACTGTAAAATCTCACGTAACCAAAACACAGAACTTATTATGTTTCCCTTGATCAACATTGTATTGAGTATCATATCCTGTTATGGAGTTAACAGGTTTTATTTGTCTTTCTATGGGCTTCTTCTCTGTGGACAATGGTCTGATTCAGCCGCAATATATTAATCGTTGAGTTTATCATTTTATCTTGTCAAAATTATTAAGAAGAATTCCTTGGGAATTTACAAACTGGAATACTTTGCATCTTTTTGTGATTGCTGAGAAAGTCGTGCAAAGAACATGTAAGCATGGAGAGCAGACACTGACTTGTGTGTGTGATACCAGCTTCATCAATAATGCATGAAGACGGGAAACTGAGATAAGACGGACTGCAGTCTGGACATGACATTTAACCAGCGTGACGTATTAAACACTGACAGCCAGTTTACTCAGCAGACAGAGAAATCCTCCTGTTACTGTAGCTCATGTACAACTCCAAGCTTGATTGGGTGCTATTTCTCATGAAATGGAAATTAACATTGTGCTTTTTGTAGGATTTACATCTCCACATAGTACCAGGCTATGTTTTAATGAACATGAATACTCCTTGTTTCTTTTTTTAAGGGGGCCACATCTGCACTTTCCCCAAATCTCCATTGGGATATTTGACTATACAGCATAACAAGCTGTCTATACGCCAACCTCAGGCTGCAGACCAGAGACGGACCAGCACCCTGCAGCGTCTCTGGAGAAACAATCACAGAGACTGACAGCTCTTTCATCTCTACACTCCATGGCTCTTTTTCATGAAGGTTCAATGCTCGTCTTAACCCCACAGGGTCCAAGGCTGCCCTTTTGATTCAGGTTGAATAGGTTGTGTTTGGTTGAGTAACCAGTGCTGTCTGCTGTGCTGTGACCAATACAAGTTCATCAGGAGATGACAAATGTAGATTTTAAGCAATAATTACAAGAGCTGCAACGAATAGTAGATCAATCCATCAATAGAAAGCAACTATTTTGACACCTTACAAGAAAACATACCAAATATTTGCTTGGTCCAGTGTGATGATTGGCTGTGGTTCTGCTTGACGCACATTTTGTTTTATTAGGGGCAACTAAAAGATCATTGACATCCACTTGTCTTTTTTTCCTTCTCTACATTCACATTTTTTACATTTGGATTGTCTGTGTTGTAGTTTTATTGTATTTTTAATCTATACACACAACACCTATTGCTGTATGTTCTGGGAGAGGTATCCCTCCTCAGTTGCTCTCCCTGCAGCTTCTTCCATGTTCCCCATTAATTTTGTTCGGGTTTCCTGGGAGTTCTTCCTTGTATGCTGCCATGGTCTAAGGACAGAGGGTGGTGTATGCTGTACACACTGTAAAGCCCCCTGAGAAAAACGTTTGCTATGTGATATGTTGCTATAAATATAAAGTCTTGTTTCGGCAAGCTATTTCAAGAGGTGTTTCCAGCCCATTTCACATAATCATAGGTTTCATCTTGTGTTTTCTAGTTGTGTGCATTTGTAATTATTGTGTCTTTATTATACTGCCAGTTTTAAATCACAGCCTGTACTGGTGGCTGTGTTGTGACAGAGGAGCAGCAGGGTTAGGGAGGGTTGGGTTGCTGTGTCAGATATAAATCGCAGTTCTTGTAATGATTATAGCCCTCAGATGATTAATAGGGTAGATTTCTAAAAAGCTCGGCCCCTCCTTCCACTCACTTCATCTATATTGCATGTACAACTCATCCCAGCTGAATCTGAGCTAATAACTGCTTTTGGAAATTCCTCAATGGGGCAAGCTAACTTAAAGGTAGGGTAGGTAAGAATGGAGAAACCAGCTCGAGTGCGCTAGAATTTGAAACTACGCAGCCGGAACAAATCTACCCCTTCGTTCAGACTTCCTTACAGAGCCCCTCCTCCAACACACACGAACGCGCACATGACCAATGAGGGCACGAGATACGTTTGTGCACAGATGGAAGGCTGACAGGCAGGTAGGCCATCCAGTTACTTTAGCCGGGCCGGCTAAAATAATTGATCGTGCTTTTTACAGTAGGCCTACTACGGCTTCCACAGATGACGTTTTATTTATTTATTGTCAAAGCATTTAATGTATTCATTGCTATCGGGATGTTAAGAGCATTCCATGGAATATAACAAAAAGTGTTTCTGAAATGAATTACCTACCCCACCTTTAAGAGGCCATTTTCTCCATATGAACAACTTCTCCATATAGAAAAAAACAATAATCCCGGCACCATCTAGTGGCCAATATGTTTACTGTACATGCCAGGCCAGAGCCATGTCATGTTTATTACAGAGACTGAGACGTATAGTGTGACCCCACCATGATGCAGTCATGACTAAATCAAGCTCAACTCAATGTAATAATACTCCTGGTGATTGTGAGCAGCAGCAACACTCCAAATTAATTGAAGTCATTGAATGTTCACCTTTAATTTACATCATGACAGAGAATTTACGACTGTTGTGAAAAGAAAGACTCATCATTCAGAGGCTGTAATTGACAAAGTGCTCGCTAAAAGATTACAGATGGTTTAATTTAAAGAAGTGACGGGGTGTGTCACATTCCAGTCAGGAAGCAGGGCAATTTGTTTAATCGATTATTAGTGCGAGGTGAGAAATAGATAAATGGGAAGTAGAGTGTATGTAGAGTATAGCCTCTTTGAGTTGTTTCAATCACTTTAGTGCCTCAGGAGGAGGAAGTCAGAGACACCTGATACCCAGATTCAAACTCAATTTAGCCACAGATCAGCACACAAGTGATCCAAGCATCTTAAATGTCTCAGTAAACTCAGTAGCATACTTAACCACCTTATATTGACCGCTTATGTTTCCTGTCTGACCTCCATTGTTCATATTAAGAAGCAGTAAATCCTACAGTGTGGTCAGACAGTGATGTCCTGGAATCAGTACAAAGAAGAAGTGCAAGATTCATTTTTGGAGATTATGAATGGGACAGCAGTGTCACAGACATGCTCAAGCGGTTGAACTGGGTGGAACTAAGTGAAAGGCGGCGATTGGCTCGTTTGGTTCTCTTCTTCAAGATTGTCCATAACATCTCAGCCATTGATGCATCAATGTACCTAGAGCCAGTTAGAAGAAGTGCAACCCGCAAAGCCAACTCTTTGAACTTCGAGCGAATGTTCGCAACTAGTGACACTCTTAAATACTCCTTCTTTCCGAGAACAATCAGAGAGTGGAACTTGCTACCAGAAGAAGCTGTCATCGCAGAAACCGTGGAGTGCTTCCGGCAAATTCTAAGAAACATTTAGCGGGGATCATCCATCCCCCACTGAGCGTGATACCCAGAGGTTCTGCGCAGTATTAATCCAGATCCTGCCTGCACTTATTCAGTCAGCTGTTGATTTCTCATAACACTACATAATCCACTGCTGCTCAAAGCTAGGGCCTGGCTGCTCAGTTAATGAACTGCATTGAACAAGTTGCTGTGTAATCCTGATCGTCTGGTGCCACTAATAGTCTGGACCGGAGAGGTGACTCTTGTTAAAGGATGAGTTTTGGTCAGGGATGCGTCCACACCTGCACTCTCTCTCTCCCTGGAGAGGTTTACCAGGTACAGCAGCCGCCCGTGCTCTCCAAGAAGTTGTGATGAGCCTCATTCTGTCACATGAAAAGGCTTTTTAAATTTGTCTGAATTGTTTCTTTTTAGTTTGTGAGCAGGTTCTTTGTTTTGAAAAACTGCTTCAGCCTCAATCTGTCATTTATTTTCCCTGGCTATTTGATTTATAGTGCAGACTGAGTGTCTTAGAAGTCAGGCTGAATCTGTGATGCAAATCGTTGTGTGAAGGGCACTGTGGTCAGAAATATCTTGCACAAGCAAACAGGAAAGCTTCTTCTTCTTCATCTTGTGGGTACGAGTTACAGAGAACTGGGTCTCATCGATGCTGAGTTTAGTCAGAATCTGATATGAGGTTGTGTGGTTTGGGCCCTTACGCAGTAATGCTGGTTGGATCTTGATGTATAAATGTTAAAAGAAAAGAGTGTAAACTTTGCAATTATGAGGATATTAGCCATGGTCACAGAAGTACTCCATTACAAGAGTCCTGTTTTTTAAAATCGTATTTATGTGAAGGTCCATGTGTATTTCTAACAAAAGTTAATGTCCTAATCATTTAGAAAATTGATCCATGTGAATGTTATATGACTATATATTATATAATGATATGACTGTGATGATTGCATTCATGTCTGAACAGTATTTTAATTTCTGAGCTGTTGGAGGAGAACATTATATATTTTTGGGTAGTTTAATGTGTAGGAATTCATATTCAAAGTAAAGCTATCAAATAAAGTTGATCAAAATGTACAATGTTTCCCACTGAAATGTAGTGCAGTGAAAGTATAAAGTGCTGTGTTTAGTACAGTGCAAGAAATGTACTTTCATATACTGGATATTTCTTTGAATTACTGAAAAGCTTGACAGATGGAAAGACTCAAAGTTAAATGTGAAAGGTTCAAAACTGTATAAATCCTTTCTCTGGTTGCTACGGCACCAAATCCTGAAGACAAAGGTTTTATTGTCACCAACAACACAAGTGGTTTTCTTTCTTTTCTGTATTTACCACCAAGGACTTTGCTCAGTTGGCTACTGATAGTGAAAATTAACTCTTGGACAGATATTTAAGTGTAAGAAACCGGATAAGGCCTGATATGTATCGGACAGCTTTTTAAAAAAAAACATAACCAATACTCGGGACCGTACGTCATTTTGCCTTGTGATGAGGAATCGTCTGTAATCTGTGTCACAAGATTTGAGCTTCCTCTTCCTCTCCCCTGCAGATGACCGAGGGCAGACTGTGCCAAGTGCAGCTGCTGGAGGACAGGAAGCTGGAGCTGCTGGTTCAGGTATGACGCTCCTTAAAGAGGTTATAATCAAAGGTTTAACAACTGATCAAATGATGATTATGCGTAATGTGAAAATGGTTTCTGGTTTTTATGAACCCAGTTCCCCTAAACTCTAATCAGCATGTTTTATCTCAATACAAAGAAGAAAAAAAACTTCTGTTTGCAACTCTGCTGTTTTGATTCACTCTCTCTGTTCTCATAGCGTTGCTTTAAAAAAAACAAAAAAAAACAACGTTACACTACCTGCTCAGACCCAGACAGTATGTTAACATAGTGAGTGTTTTGTAACTAAAACGCCAGATACTTCCCTCAAGAGTTGGTGGAAACCAAACCACAGATAAGAGGACATAATATTAAACTTAATTCATCAGGTATCCCGAGATCACCAAAATGAATTTGAAAATTAGCAACTGCTTTGCTGCGTTCTGCAACTTCAACGATTATATCATCGTTATTATTTTTTTAATCGATAATTAAAAACGTTATTTGTTTCTATAGTGTAGTGTTGCCAAACCTCACAAAGATATATGTGGGCAACATGATCAGTTGGTGTATAAAATGATCATTCTACAGCAAATCGTAGGTATGTGCGCTGTTGAAGTGTCCTTGAACATAACACTACATCCTCAATTTCTTTGCTATTGTCTGCACCCTAGTTAATCTTCCAGTCTCACTTCTCTTTAGACGGAAGCAAGCAACAGAGACAATTATTTCCTCAATTATTCACGTCACCTGTATCAAATAATTTGTACTCAGGATGCTTACCTAATATTTTGAATTACATTAGGTATCCTACTAAATCTAAATCTTCCTCCACAGCAAAGGCTGCTGTCGTACGAACTCCTCGACCTGGTGTCCTCACACTTCAACCTCAAAGAGAAGGAGTTCTTTGGAATCGCATTTTGTGATGACAAGTATGTGAATTATTGCCTATATTTATTTTCAATGGTCTGAATATTTACAGATGTCCATATGTGCGTGTGTGTTTAATGCTTTCTGAATCCTCTGACTTTTGTAGTGGGCAGCGTAAATGGTTGCAGATGGACCGCAGAGTTCTTGAACATGACTTTTCCAAGAAGTCTGGGCCCATTGCCCTCAACTTCCTGGTCAGGTAATAATTGACTTTTCTCATGCAAATCACATGATCTCCAGCAGGGAGCACTATGTTGTCAACGTGGAGTAAAGCTGTGAGCTCTCAACACAATGTCCAGGGTGGTTACGGTCATGATGTCAAACTTGTGGTTTTAAAAACATTGACAAGAAAACATATTTTTGGTAGTTGTCAATCGTTTGCAAATCCTCACTCTCACCCACACCTAACACACATCAGATTAGATTAAACATTCTTTATTCAAATAGTTGTATCACTTCAGCAGAAAGTTCACTAGTAGACAGTAATACATATAGTGCATATCAACAGCAGAAAAGTTATGCATCAATGGAGTATCTAAACATGAATACACAATATGAAAAATACAGAATAAACTTAAATGACTCTATAATAAACCTCCTACTAAAACATAAAAAATAGACATAGGAAAATATATACATTACAAAAGTGTGCAAAGTAGCTACATCACACAACAGCATTCACTCGGCACAGTAAAGTTCAAATTGTGATTTTCTATATTAAGCAGCAATAACACCCATTATCTCCGTTTAACCTTTTCAATTGTTCTGTTTGCATCTGCTTTTATCCCCCGCAGGTTCTATCTAGAAAGCATCACACAGCTTAAGGACATCACCACGGTGGAATTATTCTTCCTGAATGCAAAATCTGCTGTCTACAACGTAAGTTACTTGTTACTGAAGCCATGAAATAGACGCCGCTAGTTGCGTTTTAGCTCTCCGATGATTCACTGTCTGTGGACCCTGGCAACTGATCAGACAATAGCTGCAGGGCACGGTTTGTTAACTCTGCTGGCTGGAATGTAAACTAGACAGGAAGAAAAAAAAGACACACTGTTTCAATTTGAGAATAAGCTGAGTTTCATGTTGTGCAACAGAGAAAATGTTCTATGTTTGGATTGAGAAAGATTTCTCCACATGGACTTCATTGTCTCCATCCTGTTAATATTTTTCCATATCGATCTGTTTTGTCTCTCAGGGGATTATAGAGGTGGAGAGTGAGAACGTCTTCAAATTAGCCGCAAATGCTTTGCAGGTTAGTGCTTTTAATAGTCTGATGCATACATTAATTGCCACATCTTTTATCCCTTTATCTGATAAGATGTATTTATTTATCTCTAGGAGGCGAAGGGGGACTACACAAGGTAAGTGCATACTCTCAGCTGGGTAGGGGTTATTTAACAGCAGCAGGACATGTTAATAGAGAGCTCTTAGTGAAGGCATTCAATCACAGCAGTGTTATGTGAGGTTTACCACAGACTGCTAAGAAGATTGCACCGTGCAGCTAATGAATATCATAGTGCTGATAGAGGCCATGTATTGCAGAGCAGGGACGGCTTTAAATTGCAGAGAGCAGCTATCATCTGTGCTGATATTACACGTGTAGTGCTCAGAGGGAATACTGCAGGTCTTTGTGCAGGTCGCCACCTGGCTCTGACCAGCTGATGCAGTTAGATAATTTTGGAAAACAGACATCTTTGTTCATATGAGTAGATTCTTTGATATGGTTGCTGCCAGGCCTGAGCCCAGTGCCATTAGGGAAACTGAGGTCGTGTCCTCTGTGTTACTTTTCGGATTTTAAATAGATTTTAAAGCCTTCTTATTTAAACCAAAGCTTTTTGACTTATGTGCATTCCAGTGCTGCTTAGCCAAAGAAAGTAAAGGACTAACTAGTGCCGTACTAGAAGGATATTCCTGGCAATGTAGAGAGTGAAATTGACCTCACATGTAATTGATTGTGGTGGGAAAAGTATTCTGATCATTTACTTAAAAAAGGTGGCAATACCACAGTGTGAGAATACAGTATCAAATACTAAAAGTGCTCCTTGTGCAGATTGGATCCTAGTGTTGGTGCAGCTGTTTCCAAGTAGAGATGATTTGATCTACTATATTGGGAGGTTATTCTTAGCCCTTTCATATTATTTAAAGTAACTCCAGCTGTCAGATAAATGCACTGAAGGCAAACGCTCACACATGTCTTCTGAAATATAGTGAAGTTTTAAAGTTGCAGAATATTAATATAATCACTTAACATGTGCTACAGTAGGTTACATACATCACAGGTAATGGCCTACTTTCCTGACAAAGAAATGTGGAAAAACAGGGATTGTCCACTCAACTTCCCAAATAGTTTTCACAACTATTTGTCTTCTCTGTTTTAGTGATGAAAGCACAAGAGCTGAACTGAAGAAGCTACCAACTCTTCCCACCAAAGTCCTCAAGGAACATCCATCGTTTGCATACTGGTACGCTTTTTTGAAAAGCTTATTTGATATCTTGCCTATAACAATGTATTTGATTGCAGGCCTGTATATTACACTTCATCACTAAAGCAATACGTGTATGGATGGTTAACATTACATGCAGTGGCAGGTTCAGTTTTATGGAGGAAGTAAACTCCATTGAGCTAACTAGCTGAAAGTGCTCCGTATGTTTAATTAGTAGGGTTCAACGTAGGCCAGCTAGCCAAACAGTCCTCTACACACAGTGTGAGGCAGGCAAGACAACACATCATTCAGAGGAGATAACATATATAATAAGCAAGATAAATGTAGGACTGCTACAAGAACTTGTATTGCACTGTTTCATTAAAACCTAATTTCCCCCTGGATAAATGTAGTATTTTACTTTATTTTTGACCAAATAAGTATGATTTCAATGTATTGATGGATTGGTGGTGAAGGGGAACATTTAAATACAAAAAAACGTTAATTATTTTTGTAAAAAACTGATTTGAGTTTGGTAAAATGTATAAATCTTGTTTTAATCTATTTAACTAACTATATTATTTATCGATGCATTCAGTTATATTTCTGACGACCATGTTGCATGTTGTCAGTTATGGGGCTACATCTGTTTAAAGTGTGAAATTGTGTTTTCTTTATGTGACAGTGAGGATCGAGTAATCGAACATTATAAACAGCTGAAAGGAGTCTCCCGAGGACAGGCCATTGTTCAGTAAGTACTGAATAAAAATTTGGATTTGCTGCAAATGGTTCAACACCAGTGATTAGATGATGGATGTATTCGGCTTTAAGTTCATTAATCTTCCCCTCACCTCTATTAGCGCCCCCCTTCTCTCCGTGTCTCTCCGGCACTCCTTTTCTCATCATCTGATAGAAATCAATAGCTCCTCTTCAGTGATTCACACTGATTCACTGGACTGAGGTCAAACACCCAGTTTCGTTTTACATGTCCTAAGTAAACCCCATGCCGCTGTTGTAGCCTGTGGTTTTAACATCAATTGTTTTTGTTCTAGGTATCTGACGTTAGTGGAATCGTTGCCCACGTATGGCGTGCATTATTATGAAGTGAAGGTAGGTCTTCCGCTGTGATGAATGGGAAATGACAGCTGTTGCACTTGAAACTGAGTCAACCATCAAGCTGTGCTCTTGCCTCACAGGATAAACAAGGGATCCCGTGGTGGCTTGGAATCAGCTATAAGGGCATCGGCCAGTATGACCTGCAGGATAAATTGAAACCTCGAAAGGTAAACATTCCCTGCTGCTCCATCTCTAAAATGGCTGCTTTCCTTTTTCTCTGCTTCACTGATCTGACTGTGGACATGATAGCACAGGGGTAAGCTCTGCTGCTGAGCCTGGTGATTCACTGGCTCGAAATTCATGCATCATCTATTTTACCCCAACAAACGATTGGCTTCAGCTGCTGCGGCAGACGAGGCCAGACTTGAACAATTGTGGCAAAATCTAGAGATCTCTGGCCGTTTGCTTTAATGAGTCTTTTTGCATAAAGTGTGAGATTCATACAAAGAACCTGCTTTTCTTGATACATTGGTGTCGTTTTAGCATGTTAGCTTATAGCAGAAACACCCATGTGAGTGATCTATCTGCTATGTCCATGTTGTTACTCCGGTATCTGCAGGGTGCAGCAAAGCAGTTCAGAAGTGGAGGAAAGTTCCAAACAATTCACATGAATCTACTAGCACTGTCTTCCTGTTCTGGTAATCGCTCGACATGGTGCAATCCATTTTTGTCTTCTTCCAAAGAATTGTGCAAGGCAGCGGTGTGTGCTTTGGAGAGAAGAGGAGGGAGTGAGTTGGTGATGGGAAAGGGGCAGGATATGAGGCGTTCTAATGCATGCTCTGAGAATACCTGAGGAGACAAGTCAGGAGCTGACAGGGAGTAGCGAACAAAGTGTGTGTTTGTGTTGACAGCAAAGGATTTAACAACTTAAACAGGACTGTTTTACTGGTAAGTCTGCATACTTCTTTGCCGGGTTTAAAGTAGTACTGCAAATAGACTGAGCTTTTCTTAAAATAACATTTGTATGGTCATTTAAATATTGAATCAACAGTCAATCTTTCAAATTCTAATAGTAACACTGGATGTGTGTTAATTGTTACTGCGTGTTTAGCGTGTAGCAGCATTGTGATACAATATACTTCTCAAAGCAGCCACATGCTGTATTGTTTTCTGCGTGCTGGTAGTGTTTAATTTACCAGACACACAGTGAGTCACTGACCCAAACAGGCTGTTCATATCTGGCTGTGTTCAGGGAACACCTGGGTGATACAGGGATAGACGCGATGAGCCATGGAAAGTGCTGTATACTGCGATGAGTCTTTGCCTGATGTCCCCTTGTGGCATTCTTTGCTGTCTAACACCTGCATTATTGCAGACTGTGCATGCCAGGAGGCACAGACCGTAATGACAGTTTATATTACAGTCTGGCTTTTGAAATGATTGTGGCTGAGCGAAAACACCTGCATTCACTAGTCTTTCTAACACTTTTATTGCAGTAATGCTACTGATTATTTAGAAATAAAATATGAATATTCACCAGGACTTTAGGCACAAAAATATACATTTTAAAGCCATTGTACCTTACCCACTCCTCCACATTTCAGTTTGAGAACTACAGAGGCGAGCATATCTTCCATTTTCCTAATGAGATATTTTTTATTTTCACCCCCAGCTTTATCAGTGGAAGCAGCTGGAAAACTTGTACTTCCGGGAGAAGAAATTTGCCGTAGAAGTTAATGATCCACACAGGTAAGCATTAGGAGAGATAGTTCTTTGTTGACCTGCTTTTTGTCAAATATTCACTTGTTTTGCCTACATTTGTTTAGTCTCTTATTAGGTGTTTATCTTCAGCTGCATCGAAAGAGATCAGTCATATCCATGTTACATTTGGTTAAAAAATCTCAACCTTCAATCCTCTTCCGGTGTGTTTCTTGCAACAGGAGAGCAGTAACCAAGCGCACCTTTGGGCAGACGGGCCTACTCATCCACACGTGGTATGCCAGCCATTCTTTGATCAAAACCATATGGGTCATGGCTATTAGCCAGCACCAGTTCTACCTGGACAGAAAGCAAAGCAAGGTTAGTGTCATTCATCAGTCACTGCTTCATTACATTTGAAAATGACTTTCAATTTGTGGCTCTAATCTTTGGTGCAAACTCTGTGTGCAAATATACATTATGGTGCATATGTATATTTTCTACTTTCTTGTTTATTGCTTGTCTTTTAATTTGTATTGTACAATACCATGTCTTTTTATGCTGCTGCAACACAAACATTTCCCAAATTGGGATCAATAAAGTACTATCTTATCTTTTTTATTCTTTTAGGGTAAATTAGTAACAGCCAGAAGTGTGGAAGAAATTGCCATGGATCTCACGGAGCACGGAGGAGCGAAAATCAACAGACTGGGAGACGCAGGCCTGAACAAAACCTTAATCACAGCCAGCAATGGCAGCCTGGTGTCTACAGGTTGGTAATTATATCACTTCATGAAGCAAGGGTTTATTAAGTTCATGTTTGTTTAACCAAAATCATTATTATCATCTCGGATCATATCCATGCTCCCAGGTATCTCTGATTCTAAAAAGTAGAGGTGTTATATTAGAGTCAGCTCACAGTGTCATGACATGCAGGTTATTTTCAGATGTAAGCTTCATGTTTGCAGGAATAGTAAGGATGTTGTTTTCACAGGTTCTGCAGACTCTGAAATGAGTGAAGAACAGAAGAAAGAGAAACTCTCTGATCTGAGGAAAAAAGAGCAGGAGATCCAAGATATTCTGTCCAAGAAAACAAAAGAACTGAAGAAGATTTGCTTGAGAGAGGCGGTGAGAAATCATTTTGTATAACACTTCTTCTGCACTGGTGCTACATTTAACAAGGCACATACACGCTTTTCTAAACAACCATATCCCTTTAACTGAACTCCCCTTATTAAGATCGATGCTTTCTGCTGTTACACTCAGTTCAATGTGTTGTAAGTATTGAAGGGAACTTGTTGTTTGTGTTTTTCAGGAGATCACTGGCAAGCTGCCGAAGGAGTATCCCCTCTCTTCAGGAGAAAGACCGCCACAGATCAGACGGCGAGTTGGCACTGCTTTCAAATTGGATGACCTGTTCCCCTACAATGAGGTCAGTGTTTAACAGTTTTGTGTATATAATATATGTGATTTTAAAGGATTATCTTGGTGATATTTTACTTGTAGTTCTCTACAATCCAGCAAAAATGATCACAGCTAACAATTCATGTATTAACAATTAACAATCCTACTTGATATGGCTTATTCCTCTCTGCCATGGAGCAAAGATGTTGTCTATTAACTATTACAACTGCATCAATGAGCAATGCTGCACTGTTCTGGTGCTGCAAATACTTGCTTGCACACCAACATTTACAGCAGTAACAGGAAATTATGTTATATTCTCGTAACATTGTAATTATATTTTCTTTTTGTATCCATTTTTTAAAAGATAAGTACTTGGAGCAATGTTAATTTAAGACATGACATTATTGCATCTATAGTAATAAGAAAAATATTCATAAATAATGTCAACTTTAAGAAATGACTAATTAAGGTCTTCACCTTGACATGGAGACCTAATCTGATTAACTTTTTAACCCATTTTAAATGAATAGGATAAAAAACAGTTGACAGTAGTAGTGTGATTAAACTCTGATTTACTCATTGTTATCTTTCGGGATTTGCTGCAGGATCCCATCCTCAGGAACCTGGAGAGCAGATTTGCGCTGCAGCAGAAGATTGTGGAGGCGGCCAAGAAGCTCGCAAATGAAGGAGAACTGTGCAAAACTGTGAAGAAGAAGAGGAGGAGAAACTGTTTGGATGCCATGCACAAACTCCAGCAGATAGAGGATGAGATGAACCAGTACCGCATCAAGAAGGGGAAAAAGCCCACGCAGCGGGCCTCGGTGATCATTGCAGGTATGCTGCAGCTTGATCTGTTTTACGGATGATTAAGTTATATTCACAGTAAATGGAGAGAGTTATCTTCTCTTTTTCCAGATGAACTCGTCCGTTCAGACTGCAGCTCGCTGGCTAGTCTCCCGCTGGATGATGGTGAGTCAGACAACACTGCATTCAAATCAACCTGCTAGACTATATAATACATATCATTGAGACTACTTTTAAAAGAGGGGGTGTCAGTTTTGTTAACAGTGGGTTTCCTTTGTGTTCAGATGACTCGGATGGTGTCAGTCAGAGGCCACGCTCGCGGTCCGTCCAGGGTTCCCCTCAGCTCAGTCCGATGCGATCGCTGGGAATAGAATATGATGTAGATAGACGTGGATCTCCGAGGGAAAATCATCTAAACAAGAACCACAGCAGGTTTGGAAACGCATTTACTTTCCCTCTTGTGCGAAGTGTGTAACTTGTTTAACAACCTTTGATTTAATTGAAAGGCTGTTCTTAAAAGAAAGCAATGATATCATCATTTGGCAGGTTCTGTAATATTTGCCATGTCATGTTTGCAGCCTCATTCCTTTCCTCACATGCCATACCTTTTTTCCTTTTGTTTTGTTTTATCCTCTCCACACCCTTTTAGACTAGCTTTTGAAGGCCAGGATGCTTCCCACTACTACCAGAATCCAAGAGAGGTCTCCTCCACCCACAGTAGTCCCTATAAAACCCTTCCCAGACCTCTTAGAGATCCACGCAGCATGCCTCCCACCCCGGTTATGACCCGCAATGCCTACAGCAGCAGCCAGCTCAGGTGTGATCCGCTGCGCCAATTTATTTCCTTTTTTTCCTTACCCTTATCCCCACTTCCCTCTAACCTTTACCCAAAGCTGTCATGCAAACCCCTAACCTTTATTTTGATGCATACATCCAGAAATGTTATCCATTAACTGTAGATGTTGCTTTTTCAGGTCCGAGGGGTCTCCTCATTGCTTCAGGCATCGCAGCGGGAGTCTGGAGTCGCAGCCTCGGCTAAAAAAAGATTCTGACTCAGAGAAGCCAATTTTTATCTTGTCACCTTCCCACCGCAGCAATAGCACAGAGGTGTTGGAGGATTGTTCGTCCTACACCAGCCAGTCCAGCCTGGACTACTGCGGGGCGCCCAACTCCCACTACAGTACGCTAGACTCCCGAACCTCAACCATGCATCGTCTCCACAGGAAGGTGGAGGTGTATGGAAATACCGGGAGTATGCCCAACTTGGTCCAGCACCCCTCTGGTTCTAGTTACTCATGTGACACCTCATCACACTATGCACCCAGTGCCTACTATGTGGACATGGAGCCTTACGCTAACGGTGCCTACGTGTATGAGAATGACGTCGAGGGCCACTACAACGTCAACCCTTCCTACCAAATAAATGGGTATAACGGACATGACAGATACAGGACTTACAGCAGCGACCGGGCAGATAGTATTTCCCAGAATCCCTACGCTACAGTGAGGCCGCCGCGAAACAGAGAGGGTCCCAGAAACGAGCTGTTGGCTAAGAACATGCAGAAGGCCCTGGTGGCGGAGCATCTGAAGGGCTGGTACCACCGAAGCAAGGGTCCTGGGGTTGGAGGGAGGGGGATGCTTTATGATTTTGACAGCGGCTCTCAGCTCAGCCTGGGATATCAGACCATGCCAGCAGCTTTCAGCCACTCCAGCAGAACCACCTCCTTTTCTTCAGGTGAGATTATCACTTTGAGCAGTTTAAAACATTTACATGTATTGAAAATATTTATCGAAATAAAACCTGTTTCTGTTCTCTTCTCAAGTGCATCAAAAATGTATTTATATTTATGTATTTATATCTATATCTACTAACAAAAGCCAGTAGGGTCTATGTAAGCATCCTGCACGTGATGCTTGTTTTTGTTCTATATACTCCCTTATCTAAATTCCTGCCTTAAAAAGCAGCTAACATACTCAATACAATTGTAATTGTGTGTGTTTCAGTGGAGAGTTTCACTTTTTTATCGTTAAAAATGTTCCCAAATTGGGATCAATAAAGTTCTATCTTATCTTATCTCTTTCCAGGATGCCAAGACGTTAAGTCTTTGACTGTGACTGTGTAATTGAAAAACACTAGAGGCAAGAACAATCATAGTCACAGTAGGAAAGATAAGTGCTTGGTGGTTTATACCAGATCCACCAGCCCACAATATAAATATGCGGTAGGGCTATTAGTCGACTTTTTATTCAACATAAAAACGTACTGTCATAGCTGAGATAGTGCTTATTTGCTTAATACAATCTACTGTATCTATCAGAAGGATATTTTCAGAATTTGGAATAAAAGCTTGTCTTACCTTCTTGATTTAAAATAATGGAGTGTACTGCACATTAAAACTGATTACGTTTAGTAAAACAGATATTAGATGCACAAACTGAACTTGTCATTTATTAAAAATTACATTTGAAGATATTGGACCAACAAACAAAAACAAGTTAAGCAAGTTTCATGTCCATATCATAAAATGTAAAGTCTCCATGTAAAGTGGCAGGCACAGGACTGTAATGACATATTGCAGCAGAATCTTGTGAAGGGTAAACAGTTTGTTTTGCAGTAGTGACGTAATGATAGATAGAGTGTTTCCAATAACAACAATTACTCCCAACTCCAACATTAGCTGAGTGTTTTTGCCTGTGTCTTGTTTGCAGTGTCCTCAGTGGAAAGCGCAGGCAACTGGCGCAACCAGCTGGCAGTCGGCCTGACAGATTACGAGACACCTGACACACCTCAGTACACACACCCTGCAGCGCCGGCTTCTCCGTACAACCGCAGTCCCTCACACAGCAGGTGAGTGATGCACTTCACTTTCCACACTGAGCTGTGGATGCAACAGGGAGTTAGTTAGTCACCAGGAATTAAGGGGATGTTTAGTTTAATTATTAGTGCAATGAAAGTAGAAGTACTGGTTGCTGTCTAAAGGATGCAATAATTAGCCTGCTTTTGTCCCTGTTTATGTTTAGCAGCAGGTACAGATGTCAGTTCCTCTCCTGTTTCCTGTAATGCATGCTGCAGTTTGAGGGCCTTTGTTTAGTGTGCTGCTCTGCCCTTGGCTAAACATCACATTGTATTACTGTGTGATGAGGTTTTTATCTTATGTAACCTGAAACCTATTTAACCAAAACAAATGTAAGAATTGTAATCATGAGGACTTTCTTTCTTTCTTTCTTTCTCTCTCGCTTCTATCTCTCTCTCGCTCTCTCTCTCTCTCTCTTCTCTACTCTCTCTCTCTCTCTCTCTCATCCTCTCCCTCTACTCTCTCTCTCCTCCGTCTGCTCGCTCTCTCTCTCTCTCTCTCTTTCTTGACTTATGATTAATGCTCATGTGTGCAGATTTCCTCCAGACAACAAAGTGTCTGAAACAATGCCTAAAAAATCAGAGTCAGTTGAGGTGGTTGGCTCTGAGGCCGCTAGTACAGATGAACCATCAGACAACCTTTCTAGCACTTAAGGGTGAGACCAGCGGACTGCTTTGTGTCGTGGTGCCAGTCATCTCCATTTGACATCCCATCTTCATTCGTGTGTCACCTCCTGTAGCTTGTTTATTCAAGTCATCCACATTTTCATATTGTGGTTTCGAGATCACAGCACAGCATTGCATTTGCACAAAAATGTACCACTCATTATGTTGATGATCTTTCACCTGACAACCCTCAGGAATGTCCTCTTCGTTCTGTATATCACATAATCAAACAATAAGAGTGAGCAGTGTGGCTGTGCTTCAGCAGAGCAGTGGTTTGAGTGTAATACTAACTAGCTCATTAGGACAAATACAACATGCTATTCAGAACATGTAGGCCTACTATTTATTGCGGTCACCATCTTATCTTAGCATGCTAACTTTTGCTAATTAGCACTAAACACAAAATAAGGCTCAGGGACTGTCATTCATCTTGCAGATATTTGCTCATGAAACCAAGATGTTGGGCATACACACTTTTTTCCCTGATGCATCACTGAAGCAATAGCAATTCAACTAGAAGGGGAAATGAATGTCAAGAAATGTCAATGAAGGAGGAGCCCTGGTAGTATAGGGAGTATAGTTGAATCCAGTCCTTGGAATAAAGCAGGAATGACAAACAAATATCATTAAATATCTGGAAAGTTCAACTCTAGGAAAGTTCAGGGGGTCACTTAAGTCATAAGGCCTTATTTTCCAAGGACAATAAAAGTATAAGGCACATTGTCATGGCAATCCATTTGTTGACATATTTCAAGCTGGACACAAGTGGTGTACTGACTCTTGCAGCTTAGCAAGGCTAGAAACACAAGTTCATGAACCCTAAATCATGTTGCATGCCATCACAAAGTACTGTGGACTTTTTGATGTATTGCATTTCCATTCCTGAGTTTTCTTTTTTTCCACAAACAGCAGTCACTCACTTCTTGTTTAACTACTACTCCAACAGTTGAGCTACAGTCAGTTTGACATGTTCTTTTCTCACTGCCTGCACAGATTTCACATGGATGGAAGCTACATGGGCATCCACTGAAGAGGACCAAACCAAACGTTGGCACAAACAAAGCCATGGCCAGCAGCACATGAAGGAGAAGAGGCTGCAACATAGGCTGTACACACACTTTTTGTTTCTGCCTAAACCCCGTCTTGGAAGATGTGTCGTGTGTTTTCGGCAGAGTCTATGTGTACGCTGTCCTCATGTTAAACCTCTGAACACAGTGATGACACTCTTGAATGACTTTTCCCATGTGCCTTGGATTGGATGGATTGTACAGGCAGATGAGAATGTGTCAAGGAACTTTAAGATGTTGCACAACCACACTGGATTCAAACCCTTTTGTGTTTTAAAGAGGAAAAAACAGGCGACATGGGTTTTTACTGGAATCCAACTCCATGTGGAACTAGCTACCGCATTATACAAAACAGTAGGTTATAGAATAAAATGTTTTTCACCACTTTCATCTCAGTAAAGTAACATAGTCTTAATTGTAACATCCAAATAGAAAACGAACATGTTCCCAATGTGACATTACAAGAACCCATTATTATTAGGCTGTGTATTTGATGACTTAACATTTCTTCCTTTCATTTAACTTTTATTCAGATGTATTATGTCAATATTGTTTATAAACCATTTTGTCTGTTGGTGGCGTGATGTGTTTTAAAATGCATGGTAAGATTTTTTAAATTTCATTTACAAGAACTTCTTTTTATATTAATAGAAGACCACTGCCGTAAAAAAAAACCATATTCATGTCTCGTTTTCTCACATATTTGTACAGTCAGTGTGTAGTTACATGTTAGATGTTGTCATAAAATATTTTCCACTGGGAACAAGGATGTGAATAAATACATGTGACCGACAGAAGGCTGTTGTCACCTTCATTGAGAGGTTTGATTGGGGGTAAACAACCGGGTCAGGTTTGGTTATTGAGTACATGAGTAAAACCTTAAAGGTATAGCTAAACCTTTTGGTATTCACTTAGTTGCTGAGATTTAGATGAGAAAATCGACACCACCTATCAGTCAATCAAAATATGAAGCCAAAGCTAGTAGCCTGTTAGCTTAGCTTAGCATAAAGACTGGAACCAAAGTAGCATTTAACCTGGTCAAGAGATAAGAATATTTTTCAATAGGTCAAACTCCTCTTATAATTTTACTCCTAGATTTGTATTTCTTGTATAAATAATCTGTAATGTCATGGCACCAGGTAATTTAAACTAGCAACATTTAAAACTGTTTGAGTAATGATCTAAAGAAAATGCTTTCTCTACAATGTTAGTATCCATTTCCCTATTGAGAAATGACTTCTTAATTACCGCTTCTGGCTGGATCTCATTTGTTTGTTGTGCAGCACTTCAGAGGTTATGAGCTCTGGGAGACGGGGAGGAGCTGTGCTCGCCACCGGCCCCGTTGAAATGGTCCACCTGCTGCTGTCAATCCCACATTTTTCCTGAAGCAGCTGTCATCCCAAAAGATCCTGACAGCCAGGCCAGCTGGGAGCAGGGCCTGAAAGAAGAATGTAGTATGCTTGTATTTTAAATATCTTCCATGCCTTTCACAGCGTTTAATTTTAGACTCCACATGCGGCAGGAGCCAACAGTTCCTAGCTGAAGTCAAAGTCAGAGGCTTCTCAGTTCGCTCTGTCCTGAGTCATAGATTGGACATAGGTTATACTTCATTTGTGATTTCAGTAGAAGAAAGAAGCAAATATGTCAAACAGTAAAGACCTTGAGGATCTCAATGAAGAGGATATTGATGAGGATGAACTTCTTGCTATGCTTTCGCCGGAGGAGCTTAAGGAGCTCCAGAGTGAAATGGATGTTATTATCGCCCCAGATGAGAGGGTACCGGTGGGCCAGAGACAAAAGGACCAGACGGAAAAACTTCCAACAGGGACGTTTGACCACCGATCGCTGGTTGGTTACCTCGACTGGGAGAAAGAGTCCAACCGTATGCTAGAGGAAGAAAGATTGCCTACTACTCTGTTGCCCAGTGAGGTAAGAGGTCAACATCTCAAATGGTTGGGTACAGATCAATTTAAGATATTATACTGACTTAAGAACCATACAGTCCCTACTACTTGTTAGATGTTAAAGGCAGGATTTCTAACTTGTGCCTGATGTTGTTTTTAATCAGAGAACTTTGAGGGAGGAAAAGAAAGAAGAAGAAGAAGAAGAAGACGTGGTGGAGTATGAAGTGATAGAGGAAGTCATTGAGGAAGAAGTTGTAGATGGTACAGATGGAGAGGAAATTATAGAGGAGATCATTGAGGAAATTGTTGAAGAGACGGATGAAGTAGATGAAGCGGATGAAAAGGAAAAACGAGTGGATACAAAAGATGAAGAAGAGATCAAAACAGAAAACCATGAAAATATAAACAAGCATGTAGATCATCTAGACACTAACACGGAAAATGTATCGGAAAACAATACAGATGACAATCAGCCTTTATCAGACACAAAGGAGAAGACTGAGAGCGTAGCCCAAAGGCCCGGCACATCACAAGTTGAAGAGAAAGAGGAAATTAAAACTACAGACTCTTCGCTTCCCAAAGAGGCAGCAGAGGAGCCGGAGATAAAAGAAATCAATGATTTGCTCCCGCAGAAAGAAGAGAGACAAATTAACAAATTAAATATACCGAAGCTAGCATTCAATAATATAAAAATGACATCAAGACCCTCAGGAAATGAGACAAACTTGGAGACGACTCTTGACAAAGTCCGCAACAACAACCCCTCTATCACTGAGATTAATTTAAACAACATAGAAAACATTCCCAAAGAGATGCTCTTAGACTACGTCAACGCTTTGAAGAAGAACAGACAAGTGAAAACATTCAGCATAGCCAACACCGGTGTGGATGAAAATATCTCTTTCCACCTGGCTAACATGTTACGAGAGAATCGAAGCATTACCACTTTGAACATCGAGTCTAACTTTGTAACAGGAAAGGGCATCGTGGCCATCATCCGCTGCCTCCAATTCAACGAGACCCTCACAGAGCTGCGTTTTCACAACCAGAGGCACATGCTGGGTCACCACGCAGAGATGGAGATCTCACGCCTGCTCAAGGCCAACAACACCCTCCTGAAGATGGGCTACCACTTTGAGCAGGCGGGGCCCAGGATGGTGGTGACCAACCTTTTGACCCGGAATCTGGACCGCCAGAGGCAGCTGAGGAAGGAGGATCAGAAGCAGCAGCAGGCCATGGAGCAGAAGAAGATGATGCAGATGTATGAGAACAGTCTAAACCTGCCTCCTGGTTTGCTTGAGATGCTCGGGTATGTACCGTCTATGGAACTCCTGCAGGAGCACGGGTTTGTCCCACCCTCGTCTGAACCGAGCAGCGAACCGCAAACGCAGCGCGAGGCAAAACAACAAGAGCCCCAGAAGAAGGTGAAACAAAACAGCACTCCCAAACAACCCAGTGCCGAACCAGCAGGCTCTTTGAGGGACGTCCAGCTGAAGAGGACTCCCAAGAAACGTGACCCTTTTCTGGACCTGGACCCGAGGGATAACAAGAGACCCCAGCCAGCTCATTTCCAACTGAAGAAGACTCACCGGGCGATGGATGTAGACGATGGAGAGGTGATAGATGAAAGACCAAACCTGACTGAAGTGATTAAGACTTTGAAGCCCGTCTCTCGCAGACGAGAGCCAGCTAAAATTGACTTCACACCCCGTGATAATCTGCTGAGTGAAATAAAAAAGAGCAACGTGGCCTATCTGAAAAATGTGAGTCTACAAGAAGTTGTAATGCAAGCTAAATTTGTGTTGATCATAATTTAACCGTTTGAAAATGTACTGTTGACGGTGTTACATTTTTTCAGATCAGAAGAGTGTTTGCCATATGAATATATTCTCTCACTTGTTTTAAAGCGAGTTGTTGCCTGTGTGTTGTTGTGTACACCTTCTGGAAATCTTAGTAATCTTTGTATTATTTTCTTTGTCGCTGCTTGCAGGTGCCGCTCCCCAAAGGATTGGAATCGGCTGAAACAAGTCTCTTCTGAGGCTGAAACTTGTTGCAGCTGTTGGTTTTCTAATCTTCACCATACTGTATGTTTATTTTACATATATTATATAATTAACTACAAAATAAGAGTGAAACCATACTTTTATTACACAAAAATAAATATTGGATGGTTGTTCTTCCACTCGTTAGCACACTAACTGTTGCTTTAGTTACTCGTAAAAAAAGCTATAAATGAGTAAGAATGTCCCATATTAAGCTTTTGCCGTTGCTCATATATTTCTTGACATTGCTTGTTAAAATAAATGTAGGTTTATAGGTTTGTTTGATCGATGTTAGATGTACTCTCGAGCAATCCTGTTCAATATATTTACTTTTTGTTATAAAAAAAAATCTTCTCTTTGCCTGGGTTTCTCTTTCTTCCCTTCTTTTTCATTTGTATTATAAGGAATATATCTGTGTCCAAAGTAAATGGATCCCCTGAGAATCATTGCCGTTCAGATTTTAGAGGTAATTAGTCAAACTGAAATAAGTTTGTATAATCCACAAGGGGATATTCATTAGGGTCATAAATAAGCTTTTAATTTCAGTAATATTCTACAATCACTTTGTTTCTCACAGAGATGTAACCCAAATAAGGCCAAAACAACTGCGTTTGATGTTAAATATATTTCTATATTTTAGAATGAATAGGGACAAGAATGCAACATAAATCAGGTCATCTTTATTTCTATATAGGACTGCCATGTTTTAAGTCAAGTTCTGTGAATTAATCACCACTGTCAAGAATGAAACCGTTGCATAAAAACAGAACACATAATTTAGCATCATGTAACAAACAATCTTTCTGAACTACCATCTGTGAAAGTACCACACACAAACAGTTAATCTGCATATGTATAAAAGCAACAGCTCATACTTTCAGTATAAAACAAACACTTAACATTACAGATGACACACTGAATTTGGAATTCCTACTTTTTCAAACCGAAAATGGATTTCATTCTAACAGGAAATGGGGAAAATAGGGCAATTTTATTAATTTAATATGATTGTATCCTGTAGCCATTTTATATATTTCCACATGCCATATCATGGAAATAAAGACGCATCAGAAACAACAAGCATGTACACATCATGACATAATATACAAACAATAAAGCTGCACTTGCCATTCATTTTTCAATATTGCATAGCTTTGATCAGAACACTCAGGCCAGCCTGCAAGGTCAAGAAGTGTGTACACACATCTTTTGAGATTAGGAATATTTAAATTTCCATGACCACATAATTCTGTCTACAAACCGGTCTCATATCAGTATTCAGCTCCTGGAGTGACACAATGGGAGTTATTGCTGTTTAATAAGCATTTAACAGTTCACTGGGTGAATCAAACATGCTTGTTTTGAGGTAGCAAACTGCAAGCATCCGATTCTTTTAACAAACAAACACAATTGACACTAGACATTGTGTTCAGACGTTCTGCTTCATTTTCTGAAGTACAAAGTCAGTCGTCATGTGGAACAAAGTGCGTTGTGGACAAGGATAATGATGTGTTTTAGGAACATTTTTTTGACAAATGAATGAACTTTGGTAACTTTTTTTGGTGCCCATTGTCTTTCAACATCCAATCCACGCTGTGATTGTGCAAATCATGTTATAATGTTACCATCTATCTGTGAGTAAAGTATAAGAGAATTAAGTAAACCAAAATGGATATAAAATATGGGAATGCCACAATCGGTAACATGACATGTTTACAGGGTAAAAAAAAACTCCACACATGGGACTATGCTAAGGAAGTTTTAATCCATGCTGTATGATACCGACTCCCCTTGGCACACGTTTCATTATAGCCTTAATCTTTCATTTTGCTTTCAAGGAAATCCTGAATCTTGTTCATTTTCTCCTCCTGCTGATCCAGGAGATCCATGATGATGCCCATGGGGGTCTTCTTCAGCCCAACACCCTCAATCCTGTTCTCCATTTTGTTCTTCATGTTGCGCAGTCTCAGAGAGGCATGGATCAGAATTACTACATTTAAAAAAACAACAACATGTGAGGTTTTAGATATACATTTCAGTGTCTCAACCTTAATATCAGATTTTTAACTGGAATACAGCTAAGGAAAACAGGAAAACTAAAAATGTGATACTGTTGCAACTAAAGCAGGAGAAGGGATCAAAGTGTCTTTTATTCCCATGGCAGGCAGATACTGAACGCATGACATCAGCAAGTAAATGTAGTTGTGTGCAAATCAACAACCCATAGCAACCCCTCAACACAAGCCGCAGCAGGCAGGCCTCCTGGGAAGCGATCAAACCGTTTCCCCTATCGGCCATGATGTTGGAGCGGCTACATTTGCTCTAATGATCCAACCAATCCATTTACTAAACCACCCTGCTGACTGCCTGACTCAAAATGTGTTTAGCAGGCTGAAGCAAACCCACAATCATTCATCTGAACGACAGTACAGCTCGATGTGTAATGCTGACTTTATTTTGCAATCTGTGTCATGAGTGAATGCCTGTCAGTAACACTGTACATGCTGTTCAATCCCTACAGTGAGTCAGAATGAGAGAGTGCTTGGAAAAACTTGTTCACCCACAGGAAAACCTCTGTTACTCATCCCTGTGTGAGTCACCATCTTCCCTAACAGTTTAAAGGTCCCATGTCATGGCCATTTCTACTGATCATAATTCCATTGTTGAGGTCTACTAGAATAGATTTACATTGTGCAATTTTCCAAACTCACATTGGTTTTCTCATACAGCATCTCTGTATAGTATGTGTATTCACTGAATTTCACTCTCTGCCCTAAATGCCTTGTTGGAGGTCCTGCCCCCCCCTCCCTGTGAGCCCAGTGTGCTCTGATTGGTCAGCTCGCTGCTACGAGGAGCTGACAGTGCGAGCTGGCTTACTGGTGTGGTTTCCTGCGAGACATCGCGAATGGACGCGGGAAGGGGTGCTGAGAGGGCTGCAGCAGCCCAATCTGCGAGGCTCCACTAGCACCCGCATCGCACCCCCAAACGCGGCGCACCTACAGTGTAAGCGCACCACAGTTTCGCCGCACTGCGAGGCTCCACCATCAACCCCCCCCCCCCAAAAGAGTGTGTGAGGAGCTCCACAGATAGACCAATGGGTCCATTTGGGTCGTCGTAACGTCACTTAGTACCAGGAAGAAAAAGAGAAATGTCCAACGAGGCGTTCTGGGGCAGCACAGACAGGTATTTTCTGTGTTAGAGTTTTACTCGCTACAGGGTGTACTTTGAGGGTTTGTGACTCTGCAGACCGTTTACATGCAGAAAAACCTTCATAACACACAAGGGGACGGGTAATAACCGGAAAAGCATGACATGGGACCTTTAACATTAGCCAATGACTGTTTTGGATATACCGTATGGAACGAAGGTTATCATTTTAATCAGGTTAGGCCAAGCACTAAATCTATAATGATGCGCACTAGAGTGAATTCATATCTGTGTCACATCTGTTAAATGAATGTGTTGTGACGTGAATTGCTTGTAAAATAACAGGTGTCAAGCAGGGAATTTATTTGATGCCTTAAAGTTAGCAGATCTTTTGTATCAAAATCACAGAGCATACAGAAGGAGAGAAAGGAATGTGTGTGTGAATACATCTAAATTGTACAAGAGCCATGCCCTAAAACCACAAGAGGGAGTGTGTGGGAACCTAAAGAAAACAGTTTCCATGTTATATTTTGTTGTGTACGTGTCTTTTATTTCCCAGGTCAAGCAGCTACAGTAGAGGATGTGGCAACAATGGCAAACACTTTTTTCTTAATGAACAACGTCACACTTGCTCAATATTGATCTTGGAAACAGAATTGTTGTGTTGTCACATGACCAAAATTCCATATTCATATGGTAACAATTAAAAGCCATCTCCTAGACAACTCAGCAAACTTGCACCATGGGAATTTATAAGGACACTAAATAGAGCATATATTTCATATTTATATAAAATGTGGGAAAGTGAATGTAGTGCACTGCATGATAAGGAGGGCTCTCTGAGAGCATTTCTTTTAAAGTAAACAACGTGACTTACACAGCAAGGGGAAGGTGATGCCAAACATGAAGACCAGGACGCCTCCACACAGCGACAGCAGGAAGTAGCTGGTGACCATTACACAGACGACAAACACCGAGGGGTTCTTCTTCTTGAAGTTCTTCACCATGGCCTGGTTCTCTCCGGCCCACACTGAGCCCATGAAGACCAGAGACACCACAGCTCCTCCCAGAAACATGCCAAATGGGTTCAGGAACCTGAATATTGTAACAGGAAAGTGGCATATTGTACATGAAGGTGTTGGCATTGTTTTAATAGCACAACCTAGTGGTAACAATAACAATTTCTAACATCCTGACAGCTGGTATGAACCAAAAGAGGGCATATGCCTGCATTAAGGCCTATACTAATCAATACATCATGATCTATTCAAAGACCATTACCAAACCAGCTTGAAAGACGCACAGAAAATAAAGAAATTCTTGAATTGATAACTGACGGTAGGAGATCCAAGATAACATCACAGTTTCTCAAACAAACTTAAAACCCCGATAAGTAAAATGTATTTTAATATACAGACTACAGAGACTAAGGGTGATCACTTGCAAACATCTAACGTTAGCTCAAAAGTTATTATTTAACTGATAGTTGATGCTACTGAATAATATGTGGACATTTAAAAAGAACATTTGCTATAGGCCTAGAAGAAGAAATATAAAATAGGCTTTAAATGGATGTGCCACAAAGATCGCCTCAACAATACAATAGTTACAGAAATAGCATGAGTGGTCATGGGTGTGGTGGGTAGAAGGTATGCAGGCTAGTAATTAAACACCCAACCATAGATGCTAGCTAGCCCCGTTAGCATGCTACCATGACTTACCCTACAATGAGGAAAACCACCACAGCCGCCGCGAAATAATTGGTCTGGTAGTACATCAGATTACTGATCACTCTGTTGTTCCACTTCGTTACATCTCCAAACTCGGGTTTGGCGAACCGGTCCGTCCCGGGGTAGAAATCTACCCACTGTCTGAGGGGTGCAAGCTCCATTTTGGCTGCCATGTCTTCAACGTGTAGTGAAGCGACTACAAAAACATACCCACAGGAGCTAGCTGCGTAATAGTTTGACAGGCCAGCTGATCACCGTCTTAACAACAAGCCGTACTCTCGCTCGAAATCTCACGAGAGCTAAAGTCTCAAGCGTTTTACACTTGCGTTCTAGAATGCGCAGCTGCACCAATCAATGCAAAGATTTCCTTGATGATTACAGTGTACAAATAACATTTAAAAATAAGAATTATGATATAGGGATTTAAGAAACAATAGCCGGAGTTGTTTATTTAGACAAATACAATTAATACATTTAAAAGAACACTAATACAGGTTTATTTGTTAAAAAAAACATTTAACTTATTTTCAGTTATTTTAACATGAACGTAGGGGATGAACAATAGCAAGCTTGTTTATTCAGACAAATTAAATTAAAACAAACGGAATACTAAAATATACAGATACATACAGGTTAATTTTTAGGAAAATTGTTGATATTTAAATGTATTTAAATTCTTAAATGTAACCACGCCTTTTGTTAATACATACAATATTTAAGTTGTTTTGTTCTCTTTTTTTTCTTATTAAATCACTTAGTTGTATCAGTATTTTTATGGCAAAATCTAGCACACTTTTTATATTAAAAAAATAAATAACATATTTGATTCACCTTGTGAACTCAATATATAATCTGACACGAGACCTTTACCTTAAACATGGACACATTTAAAGATCAGTTAGTTGGGTTCGAGTAGAAGAATACATTGCTCCATATGGCCTTTGGGTCCTTTGCGCAGAGTGTGCATGTTTGACCCTCGGAAACATGGCAGACACAATCGAGGACATGGGACCGTGAAAGTATGGCGGATGCCGAGGAGCCGTAAGTCTCAATGGACTAAAAACATAATTTAATCGTAGTTTAACCCGCGCCGTTTGTCGTTAACCCGGCATGTTTGAACCCTGTTTTACTCTGTTCTTGCAGGGAGAAGAAAAGAAGGCGAATAGAGGACGTGACTGAGAAGTTAGTGACGAATGCTAAATAAAGGTCTCTGACTGGCAGCAGGTTTGAGCCGCGACTGCTGGGCCAGGAGACATGTAAAATAAAACATTTCTGCAAGGGACAGCCTTAGAAACCCAGCTGGTTGTTTGTAAAATGTCTTCGTTTACACAGCGTATCCATTCACAATACCAAACATAACGCAGACACCCTGCACTGCACCAATCCTGCATCCTCCTTACAAGGCACATCCGGAATAACAATCCAACTAAAACTTTGTACGAACTTCATACTAAATACTAATCCTAAACAGGTTTTGAGTATGTAGAGTGCAAAGCAAACTCAAACAAGTAAACATAACATTACAACATGTGATACAAACATGGCCCACAATGCAATGTACACAGTACAAATGGAGCAGCTACTGAAAGTGTGTATGAAGCATCAAGTTCATAATGATAATGGCAGTCCAAATATGCATATTCATGTGTGACAAGTCAGGTATTTACAATGTTCCTGTTGGTATAATCCTATATATACTATATTGATTTCTTATTTTTAAATGCAAGTATAGTTCATATTGCATTCAATTGGTATGTATTGTGGAAATGGGACACCTGTTAATGAGGATTCTCAGGGAAATGGGATTTCTTAATAAACTCACTGCATTATCGTCAGTTAGTCATATCTTAATGAAGGGCGGCTTTCCCCACACACATTTTCTGGAATATGATTTAGGGACCCCAAGAATATTGAATAAAAGATTAAATAGGTGCCAAACAAATGGTGCTGTTTGTTTGCAGAAGTATGTATTACTATTTCCTATGTAGGATACAATCTTGTGGCCTCTCAATGCCTTGTGGTGGTGCTGACTAACATTTTGGGAACCACTATCCAACCAGACAGTCAAAACATCTAGGTTGTATAATCTCAAAAGATTAAAGTTGTCTTCATTTAAATAACCACACTATCCACAAAATAGCAGTTTTAAATGCTGCCAACTGCTTTCTTTCACAGCCGCCTTCACACATCCTTACAAATTTGTGTAATGGCATTTTTAGAGGAATAAGTAGGCAGACATGTACTGATCTAAGTTATGGTGCAAGGTCAGTATATCTCAGTGTGTTGTGTGTCCAGAATGGCTGTAGTTGGAGGACACGGGGACGCTGGTTGCGACTGGGATGGCCGGTGGAATCATGTGAGGAAGTTTTTGGAGCGACCTGGACCGTTCACCCATCCTGACTTTGAGCCAAGCACTGAGGTAACCGAAATACTTTCATAGCAAAAGATCATAATAACAAAAATATGTATTTTCACATCTTAAAATGAAACAGTTTAGAGTGAGAAAGCTTATATATTTACATTGTCTAGTGACTGGGATATTTCAAATCGCAGTATATTTTCATTTCTTTATTATTGCGGTGTTTCTTTTATCTCAGTCTCTACAGTTCTTGTTGGAGACATGCAAGATTCTTGTCATTGGTGCAGGAGGACTTGGGTGTGAACTCCTCAAAAATCTGGTAGGAAATACCTTTAATTTATGTTAAATAGACTTACTTCTGAAGTGCAAGCTGAGAAATAAAATGTATTTGCTTTCTAAATCTTGTTGTGCTTTAGGGCCTCTCTGGGTTTCGTCTGATTCATGTGGTTGACATGGACACGATTGATTTGTCCAACCTCAACAGGCAGTTTCTTTTCAGGTAGGCTTCACTTCTATTTTCCTCAATATTACAGTTTTCACAGTAGTGTATTATTTAAGAAATGCATTGTGTGGTAAAAAAATAATAAAATGATTTAATAGTTTTAATAATGAAGAGTACATGATATGATTAGCTTATAGCCCTCGATTGAAAATAAATGAAAAATACCATGTCCTTTGCATCTGCAGCTGAGAGATTTAATCAATTGAAATCAAATGACATTAAGCGTCTCAAATGTCCTGTAATTAATAATAGTTTTTTGCATCCAATTAGGCCCAAAGATGTTGGTCGACCAAAGGCAGAAGTGGCTGCCGACTTCATCAACAGTCGTATCCCTGGATGTAGAGTTGTCCCGTATCCTTTCCATCCACAGTTTTCACAGCTGAAAAACATATCAGATATAGTTTGCAGTGTACAAAATATCTCGACTGTGGTATTTTTTCCTTATAAATAACATGCAGTCACTTTAAGAAGATCCAAGACTTTGACGAGTCTTTCTACAGGCGTGAGTGCTTTTCTTACACAATCTATACTTCAGTTTAGTTTACAGAGGAAGTTTGAAAGGTTTAAAATGCTCATCTTTTCCCAGAGTTTCACATCATCGTCTGTGGACTGGACTCCATCATAGCCAGACGCTGGATGAACGGGATGCTGGTAGGCAAAATATTTAACCTTAATATACCTCTGCATATTAGGAGGGCATTAGTGTAACTAGTGGTGAGTTAGATCAGTGAGGGAGATGTTACTTTGAAAATGTAGCAATTATGCATGCTATCAAACTATATTTAAAATTTGAATTACATGTAGTTCAGCACTCCCCAGCACTGGCAATGATTGACGTTACCGTCTCCAGATATCCCTCCTGAGCTATGAAGACGGAGTCCTGGACCCCAGCTCCATCATCCCCCTGATAGACGGAGGAACGGAGGGCTTTAAAGGAAACGCCCGGGTCATTCTGCCCGGCATGACCGCATGCATCGACTGCACACTGGGGCTGTACCCGCCACAGGTCACTATTCGTCTTCGAGTTTCACATCAAAATATTTGTATGATTAGAGAAAAAACAATTCTTCTGTTATTTGAATCATAAGATCTGTTGTTGAACTTGTCTTTTGGGGGGAGACAGCATCTGTGGTGCACAGGAGGAGATATTTAACATTTCCATCTGCAGCAACAGCTGTTAGTTTTGGGGGGGGGGAAGTATTCATAGCTACCACCAGCACAGCAGTGACTATTTAGCACTTCTGATCTTATCAAAACACAGAAAATAAACTATAAAAACAGTAAGAATTGTACTTCCTCATGTAACTTTATAGTTTTAATATTGTAGCTGTTTGATTTCACTGTGTAGAGCAGAAAATTGGCTTCTACTGCTCCTATAAATGCATTTGTGCTTGACTTAAATGTCTTTCTCTCCACAGATTAACTTCCCCATGTGCACTATCGCGTCAATGCCTCGGCTACCAGAACATTGCATTGAATATGCCAGAATCTTACGGTGGCCGAAAGAAAAGCCATTTGGAGGTTCTTACCTGTTTTTAACAAATCTAATCAAGTTACTTAACTTTCGATCTGTGCAAATGATTACAATTACATCACAACTTACGCTAACTACAAGGGTCTTTACCTCAACCAGATACCAGCTTAGATGGAGACAATCCAGAGCACATCGCGTGGGTGTTTGAAAGAGCCCAAGAAAGAGCTGCAGAGTTCAACATTACAGGAGTGACATACCGACTCACTCAAGGTGAACTTGTAAATTAAAAGACAATAATTTATTCAATGCTAATGTAATACATTAGCCAGTTTTTCCCTGATAATGTGTTTCATTCAAATTGACTACTCTCGAGTTCACAAGTATGTATAACTGTGTGCTGGAATTAAACGTGTGACTGTTTTTGTGCCACAGGAGTTGTGAAGAGGATAATTCCTGCTGTGGCATCAACTAATGCCGTCATCGCTGGTATGACACTCTGATATTTTTTAGGCTTGCTGTTCAGACATGTTGACAGAAAGGAAATATATGAAAACATTGTTGACGTATCTTTGCTGCAATTTCAAAATAAGTAGGCCGTTGGCTAAGCCCCCTGTAGTTACGGATACTATTACTGTCAAGCTAGCTGAAACGTTGTTGTAAATTGATGCAGACATAAAACACGCTTCTTATATCTATGCATCAATCAAACTATTCCTTGTAGTTATATAAGGTACTATTTAAGTTACATTTAAGTTAATTAAATAGTGCATTAAAGAAAGTTACACGGTTCAATTTAGTCCTTACTGTTTTGCTTGTGCAAACATTTTTTTTTGACATGTGAAGAAGTCATTATTTGACGGGCCTGCTGTATCTAGTTACAGTTGTGGACATTTATTTTTGGAGAAGACATTCAATATATATTGTACCAAAACAATTGCACAGTTCACACAACTGAAAGTGGCCCTTTGATGCTCATGTTCAGGTTTATATTAGTATTCTGTGCCTGACATATTTACATGCTTTAATGTTGAAAAAGTGCTTTTTTCCCTCTTTTTACCCTCTGTCTGAAACCAGAGTCCAGTCTGCTCTGACTTAGCTGGCCGGCTCTGTTGAGATTGGTCAACCGCTTAGAGATCTCGCAAGCCAATAGAAGCGCTAGTGTTACATAGTTACGTCACTATTTTACAAAAAGCATAATAAGGCCTCTTTAATTTTGTTTGTTTTTCTCCATAGCTGCCTGTGCCACTGAAGTTTTTAAAATTGCTACAAGGTAAGAAGCAGAATTTAATCTTTCAGCCCAGTTGATTGGTCAAATGAACACCCCTTAACCTCAGATTTTATTTTTTAGCGCATATATTCATTTAAATAATTACCTGGTCTTCAATGATGTGGACGGACTGTACACCTACACTTTTGAAGCTGAACGAAAGGTTTGTTGATGTCTCAATAACCGAAACCACCAGTGACCATGTTGTCAGCAATCGTTGTATTCACTATGTACGGAGAATAATAATCATATTTGATCGGCAGGAAAACTGTTCAGCCTGCAGCCAGGTGCCTCAGGATCTCCAGTTCCCTCCTTCGGCCAAATTACAGGAGGTTTTAGAGTACCTAACAGAAAATGCCTCTCTGTAAGTATTTGGAATAAAACACTATACTACACTATATACTACACTGACTGATTAAACGTTCATTCTTTACAGACAAATGAAATCTCCGGCTATCACCACAACTCTTGAAGGGAAGAATAAGACGCTGTATTTGCAGGTAATATACATAAATGAGTACCTGAGAATGCTGCTTGATGTTTTGTCAGCTACATTTCATTATAAACCACAATTAAACTACGAAAACATTTGTATTCCAGTCTGTTAAATCCATCGAGGAACGTACCAGGCCAAACCTCTGCAAGACTTTGAAAGGTAACCTGAATTATTCCCTGTCAGTCCTCCTAAGTGAGTTGTAGCTTCTGACTATCTTTGAAACATATCATATACAATGATTTGTCTCTCCTGATGCAGAGCTAGGCCTGTCTGATGGACAGGAGCTGGCGGTGGCAGATGTCACCACGCCCCAAACGGTTCTCTTCAAGCTCAATTTCACCACCTGAACACTCAGTCAGCACTGATGTCAAAGTGACTGCATCCGAATGCAAACACTGGGTTTCTGTGATGTTGCAGCAGCACATTTGATACCACGATGTAAACATTGACTGAGGTCTGACCTCCAGGATTGAATATGAAATCCTTACCGATCCTAACTGATTTATTTTTCTATTTGTAATGTTGTTTCCTTGTTGATGTACAGTATGTGCTGTTTTGACTTCTGTTGTAGCTATTTCTTTGTCAATCTAATGAGAATAATAATGTGCACAAATCTCTAATAAAGTTGTATTATTGCGGTTATAAAGGTTGCCTCTTTCGCCAGATTGTTTGGTAACATCTGTTTACTTAGAAGCAATGAGGATAAGATAAGATGGACCTTTATTTATCCAGGGAAATTCACTTGTTATGGCAGCAACAGAATTGAAAGGATGCTTCACTGGTTATCTTTAATGTATCAAAAAAGCAACTAAACATAGGAAGTCTTAAGTAAAGAACAAAAAAACAAATAATAATATCCTTGTTATATTGAATTTATAAATCTTAAATGACAGTTTCAATCTTCTAATATGAGTCGCTTAGCAATTAAAACTATTTTATGAACAATTAATCTACTTTTCTAGTGAGACTTAATTAAAAAAACAATGATACCTCAGTGTTATATTTACTTGTGGTGTGATTTGCTTCATTAGTGGGTTTGCACAATTAAAATGTCATTCCGGGAGCCTGAACCAAACAAGCAGGGTGTGTAATCTCATTTTTGCTGTTTGGCAAAATGACAGCCAAATACTAATAATAAAAAAGATGTTTTTCAAATGTTATCTTAAGGCGAAGGCATGACATATCTCGTGAGAAGATTACTCGGCCTCTCCGTTTCTCCCTCTGTCCGCTTTGTGACAGGATGTCGATCCGCACTTTAAGCTTCTTACGGCGCTAATGAAAGTGGCCGCACATTGTCCGGGGGACAGATGGTTTCTCTGTCTTGATTACGTTTTAATTTTCCCGACGGTTAAAGCTGCCAGGCTCGGAGGGATACCGCTGTGTTCACAGAACAACATATCTGTCACTTCACATTCTGTTTGTGAGAGTAGTTTCTGCAGGTAGAGCAGCTGAGGTGTGAAGCTGCAGGGTTTCTATGAACCGACGTGTTGGCTGTATCAGCTGGGGCGTTATTTAGCCTCCGTCGTACTCTGAATTGGGAAAGAACATTTCTGAAAATGGAGGATCATATTTACACTAAACTTTTGCATCCTTCCCGAAACGATAGTTTTATAGAGTAGCCCATGCATGATGCAAACCCAGAAACCGATGGAGGCTCCAGCAGTGGTTTATCATGCATATCAATAACCTGAACAGAGGTAAGTAGTTTCATATTTTTAAAATGAATAGCAATCACTGCCAATAGTCTGGAAAATGTCAACAGGCCCTGTGTTTATTTTTGATATATCTGATGTTCTAAAATGTTAAAAGGCTGGCAGAGTAACTTTGTTTGATGATGATTTTAGTAGTGTATGTAAGACGTGAATGTAGGCTACTGACAGAACTATGAATAAAGGTTTTATTTATGAGGATAAGATAATAAATGTATATCATAACAATATAATGTATAACATGAAACACATATTATTGACAAAAAAATGAATGGCATACTATTATCAAGCTCGAATAATCGTTATTATTTCAAGCAAAATTCTTGACATTTTGCTGGTTCCAGCTCCTTAAGCGCAATCATTTGTGTCACATGATTGTAAATCAAATATTTGTTTTGTTAGTTTCAAATTGCCTTTCTGCAGAGTTATTGATATGGACACCAATAATATTTACCTGCAACTCTAAGCTATAGCCAATATATAACTGGTGTTAAGTGGTGAAATAAATTCCTCAAGCAAATTGAGTGAGCAGTGATGTTTTACTCTGTCATCTTTGTCCTGCATTCATTATTGCTGCTTCAAAGTCAATGTCCCAGTTGTTCTGTGACTCATGTGGAATACAACTTGTTCTGGAGGGAGAGTTTAGCTTTGAATACAGAGCTGTTTTCAGCTGAAGGGATAATATGAGTCAGACATGAGTGCAAGCTACTCTCATCTGCCTCGGATCGGCCTTTTATTGGCATTTCTTTAATTTGCCTTGGCTTGGCCCAGTGATGTGAGAGTCATGATTGAGCAAATATGCAATGATTGAATGAATCACATATCAGTAGTCGGGAGATATGAGAAGCATTTAAAAAGCCATATTAATTGACTTAATGGTCCCACATATTGGTCTAATTCTGATTGAGTGTGCATGAACCTCTTTCTCTGTGCAGGCGAGATGAAGCTGAGCATATTGCCACGACCGTTACACTGGAGCCTCCTGCTCCTTTGTGTGGTAAGCCTCTGCAGCCAGCTTGTGTCCACTGGCAACCAAAGCTCCCGAGGACAGACAAGTGAGTGTCAGACCCAACCAGACCTGTCTCACCCCCTGAGGGTCTCATTATGGCTCCTGGTCACCACCGTGGTCGCCTAGTAGAGAACTTAGTTCAAGCAACGTAACCTGAAACCTTGTCATTAGACACAGAAGTCAATATGGAGGGTGTCGTTGTTGATGTTTAGACAGATCCCGGTAAGACAGATAAGAAAATGAATGTAAAGGCCCTGTAAAGGGATTTGATTGGCTACATACCTAAGTTGTTGCAAAAAATACCCATAAAATAATGTGGAAGTGCTCCATCACAAGTTAAAGTTAAGACCTTTTAGGGGACCTTTCTTTTTTTGGTAAAGTAATGCAGTAGATTTTGGACAGATATTTCTGTTCATGTGGTTTATTTTTGTAGTTTCTCTTTAGTTAGGCAATCCAAAACTATCAAATTCAATTAGGTATCCAAACATGCCGATGGCTGCTAAAATGTTTTTACATTTTATATAGGTTTTAGTGTGACATGAGTGCTGATGCTTGTTCATCCACTTGGTGGCGCTGTGGCTTTAGAAACATCAACACTGGGGTTGAAGTACTGCTTTGCTTATCTGACAATCTGAACGAGTGTAACCATATTTATTTAAATGTAACAACTATCTAAGCAAAGAAAACGTGAGTATAATAATGTCATTTGTTCCGGCTGAAGTCACTCAAGTTGCCTCTACTTACATGTAAAGTAAAGTATGAAAAATGGTCACCTTTTCCTCTAAATTCTCTTCTTCAGGGTCATCGCAGGAGAGGACAGGGACTTGTGAAGTGGTTGCTGCTCATCGTTGCTGCAACAAGAACAAAATTGAGGAACGCTCTCAAACAGTCAAGTGCTCGTGCTTCCCAGGACAGGTGGCAGGGACAACAAGAGCTCTGCCCTCTTGTGTTGAAGGTAATATTACTGGGACCCTCTTCTTCCTCTCTCAACCTGAAATACTCTGGCATGACATGAATATATTATTGTTAAGAGTACAGTCAGTTTCAGCAGAGTCCACTGATTAAGGGGCTTTTGAGAAGTTGACATCTGATTGAGATGTATTTTTCCCCTGCAGTCTATGTTTTTACCAAACAAGTGTATTTTGAAGTCCTTTCTTTAAAGTGACCTTCGGCTGTGGTGTGATTCTCTCCAGCCTCCATCGTTCGTCAGAAGTGGTGGTGTAAAATGGAGCCTTGTCTAGATGGGGAAGAGTGCTGGGCTCTCCCAGACCTCACTGGATGGTCATGCATCTCTGGGAACAAAGTAAAGACCACAAAGGTAAGGCCAGCCTCGCTCTGAGTCACAGTGGCCACAACACTGTACGGAAGAAATAACACAAAATGGATTTAGTTTAAGGCGTGGTATTTATAGACGCTAAAACTCAGTTTTATGGCAAATCTTCTCCTTTCTTATTGCAACACTCTTGTGCAAAACAGGGCCGACAGACTTGTGAATGCTCATCATAAAGCTTTATTTAGTAAGCTCTCCTTTAATGCCCGAAAGATTCCACAATCAGGCATAATAACTGCTCCCATTGGCCATATCAACCGTCTTGCTCTCTGCCAGGCACAGTTGGCTCAGAAACCCTAATTCTATAATCGTGTGAATGATGGGGCCAAGAGGACAAACAGGAAATAAGCTGTAAACTAATACTAAACAGTAAAACCCATGTAATTAAATCTGACGGCCAAAGGAAACCCCACTGTGTTTGGAAATGCATTTTCTTATAAATTGCCTTTTTATTGAACTGTTTTATGTGTATGAATCCTGGGGGGAACATTTTACAGTGAAACAGTGGAAAGTTAGCTCTGGCAGCATGCGGCCAGGGATCAAAGGATGCCCAGTAGTCATGCGGTGCATCAGATTATGCTACTGAACAGAAAGGGTTAGAACAGGGAAGAAGGGCTCAGTGTAGATACACGTAAAGGTCTTGCATCCAAATATTGAATTACGTACGAGGGCAAAAGTATGAACATCATTATATACTTGAGGAAAGACACACAATATTGCTGAATTTCTGAATAATTTACAATATATAAAGTAATTATAGATATTGACGCATTAATATGTTAATCACGTTAGTGTTGCAGCTGGTAACGGTGGAGCTAATTACTTTATATGCTAAATGAAATTGACATTTTATCATATCCCTCAGCTTAATTTAGTTTAAAGTATATTGAGGTTGAAATGAACGAGTTGTTGAAACTTTGTACTTTAATATGTTTTTGTTTTTAGGTGGCGCGGTAGCAAGACAGGAGCCCAATCTAATCATTTGAAGCCTGTCCCGACCTGTTGCATCACCCTAACTAACACTGGACTCTGAGGACAGTGAACGCCCCGTCAGATAGAGCAAAGAACAATATAGATTTAATTAGATGAGCTTTAAACCGCAGGATCTCATTATTTTTTATTTCCCTTTTGCTTTAAACACAATTTTGGTCGGGTTAATCCCACGGAGCGGACAATCTATTAGCATCTGACTTGAGATAAAATGTCGCAGCGCCTTTTCCCAGTCCAAACAGACAGCAACTGCAATCGTCTGTATCATTGTTTCAGTGCTTGATATGCTGGACACATTGTGATGCACTCAATTAAAGTTTGGATGGACCTGCTGGCAGACACTTAAAGAGAGATTTTGTGGATTTTCAGGAGGCAGAATGTGAATCCAGTTTGATGCTTGTGACTGTCTCTGTCGATCAAAGCAGGAGACCACAAATACTGAGATATTTATGATTAGCATTTGTAAACAATGCTTTTACTCCGAGCTCTGTAAAGAGGGCAGGTCCCTTTGGACTACTTCTTACCAAGAAGAGGCACTCTCCCAAGCACGCCCTCACACAACTACACACACACGGAAAGGCTGCTTTTCGACTCCACTGGTTGGACAGGCCGAGGCTGTGATGGCATGAAGCTCTGATGCAAAAACAAGGACTGTTTGAAATGCTAATCATGGGGAGAAAGGGGAGAGAGAAGAGGGGCTTCTTCACTGCTGAGAGTATTTACATCATGCTTTTTTGTTTGTCTCTCTAAACTGAGTACTCCTGTGGAGAGAACTTTGCGTATAGTAATGATGGGAAACATTGGAGATTCTCTGCCTTGAAGCAAATTGTAGACAATAACAGAACAGAATATGGCACTCTCCTACTGTTATTACCATTTCATCAGTTGTCTGAGTAATATTCCTTCTGGGCCCACCCTGATTGCCTCTCTTTTATCTCTTGCATTTAGTCAGACACTTTGCATTTTACCTTTGCATGGAAGAGACATTTTCAAATAACGCTAACACTGTGGCTGCAAATCATCCCATATGTGGCATCAGCCTTGTATGAATGCTACATGCTGAGTTGAATGCAGCTGAATGCTAAGCAGACTTCTCAACATTAACTAAATACAATTATACATTATGTCCTGGTGGTGACAAGATTCTTCCCTGAGCTGTCATGCAGTGCAAGTCACTTAATGCTTGGCTTTGCTTTATGGACAACTTCAGATTAATATTCAATATGCATGTCATCAAAATCATGTCATTTTAAGATTCATGTCATGATAGTAATGTGATTACTGGGACATTTTGAAAAACTACTCCTCTATATCAATTATGTCATTCACAAATAAAGTAACATGCCTTTGGTAATAAATAAAACGTTCTGTAATGCGTTTTAAACATGATTACAATGTATTCAATCTGCTTATAGCACTGTATACTTAAAATAAGCACTCATATTTACAATGATTTATACCAGTAGGCAAAATGCATGATAAAGCATTTTATAATGACTTCAAGTATCATCTTTGTCATATTTGCTGGTTAATCGCTGACGTTTTTAAGTTAATTCTATTTTTTATTACTAACATAAAGCATACAATAACCCCTTACAATAACTGACAACAAGCTTGTTATGTATTTATGTATATATGAATGATATATGCCTGTATTAGTTCACTTAAAGCACATAATGACAAAGTAGGAATAAAGACATTGTATTGCATAATAACTGATTATAATGCGTAATGAAAATAATGCATTGTATTACAACTATGTAATTATACTACTCTGTGAGCCTTGCACAATTAAATGTCAGTGAGCAACAATTATGAAGCATTATAAAATGCTTTATTATAGGAAATGGTTATTGTTAAATAGCATTATGTAAAAGTAAAAGAAGATTATAGAGAAATGTTTATAATGCATTTTAGACATTTGCGTTATATAAAGTATAATGGAAAACTATTCATATAAAAAACTGATTATCTTCATGGGCTATGTAAGCTTCAGCGTATCAATATGACTTGTTATGGTATTGTATCTAGAAGCTTTGAGCTGACAACAGTATTAAAACAGGAGACGATAAGATCAGGTAAAGTCAGAAGATGATGGTTGAACGTACTGTTTACAGAATACCTTGGGTATATTGAATCTGAACGCTGACTGAATATAATACTATTCATAGGGCTCATTCAATGATAAAAATCCTTGGTATATAAGGCAATCCATTTCAATCAAATGACTGCATGGCAATAAAATGACCTTACATTTGAATTAATAACTCTCAGGGGCTTGACAAAGTTACAGCTGTTGTGTTGTATGGCACCCTAAGGAGTAAACTGTAATTACAGTATTGTTTCAGAACATCTGGACCAGATGAATTGCTCAACATATAACTCTCCCTTTCACTGCGTAAATCATTCAAGGCCAGACATCATCATTGCATTTGTGAACTGCTGCTTTTCTTTGTCTTGTGTGATTGCTAGTTGAACAGCTGTAGGTGTTTGAGCGTCAGTGTGACAGAATAAGAAGGCTGAATATGTGGCAATATTTAGACCATTCATTAAGACTCATAACGAGAATAATCATGTGGTTTTTCATGATTTGTCACTTAAGATTCTGTTCAGTTTTGGCAATGACGCTTCTCTTAAATGCAGGAAGGATGTACACACAAGCTATGTACAAGCTATTTTAACCTCTTCATGCAAATGGAAAGAGAATTGTACTTTATTAAACATGATTTTGGTTACTGATTTAACTTCTCAGGCTTGACATTGAAGTTTACAGAGAGGGTTTAATATTTTACTCTAAGGTAAAGTCTAAAGTCTATTTCCCCGCTCATTGAACCATTCTCTATCTGGTTTTTATTTGTATCTGTATTGTACAGAAATGCAAAGCTCATTAAAGTTGAAGGTCCCAAGATTCCCCGACTGGTAATAAAATCTAAGTAGATCTGGACAAAACAGCTTTGGAAAGAAAATAACTAAATCTGCTTACTGACTTTACAGAAGCTGCAGAAAAGATGAAATTGAAAGGGAAACCTTGATGTGTGACTTCCATATAAGTACCATCCTTACACAGTGATTACTTTTTCACAAACATTGAACTAATTTGTTATTCCTGTGTGTGTACTGTACATACTGTCATATTTGTATATTGTCTGTAACCTTTACTTGTTAAAATAAGAGATTTTGTTTATAAAATTCTCAACAAGAACAAACTTTTGGGAACTTTTCTTTTAAGGTAAAAATATGTTATGCCCCACTGGGGTTTATGTCAACGATGACAGCACGCACCCTCAAATGAGTGCCAATATTATATATAATACCCGCAGCACTCACAACTTTCATTTTCAAAGGAGTTGATGTGACCTTTTTTAAGATGACTTTTAGATGTGTCTGAGATAAACTCTGTGATTTATACACATTTAAGGAGGTTCTGACAAAAGTTTAAGAAACCTTTCCACGCTGCTTGATTAGCTTTTAACTTTAAAATAACCTTAAATCCAGTCAAAAGAGCGTTATCTCTGTTAATCTGTACGTATTGAGAAGAAACCCTGAGTACCTGTCATAATACATGACTTCAAATACAGAAATGTACTCCTACATTTGAACTGAAAGCAGCGAGATAATTAAGGTTGGAGTTATGAGATTCTCTTTGCAATGGAATAAGAACAATGTTTTACAGATGAGGCAGATGATTAAAGGGGCCCTATTATGCTTTTTGGGGTTTTTCCTTCCTGCAGTGTTCTACTGTATATAGGTTTGTGTGGATGTAAATGGTCTCCAAATGCTAAAATCCTGTCGTTCCCTCCACAGGGGTTTCTCTCCCACACAATCCCCCCGTGTCTGAACCCCCGGAGTAGACTGCTTTGTAAACTTCCATAACAGACTGACATCACTATGTTACACTGAACCTGAAAATAAGCACAATAGGGCACATACGTTCACATTTTTCCTCATTTTATCCACAAAATAAGACCGAAACAACACACATTTAGAGAAAAGTTTGAACGATTTGATTAGATATGAGTCTCTAACTCCAAACCAGTGACAAATAACACATTTTGTGGCAGCTTATTTGATATCAGTTTGCAGGTGATATGTTGCAGAGACCCTTCCCTCTCTGGTGACTGTCTATTGGGGACAGTAGTTCATTTTCCCTAATAGAAAATAAACTGTCCTGGGGCACATGAAAAATATAATGGAAACACTGTTCAATTCCACTTTAACAACTTTTTCCTCATATGGAGTTGACACTTGTAATAAAATGTAAACACAATTCTCCTTGTCTCTTGCTCTCTCTATCTATGTGTGTGTGTGTGTGTGTGTGTGTGTGTGTGTGTGTGTGTGTGTGTGTGTGTGTGTGAGTGTGTGTGTGTGTGTGTGAACCAAATTAGCCTTTTTTTTACTGCAGGCAACTATAGGCGACTCAGAGCAATAGACTGAGAGTAGTTTGGTCATGGCTGAGGGGTTTCATCTAGTTGCTTTGGCATTATGTATACAAATTATCGTGTAAAGAAATAAAAAAAGTGTTGCTTCATTAAAACAGGAAGCTAACCAATAACACTCTAACGAACAAACATTAATTGGATTATATTAATGTTATCAGCTGCGTGTTATGTATTCATATGCATCCATGCCTTATGGCTGCATGTGACACTAATGAAAGAGACACTTCTGTACAGGGAGGCGAGAGACATTGGCAAAACTGCACTGAGAATCATTTAAAATGTTTTTTAAGGTTTTTCATATGATTTGATTTATTATTTAAAGGTTTTTCTTTTATTTCTGATACTGGGTGAAAAATGGGAAAATCTACCTCCCGTAACCAATTATAACTTTACATTTAACCTGTTTTTGTTAAAAATCATTTCATGTTTTTCATACAAACTGGCATATCTTGAGCGAAATAGTTATTCTGATTTCCCTTAATAAAAGTAAAGGTAGGATATAAAACGGAATGGCCTGTAAAGATCAAGGTTTTATTGCAATGTTTATCAGAACAGCCAAACTAAAGTCACTTGAATTCTGCCCAATTATACATGAATGCAATGATCACGTCACATCTAACATACTGTCTCACAAGCTGGGGGAAAACTAACAGCTCCACACTGAAGCCACTAGCAACCCTGTACAAACAAACCCTCAAAGTACTGGACCAGAAACCTAACCGCTCCCATCACTGTACCATCCTCAACAAGCATAACATCCTGAGTTGGGAACATTTAATAAAGTACAGGAACATCGTTCTGGTGTACAAAATCCTGCACAATACAGCCCCTCCACCTCTTAACTCATTGGTTACTCAACAACACCAGACTGACCACTAGAAGATCCACACGTGGCGACCTATCAGTCCCATTCAGGAAGAGTACTTTTGGTCAGTCATCATTCTCGGTCGCAGCAATACAAAACTGGAACTCTACCCACTCAAATCAAAGACATACATACACATACCACCTTCACAGCTCACTTAAAAACATGGTTCACTGAGAACTACACCTGCACACACTAGTCTGTGTTGAGTATGGCGTGAGTGTTACATGTTGTGTTACATGTTGTGATCATGGATGTTGCCCCTTGTTTCTGTTATGTGATTGTGATGTGTGACATGTACTGTATGTAGTAACGTGTGTTGTTTATTGTTCTCTTGTATCCTCACACCGGTATCTACTTGTCTTTCCTCCTTTTTATTTTATTTTATATTTTTTTATAACTAATGCTGTTGATATATTGTGATTTTAAGGGTGTCTATTGCCATCTGGCCGGGGACAACAGCTGGAAATTAGCCATGTCGGCTAAAGCTGCTCCATTTACTGTTTTTGTGACAGTTCATCGATGGGGACTGTCCACGACACTATAAATAAATAAACTAAACTAAACTTTGTTTGACATGAGGAGATTAACATTAAGTAAGTAAAATATTGTTTTAGTTTCACTTATTAACACCCCATATACATAATTTGAATTATATTTAAAACTACCAGCCGACAGAACTAAGGAACATCCAAATCTGTAAAACAGTGGAGTAAGGTTCATATCATTGTTTTTCATACTGTCCGTGCATATTCGCTTTTATCATTCCTAGGTATGTGATTTTGTGTCGGATGCATGTTAATGGGTTTTTAAAAAACGTCTTTGCGTGGGGCCTCAAGTTGGCCAGGGACGACCCTGACCCTTCCTAAATAAATAAATACAAAAGAAAGATAAATAATTCCTAAATGTATTGTCTGACATTTTGTTGAATAGCCTACATTTGTTTGCTTTCCATTCTAATGTTTGCACTTTAAATATTAATCTTTATCTGTCAACGTATGGTTTTATGGGGGTTCATGTCATGTGCAGGACTATTTATTTTTACTACTGTAGTCTTGTACCAAGGTTGCCAGGCAACGAACGGAGACTCAAAGAAGTCACTGAGTTCACCATCTTTTACTAAATCTTCTTTAAAACTGAGGTTTTTGTACTGATTAAACAAATTAAACAATCTGTGGACATTCGCATCAATAGCATTAACACGTTGTATGGTTCCATTATACTCTTCTAAGGATTGGCCTTCATACCACTTCACTCAAAGGGTTTTGAGTCTATCAATCCACTATCAGGGTTGAAGTAGTTTGAATGTCATTTAATCCCATTAGCCATGCACAATTGTGATTGCAAAGCCCTACTTGTTGTTTTAAGTACTTTTAATCACAAGTACCTCTACATTGGGCTAGGGTTAGCATTATTTTGCCTCGTCTTGTTTAACAAGAGGATGATCTATCTTAAATAAGCATGTCATTGAGTGCACCACCCGGCCAGCGTGCTAAGTGACCCAAAACAAACGCACCCACGAATTTGCTTCACCGACTAATTAAGCCCAGCGTGCATGATGTTTAAACGCTCGTGTTGGATCAACCAGGTTTTTCTTCCTTTAATCAGGTGTGTGAAAAATAATCTCTGATGCTCCTGTCTCCTGAAGAGCCTTTTTTGGGTTTAAATGATTGAAAACTTTCAGGAAATCAGCGGGCTGAATTTATATTAATTTGAGGATGAATGAGCGGAGAAGTTAAACCTGGAGTCCTGTGGAGGACCCCGCGGTGCACAAGCCTCACATGATGCTGCAGACAGGTGAGTACAATAACAAAACTCATCTAAAGTTGTTACTCACTGTTCAGATGAGAGCATGCTTGTTAATGTGTGTGTGTTCTCGTGTGCATCTAGGCCTATGCACTTGCGCCAGGTGTGTTTCTTGCTGTGTGACTGTTGTTGCACGCGCTGGGAAGTTTGTAATGTTTACATCTTTGTGGCCATGTTTATGTATGCTGCTGTTTATGTGGCCTTGTACTGCTTGGTGGGCCCATCCATTGCACTTCTCTTATTTGTTGGTAATTTTTATTTGGTCATAGTTTGTGACTATGGTTAACTCCTGTAAGGCTTCACTGATTGTATAATTTATAATTGAAAGTCTTTTTTCCATAGGCTGCTGAGTGCAGTAGGATAATTACATGTTATTGTTGGTTTGGACATGAAGACTCTTGTTGCTGATGTTGTCCCACATGTGTAAATTGACATTTAGTGCTATTCTTTTTCAACATTTGTGTGTTATTGGATTCAACATTTGTATCATGTAATCACGAAAAAGTATTTACTATGAGCTCATGTTTACTTTACATAGTACACAAGTGCTGTAGTTCTCCCTTTGGTTCTCATACAGTATGAGAGCAGGGTATCCGGTGCTTTTCTTCTGCATTTTACCCAAAAGTGAACAAACAATTTTGTAAAGCAGCATCCCTAAACTTCCCAATAAGAAACCTATCACCACTTACAATGCTGTCACTGATAGTAAACATTTCTCCTCCACTCTATTAACATTGTATTGAAACCATTTGAATGACTTTACAGTCTTGATCGCTACTTTCTTATATCATTGTGATATCAGTGTCTCTATTTAAATGTGGAGAAAGTAGGTTAAAGCATGAATGCGATCCAGGTTAACAGGGTCAAAATAGACACGTATTTCTAACCTGCTAGAAGTACATCTGCTGCTTCAACAGTATTTGGCTGATGTTTGCCTTGCCTTGGTTGTAAATGAGAAAGATAAACTGTATTTTCCTTGCAAGTCTGTGTGCATAGCCTAGAAAGTAATTGTTACACTAGAATATTTAATTGGTCTACATGTTGATGAGCAGCCTGCTATTTTTTTTCTCTCTCTTAAAGGCATTGCAAACTCAAATGCTTACCAGCATGCTTTCATTTTTTAAGAGGAAAACAGAATAAAGGTGTGAAGACCTCTACACTTGTATGCCCTCAAAGGGTGCAGTTCAGCACGGGCCATGTGTTCACCCTTAAGATCAGGCCAGCTTAATTTCCTAAACTATTTTTAAAGTGTCTTTTATGGGTAATTGTGATGTACTGTCTGTTTCCATTAGAGTCAAGTGTAAAGAATGAGGCCTTAGCAGTAAGAAAGAAAATAACCCACAGCAAGTCACCACAGTCTGGGAGAAGGATGGGACATGAGTCGCTCGCTGCTCATTTAACATCCTTCGCCTCAAAGGATGCCGCTCACATTGTGTCCTTGTCAGCCATGAAACAAACAAATTAAAATCTTATGCAGACAGTTTCTTGGTAATGAACACAATAATATCCCTGTCTTAAAATGTTTTACGGATAGTCAGGGAGTTCTTTATGTAAAGGTACACACCTGTTTATATTCAAGGCTGAGACATTAGAAACCAAACTTGAAGTTCTTTTTTTTAGCAGGACTAAGTTCAACTCCATTTTTTAAGAGACAGAATTGTAAGCCTGCAATTCAAATATACCAATAATAACAGTGCACAGCCCACTAACTCAGCCTGGAGGCATTGTCATGTCATGGTGAGTGTGTGTTCAGCTTCTCCAAAAAGCTGAAGTATAATACCCAACCTATTTTTGCATACCTGTAGTTATTGTGTATTTTATGCTGTGTTGTTCACAATGGCTTGACAAAAGGCAGGGGGAGCTCATCTTTAATTCAAGGCAGTCTTTCTCACACAGAGATAAATCCTCTTCCCAATTTTAAGAAGAAGAAGTAAAAAAGCCTCCAAGTATTCATTTTTCTGCTTGGCAATCATTTAGCCTACCTGTATCATCTGCAATTTCAGAGAAGGATTCAATTGTGTGTTTCCCTTAGACATTTAGCTAATGCTCTTACCTAACAATGAGTTTCTTAAACTAGTCCTCTTTCAAAGTAGCAGCGTTCAATCCCTCAACATATGGAGGACACACTCTCCAAAATATCACTTCAGGTTCACAGCAGGTCACATTTAAATTAGCACAACAGGAAACTTAACATTGTGTTGTATTTTGTCTTCATGCTGCAGAGTGATTGCATTATAAAACCAATTTTAGCTCTCTGATTTAATTTACACTCATATTCGTCAGCACAAATATCTGTAAGAAACGTCCCCGCAAAAACACAAAATGTCTTCTGAGCGCCTCCGCATTGGTTTGACATGACTTGATATAAGTCGGTGCAACAGACACTGTGCCGGTGTCATTGTAAATCTGTCTATGTTGTGTGATCAAGTTGTTATTCCTTTGTGAGGACCTAACGGCATGAAAGGCCTGGCGGTCTCTGCATGAATCATTTAGATGAAAGTCTGAGGAAGAGGGGGGGGAAAGGAGCATGAGGCACCTGATGTCAACTTTAATTAGAATCTTGTTTGGTCTGCGTTACCTTGACTTTAAAATCTCAGAATCCTGCAGGGGCCAGTGGAGACGGTTCTCGGTTACAGGGTGTGATTAGACTGCTTAATCATTGCAATTGATTAGTGCCTCTGAAAACAACTGCAAAGAGGAGTCACTGACTTTTATCACATTGAATGCTTTTTATGCACCGTATATGCAAACATTGCCGTTTCGTCTACATAAATCCGGCGCAGATCCACTGTTTGCCTGCATTTCCTTTTATACACTACTAATGGATCTGAGCACCAAGGCATATTGAGCATGGATCTTCTCTCAAGCAGATAATTATCGATGTGTGGGGATTTGTTTTCTTGATACAATTTATTTCAACACTTAAAAGGTAAGAATGGAGAAACCAGCTCGAGTGAGCTAGAATTTGAAAGTACACAACTGGAAAAAATCTGCCTCTTCCTTCAGACTTCCTTACAGAGCCCCTCCTCCAACACACACGAACGCGCACATGACCAATGAGGGCACGAGATAAGTGATGGAAGGCTGACAGGCAGGTAGGCCATCCAGTTACTTTAGCCGGGCCGGCTCAGATGATTGGTCGTGCTTTTTACAGCGCCACGGCTTCCACAGATGAATTTTGTTATCTATTTATTGTCAAAGCATTTCATTTATTCATTGCTATCGGGATGTTAAGAGCATTCCATGGAATATAACAAAAAGTGTTTCTGAAGTGAATTACCTACCCCACCTTTATCATCAAGTTCTGTTGCTTTAAGTTGCACCATGATGTTCATGGGAATGGAGAAGAGACTTCCAAGTGCAGAGAAAGGAGCATGACTAGACTGTGCGAGTGTTTTGAATGAAATGTGTCTTCCGAACAAACCCACAGGAGCCTCAATTCCCAGGACGTCCCTGGTGCATCATAAAAAGAAGTCAGGGCACATCACCATCACTTGTGTCTTATTTCTCACTGTTGAGCAGCTTGATGTGAGACATCAGAGCCTACAGCGGCAGCCTAGAGAGCCACTCGGAAGACTGACAGAAAATGAGATGCTGCTCGCTGCCATCTTGCACATATTATGCCCGTTTAGCAATCCCATGTTGGACAGGAAACATTATGTCAAAGGCTAGTTTGCATTGCAATATTCTGAAGCAAAAGAAAGCACGACCTAAACAGCATTTTCATGTATTCATGCAGCCGCTGCGCCTTTGGACAAATGTTGGAATTTCAGTACAATGGATGATGGAAAGTGTTCTGTAATTTGGCATCTGTGTTTATGCTGCACATTCACAGTCCAGTCGAGGCCAACAGACAGCATGTGCAACGGCTGAAAAACAGCAAACATTGAATACTTGGCATTCAGATGCCTATTAATTTAGTATTAACCATTAATACAACCACACATTTTCATTGCAGCAGAACATGGTTGTCTCTCTTCATTTTGGTTTCTAACTGATTCAAATTCACAAACTGTATGGTAATTTATGGGATGAAAATGCCATAATGACAAGTAGTAACTATGCAATTTCACTGTAGTTGCCATGCAATAAACCTCAACATGTGTTAAATTGAGAGAAAAACTCCCCTCGCACGTTCAGGTTAGGCACTGATCAACTTGCTTGCGTATTTTTCACAGTGTGTTTCTTTGATAAGTCTTTCTTTAAAAAAAAAAAAAGACATACTGGGTTTTGATATCATTTAATCTCAGCACTCCATGCGTCACTTTGATTCTGTCAGACACAAGAGCGCTGCCTGTGCAAACTAATTGTGAAAGGTTTTTAAACGTTTAAAAAAAAAGGAAAAGATTTACAGCAGCATGTTGTAGTTATTTCCGTGACCCCTACAGATTCTCCTGTCTCCCAAAATGTCCAAACGATTTCCCAGAGATTAACGTCAAATCCTATATTTCTATAGCCTGTGGAATAGACTTAATGTATGTTCTTGCAAAGACTAGAACATCATGGGAATAAATACTGAACCCAGACATTGGTTTTGCTAAGGGTAACCAATTTCTCTCTCCAGGCGTTGAGCAACAATACATTTGAAGATGCAGCGTTGTCTGGATAATGGATGAAAACATAATGCTTTGGGCTTTCTCCCTAAGGTTTGCATAGGACGGTGTGACCGAGTTCCCCGACATGGAACCAGGAATTTGAGAACTCATGGGAGCTGTCATTGTTGAAATCATTTTTTAATATAAGTTAAACTGACGCAAGTTAAAATGTCACTCACAAGAACAATGGTAGATGCAAGAAAAAGTGATAAAAGAAACCTCTTCAATGCTTAAATAAACTGTGCCATTTTAAACAGAGGCCCTTTATACAGGCTTTCTTGACGTTGGCAGATCATTGGTCAGATCCAGCGAAATAAATACTTTAAAACCAAATTAGGCATATTTCATCCATATATTTATCTAATGAATAGTACAAGTTCTGCATTGCAAATTAACTGACAGTGCTTGGAAACAAAGCTGAAAATAAGTGGACAGTGGGAAATAATGAAATAAGTTAAAGGTCCAGGAAAAACTTTCATTTCTCCAGAAGATGGATGTCACACAGCACCAGCAGTTACCCAGAATTCCTCCTGGAATAATTCCAGAGCGGCAGAGGCTGTGAAAGTTCGGGCCGGCATCCCACTGCGATACTACATCAAAGAGTTGTAAATAAAGGAGTGAGTCCATTCATCTGTGTATAATAATTTTTCGCTTTATATACCTGAGTGTACAGCAACTCCAGTTAATACACTTGGTGTCTGGCTCTAACGTGCAGCTCTGAAATGGGGGATGTTTTTGGTAATTATGATTAAATGAATAGTTTAAGGTTTAACCCAGATGTAGATTACAATATTGAGACCACTCTCATATGTGTCTTTTTTTAAATAAAGCTACAGTCCTATAATACACTTGAGTATGCTATAATTAAACACAATAAACAATACTGCCAGTCTCATACAAAAACGTTAGCTCTTGTGGACATTTACCTGCATGTTTTCTAGGAAACGTGTTCCTTAAAGGCAAACAGAATATATGTTAATATCTTACCTCTACCACATAAATGACTGTTTAGTACGGCTCTGCAACAAGGCTGGATGTATTTATTCCCTGCTAGTCAATAGGATTTTTTAAAAGAGGTTTATTTAAAAAAAATCCTTTTCAGAAGTCTGTTTTAGTTCAATTGAACACATGATATTGTACGTGTGAGTTTTTTAGGTGCTAGTTGGCTAGCTTTTTATGCCTGTCTCATACTGTACATGACCCCACGGACATTGCTGGGCTTTGAAGCAAGTCCAAACCGTGAAGTTACAACTTAAGGATCCTTCATGTGATGCCTGGCCCCAAAAATACTTTTTCGCTTAGACCTATACATTGGAAATAGGTGGGAGTTTTTTTCTGGGTAAATCAGCCTTCCATTATGAACGGTTCAATGGTTCAATTTAAATCATCAGTTCTTTTTAAAGTTGTTAAATTCACTAATGGGTCAATCCATAGTTATTTTCCTCGGCATAATGAAGTGCTGTTGATGCGAGCGAGCCAAACTGAGCGGTTGGAACTACACAGACATGAGAGTGGTTTTAATCTTCAACTTTAATATTAAAGTTCTTGTTAAAGGAGCCCTTCTATGCTCTTTTTCAGTTTCATATTTGTATTTTGTTTCTTTACTGTGACATGTTTACATGCTTTAATGTTCAAAAAGCTATTTATTTTTCTCATACTGCCTGTGCTGCAGCACCTCTTTTCACCCTCTGTCTGAAACCAGAGCCCAGTCTGCTCTGATTGGTTAGCTGGCCGGCTCTGTTGTGATTGGTCAAGAGATGTTCTCCTGCCTATTAGCCTATCTAGTATGATGTGTTGGAGCGCAAGCCAATAGTAGCGTGAGGGTAACATAGTGATGTCACTGTATTGCGGAGGTAAACAAAGGAGTCCAATGGAGGCGTTTCAGGCAAGACGGGGGTGTTTGGGAGAGAAACTCCCTCTGAAGGGAACGTTGGGATTTTAGCCTTTGCAGACCATTTACATGCAGAAAAACCTATTTAACACACTATAGGACAAACCTAAAATCGTTCCTTAAATGTTAAAACTACATTTTTAATGAGTGTTTTGGCTATTTTAGCATCAATATGTAATCATAGTATTGTATAATTTAGCACCAGTGGCAGTGATGCACTTAGAAAAGTAACAGGAACATTGACTTTAATGAAACTTCAGCACATCTCAGTTAATGGCTTCATATTTACAATATCATCATTTGAATGATTTGACACAAATAAGGCATTTCAAGTATCGAAAACAACCTACTGGTATCACATTTTTGGTGAATCAATCATTTCGAGTGTAGCTGACATGTTACCAAGTTCGACTGGTACAGCCATTTTAAGAGGTGAGTAAAGGCATACAAGAACCATACAAACAAAATGATAAACTGTACAGAATCAAGACACACAAGCTGTATTTGTAAAACGTCTTACTAACAATGCCTCTGTTTTATCTTAATATCACGTCCTTAAACTCATCACACTTTGGCGGTGTTTGGTTTTGTGGGTAACAAGAGGGAATATCAAGAATGCCTTCAGGTATTTCAGTGATCTTTTTCCATCATAAAGTTCATGTAGACAAGAAAATGACAACAATTTTATGTACAATATTTTTCCCCTTTACAATAAAAAAGAAAAACCTGAGGGCTGTCGACTACTGTTCTTGCTCGTCCCATGTCCTTTGATGTATTCCTCTCCGTGTTGGCGCTTCATAGTGATTATCTGACTTACTGATATCTGAGGAGAGGCGTCAGATGCTCTTCTGATATTAATCCAAATGCACAGACATTCACGTTCCATCTCAAAGTTTGAAAGAAATGATGAAAATATATTCATTACAAGGTTATGATGAAGTTCCCCGTGGGCATCTTGAAGCGTCAGTATTTTCAGAAGCCTTGAGCAGGATGTGCTTTATGTATTCTACAGCTTTGTACACTTTAATCTGAGAAGTGTTCACATTTCATAATGCAACAATAAGTTCATTGTCTTTGTGATAATTGGTCCTGTGACAGAGCTGAAAAGAGAAATAAAGGCATATTTAAGTTATGAATATATAACAGAAAGGATTAAAATTGTGTCCCCTTATACAAAGCTTAGCAATATAGACATTTGAGAGGAATTAATTAGCTTACGAGGTCCCGGTATAAATAAGACGCTGACCTGCTGATTAACTTTTCCACCAAAGGCGTTCCCTCAAGTCCTTTCTGCAATCTGTTAATATGTTGATGTTGTGTATGGCTGAGTGTTCTGACAAGAGAAAAAGCAGGAGGAAATTAAGGGGTTAGAATGTGTTGTGAACAAGTCAATCTGCAGTGAAATTCGTTCCAGATACTGCTTTGTTTAGGCCACAGCGAGTGTCGAGCGCTGTGCATTTTTCTCGCCCACTCCTTTGCCATAACGTCTCATTTCCCGCGGTCAAGAGAGGTTATCTTACCCTTGTGGTTTTGATCTTGTTGCCGGCGTAACACATCCAGCCTGAGTTGTCAGGGAGCGTCTTGCATTCCTCCCCCTCCAGGCAAGGCTCCATCTCACACCACCACTTCCCAATTACTATGGATGCTACAGGCAACAAAGACAAGAGAAATGGTGATGCAGGTGCCTTTCACCCAAACAGAGTGCAAAACCAGATAGCACAAACTGGCGCTTCTCAGATGAGATGTCATGTTAAATGCGTCAGTAAGTAGATTTTCTGTATATGTCACATGTATGTGCTTTAGACAACTTGTAACAAAAGCAGAATTGGTGAGTATTACAATGTGGTTTCTCTATTCATTGCAGTTATAAATGAATGCGGTGGGTGGAACTAGGTTTTTTTTTCATTGAGTGAGTGGAAAGGTAGGTGTGACTTTAATGCACGCCACATTTCTGCCGTCAGGAGAGAAAATTGCCTTAAATACAGGGTAAGTAGACAGTAAATGGTTTGTAATGTGTGACAGAGGAAAGGAAACTGTCGGAGCCGACATCGAGCAGCCTCCTATTCCCCCGGTCCGCTCAGAGATTTCAGTAGTATTTGCAAAAGGATTTAAGATAAAAGCTGCAGGTGAGGTTTTCCTAAAGCCAATATGTGCTTTAGTTGTGTCAGACCCGAACACCAAATCCATTTCTTAAGGGATTGAGTCTGCGCTGCAGACATTTGTCAAAGCAGGTGGAAAAAACATGAAATATCTACAAGGAACATATGTAATCAACAGCCGCTTTTCTTTGCGCCTCTTTGCTGTATGTTATTCTTTATTTCTGTTCTCCTCCCTGAGGTGTGCTACATTCAGCAGTTTGACTGTTGGAGTAAATCTTACCCCTGCAGATACCTTCTGCTGTCTGTCAGCAGCAGAGTTTGATTGTGACATTATCCCAGGTAATGTTAATCTTATCTGGGACAAGGCTGACTTATGTTTTTTTATTCCAACAACTCTCTGTGTCTGTAGAAAACATAGCAGATTCGACTGTATAAAGCATTCCGTGTTTAGTTGATTCAATGATAACAATTGAATCATGTATTTTTCTTCTATGTGGCTTCCCATGCAAACTTTGGACAGCATTATAGTAAAACTAATATTGTTTTCTGTCTGCTAAAATACTCACCGTCGACACATGAAGGTCGGTTCCTCGTGGTTCCCGCCACCTTCCCCGGCAGACAGGAACACTTGACCGTCTGTGACCGCTCCTCAATACGATTCTTATTACAGCATCGGTGAGCAGCCACTACTTCACACGTGCCTCCGTCTGATGAGAAGAAAAAAAAACGAAGAAAAAATGATCAAACAGGGCTCTCTGAAAACATCTAGACCCCTCAATGTGTAGACAATTGTGGCTAAACTCATTGTAGGCTGGTGTCAGTGGTCAAAAGTACATTTACTCAAGTCCTGTAAGTACTTCAGTAGCCTACCACTTAAATATACTTCAAAAGATTGAATTTATATGGAAATATTTTAGTTTTTATTCACTTAATGTCCGATAAACGTAATTGAATGCTGAATATTTATGAAGTTTGAGACAGATAGTTGGTCAACACGACACAATATCAACTATTTAATTAATTAGATGGGCATTTTTCAGTTTTTGTAAACTCATTAATTATAAAAAACTGGTGTATTATTTGGGCCTACACATAATTGGTACATTGGTAAACTATGGTTACTCGTATAACCTTTTATACAATGCAGTTCCCACACAGAGACATTTTCCCTCTTCACTTTTCTGAAAAATCCAAGAAAATCCAAAAATGAAATGTCTTTTGTCTTTCAGTTACTTTTGTAGGATTTTTATTTAAAGGTCCCATGTCATGGCCATTTCTACTGATCATAATTCCATTGTTGAGGTCTACTAGAATAGATTTATATTGTGCAATTTTCCAAACTCACATTGGTTTCTCATACAGCATCTCTGTATAGTATGTGTATTCACTCTCTGTCATAAACGGCTTGTTGGAGCTCCTACCCCCCCACCCCCCTCCCTGTGAGCCCAGTGGCCGTCAGCGAGACGCAGCTAAACCTAGCCCGAAACTGACACACACACACACACACACACACACACACACACACACACACACACACACACCCGCAGCCTGGCTGGGAGGTTGTGTGTGTGCCCAGGCTGAGTTCCGCGGTGTCTCGCTGTCTCGTCCGCCCCACACCAGTGAGCCAGCTCAGTGTCCCGCTCCTCGCAGCAGCGAGCCTCGCAACGTCCCGCCGAGTGTGTGTGTCAATCAATCAATGTTTATTTATATAGCCCAATATCACAAATGTTATATTTGTCTCAGGGGACTTCACAGTTTGTACAGAATATCAGTATGACAATACGACACCCTCTGTCCTTAGACCCTCACATCGTACAAGGAAAAACTTCCGGAGAAAACCCACAGTTTAAAGGGAAAAATGGGAGAAACCTCAGGGAGAGCAACAGAGGAGGGATCCCTCTCCCAGGACGGACAGACGTGCAATAGATGCCGTGTGTAAATTGAAAAGATAATACATTTACAACATAGGTACTAGGTGGTAGGTGTGTGTGAGGAAGTCCGCGGATTGGTCCAAACGTAACTGCTCCTCAGATTGGTCCATTTGGAGCAATCTGCGGAGCCGTTACGTTACATAACTATACCCAAAAGACGACACTATACCCAAGAAGTAAACAATGGAAAAAGAGAAATCCCCAACGAGGCGTTCTGGGGCAGCATAGACAGGTATTTTCTGTGTTAGAGTTTTACTCGCTACAGGGTGTACTTTGAGGGTTTGTGACTCTGCAGACCGTTCACATGCATAACAAGCTACATAACACACAAGGGGATGGGTAATAACCAGAAAAGCATGATATGGGACCTTTAAACACGTTTAGTGTATCAATTTATATTTACATTGCAGTACAATTACTTTTATAAAAGCACAAGGTCAGATTACTTCTTCCTGTTTCTACTGATCAAATATCTGCTTATAGTTGTGATCACTTTTAAATCTTTTTTTAACTTCTTATTTTAAGGCACCATAATAGCATGTTTGTCCTTCAGTGGGTATTATTCAGAAATGCTTTATTTGCAACTCGAGCAGCAAAAAAACTGTATAGCTGTGTACACAAGTTTGCTGTAAACACCCCCACATCTATTCTCAGGAAGAGACGCCTGCTTCAGGGTTATCATGAATATGAACACTGGCTCCATCACGCAATTATCACTGAGCTACTGGCTCTGCCCTGAAGGCTAAGAGGACTGGACTGAACGGACTCAACCCACCTCCACCGCGCGATCAGACTCTCCACATATGAGAGTTTTGCAGCAAAGGGCCATCCGACAATTACATACACCCGTCACAAGATCAAGGAGGTTGTAGAGAGAAAGAGCAGAGAGGGACGAGAAGTAGCCAGTATTTTGGCAGTCAAGAGATTTTCAAGTCATGTTTGACAATGAGCTGTGGGTTTGTGGAATGTTTCATGGCCGGATTTGCATATATCGCTTTACTTCATTTTAATATTTTTGGTTTTTGGGACCCTCCTGTTGTTGTGCAGTTTCTTGGAAGTAGAAATGCAGTTAGTCAGAACAACAAACATTGAATCACTGCGTAATTTAATCAATAAAAAAGCCAAGTGGTGATTATTTAGTCTTTAGTTTACCATTCCCCTAATAAGGATTTCAAATTGGCATATACAATGAATAACACACAATGACATAGTATTTCTTAGTATTAAACTTTATAACTTATTCTATGAAGCATTCATAGCTGATATTATGGAGAACTTCACTCCGTTGTAATCCTATGAAATTGTAATAAGTAATTGATGGTACTTGTTTCTAAAGAGAGACAGGTGCAGATTGACTAAGTGGAAGCGCTGACCTTGATGTCACGTAACGCTCAAAATAATCATTGAGCGCTGCGCTCATGATTCTTATTATTTCATCTTTGATCTTGTTTACAGCTGACCTTGACAAGCAACCAACCAGATAACAGCTGAATGAAGCAGCACAAGCTAGCAGGGATTGTAACCTTAGAACAAAACATAGTAGGCCTAGCTGTTTTTACCACGAGGGCCGAGGCCCTGTGCCCAACCTCGCAGTGACCAAAGAGCTAAACGCATATCATTTAAATGCAGCTTTTTAGTCCAAAACCCAAGGAGTAGGCTACTATCATATATAATGACAAATAAATAAGTGAGGCACCAAAACCAGAGATGGGGTCGTTACTACAAAAATGTAATATATTACATATTACTTTAAAAAAATGTAATATATTACATATTACTTTAAAAAAAAGTAATATATTACACTACTTCGTTACTCTCTACATAAAGTAACTCGTTACTTTACTCGTTACTTTACTCGCAGGGCCGGCCCTCCCCTCTCTAGGGCAGATCACGCAGACTGCTAAAGTTTCAAATGTTCTCTTTAGTTCAGTTTCCATTGTCGCATAAGACTGATCCAGATAGCTCCTGAATGTTTTTATGGGCATGGCTGTTCTCTGTCTCCTGTATTTTGCGCAGTAGGCCTATATCTCTGCTGACGCTGTTGCGTCGGCGTGTTCTCCTGCGTCTTGGCCATGTGTCGCACTGGAACACACCGCAAAGACTTCAGCCGAGCACGTACGAATGATGCGTGAGTGGCAATAACTCTCCTTACCAGCAGGCGGCGGTAGTGTGTATTCGTCATTCAAAACAGGCAACAACCGGAAGACAGAGAAGAAGAACAGACTGCGTGATATAAACAAACAACAAATAGCGTGTGCGGTAGCTTCACCTTAGCATGTGTTCTTTGCAGGTGTTTGTTGAGGTTTGACCACGTGGTGTTTCCAGCCGTGGATAACAGCTTCTGGCCTGGACACAGTTTGCACCTCACCGTCACATTCCTGTCTATTCTTCGGACGAACTCAAAAATAATGGGCATACCTCCACCCCATGAAAGTTATCGCTGACTCAGCCATGTTTATGCAGCACTGCACGTGGAGATGTGCACGCGCAGATTACGTACATATAAACCTGCGGCGGAAACCCCTCTTGTCTGTCAGTGATTTTAGTAAGTAACGAAGTAACGCGTGTCGGGGCAATGTTAGTAACTGTAGTGGGATTACTGAATTATAAAAGTAGCGCGTTACACTACTCCGTTACCGACTAAACTAATATTATTACAAAGTAACGCGTTACACCCAACTCTGACCAAAACTATTCAGAACTATTTTCATGTCAATCAACTAACCAATAACTTGACTAAATATATATATTCAATGTTTATTTACTGCCTACAAATGCTGAATGGGATCTATAAATTAAGCGTTTTCATGTCACGCATCCTGTTTTTATTTATTTGCCAAAATAACAGCTTGCCATTGTGGAGACTGTTTTGTTTCATGAAAACACAGTATTTGTTCAGCCCACAGTTTTGAACCAGCCAAACTAAGCCATAAAGTAGACAGAGGGGACAGGGAGCGAGAGTCGAGTGTCAGTTTCTGGTTATAATTGAACCATCATCTGAGCTCCTGTGGGGATTAACCAACAGGGCCCCACTTCACTGCAAAAACTGAAATCTTACTAAGATGAAATATCTTAAATCAAGACAAAATATGCTTATATTTTGTCTGCCAAGATATTTCCTCTTACAAAGAAGTTTTTGCTGTAGTGAATTTCACTTCCATTAAGTGTTTTTTTACTTCATTATCTTAATGAGGTTTTATTACTTGTTTTTGAGATTTTAATACTGATTCTGAGTAAATTAATGTTTAAATTGAGAAATACCATAATTCTAAAGATATTAGATCAACACTGATAAGTAGAAAACTGCTTTTTCAAAGTCAGAATATCTTATTGCAAGCATCCTATCCTTTTTCATCTCTTAACATATTAAAAACAGATAAGGACCAAATGAAATTCATTGTTTTATTGTCGCTCTAAAACCCAGTACATCAATTAAGTATGTCCATATATGAAATGCAGTATACAGAAATAACAGCACCAGCCAAGTCAAACTACTGCATTAAGAACATTCTTTTCAGCATGTATTATTCTTCAGCAAGCTAAAGTGATTGAGCAATATGTGCAAACATCTCATTTGAAAAGTTAAAGTAGGTAACATTATTCAGGCCAAGGGCATTTAGCAAACATAAACAGCATTGTGATAAACACCTAAATGGCTGATAACATGTTATGTAATTAACATTTAAAACAACCTGAAAGAAAGACCCAGTATTATACAAAGATACAGATGATTTAGGTACACTGCAAACTATAATGCAAAACGCATCTGGAATCCAAACAGCTAACATTTGAATCTGCTAATAACATATCCTAAGTCAGGACCTTAGTCCTACATTTAAACCTGCTAAGTTTGCTTTAAATGTTTCAACATCATCATATCAAAGAAACACACTATGAGTCATTTGAACTGTTGTGCAATTCCATTACATCCCCAAGATAGTATTTCACTTGTACATAGGTTTGGCCCTTTCTGCTGATTGTGTAATAAGAGGTAAAATCAACCAGCTTTTCAGCATCCACTAACTCAGTGGCCTGTGCAAGGTGTGGGACCTCAACTTGATAAGCCATAACATTTCTATCAAAGCATATGGACTGAAAAGGCTGATATTCCAAACAATAAAGCTTAGAATCAACAAGAAATATGCTTTTGACAAGTCCAAATTCGGGTGTATTACCATTTAGTACATTGGCAAGGATCAAGGACTTCTCAGTAATGTATTTATTACCATTTATCACAAGCCATTTCACTGATACAGCATGGTTAATTTCACTAAAACCTAGGAAGTCCCTCAATTTCCCATGTAAATATTGTAGATCTCTAACCTCAGATACAGGACCCATCTCCTTTTCATTTGAAAAAATTGGGTGCTTGGAAGGGTCAACATTTTGGCAGCTTTCATATATTTGGTTCTGATTAATCAAAGACTTGCATACATTTTTAAAATTGAGCTTGGAGGCCCATTGCTTAAATAAACAATGCTTAGACTCGAACCGCATACACATATGTCTGACCATGGGACCCAATGATTCTATCTGTGATGGCAAATGTATCATGTAATGCTGCTTAGGTGTAACATTGTGGTCTGGAAAAAGCTCCTTCCAATGCTTCAAATGACTTTCAATCAGTAACTTTAACCTTGACACAGTTGCAATGGTAAGAACAGGTGCAAACACTATTTGAACAATCTCTATTAAGTCCATTATCAACTGCATTGACTTTCAAATGTTCCAAAACAAATGGCAATATCCTCAACAGGACAAGCATTTGCCCTGATGACTGCCTTAGTTTACCATCAGTTGACATCAGTGTACTCGGAGAAATTGGGGATGGTCGATCTCTAACATCTAGAGGCGAATAAGGGAAACCAAGAATAGCTGAATTCACAGAGTCCAGATTTAACTCTCCTGACTGAACAAGATGATTCAAAACACATTTAATTTCCAGAGAAGCTATACCCTCAAGAATGACATGCATAATGTCTTGCGGGGTTTGCCGAATAATATCAAAGGATGAGAAGTCAACTAACTTGCTCCTTCGATTGATCCCATATGTTGTTCTAAGGCTGTTGCGAAGCAAGTCTGTGTTAGCCTTTTCTATTTCATCACACTGTCTGACATGATTCTCCAATGTTCTTTTAATATATGCATCCTCGTTGAATTGTGACTGCATGTCCTCAAAAGAACACTCACAGTAAGCAAAGCCCACTCCTTCTTTGAACCCTGCGAGTTCATGCTGTGCCAGGGTGTCACCAGAGAGAAACCATAGCACCATGTATTGTTTTCTCCCCGTTAATAGTTTGAATTTTAACACCACTGTACAATGCATCCATGTCTTCCTTTATTCTATTCAATATTACATCTACACCAGATTGACGGAGGTCTGCTGATTTAGCCATCGCAAGTAGCCTAATAGCAGCCAGCTTAGACCTGTAATTTGGATTTATATTTCCTAGGGTGTAGTACACCATTAACAACTTGTTCTTTGATGAAAAGGATCCTAGTGGATTACAGATCTCTATTTCGTCTGTATACAGAATAATCTGCAGTGCATTTGGTTTCTCTGAAAATAAGGGATGAGATTTTAAAAGAGAACCATCAACAAGGTCATGAAAAAAACCTTCACTGCACCTCTGGGGTACCTCTTCAATCATAGTCAAAATCCTCGGATGTAATAGGAACTGCTCTACACTTTTGACTAATGGTACATAATAAAATAATTTGTCTTTGATGACAAAATCTGTTGATCCTCCACGTTTCTTCCTGTATATGGTTCGAGCAATTGGAATTTCCTCTGCATCCACACAACAAAACTGCTTCCTAATAACACTGTTCTGGCGAAATGTTGTTGAAACGTTAGCAAAGGGGTCAATGAAACTGTCAAATATATCCATTGCATCTTTTCCAAGTTGATTGGTTGTACTTCCTGAATTCTTCTTTAGAACTTCCTTCATCTGCGTCCTGAGGTTGTCCAATAGTGATGATTGATACTGCTGTACCCCAGCAACAATGTCATTCATGCCTTTCTGAAAATGAGAGATTGAAAGCGATGTGATCAATCTTTGATGTTGGTAAACATTATCATGATCACTGTAGCTTTATGTGATATACAGTTTTGCTTATGACATAGACACAACAGTAAAGTGGATAACAAAGCACTAAAACTGAACTCGGCCATCAGTGAACCACTATTAACTGCTAACTGTGTACAGTAGGTAGCCAAATACTGTGCTCTGTTCTCAAAGAACAACTAGGTCTAACTTAATATATGGCTACACTGTGTCTGGTTATAAATTGTAATAAAATATGGGAAATCCCTTACTGGGTTAGTCAGAGTGAATGGCTTGAATTTCTGGATAATAAATGCTCATTTGCATTTCTTTGTCGCACACAAAATATTTCCTGTTAATATGTTCTGAGAAGCAGATCACACATGGCATAATGCTTTTAGTCCAAAAAGGTTACATAGGAAGCATTTTACCTGTGACAGACGATGCTTGGATCGGGCATTGATAACAAAGGCAGTGGCATGTGTTGTCAGATCCTACAATACAAAATGTAGTAACTTGACATTTGCAGGTATAACATTACTCAATGTGACAGAAATATATAATCTTTAAATGTATGCACATCTGATGATAAAAAAACTGGTGACATGTGGTGAGCAAAGATAGATAATTTAATATTTTGTAACTCTGACCAAAACATATCAAACATTAGTACTCCAACAAGACAATAAGCCATTCTAACTCTTTATGTGTTCATTTAGTTTTGCTAGTACAGCACATAGAAATACATCTTCACATATACCTCTAGGTTTTATGAATCATTTGGTGAATTTAAATGAAATATTTCAACATAATATTGATATATAAATTATATGCTAGGCCAATATTAGCCACTACTATATCGGCCTGACCTTTATTTAGCAGCCCTTAATTTTCAGTAGATAGTCAACAACAAAGAAAACATACTTGGTGCACTGTGACAGCTCCATCTTGGTCGATGCCCATTTGCTCTTCAACTGAGTCAGGTGTGTGAAGGTTCTGATCCTCGCTGCTGGAGTCGGCTGGAAGCTGATCGGGTTGAATGTTGTCCTGTGTACAACATATCAAAGAAACAAGATTGTTTGAAATTGTAAAAAATTAAAAAATTAGCTTCACTAAAAGAGCAATTTAAATATGTAATTCCTTTCTATCTAAGATTATTTTCACATTAAACAAACTTTGGGGGCAAGAGTTATTTCAGCAACAATTATTAACTGTAAGCCGTAGCACTTTATCCATTGTCTGGGTAACACTCTTTATTACATTTTTTCAGTCCAGAAAACAAAACCATGAAACTTTTTTTTCTAATCAAATCTGAAAATCTATTTATTTTTGTTTTAAGTTTAATAGTGGGTAAAGAATTTGAGATTTATTTCTGATTTGCTAAAACTGTGAATTCAACAAATCATGTGCAGATCCTGACAGTGATGCATGCACCTTGCAGAATATTGTGAAAAAGTGGAAAACCATAATTTTTGTGATTTACTGTTTTAGTAACTGTGGCCGAACACCAACGTAATGCATATTTTTAACGGTTTTTTCATCCCCACAAAAACACTACATAGCTAACTGCTGAATTAAAAATATATGGTTGACAGATGCCGCCTGCTTGTAGCCTAGCAGATTCATTAGTTAATGCTAATGGATTTATAATAACTAAATGTGGCTGATCAGTATTGGCTAATGCTATCTGTAGCATCACAAAATGTACGAAACTAACCCTGTATCCGAGTGGCCACGTGGCCCAAACACTGTAGCTAACAATCTTAGCTGAATTAGCAGACGTTACTTACTTTTTGCTGCGGTCCTTGGGTTTCCTCCTGTCGGTTTTCATCTCCACGTGTGGCGTCGCCAGGTCTGGTGTCTTCAAGAAGATGTTGAAAGTGTCTTCTCTTTACATGATGGTAGAATGAGTTGTACACTCTATATTCCTCAGTGCATCCATCAATGCCACAGAGCAACCTGAAGTCAGAGCTGCGACTGTGCAGTCGATTAATATGGCTCAATAATAATTTCAGTGAAAAAGTTATAAAAACGCAGCAGATAACGCACCGCCAAAGCATCGTGAAATCTTCCAAAAGTTAACTATATTAAAACGTTTCTGCAGCAGGCCATGTACACGTTGGGGAAAATAACTAATGAAGTGGGTTTATCACATTCTCTAGCTGTATGGGGGAGGCCGGTGAGTCGTCTTCCTATATATATATATACACGTCATAATAATGCCGGGGAATAACTTGTGGAATGATGTGCATCTAGAAACAGATGTTTGAAATGTTACCTATGACCGCATCAGTTATTAATATTCCTAATATTTGCAACATATAAAATATCTCTGTCACCCCTCTTTAAGAAATGGTACCTTCCAATGGGAACCGCGAAGAGGGTCCGTTAAGGGCGTGTGTTAGGTCAGGTGCACCTAGCTTCAGGACGTTGCTGGCTAGCTTTCCTTCAGGCAGAAGACTGAACCTCTGCAAGTGATTGAACATTAAAACTACGCCATGGATGAAAATGGAAGAGATATCACATGCTTGGATCCTATAGCAACTGCAGCATTAAAAGGTAATGTAATTTTGTATTTTATACTGCACCTCTCCAGCAAGCTTTACATTATTTGAATCGGTTGGACTTAGCTAGGCTGGCTACATATCTAGTTAACTTAGCTAATATCTACTGTAAGCTGTTAATAACGGCACAATCGACAAATCGTGGTTAACATTTTAGTTGATACTGTTTTATTGCCAGAAATAATGTCAAGAAGCAAATGAGCCTTCCACAACTGACAGTAAAGTATTTAGCATAGCCATCTTTGGCGCCCTTCTTTGTTGTACACTAGCATAGCCATCTTTGGCGCCCTTCTTTGTTGTAGACAGCATTTACAAATGCGTTGTTGTATGATAGTGCAGTGCAGGCTATTGAAACTACACTGTCCTTTGGATATAAGCAGGCTTGGGACGTAAATTATGCTTATTTGAATAAAGATTTCAAGGTAAAGACACTGTTTTGAAAATAAGTTTAACTGTGTTTGCTCTTAAACATCAAGATTTGTTTTATTGTACTATAAAAGATGCTGAAAATGTATAACTTTTATAGCCTATGAGATTTTACACATTTGTGTTATGGATTTATCCTAACAACATGCCTCGTTTATTCATTTCCCTGGTGCCTTTTCATTTGGCCAAAATAACTTTAACTCTGGATGAACCTATTGTAACAGCAATTTTTTCAATCAATTATAAGTAAGTGCAATACATTTTTTAATGTTAAAGAAAATCTTGTGAAGCCAGCCAGAAATGTACATTACTCTTTCATTTTATGTATTTAGATAAATATGTTATTAGTTGCTTTTTACCTTATTATTAACTGTGTGGTTAAATGTGTTTTCAGCTGCTAATATAAGCAGAGACATGCTGCCCAGCCTCTCTAAGGAGGACTTGCGTGATCTCCTTCCCGGGCCTGAGCACTTCAGAAGAAGAAGAACCATTTGGAGACTCAATCATGATGAAAATGAGGTAATTCCAGATTCTAACATTTGAGGGACTTTAAACCGGTTACCAAGTAAGCCTTTCCTAGTCATCATGCAGTTATTTGAAGTGGAGTTTTTTGGTTGTGTTGATTTTTGTTGTTGTCACAGCGTAGTGCTCTTTTCATTGTAAATACCATTTTATATATATATATGCATCTTTTATACAGGGCCAGGAGACAGACCTGTGTAGACCGAGTACCTCCCATGGGACTTGTGATTTCAGCCCTATTCCTACCCCCCAACCTTCCTTGTTTCCCTCCTCTTCCTCCTCCTGCCCCAACCCCTCTCCATCCCCCGTCTTTTCTCCACCCTCCTTCTCCTCTCAAAGCCCACAACCCCAACATGGTGCCAGCAGAACCGTACAGCTTCCCAGTCCACTGTATGTTTTATACACAGACACAGAATTGGAGCAATCACGAAGCACCTTTTCTGAAAAGCAGCGTGCTGGAGAAGAAGGAGACTACGTCCTTTCCAAAGATCTTCGCTGTCGATTAATCAGGAATACAGTCACAAGCATGCTTTCCATTAAAAGAGCAGCTGGGGATGACTTTAACTATCCATGCAGCCGTGAACTCACTGTAATGGCGAAGCGTCTGATTGAGTACTACCCAATGCTTCGGGACAGATCTCAAACCAGTAGAGCTGAGTGGGTATGTCACTATTCAAGTTTTCAACTCATGGTTCAGACAAAGCACTGCAATCATTTGCCTATCAAACTGGGAGTGATGTGTTTTATCCAGTTCAATAAGAGCTCTGTGCAACTGCTTGTATGGTGTATTTTGTTTGATACAAGTTTGTTTTATGTGAGTTATAACAGAACCTGTTGTATGTCTGTCTTGTAAGGAAACTGTGAAAAAGCAGCTTTTGAAAAGGGTCCAGAATGTGACAACCCCCAAAAAGAAGCAGGGTTCAACTCCTTCAAGAAAGAGGCCTAGGAGTTTAAGCTTTCAGAGCAGCCATGAGACGTACACTGATGAGACTGATGAATCCACCGCATCAACCTTGATCTTGGAGAGATCACCACCATCTCGATGCAGCACCCCGGAGGCTGAACAGTTATGTGGTAAGTACATAAATTGAAATAGTAGATAGTTAAATCTCTTCAAGAAAATTTAATAATATCAATAAGCTATTTTAGAACCCTTTTTTATTCAAGATTACTCATCTATGTTTGCCCTGTGTCAGTCACTATGGCTGTTTGTGTGTTAATGTCTCATTTCAACTTTAACATCAGAAATGAAAATAGTGGGGTTTATGTTTTCTAGCATCAGAAACTGAGAGCCCACAGACCCAGGCGAGACACTATAAGACTCTACAGGCGATGTATAAAACTAAGGCCAGACCGAACAAGATGGATGTTGCTCAGCTCCTGGACCTCGAAATCCAAGCGAGAAGGGCCTTCATTGACTCTGATGTTACAAAGGAGCAGGACAGGCCTTCCAAGATTCTTAAAGCTTATCCTTGCTTTGGAGAACTGGATCATGTAAGCAAATGTTGTACAACTATGCTTCCTAATTCAGATAACGTTAGACCAAATTTGAAATGAGAAATGGTGTGACAATTAAATCAGATCTGTCTCATTATTTATAAATGAATGACTCAAATATGCTTATTGAATACAAATATGTATTCTGCATAGATATATAAAAACCCTCCACTTATTTAAAAATAACTAATTTCACAAATGTGCTTCTGATACACACAACATTATTTTGTTAGTATTATTGGTCCACAATACGTATTTAAAAATAGTGTGTGCATAAGACATACATTTGCAGAAAAACACATGTTTCTATGTGCATATTTTTGTTAAGTGACCATTTAAATCACATTATACACATATTAATCTTTTTTTGGAAATTCAGTTATCAGACGAATTACTAACCCTTGGAATGTAGATTTTAATATTTCTTCTACATATTTTCTCTCTCGTTGTTTTAGCTAATGGATGAACTACGGCGGGTCCTCAATCAAGGCAACTCCCACTTCTTAACGGAACTTAAGACCCGGTGGGGGACCTTTTGTGAGAGGGCACAGTTTTATGGAGTTTTCAAAAAGCTCATGAGGCCTCCGCAGCTTGACAAAGGTGATTATTATCTCTGACCATGTCTGTTTATTAACTGACTGCAGGAAACGGAATGACACTTTTTTTTTCAACAGTAAAGCACTCAATTGCCATGATGAAGGCTTTACCAGAGATGTTCCCATCACCTATGGCCCCACCCAAGAAGTTAAGGCACGCAAGTGAGGCTCTGCTCCACGTCCTTGAGGTAAGAAAATGTATAAGAATTTTCTCATGTCGATACAAAGAGTGAAATGTTGTGATCATATTTGTTTCCCTTTTTGTGACGATTTCTTTGTCTGTTTTTGTGTCAGTCTGCAGAAGACCCAAACACCTTTCTTCAGACACGACCACTTTCCAGCCCTGTTGTCATCATCTGCGAAACCAACTGTATACTGGCCATTGGAACCATGCCCGTGCTCATCTTCCCAAAAGAGGACATTCATGAAAGCGTGATGTATCTCATGGCATGTTATTACACCTTTCACCTCACCTATCCTAAGTGCATTGCAACACTCCTGTCTGTGGTGCAGACAGAAGTCCTCTTGGACGCCATTCACGACTGTGACATGACTACTTCATACAAAAAGGCTATGGCCGACTGGAAAAAGTTCATAAGTGATTAGGGCACTTATATATGAGGGGCCGCTAGGGACAATATTCAGAAATACCGTTCACTTACACATGTGAAACACTCTCACACACACAACTGAAACCAAAATAATTTACAAACATATGTAAAAATCTCTCATATACACATATGAAACGCTCTCACACACATGACATCCAAAGTTATTCACATATGAAACGCACTCACACACGTGAAACGTACTCACACACACACCTGAAACGCACTCGCATACACCTGAAACGCCCTCACACACACACACACATGAAACGCACTCATATACACATTAAATGCGATTTCAATATGTTGTGTGAGAGGGATTTCAGTTGAAACGGAAGGCATCTCGCCTTTTAGAAATGTGCGCTTCTTCGCAGTTTTTTTTTTTTAAACGACTTCCTTTTCAACCGAGATGCCTTCAGATTCAACTGAAATCCCTCTCACACAACATACTGAAATTGCATTTCATGTGTATATGAGTGCATTTCATGTGTGTGAGAGCGTTTCATATCTGTGGGAGAGCGTTTCATGTGTGAGAGAGTTTCAGGTGTGAGTGCATTTCATGTGTGTGTGAGAGCGTTTCAGGTGTGAGTGCGTGCGTTTCACATGTGTGTGTGAATAACTTTGGATTTCATGTGTGTGAGAGCGTTTCATATGTGTATATGAGAGATTTTTAGATATGTTTGTAAATTATTTTGGTTTCAGTTGTGTGTGTGAGAGTGTTTCACATGTGTAAGTAAACGGTATTTCTGAATAATGTCCCTAGCGGCCCCTCATACTTATAGTCCTATTGAAAATTGTTCGCTGAGTCAAAAGTGTCATGAGAATTTCACTTGTGTTGTATTTTACAGTGAAAGAATGTTCTCTTTTTTTCTAAAGACATATCTGATGACTGACCTTTACTACGCAGTTTGAAAACAATAAAAACATTAAAAGAAATCATTTGAGACTCATTTTTCTTTAAGCAAGCAGTCAAAGTTTATATCTTGATAGGATTAAAGATTTTTGAAGGTTTTGTTACGTTTCTTGGTATTTAGCCTTATTTTAAGAATAGCACCGAATGCTGAATTTAAGTAGATTTTTCTACATATTAAGAAAATAATTCTTAAATCTTATCTTGTATCTAGACAAATATACCTGTTTAAAGTGAAGCTGCACTGGATTTAAGAAATGTTGCCTAACATAAAATAGAATTTTGGGACAATAGCAGTAGAATATGCTGAATTCAAGCACATTTTCCTTATAATAAGATTATATTCCTTCCTTGCATCAATTCAAATGTACTTATTTTTGGTTTAAAAACACTCGTTTTAAGATATATGTAGATATTTTTAGGCTAGATATATTTACTTGTTTTAAGAAGGTCTTGGCAAGTGAATTTTTCTTGTTCTGTTGGCAGATAATTTTTCTTATATTAAGTAATATATTACTCATTTTATTATTTATTTTACTTGTTTTTTTAGGCTTAGTTTTTGCAGTGTTGACCTGCTTGATAGAAGTAGATCAGGGGCTTGTCTCGCACTTCTCTCATTCCTGCCACATCTCATTTTAGGAAAATCTTTTACGTCTGTAAAACGTTGACAGAAATCAGATTATAATAAACTTTATTGTTCATGTAGAATTCAGTGTTACTTCAGAGTTGATAGCTTGTTGTACATCAGCTTGTAATGAGGTAATTGACAAGGAATAAGAAACGGAACTAGTTTCAAGGTGTTCATAAGATAAGGCAGTTTTAAGAAGCGTAATTATTAGCCGCATTTCCACACAGCAGAAGGAAATAATTAAGAAAGCATGTCTTTTGCGGTTCCTTGCCAAGTATGCCTTTATCATGACTTCTGGCTCTTTATTTCAGAAAACATCAACAGCCTTTGGTTTAAAAATGAAAAATATCCAAATCTTGTTTCTGGTCCTTGAGACTGTTGCTTGCTGTCTAATGCTCTGAACAAAAGGGCATGTCTGCACAACGTTAATCGTGATGTACCAGTGGAAGCAGTGGGGCATCATTTGAAAACAACAGCCCACAGGGGTTTGTGCTTCTTAATGCATCTCCTTAATTACGTAAGACAGCCCTAGATTTCTCTTTGATCTATTAAAAACAAACTACGCAACTGAATTAACTTGCATTGCTTGTTACTAGCAAACAGGGCAAATAATCGAGATACTCTATATTTAGAAATCATCACCTCCGAAGAATACATTAAAATCAAATAAAAATGCAAATCAGTGTGGTGTTGCCAGCTGGCAGGTGTACTGGGTACCTTTTATTAAACAAAAGCAATGCAACACGGATGAGCAGTCTTCGAGTTCACCCATGGTTTCAGCCCGCGAGTACAACACGCTTCATGCTCCGAGACCCCATTTTTGCATTATAAATATTTCAGAGGGCGATGGAGAATAACATGGGTGGAGATGAACGTGCTCATCAGGTAAAGGCTGAAGCCATGCAGGGGTATAATTGTTTTCTGTATTTCCATTTCCATTATCAGTGACAAAGTCAGTCTCCCAAACGACAGATTCCGCTTGTGAGTATGTATGTGTGTGTGCTTGTGTTCTCTCTCAACATTTTGATTGACAGGGAACAAGGGTCCCACATAAATTGTCATCCAGAGGTCACACAGGAGCAGAGGGTTTCAACTGGAACTGCTCTGTTTTTGTTGCCATGCTCTGTGCTCTTGCCTCTTTATTACTCTGAGGTGGAATAAAAGAAGACCGCATGCAACCTGCGACCAACAGGGCACATCTCATTTTTAAAGGCAAAAAAAGTCATAACTGTGTGCTGCATGAGGCAGAAGCTGTCGTGATATCTGTGGATTTTTTCCAGGTGTTTATTTCATATGATGATTTAGTTTCTGTGCTGACAAATTTTTGTTTTATTTGTTCTGGCTGTAAGAAAAATCCTCCTCCACAAATGTTAGTTTTGCAGCTCTGGGTCATACATGTTTCTGTTCTTGGCCTCTTCTCCACTCATTTTGACTCAGATTAGACTTGACTTGTTCTTTGACCATGTGGGTTTTTTCATGAATTGTAAGATTGAATGAATTGCCTAGAGATGTCATGTCCCATTTTTATGAATTCATATGAATAGTGTCATCTTAATATTTTTGATAAATTGAATTGCATTTGAATTGTAAAGTGCTTGGCTCCAATTGCATGTTCCTTCAAGAAATACTGGAAGACATGAACAAATTACACGGTTTTGTTCATTTGTTTTCTGCGATATTTAAATTCCCATGGTAGTGGAAAGGAATACATGATTGTGACTTTTCTAATTTGGTTCAATCTAAAAAGAAACACTGGATCTTTCATTTCCCATTATGAAATGAAATCAAGACTTTAATAAGATTCACCACTTCCCCCTAAATGCCCGGTTCTTCCACTGTCTCCACAGACATACACTTTATAAGAGGCAAAGCATTGAAGAGAATAGAAAAGAGGACCCAGACTGACTGAGAGTCTGACAGCTTGCCATTGCGTCGGGTGATGAGACAATTATTGACTTCAATGCAAGTCATTCATTCTTGACCATGGAGACTATGACCTCAGGGTTTCTTTGTGATATTTCTAGTTTAACTCGAAAGAACTTTGTCATCTCAATTCATATCATCATGAATAACAGTTATTCTATAGGCGTATAATACATACAGTAATGCAGTTATAATGTTAAGTAGTTGAAGAACAATCCCACCAAAAGCTACATGTTGTAGCTGATGGAGTCAGTTGATGCACAGTACATACACTTTTTAATTGAATTGTTCCATATCATGACACCTTATGCTTCTGCTCCACTACATTTCAGTAGGAAATAAACGTTTTATTCGGCTAGATTTATTTTACATGTTGTATTTCTTTTTTTCTCAGGCATACATTTTCTTCTTATCAAGTTGTGCTGTACCCCTTTCATTTGACTTGAAGTGCAAATCAATTCATTTCAATTACTTTTTTCATTTCCTAAAACTCTAATTAAATGATGTGCTTTGAACGCTTTTGTTTTAAGATGCATTTTGTACTGTAAAAAACACATTTATTCACAGCCATAGTTCTTATGACCCTATTATGTTCAAAATGGTCTAGTTTAGCACTTACACAATCAGAGCCCAGTCTGCTCTGATTGGTTAGCTGGCACACTCTGTCGCTATTGGTCAACCACTTAGAGATGTCCCGACCACGAGCCTATCACATACAATGTGTTGGAGCGCTAGCCAAAAGAATTGTGAGTGTTACATGATGTCACTGTTATGGAAGTAAAGTCACTTGGAGGCGTTTCAGGCAGGGCGGGAGTGTGTGGGAGAGAAACGTTTGGATTTTAGCCTTAGCAGACCATTTACATGCACAAAAACTTATCAAACCCCAGAAAGCATTACAAGTTCCCTGTAAGGCAACATAAATAATAATGTAATTACAGTTTTACTTAATTATTTACATTCCAATGCAGTCCTTGTTAATTGTAAGAATATTATTTACAAAGGTGTAATAGCACTTGCAATTGTGTACCCGAACTGAAAGGACTTTAAGGACTTCTCGCTTTTACCCCTCATTTATTTATTTTAACATCCAAGTCCAGACCCCCTCAGCTCACAAATATCATGTGATATGATAGAAACTTCCGAACTCCAGCTACTAAACAGACCCAGTGGTGAAATTGATTTCATGACTACATCCCGTCTGTTTTTAACTTTTAGGAAATAATTTGAATTGTAAATGTAGTCTTAGAGGAAGCAGTCAGCTTTAAGTTGAAGAAACTCCACAAATAAACCTTGGGTTGAGTTTGTTTTTCTAAAATGCTCTCCCCAAGGTCAAGAATGAATAAATTACCTCAATAGCAGGCCTGTCTAATGATGTTCTCATCATCTGATGCTATAGCAGGCTGTCTGACTCTCATGTCTTACTGTAACAACTCTGGAGCTTAGAAAACATACTTAAAGACTTTAACAGTGGACACTCAATATCTTATAGGAACATGGGTGATACCTATTTTCAAAATAAGTACATTGCTTTCCAACAAATATGGAAAAGTTGCATTTCTCCTCATCTTGTACCCATTTTCCTGTCTGTCTGGGCCTTCTATTTTATTCTTTTGATGCCCATCATCACTAAATGACTTATGTTCTGTCTGCAAATAAAGATGTAACACTGTGATGACAGTTGCTGTTCTAACGGTGAGAATAAAATAGCTTTTGTAAAACCTTTACAAACCCTGTGGCACACGACACAAGTTTTCACAGAGGGATCGGCTTTGTTCAAGTCTCTCCCATGGAAATGTGTCGGAGCACTTAACTGTAATGCTATTATCTATACAAATGACAACACCTGGCATCAGTAGTCCCTCAGCTGCTGGGTGGAGACAACATTGCTGTTGAGTCGACCGTCTCTGGCACAATGACTCACGCTGGAAGCCAACAACGCTGAATCAAAATCGGATGAGTTATGGACAGCAAGCCCGAATGAAGGGAAATGCTGTCAAACCATGCATGACATGAACGCGTAACGCCAATTCAGAATTTCAGTGAATCTGCGGTTCTGCCTGCCTAATGAATGTGAGCAGGGTTCACGTGGGACCAGTAAATGACTCTCCAAACGTGATGTAACAGCCATTGCACAGAGGAAAATGGTCAGTCCATCTCAATAGAAATGTCAGCATGCAATAAGTATGCAATGACTCGCTGTCTGCTGTAATGAGCCCAGATTGTGTGGTTGTCTCCGGAGACTCTGATAGCAAGTATACCGTCTGAAAAGGCAACTCTCTTCTGCATCTGTCCCAGGCGTGTAACACGGTGTGTGAATGAAACATACTATTTGTGCAATTTATAGAGGGATTCTGAGCATCCATCATTTGGGTAGCAACTACAAATTCAAGTGAAATATGTGCTTTATTAAATGTAGCAAATAACAAAAAGAATAGCAGCGAGAGTAGTCACTGTTGCGCTCGATAGACAAACCCGATGGAAAGCTTAAGGGACTCAATTTAGAAGGTAACCTGCCTCCCTGGAGCTTTGGATCCCAATGATTGGCAGCCACTGGCACTATTTGCCAGTGACGTGCGGTGAGGTTCATGGCTGGTGAAGATACCCAAAATCTAAATATTGGATTGTTCTTTCTTAGTAAGATCCCATTTTCATTACAATTGGGGTCTTACCTTGACTTGAAGATGAAGTCCATGCTTTCCTTCTGGACAACAATCTCTATTACTTTTTTGTAAAAGTCCTCCTTATCTTCCTGTAGTTTCAAAAGTCTAGTTTGTTGTTTGCGTCGCGTCTACCACCATGGTCTACCCATTGATGTATAATAAGAACGGGTCTACCCCGTCTCTACGTAGAATAACAGTAGCAACAAGAACCTGTGGGCTCACTTGCGCCCCCTTCAGTGCGGCAGAGGTTATGACTGCCTCCCCTGGTGCTTTTTTCATTGCCGTTGTATGATGAGACCAGCGAGCCTACATATCATATATACGTGAAATAAGTTATTTAGAGACTATGGATGGCGAGGATAAATGTAATAAACGGATCTACAAACATTACATTGGTGACATACAGTGAGATGGTGCAGGCATGCGCTTAGGGCCCGCTTTCCAGACAGTTTCTGTGAGGTGACGCATTCTGAGGTGAGGCAGATCTCATCTGTGCCTCACCTCACCCCACAGTAACTGGCTTGAGCGCGCTCACAAAATAAGTGCCCGCGTTAAATTAGTGCCCGCGCTCCAGCCAGTTACTGCGGGCTTACGTGAGGCAGAGCTCGTCCCTGCCTCACTTCTCATCGCTACCCGTAGTTGTAGCGGAGGAGCTCTGCAAATGTGCTGATTTTGACTATAAAAAGCGATTGGAATCATACAGAAATCACATTTACAAGTTACAACACAGATCAGTGGAGACATTTTATTATTATTACTATTTAGTTTTTCTTTAGTTGTTTTTCCGTTACATTGGAGTATGACAGGTGAGGCTCTGCCTCCCCTGACTGCACGTCGCTGCTATTTGCACATCCTGTACTCGATGTGCGTGCTTGCACACACACAATGAAGTCCCACGTGACGATACAACCGATGAACTGTGTGACATTTTAATACTGGTGGTCTTTATAACCTGCGGTAAATTATTTTGTATCTAAAAAGTCATTTAAAAGCAACAGCATGCTCTAATTTTCAAACCACAGCAGTACGTGTTTTAAAGCAGCATGCCTGTCACCTTTTTTAATGGAAAATGCATCCAAGGTGACCCATAATAGGCTCCACTTTTTCTGTGCATGCTGTCTGCAGACATCCAAGCCAGCAGGCTACAGCAGTTGTGTCGCTGACAGCAAAACGGAGAGCCAGATTAGAGGATGTCAAATTAATGCAGTTGGGAGACAGTGAGGTACAAAACATGTGACTGCATGGTGTCAAATTGAATGACTTTTTTTCCTACTTTCTGTGAAAACATCTGAAGGCCCCGTAGTACTGTTGTTATTCCACAAATAAATGCTGCGGTGAAAGTGAGTGACATATTGTTCGATAAACTGCGAGGCAAATTTGTTTTAGCGCTGACAAAAATACAGAGGACTTGTGTGTTATTGTAAATGATTGCAAAACGTTTGAGCAAACTTGAAATGTTTAGAGAATTAACAGCTCTTGGGAAATAGCTAAGGTGTCAACACGTGAGGATATTTATACTTTAGAAACTAGATGTCTTGCTTTATTGCATGTTATTTGACTTGCTTGTGCACATGTATTTGTTGGAGCAAGAGTATGTGCTTGCTGGAGAGAAAAATCTGAACAATTTTACAAAGCATAGAAAAGTACCAATTGCTACTCTAAAAAAAATCGCTGTCCATGACAAATAAAAAGAGAATATCTTGAAATATGGCTGGCGGTTTTGACAGCATGTCACACAAGGAGGCTGCAAGATTGGTCCTGTGCAGTGGGCCAAAGATGGGTGATACTTTATTGAAATGCAAAATGACTACTCGCAGAGCTTGTGTTGTTTTAAGATGCATGAAAACTGCATGGAACAGAGGAAGCAGAGAGGATTGAGGATTTGTTTGTGCATATGCATGTACTGTATGCCTCAAAGGCTGTCGTGTGTCTGTTTCCACACACAACACAGGCCCAGAACACTGAACATCTGATCAAAGGCATTAAAGGCTTTTCTGACTCAAAACAAGGGTCTGCTGCACTAGTAAAACTTCCATGGTTATTTGGTTTTTATGTTAGAGATCTGTGAGCATGACAATGGTGTACTGTACAACAGCAATCACACGGCAGCTTTCATGTCCATTGAACACATAAAAAATGCACTTTTGATCCTCTTCTAGCACATATTCTGAGTTTTGGGGAAATAACAATGTAAAACATGTCTTCTGTCAGTGTGATGTCATTCATTTTTAAATGTCAAGCTGTGCCTTTTTTCTCTGACTGGAAAATGTCCAGAACTGGTATTTAATACATTTAGATCGCCTGTGCTGATGAAAGAGTTACATTCAGAAAGAAGAATGGAAACGAAGATGGAGTCAGACTTAGAGAGCCTTTAGGGAACAGCTGCTAGCCTCTGATGTGACGGCCTTCTCACTGCCTGCCAGACAATCTGCACAGGGGGCACATGTGCCTTCAACATGTACACCGTGTCATAATGCATAATACAAAGGCTAAATGACCTTCCATGCTGTATGATGTTCTCCAAAGGGTTGATGCTGGTGAAAATGGTGAACACCTGCAAACTGATAAAGGGAAGGCAGGGTGTTTTACTTATTCAGTGTGATGCAACTGAGCAGAGAATGTCAACATGTAATCACATCTTCCTGCTGTTAAGGCAGGTATAGAACATGTGTCACTTTATGGTGTAATATTTACACGTTTTAAAATGTACAGATTTATGTGATGTGTGACAATATGGTATCTGACTGTAATGGGAACTTATCCTATTGTATTTATTTGATTTAATTTAGTAATTTGATCTTCATATTTAGATGAAATATATGTTCCCATATTTGACCCCCATTACTCCAATCTCTCCTGGAAAGGTACTGCGATCCTTATTTTAAATACGCCACAAGACATATTGCACATAAAGGAGATGTTAGTGCAGGGGGAAATCCTGCAATAGAGCCTGATAAACCCAATATTAATTACTTTTCTGATTTCTACCCTCCCCCCTGGAACCAATTAGTAAGTTGAGATGCTTCTTTTCAGTTTAATGAGGTCTAAGTAGTGATAATGAATCTCATTTTCCTGCCAAGCATTTCAAATGGGCTAGACCACAAAGGCATATGACATATGAAATTATATCTCAAGTAATTCCCATTCTGCAAGAAGTATTTATTTAATTGAGAAATAAGGAAAATGGGTCACATTTTCACCGATGCAGAAAATGAATTAATAGAAGTGCTTTTTCTTCACGCTGTTGGATGGTTGGGTATTGATCACGTGACATTTCTCAGAATTGACAGACCTAGTTTTAGATCGATACAAAAAAAAGGAATATATATATATCTCACAACTAGGTTACCATATCTTCAAACTTGTATCTAAATCTTGTTATAAATGGCCAACAGGGAAGTGACAGAAACCCAGTTTGTGTTCTAAAGAGCTGCCACACCTTAAATATCCTCCACAAAGGGAAAAGGATAAGGCTAAAAATGAGGTCAACTTGTTGCATATTTGCAGGAACAAGCCTCAGAGTACATTAGACATGAACTGTCTGATACAATATTTACAGTGGGGACACAACACTATCATTAGTTTAACAGTAGTTTTTGTTTCATGCGGGGAAATGTTGAATTAAAGAGGAGCCGTGCTCACACATGAACCCGCAGAGGCTTGTGCAACCACTGACATCAGCAATTACTGTGAAGTGTGGTGATGGTGGGATCCTCTCCATTGTCAGGGCTCGTTTGGAGATAGAAGAGGTTGGATGTTTTTATTACTGTTATTAATCAAGAGAAATTTGAAGTGTTCTCATTGTGTAGGGAACAGCATTCACTGTCTGTTATCCTGTAATTCGGTGGGTTTATCGCTGTGACTCCACATAGCGCGAATATACACAGTCCACGTATGTATGGTGCTATGTAGTGCTTCAAATTAGTGGTGTTCACCCTCTTGTCATTGAATGCGCTCAAATAGTCTTCTTTTGCTTAGGAAGGTTCCTATGTGAAATGACCCGGGAGTATCCGAGTGGCAGCCATGATAAGAGCTGCTCGAATTCTCCTTGGTGCTTCAATGCTTCGTCTCTTATCTCCTCTACCATGAGGTACACTTGTCCATCCTTTACGAAAGGAGAGGAGAGATTTCCATCCCACAATTCCCTGAAATAACATTATGTAAACATCGATAACATATGCAGTCGCATAATTACCTAGCCAAATGCAGTCGGATTCTCTTGGAAGAATTGTTGTTTTATCCATAAAAAGATTCTCCTTCACATCTATCCTTGACCTCACAGCGTTTTGCATAGAGTTCAAGGAAAAGTGGTTTGGAAAATAAATAACAAGGCGTTTATCTTTGAGTATTTGATTGGTTTCCTGCAGTAACAATGACTTCTAGCGTCTGCACAGATTATCTTATTTGTACAACCGTTTTGAAAAGAATACTACAGGAATTCCTTGAGTATAGTGCTTGCAGTGTTCTTGTGAATTTAAATCCTCACACATGATTGCATTCATTGTGAATGACTATGGATACAAAAAGATTGCTTGATGAAAATTACGTGCCATCTGTGACGGCACCTTTCACGATGTATTAACGCTTAAACAAAGTTGTAATACTGTGGATATTAGGTTTAACAAAACAGACCTACTGGGCTCAGGACCCTTAGACCAGTATTGGAAGGTTTTACATTTCTTTACACAAGAGACCCCAAAAAAAGCAGAAAAAGACCAAATTGAGGCGCACAGAGACCCCAAAGCAAACAAAGAGTGTACGGCATGATGTTGTTCACGTCAAAGACACCTCGTTTAACATTTATCAGACCCATTGTTTTATAATCTGTCTCAAACCTAAGTTCATATGCTTCTGTCTCCAGTCTCTTACTTGAGATTTCCAGAAATTATAAAAATAAACAACATGAACAATTTGGAAAAAGCAGCTTTTGTCAATTTTACATCACAAAGGGTTTTTTGTTTTAATTTCATTTTTTACAATGAATAGACAATGTATATATTAATAATGTATAGTTCATTATCACCCAGATTCATGGCTTTAAATGTGGGTCTACGTATGTGTTTACTTATTTTACTAATCCCCCCACTTATTTAGATCTATGCCCTCATTCATGGTTTCCCAACCCGCCCCTGGTCTAATGCAGAGACACCAATTCACATTAATAAATGTTTTACACTAATTACCCTAACATCATCATTACACTTTTATCAACATGAAACATTTATGTAATACATAAACTGTGTTAAGAAGCCTCATTTATTTTAAGCTACAGATAGTTCTTAATGTTCTGCAGGCTCAATAGCTTTCCAAAATGTTGTTTATTACGAGCAAAAGCTATTATTTATCCTGCAGTTTGCACACAACAAAAATAATAGTACGTGTGCTGAGCTTTTTTAGGACTATTTTGGGATTAAAGCAAGCTGAATGCTTTTATCAGGTCTCAGGGTTTTCAGTCAACTATCCTTCAGCTATTTCAGCTGTCACCACTCCATATTTAGAAAACTAACACTAAACAAAACAAGGGGAATTAAAATCTCGCTAATGACCCCAAAAGGATACTCTGCTTCTTCCACCCGGAACAAAGTGGTTTGAAATGATTAACTAATAATGTCATACTGAGGGAAAATGTGTTCAGCTGTTAATAAAAAGCAAACATATCTTAGCTACAGGCTCAGCTTTATGTGCAGTCATGATCATTTGTTTTGGCCAGGGGGTGCAATTCATGGTAGCAGTGCGCTAACATAAATGAAAGTTTTAACATAAATATGGGTTGTAACATTATATTTCCCATCAGCTTTTGTGAAATAACATTTGGTTTAGGAAGTAGCTCACTCTATCATGTTATTCAAATAATTACAGCTTTAGTAATGGAGAGTAACAAATATAGAAATAGCACTAATAAAGATGAATGGAGATTTCTTGCTGAAAGCCTCTAAAGATATGTATTGAAAAATGGTATACATTATGAGATTTACGACAGGGGAATAGGGTAAAGAATGTTTTTAGTTTTTACTATTATTAATCGTAGTTTAGTTTACAAGAAATCCCAGAAATAATTTGTAGCTTACTTGGTGTTAAAGTGGCCCTATTATGCTCATTTCAGGTTCATATTTGTTGCATGTGTCCATGCTTTAATGTTCAAAAAGGTCTTCATTTTTCTCATACTGCCTGTGATGCAGCCCCTCGTTTCACACTCTGCTCTGATTGGTTAGCTGCTTAGAGATGTCCCGACCCCTTAGCAAATCACGTACAATGTGTTGGAGCACTCGCCAATAGAAGCACACATACAATGATGTCATAATGTTACAGATCTAAACAAAGGAGTTTATTCAAGGTGTTTTGAAGGCAACAGGGAGAGTGTGTGGATCCACATGCACACAAACCTATATAACACACAACAGGAAACAAAAAACCCCAACAAGCATAATATATAAAGGGAAATACTACAGTGGAATGTATGCACATTTTAATAATAGATATCACAAGTCGATTGCTAACATTGGGACAATTATTTTTTATTATAAGTGTTATGTTTGAAAAAGAAATAAGTGATTATCTAATGCTAGCTTTTAGTAGAATTAAGGAAATCTACAGACACAAAGAGACAAAGTGAGCAATAAACAAATCTTTCCAAAGGTCTGACCAAACTCTCAACATTTACCAGTGAATAAAAAAGTGACACTCCACTGTATTTGGATTTGGAAAGAATCCAACACATGTATAATGGATATTTTATATAATTGTTCCCCCTGTGATTGTCAGTCTGTGATACAGGGTGTGAACTCTGTCTGTGGTTAACACCCATTTTATTAATTCTGGGGGATTCTGGATAAGACAAGAAACAGCTGGTAGTCTTAAGACAGAAGCTGGCTGATTAATTGAGCTGTGGGCCACAGAAATTCATTTCGCATTTAAGCGTTGTGACCACAAGCCATAGCCCCTGCACAGAATTGGATGAAAGACTTCAATTAAACATGCTGTTTAAACAAATATCCACAAGCTTGGAGGAGCTCTCTCTTATGAATAATTCATAGCCTATGAGGAAATAAATGGGAAATACTGAAATATGTAAAACCTATTTGTAGTTGTGAGCATACAGCAATAATTAGGGCACTGATTGTCCTCAGATTCATTTACTTAAGAATGTATTTTTCTTTCAAGGCTAACCAAGGAAATTACAAGAATAGTTTACTTCTGGTAAAATATACGATGCGCTGGCAAAGTAAATAAGCTGTGCTCCCTTTACTTTGGAGACTACAAAGCAAAGGATATTCACTTTTAAGAATATGGAGGAAGTTTCGAGTATTTATTGGGGTTTTGACGTCACAGTGGCATGTTTAACAACATCAGGACAATGTGAATGTTGAGCTCCAGATGTGGAGAGGCCTCGGGCGGAGGCTACACGCCACTTCCCATTGGCACTGCAGCAGAGCAGCAATGACACTAGTGTGAGCATGGTTGAGAGGAGGGCTAGGGGAGGGGAGGGGAGGAGAGGGGAGGAGGAAGATGTATGTCACAATAATGTGCCTCCAGGATGCATTATATAAGGCTATTATATTGTCAGTGTCTAAAACAGTGCATAGAGGATACAACCTTTTGTTTGTGACAGCTGAAAATCCATTTTTCATGTTTGTTTCATTGTGAGCTTTACCAGCGAGTGGTTTCTTTTGTTGCAGCGCACTGAAGGAAAAAAAAAAGCCCTGATCCTCTACTCCTCATTAAAGCTCCTGAAGGGGAGACATCAGGGATTTAAATGGTATTTTCGCTCTGGAAAGAAATAGGAGCACCTCCTATTCTAGAAGAAAAGTGATATTAAAGTTGCCTAATATTAAAATTACACCCATGTTGAAAAAGGTATATTTTTAAGAGTGGCTGACAAGGGGCTTAGAAGGGGCTATAGCTGCTATAGAGGACTATCGCAGAAGATAACAGTGAGGCGAGAGGAATACAGTGAAATGGATATCACACAGAGTTAAGTATTTATGACTTAAGTCTGAATAAATTATAATATACAGTGGATACTTACAAGTGAGTTACTCCCCCTTCTGCTGCTCTGCATGTTATATTATGCTGGTTCACTCGCAGCTACACTTTTACAGCAACCGCTAAGTAAGAGATTATCCGCACAGTGTTGAGAATCGATGACCTCTCTGTTATGAACAGGTTGACCTCGCAAAGCCGACTGTTGGTGGGAGTGAGTCCACGAGGGAGCAAGGCCACCTCAGGCAGTCTCAATGTACTTTTTTCAGTATTCTGTGTTATCACCTGCGCATGAAGCAGTGCATCACGAATGGCACAATTTCTTCCTCAGGATAGAAAAGACTGCTGTTCAACACATTCAGCTCACCTTTGTTCTCTCTGCAGCGAGCATGTGTTTTAATTATTTGCTAAATTTCATAAAACTGAGATGGTACGCCAGTAAAAAAGTGTGATTTGTCTCTGCTGCAAAGTATGTTTTCATGTTTTCAATAGTTGGATTAATGGATGCAGTTAGTAGGTTTTATTTGATCTAAAACATTGATGTGCTAAACAATGAGAATCCTCTTCCTGTGATTTCCCCCGGACACGTTCAGGGGTCGAGAAACGCATGACCCCAAAAGGAACATCTCCGCCCGGCGCTTTACGGATGCATGACAAACACAATCTGTTTTTCTTTTGTGCACAGTTCACGGTCTTTGCACCAAATAAATGCAGCACCTTATGAATCATACCGCAGAGAGCTAAACACAGCCTGTACCAGGAAGGCAGAGAACAGCCATAAGCGTATCTGAGAGAGTGGCAGGCAGCAATCTGTAAGTAGAGCTGTAGGCTGGAAAGCAGGCTGCCTTATCCGAATCACTGAGCACACACAAGCATCTACTCAAGGGTCATCCAGCTAATGGACTTATGGACACGCATTCTTTGCAAAGCGGCTGTCAATATCTCAGTCCGCGAGTGGAACCGTTGCCTATATGCTGTCAAAATAAATAATCTCCGAGGATTCGTTGGCAGTGAGCAACACAATGCTGCTGATAAATCTGTAATATTCCTGTCTTGTATGCCTTTTCACGCTACAGGTGTTTCCATTTCCAACTAATAATTTATCCTGAGGTTGTGTTTGTTGACAGAGTCTGAACGTCAGGTCGCAATTTAGCTGTTCCCAAAGACACTCCAGGTGATTGAATTGGTTTTCTAAAACACATCCTCCAATAGATCTAGATTTCTATTGGCAAGGACACAAGTGATCCCTCGGCCTCTGTAATCTCGATTTCCGCCGGTAATACCAGTCACCGTGAACTTGTGGCATTTCGCTGCCTTTAATGATTGGCCCAATGGTCTGCATCCAATGGCCTTCTTGCCACCAATTCATGACCCGTCAACCCCAATCCTGCCACCAATCCAACAGGCACACAACACACAGCAGAGAACAAATGTCCCGGTGTCAGAATCAATCCAGACAGGCTTCCCATCCTCCTCTCATAAAACTGGCATCTCATTTATCCAGGAGTGAGGAGTAGCCATACTATGATAAATCGAATGACAGGGTATTTACACTTTTAGTGGCGGAGGCTCCTGAAGGATACAAATCGTTCACTTTGAACAATTTGTTTCCGAGGAACCTGAATGCACATTTAAAATATGAATTCCATTTCTGTTTTGGTGATTTAAGAACACTTTCTAGAAGATGTGTTAATTGTGAGTGTATTCGAGTACTTTTTCCTGCTCAATACATGTGTGCAGACTTGAGTAATTGAATGAAGGTATTGGAACAGGAAGTCTTCTGACTCACTATATTGAGAGTATTGAGAAGACCCCGTGCTGATATGCTGGAGGTGCACCGGCGCATAGAGGAGATGCATGCTCATGCAGCTCCTTCTCCCTTTGAAGTTCTGACAGCTTTCGGCTTCCTCTCCTCTGTTGAATCCTGAGATCATAATTATTTACCATAACCACGGCACACAGCCGTCTGATGAAAACAAAAGTTCAACCGCAATGATTCGGTCATATTCTATTCAGAGCAATTTCACAGGGACAGCAATCGCACAGATCAAATTGAGAAGGAGCAGTGTAGCATGAATATCAACAGTAATAGCTCAAGAAGGAAAGCACAAAGGCAATTATTGTCGATCTTTGTGATCTTCAGAACAGAAATCATGCTATCAGGGCCACATCTTAATGAAAACCAGCCGGTGTATAATGTATTTGTTAAATAATTGGTTGTTTGTCTAAGCTTAACAGCTAATATATCAAATAAAAACCCACAGCGAAATAAAGTCTTGTTATTTTCTCCGAGCTTTTGACAATCTAATTAAACACATGAGCAACCACACCCAGGATGCTACAGCACCAACAGTACTCAAGGGGCGATGGCAGAAACTAAGATGATGACACAAAATAAACATTTGCTTCTCATTTTGATGCTTTTTAAGAAACTTGTAGTACCTACAGTAGAGAAAGGGGGGGGGGAAGCAGCAGAGGACTCACCGATGATGTGAATGGTGGTTCGACCAGGCCGCGTCCCATGGTGCGTTTGGATGGTGTCGTAGAAAGTGGCCTGACACAGCTGAATGGCAGTCACACTGACCCAGAGGCACAGGCACATCAGCCAGGACATGACAGGACACATCTGCTAAGGACCGAGTCAAACAGAATACATCACGTTCTCATCATATGACCTTAAACCCCCCCCCCCCCCTTAAACATGCTCACACACACTTCTGCAGTCGCTAATAAAATAAATGAATACATTTTGTCATTTCTGTCTATAATTGGTCTTTTAGTCATCAGAATTTATCATTTGCATGATTATATAAGTATGACTTCTTCACTGTTTCTTCTTCCTAGTTTGCCCTGTCTTGTCCCGGAGCCACAACGCTGCAAATGTGGAGTGATCCTTGGGGAGTTTTTTCCCCATGCAGCAGAGATTTCCCCTGACAGGCTGACTCCCTTCAACTCCTGAGCTGTGCTCCTGCCTCAAAACCTAAATCAAACTTAAAGAAAGATAATATTTTGCGAGCAGCTGGCTGCCGAGGCTTTTCTGTAACTGTCAGAATAATGTGACAGTGACACAGCGGTAATGGGAATCAAAAGCCTTGTAATGTTTTCACCATGCCGTTTAGAAAAAAAAGAAAGAAACCGAACAGTGAGGGATGCTTGTGGTCATATGGGAGAAGGGTGGCTGTGATGGAAGTCCATGAAGTGTTTCAGCCCTGAAATCATTCTCCATTTATTCACAGCAGCAAAACAATTTACCATAATTTTAAAGGCTGTATTTCCTATATAACATGTATTTCTTCAGGATATGATTTTTTCCAGGTGCATAAAAACTTGTAAAAATAACATACAGCCTCGACTGTTAGGGTGATAAAAGTAGTGCGTTCTCCAGATTAAACTCCTGATTGCAGAATACTTTTTAAGCCCTTTTACATCTCCAATGTACTTTCAAGTAACACTAAAAAAGAATCGGAAAAAGCTAAATGGATGATCAAACACCTTAAATGAAATTGCAAGACTTCTAAAATCCGAGTTATTCTAATGTAAATATCAACAATTGGCTTGAGAAAATATTGTGCATATTTCAGATTTAAATTCAAACTGATTTATATACAGAATGTATGATTTGCCAGTTTCCTGCAAATGAGGTACATCTCTTGACAATGACATGATTCATTGTTTTGCCCCGAGTGTAAAAAAAGAAGAAAATCTTACCTGAGCAACCCAACAGAGAGAGTATAAATATCTCAACAGAATGACATAAATCCATCCATAACGCTGCTCATGATGATACCATCCAATAACTCTGAATTAAGCTCGAGGAGGGAACTCCAGTGACTCTGCCTCCCTGCTCCTCACTTTGATAGCAACAGTCCAGTGATTCAGAAATGACCGTCAAGCCGGAGTCAGAAAATAGATTTACAGCTCTTACAATTCCACCTTTGAAATATCACTGCTTCCCCTTGAGGATCTGCTCCCACTGACACTGAATTCATTTGCCCCTTCGCATTTATAGGCACATGCAGAGTGCTCCTTAATTAACTGTAGTGGAATCTCTTCTTTCACCGTCTGCATCCTTCCAGTGAGAGGCAGCCTCTGAGCAGCGGCTCTCGCTGAGTCCCCCCTCAGCGAGCACTAAGAAACAAATGTTCCCGTGCAGCCTGGCTGTGTGTAAAGACTGTATCACATGTCTTAAAGCCAGACTGCCTCTGGATTAGATGGCATGGGAGGACTCCACCTGATCATATGCTTCTGACAAATGCAAATCAGGGAAACTGGCACCACTCACAGCGCTGTGACCACATGGTTAACAATTATTTACATTTAGAATGCATTGCTATTTCTCCTGCGGGGAGATTTCCTTTTATTCTTCTTCTTTGTTGTTCTACCCTGCACTACATGAAGACAACTAAGAATGCTTACTTATCCTAAAATCGTTTTAAATGTTGCCAGTGTTGAATGATTTTTAATAGTTTGTTTTACTTCGCATATTGACTGGCTAATGTACCTTTGTGTTTTACAGCTGTATTTGTCTGCCTGTCATGTCTGTGTTTTATCTGTTGTAACTTCGTACATGCTGCCCCTCTTGTCCAGGTCACTCTTGGAAAAGAGATTTTAATCTCAATGAGTCTTTTACCTGGTTAAATAAAGGATATATATTAATATTTTGATTAAGAATTATTCCAAGGAACTTGTACAACAAAGTCAGGATATAACATTTCAAGGGGAGAAAACGTAAAGCCAAATCCTTATCTTACCTTTGTTGTTGTTAGAGGAAAATGCAAAAAAATACATTTATGAAAGAACATGTTTTAACATGCTGAGCAGAAAAGAAAATTGAAAGTGGTTTGAAATAATAATGTCCTTTCTAACTGCAGGTAATCTTCACCTATAGATGGGGAGCTCTTCATTGTATGATGGAGATGTAATGGTGATCGTAGCAAAGAAGGAGATCAGTAAATCTGCGGCAATCTGTATGTGCAGGAACCAGCTCAATCATCCCACTTCCTCGCCACCTTCACTACATGGTGAGCCCTACTTTTGCATTGTGTCTTTGAGTTTTTTAAAATTATCACCAGCATGCAGAACATGCCCAAGGCCTGCAGCTCACACTGCCATCTCTACAGCATAAAGACTTCACATGTTATGTTGATGCTTGCTCAGGAAGACAGGGTGCATTCCCAGTTCAGGAAGGAGAGAAGAATACCCAGAGAGAGAAGAACAGCAAGAGACTGCTCGAGACGTAGGCTCTCTACAGCACAGCATTACTGTCTCAGGCTTTGGCAGGGGATTTGAGACATACAGGAGGAAGCCAAATAGCATAAATTGCTGAGTTGTTATGGACGATGGGGTAATATCTTGATTCTGAAGATGGGGTAATATGTCTATACAGATAAGTGTTTTACACTAGCACAAGTCAACTGTACTTGTGCTAGCTCTGACCTTTTAGAGTGTGTTTAATTCAATGTCTACAAATATGTTCCTGATTGAGATTCTCTTTTTTTACACAGAGGGCTGCAACTATTATTTTCATTATTGATTGATCTGCAGGCTTTTCTTCATTAATCAATGTTCAGTTTGGTTTTTAAAATGTCAAGAAATGGTAACAAAAACTGCCAATCCCAGTTTCTCAAAGTCTAAGGTGATGTGTTTAATGTATGGGGGGATTTTCAGACAATGGCCCCCTGCGTAGATATGCAAAATCCCCATCATCTATTATAGGAGCAAGACAGATTTTGTAGTTCTTAAGCCTCTTTTGTAGTCGCTTTGTGACCCTTGTACACATCACTGTTGAGTGTGTGTGTTTCTTATCAGTCTTTTCATTTATATTTGTTGTCATTTTGCTTCTCTTAGCGGTTGATTTGCCCCGTTTCGTAAAGGTTTTGAGCATCTTTGGGTCTCTTTGTATTTATTTTATGTTTCTCTATGGTCTGTTTTAGTCTCTTCCTGGTTGTTACGTGTCTCTTTGAGTGACATTTTGTAGTTGAAGGCCAGGAGGAGCCCTGGGCCTGTGTATGGTAGGCCAGTTCAGTAATCCATCCATGTTTAAATCTCTTGTTTCGTCAGTCCAAGCCCTAAAGATATTCAGTTTTATATAATGCATAACACGGAAAGCAGGAACTTTGCATTCATTATTACTTTTAATATTGTTTTAATAATGGATTATCTTAATAGTTGCAGATTTTTTTTCGATTATATGACTGTATTTTGCAGCTCTATTTGCTTATAAACACAAACTTAATTTTGTAATGATTCCAATTCTGAAAAAAATGAAAACACAATCGCCACTGAATCTACATCCATCATTCTCGCAGTGCAACACACCAATCAAACAGACGTTTTGTCTGACCTGCAGACCACCAGTTTCTGTCGAAAGGAGGTTCATGCACTGCTGATTCAATGGACTCCTCCCTGAGAGGTTCTGACGGCTGCTCTCTGGAAGGTAACCCTGAAAAAAGGAGGATGTTTATTTTTTTAAAGAATGTTCACAAGAGTTGTCTCCTGAATCTAAAATCGTCAGTACAGATATGGCCAGGAAACAGACAGCCCATAAGCTCCCAAAGGCTTCTGGCCTGAATGTTACATACCTACAGTGATGAGATTATCAGGGACATATCCAAAGCATCGTGCTTCTTTCTAACATCTGCAGGAAAACAACAGAATGTCTTGTATTTTACAAATAATGGCAACAATATGGGTCTACTCTTAACGCCTGTCTGATTCCATGTCAAATTTCCTTTCCAAATAGCATGCCCGCAAGATAAGGTGTTGGTTGCTACTTTAAGCCGAGGGTGGCTAAGCAGAGTAAAAATGTCAATAAATCGTTGTGTTTTGCTCAGGGTGGGAGAGCAGGAGATGTCTCAAGAAAAACTATGAGGCAGTTTTCTATTTCGCTCCCCCCTCAGCTCTGCCTTCTCTTGAATATAAGGGGAATTATAAAGGTTTAACTGCTCTTAAAAAAACATCTGACATTTTACGATGATATTAATGTTGATTACAATAACAACATTCCCAGGAGGCCGGTTTTTATTAGACATGGAGAATAGAGAACATGCCATACTGTAGATCATGTCATGCATCATCACACAATGCCTTTTGAACAAGAAAAGAGGAGGGGGGGTTCTTGTAGATAAAAGTCATATATTTCTTCAGGCACTCCTGCTACAATTTTAGACATCCTCACATGCCCCTTCCGTTAATACAGGCTGTTTGGTGGTACAGCTGTGACAAGTGGTGTGAAAACAGTTTCAAAGATTCAACAAAAGGAGAAGATAATATCTTTCTGTTGGTTTAACAACTCGAATATCGCTTCTCTGAGATCAATAAATCACTGCCAGGAAATTACTAACAGTGGAACAGTGAGGGATCCTTTTCAAGTGATTCATTTGCATTTTCATTGAGTGTTTTTTGTTTTCTGAAGCATTCTCTGCTCCTTTCTGGAAAGGTCGATGGGAAATGGTTGGTGTCTACTTTATCAGCAAGAGCCAACTCTCAAGTTCAGCCAAGTAAGAAATAAGATTATCTTTATAGAAGGCGGTGTGAGAATCTGGCCTTTGAATCTAATTCAGTAGAGTATTAATGTCTTAGTGGGTAGAATCAGCCCAAACTGCTATTAAAATAGCCGAAGTCTTGAGCGGGATGATTTTCAATTCGCTGAGCCCCTCATGTTTAATGCAAATTGAGTGTCTCACCTTTTACATCAGTTGATCTTAACATTTAATAGATTCTTTAAGGATATTAATCTTTTCCATTATATCTTTATCGTGGATAAGAGTGAGGCACATTTCTTTCAGGCCAAACAACTCATTAATTTTCCAGACACAAACCTTTCTACACCTAAGGTGTGATATGAGAAAACTCAGGTTAAAAAAGCACAGAAAAACAGTTTGCCAATGTAACACATGCCTATCTGTTTTTAAAGCATATAATTGAAAACTGGAAATGTATTCTCTCATACATTATTTCCTGCTTCAGATTGACTTTTCCTGAAAGCTACGCTATTTGATCCGACCGTTAAGCCAAATGTCATTGCATGCGCATTATGGCGAATTTCATATTAACAAAAAGGAATACAGTAATGCCGTGTCAGGCAGAAAGATATGGCGTTAGCATTTCAACACAAGTAGCCATTCTTCTAGCCCAAACTGCTGATGACAGTCTCCAGAGAGAGCAGATGCTGTTGCCTTCTGGCTCTGGGCTTCACCGTTCCAGTAACTGCCTCCGTGCCCCCTGAGGTTTGTGACTGTAAAACCAGCTCTCTCGCGGCGTCCAGGTGATGAAAAAACACTGATACAATAGGTGGCTTTTCCCACCTTTTGAAAATGTCATCAACGGTAATCTAGGTTAAGTGCTCGGGACTATGTGAATAATCAAAAATGCATGTAAGCCAAGTGGAATGTGCATTTGTATGTCTTTAAGTCGGCTATGAGAACAATAAATGGGGGAGATTACAGCTTTTTTGAAGGATTTCGAAAAGACTGAGAACATCTTTTTCTCCTTAAAGTCAGACAATCAATCATTTTCATTGCCTTTTAGCCTGTCCTCATCTCATACGGTTGACATGGCGCATTGAAGTCATGTCGGCTCCATCACATCACATGACAACACTGAAATTGTGGTTGTTCATGTAATTGAACTTGCCAGTCAGTCTCCCTCTGATGCTAGTATTCATCTCCTGAGATGAGAGCACAAATGTCCTCCAGATGTTTACATTAGCACCTGAATGGCATGAACATACTAATTTGGTCATGTTCCTGTAACGGCCGTATGTCATACGTCAGGGATGCACATACCAGATAACACTGGTGTAAATATACCTATATTCTGTTTTCTGATGCTGCCAAATACCAAGCTTTAGTTGGAAGACTGGACACAGAATTGCAAACCCTTATTAATACAAGGAAAGACGATTGTTTTTTTCTAGTATCAGGTGCCTGTTAAAGTTAAAGATCCAGACTTCAGGATGAAATCAGCAAGAGAAAGGCCGTACATGTATCTCTGCAGTCTTGAAGGGATTCAGCAGAAATCTCAGTCTAACCCTCCTGACAAGGTGAGAGTGTCTCATGCAACCTTTTGTGGAAAGCACTCTGCACCACAAATGGACCCCGAATGAATTGATACCTGTGGTTTTCACTCTAAGACGGCTCATTTGGGCTGACTATGGACACCCCGGCACACTCCATCCCAGTAGAGTATTTGGTCTTGGCTGAATGGGACTTGAATAGCTAGATAAACCTCACCAGCAGAGGTCGGCTTTAATATAAGTGAAAATATTATTTCTGTTATCTGATTGAAGTGTTGTCAAAAACTGATAGATGGTAATGTAAACGCTCCTACAGATGAAGGATCCTGTGTTTGCTGACTGTGGAGACAATATGATGATTTCTTCAAAGATAAGCATGTATTAAAGGATGACCTTATAGGTGTAGCTGTAATGTTGGTAAACTCAAGAAAGCCTCTCCTCCATTAATAATTGCACGCTTATTCCACACAGTGAATAGCTTTTGTAAAAACCTGGTCATAATGTCAGGTGAAAATAATCCCCTCTAGGCACACATTTGAGTGTATTGAAATAGTCTAAAATTAAATGTTCAAAAATCATATTCAACACATTAGTGGTGAGTTTAATAGCCTATTTAAAAAAATAAATAAAATGCAGATGATATTTGTCTTTTTCTTTTTTTCTGGGGCATTCCAATTTCGAGGAGACGTGAACTGGCACTTATTTTTACAGCTTGGCTTTTTAAAAACGTTTCTATAAAGACTTCTTCAATGCTTTCTTGCACTGGAAGAACAAAGAAGTTGTCTACTTTTGAAAAAACATGGGTAAATAGAAAGGTTCCCTACAGTACAAAGCCGTATGCACAAGGAGGATTAGAAGATAGTCGAAGTGAGAGAATTACTGGAAGTCTTTTTTAATTTTTTAATATATTTTCCTCAGCTGCTCAAGTGAACTTAATTTCACCATTACTATGCTCACTTTTTACACCCAGAAATAAGGGAAAAAGAGCTAATATAAAAACTGAAATTGTATTCTTTCCTCTGTAAAGAGAGCTGATTGCATATCAAGTTGGCTGCTAGAAGTACCTCCTGTGTATGACTCCTGTGTGGTGGGAGAGGAAGCATTTTTCTTCCAACCAATGGAAGAGTGAGTCAGGTTTATGACTATGGGGAGCAGAGGGTGGCCTTTATTTCCCTGAGAAGAGTCATTATTATTGCCCTGCAAATGTATGGCTTGCTTCTGGAGAGAACCTACCAGCAGAGTGCTTGTCATTTTTCTTACTATCTTATGCATTATTGATAAGTCTATGGTCCTATCATCCATTGTGTGCTATTGCCATAACTCAACAGCAGAAAACAACCTATACAGTATATGTGTAGAGTGAGTCTCTGTTTTGTTCTTCCTACTGTATTTTACATCACTTTTTACGAGGCCTTTCACCTGTTGGAGATTTTATGACGATGGCAGGCATTGTATCAACGACTTTGACCACACTTAAAGAGAATACATCCATCATAACAGAAACATATTCTTTGCATTTGTAACGGCAAACATCAGAGGAAATATTTAACACACACAGACACACACAAAATCACCTTAAAGAATTCCCTGATGATGCAGAATTGTCATTTGAAGAAAGATAAAAATAGTTGGCTAATCAATTTAACGTCAGTGTCACAAACCAGTTTACATAACCCTTGGGTTCACATGAAATTTGATGAGACACAGACGATGACTTGAAACAGGATAGACGTGGGATATAATGAGCATAATAATCCACTGCGAGTAGCTCAGGATTCAACACAAGGAACAAGAGTAGTTTCTTCTTCAATAATTCAGGTAACCCGGGCTAGGAAAACATATTTCTTCTATAGTCATTAAAGGTGTATTATGTAAGATATATGCCCACATGCTCCAAAGAAATAGGCAGAGTGTCACCTCTACTGCTGAGTCCATGAAATCAAAATATACAGTCATCAGTTGTAAAAGAAAAACAGCAGGGCAGGTATAAACAAATTGACGAAACTGCTGAAAATCTAAGAGGCGGTTAAAGTAACACACATAATCTTTACGTGTAATGCAAGCTTTTAGTTTATGTTGGCAATCTGTGTTAGCCATCTTAATGTGCCACTAACAGGGGGCTGAACAGATCTGTGTACATTTTGTTTATTGGCTTGGTTCCAAGGTGCCAGAGATGAGAGAACGAGTGTTTCCGTCACTGTCTACTAGCTGTGAAGTGGTCGGCGTTAATGCCAGACGTTTTCTCGTTTCTGCCACTTTGGATCTAATGCAAGAAACCAATTATCACAATGCAACATGGAGGTATTATTTGCTGTATAGTGTCCTTACTCTAAGGTAATTATTATATGTACAGCACTTTGGCTCGACCAAAAATCTTTTTAAAATGTGCTATATAAATAGAACTTGATTTGATTAAATGGCCATCTCTTTTTCTGAGTCTTCTGGTCTCAGGGCAGACTTACGCTACACTGACACACTACTGCTTCTTAGGAACAAAAGGTATTGCAAGACAGCTAGCTAGGTGGTTCTAATATCAGATATCTTTGCAACACATTAGATCAGCGGTTCTCAAACTGTGGTCCACTGCAGGTGGTCCGTGGAAAAAAAGCTAAATAAAATCCACTTTTTATTATCAAGGATTTTCGGGGGCCACCTCATATGTGACATGCTATATTGTGACGTCAACACATTTAAAGTGAATGGGAAGAAGCGTTGAAGCTTCAACGCTTCTTCCCATTCCCTTTGAATGGGGTGACGTCACGCTTTGCTGAACTGCATTGTGGTTCTGTCGCTTCGATTTGCTCGTGTTGCTCGCTTCAAAAGTTGAGAAGTTACGGCCCGTCCACACAGCAGCGTTAAAAAAATCTTGAAAATCTTGGAGGTGGGCGTGTCTGAAAGCTTGGGGATTTTTTGCGAGCAACGCGACCAACAACCAATCACATGAATCTCCCGCCCCCGACATACAAAGCAATAGCAATGTTAAAACGAAGTAAACTGGATATAAAATCCCCAAACAGGCGAAAACCTACCAGTTTCACCCACTGTCTCTGCCACCTCCCTCCATGCCTGGTTCCTCCGGTTTGTATCCCGGTAAGTTATTAGGGACTGGTCATAAAGAACCGGGTGATTTGCTACCGCAATAACTAAGTTCTCCTCCATTTTCAGGAATATAGAAAATGAACTGCGGTCTGGCTCTCCCAGCTTGCACGCGGTTTGGTTGGCTAGCGCTTGTACTGTCAGATTTGCATAAACAGGATTTGATTGGCTGACACTTCCACCTCAGCTTCAAAAGTTGAACATTGCTCAACTTTTGAATCCTGAAAATCCTGGAAATCCTGGAAATCTTCGCTTTGCTTCCCCACAATGCAGTTCGGTGAAAAGCGAGGCAAAGTGACGTCACCCCATTCAAAGTCAATGGGCAGAAGCGTTGGAAGATTTTTTTAACGCTGCTGTGTAGACGGGCCGTTAAACCTTTGAAGCTTCAACGGAAGCGTCAGCCAATCAAATCATATGCCAGTAGCCTCCAAGCTCTAGCCAATCAAACCGCGTGCTTGTGTGTCCGGGGCGGGAGATTCATGTGATTGGTTGTTGGTCAAGTTTCAGACACGCCCGCCGGCAAGCTTCAACGCACGCTGCCGTGTGGACGCTGCGTGAGAGCATGTAAGGAGGCATGCTAGTACTTGCATGTGAACCATGTCTCAACGACTAACAAAGTCAGGCTTTCAAAAAAGAAAAAAAAGGAGAGAGGTGTCATCTTCCCTTTACATTACAAGCTTCAACAATGTATTTATCGTGTGATCACTGATTTTGGAAATAAAATAATCATATTCTGAAAGCCAAGACTTTGTTTATTTAAAACTAAACACCCGAACCCTGAACAAATATTTTTGTACGCAAATCCACGTTTATTTTTTAAATGAGCCGTTGCAACTTCCGACTGATTATTTCCTTATTGTACACGTTTATATTAATTTATTTTATATTCAGTGTTCTCTGACTGTATGCTACAGGTAGGCTGTCATTTTATTAAGTTCCTTTTATATTGTAAACGTTGTGTTATGCGTCTCTTTCCTGCAATATCGGATGTTGAAAGAGCTGAAGCTGCCGTTCATATTCGCTGATGCAGCTGTTGTGTTCTATGATTGTATGCTACAGATTTGAATATATGGTCAAGGACAAAAAGAAAGAAAGAAGTTGTCCGCCGTCCTCTTTGAGAAACATACACAACGCAGACAGACACCGGTCACACGTGTGACAAAAGTATCAGATAGGCTTCAATTTACTTTTGATTGTCTATAATTAACTATAAAAAAATATCGGAGTTTTAACACTACGTTTATATATGTACTTATTTTTACGGTTTGCATATGAGGTGGTCCGCGAAAATCCTTGATAATAAATAGTGGTCCGAATAAACAAAACGTTTGAGAACCCCTGCCTTAGATAGACATCTTTGACACAACGTCATAATTGTTGCATCTTCAGATTCTGATGACAATATTGTTGTTGTTTGAATGTTTTAATTTAATATTCTGTTCATATCACTATTGCCTCTTGAGAAAACAGCTGGTTATACAATACAAGACCAGCCAGGTCTCCAGTCAGTTAGCATGCTCATTTCAATAGATATCTTGGTACACCATAAATATATCTTTGACATAACATCAACACTATAACAACTTCACATTCTGTTGATACTGTTGTTTTTTAAAAATATTTAAATGTAACATTCTCTCAATATCAATATTGCCTCTTGAGAAAAATATGGTATTTCAACACAAAACTGTCCGGGGATAGTTATGCTAATTTCAGTATATCTCTCAAACACATTACATAAACGTCTTTGACTTACAGTAACTTCATCATTGTCACAAATGTCCATTCTGTTGATTTGTATGTTTCAAATGTATATTCTGTCTATATCACTATTGCCTGTTGAGAAACAGGTATAAGGTATAACAATGCAAGAGTCAGCTAGCATGCTAATTGCTGTAGATATCTCTGCAACACAATATATAAACGTCTTCAACATGATTACATTATTGTCAAATCTTCACACTCTGTCAATGTTTGTTATTTCTTTGAATGGTTTAATTTAATACTATACTAATCTTACACATTGCAGATTAGCAATTAGCAAAAAGCAGCTTTTTGAATTATACAACATAAGATAAATGAGATATTTGTATTTGATTACCACTGATTATAATGTGCAAATGCTAATGGGCTGTGAGAATAGCCCGCTGCATGACAATAGCCAGAAGAACTGATTAATTGTGTAAGTATGCTTTCATTAATATGTCCTGAAAAATGGTTGCTATTAGCTATATACTCAGCAGGAACATGGGGAGATAATAAGATAATCATGCTGTTAAAGTAACAGCCTGTCGCTACAAAGGATGCCGTCCTTTGACTCTGTCCTTCACCTGGCCTTGAACGCTGTTCAAAGAGAAAAGCAAGAAAAAAGAACGTCCAGGCTCAGACATCTTTCATTTTCCTTCATCAAAAGTGCCAGTAAATCTGCCGTCTTCGCACATGTGGAAACGCATAAATTGTTGCTGTATGTATCGGCTGTAGGCAACTACACACGCACTTATACATCAAAATCACTGCACAGTACAAGTTAATCAGCGATGCTTTATTTGGCACCTCCCACATGTGCTACCTCTTTCTCTGGGTCTCTTTCTCCAAAGCTCCCCGCAGTGAAGGACCCTTCAGACCAGCAGCAATCATCCTATTTAGACAGCTGAGAGGGCTGCTTTTTGAAACATGGTATTGTATAATGCAGCCTGCGCTTGCAATCATGCTCTTCACTTTTCTATGATGAGGTTAATTTCAGCCTTTTATGTATATTTTGCTTATTTGCTTGTTTTTATATAAGCAATTTAAATCAACTGCATAACAGGTTGTTTTTAATTTTATAGTATCTGCTTCCAACATGTTTTCCCATAAGTCAAATGATGACTTAATCACATTGGCCTTGTTTTTTGTTTTACTGCCAAAGCATGCTGTAAGATTTTAAATCATTTTCACATAAACTGTACATAATTTGAATATTTGATTTCCCTTATTTGATAGTAAAATGTTAAGCTGTTCATGTGGCGATGCATCCTGAGCAACAGTAACAGAAGACTTTACAAATGTGTTTATTAGCTTCCCACTTTCTGAAGCTTGGCCAATCCATCACCACTGAACGACCTTATGAATACATTTCAATGCATTAAAGCTGATTGGCTGCACAGGAGTCAGTTTGTGAGTTATGTGGTTTGTCATTCTGTTGCATTAGCTCTTAACTCTTCTCCATTAAAAAGATAGATAATGCAACTGCTTGCTGAAGAAAATCTGTGTCTAATAATTCATTGAGGTGTAATTTTCCACTTGAGAGAAATAAAGGAAATCATTTTGGATTCTTACTTTAAGCTTCAGTAGAGCTTACAGACTGATTGCAGAACCAACAAATAATAAGAGGTTGATCATTGAGTTGTGTTGCCTGGCAGGAACAGGAATGATGGAAACACAACAAAGAAATTAGGAGTGTTGAAATGATGTGGAATAAATCATACACAAACACAGAGATGTCCTTAATAATTACATTACATGGACTAATCACTAATGCATCTAAAGCGGCAACCAATGCGGCAATAATATCTAATCAATACTTTAAATAACTTCTTACCCAACCTGCTGCAGTGGCCTCTGAAAGCAGTTACAGATTTCTGTATGCTTTGCTGGTACAGTAGATCCAGTGGCAAGGAAATACTCAGTGTCATTTAACACTTTAGTGGACACCCGAACAGAATTGTGAAATTGGACATCAGTTACAGAGTCCAACAACAAATAAAACAACTGAACTCCAATGATAAACTGGATTTAAACTGATTTTAAATAGGTATTCATTAAAACAAATAGGTATTCATTAAAACAAATAGGTATTCATTAAAACAAATAGGTATTAATTTTAAAAAAATCTGTGAAAAGTTTGCAAAACGTACATCAATGTATATGAGTTTGAAGATTAAGGTAGCAATTTGTTACTGTTTTTTCATAACCATTTAATTTATGCATTACTGGAACTTTGGCTTTATTAAAAATGTGTTGCTTTAAAAATATCCTGTTGCTTCTTGTGTGAAATATGAAGTCAACATTGTAATTATTTTAATAAGGCAGAGGCAACAAAAGGTGTAAGAACTGACTTGATGAACGCTTCCTTAATACCCAACACGTATTTAATATAGATGTACATTTGGCTCATGACAGTGTGTTCATGTAAGTGATGACAGTGTTTTTTCAACGCAGAGTTTTAAAAATAAAGTGTCTAATTATGATTATGATGTTTTATGCCATTCTGCACATAGAGTTCTGGATCTCAAGGTTTAACGCATAATGTAACTTCAGCCCCTAGGGGTTTCTCAATCAAACAAATAAAATATGGAGTTTGGTGATTTAATTGCATTCCTTCATCGTTCAAGAAGTTTTTATTAGGAGCTGAATAATTTGTATTATGTCATCATTTCTAAAACTGAGATTTAAACAGTTTAACACTGAATACGTTAGGTTCACTTTAAAAGTCAGTGTTTCGTTGAGGCTGTTTTACTGCTTGTTTTTCTAATAGCTTAAGATTCAGAACACCATGTTTAGTTAAGTTTATCGAAAAGAATGTGGCTTGGAAACATTTGTTGAACAACTTATATAACACAGGTCTAGTTGTAGGTGCGTCGGCATGTTTTACATATAATATGTTGTAACCATATTTCTACAAAATCCTTTGTCTTAGAACAGCTTCATTGGATTTCATTATCTTGCTTTGTCAATTAGTTATTTAGAAAAATCCTCATTGCTGTTCTGCTTTGATTAAACGTATTCCTGTTGTCTCAATTAGGCTTATGTTTCGTTTTTTAAGCAGAAGTGACTGGATTAATACAGCTTAGAGGTGACACTGAAATAACTAAACAACTCACTGTCTGTAAATTAGTGATGTGACGTTCGCGAACGATCCAATTCTTTTGAACGATCCAATTCTTTTGAACGATCCAATTCTTTTGAACGATCCAATTCTTTTGAACGGCTCTTTGATTTGAACGAAGGGAATCGAGTCCTACTTGGTGAGAGCCGTTCTTTTTATCGTTGGTTCACTGCCTGCCATAAATCCACTCGCCTTTAAAGGAACTTGCTTTCCTGAATGCAAATTTGACATAGATGATGGCATAACGCATGCTGCTTGAGTAGTAGTTTGGCTGAGAGATGTAGCAAGTTATACATTTTTCTGTGAGTAAAAGTAGATTTCTGGCAATACAGTCAATCATTATCCTGGTGATTATTTCGCAGATAAACCTATTAACCAAGCCCCTTAAAAAAACAGCTCTTTTGAACGGCTCTCGGAAAGGAACGGAGCCATAATATCTGGCTCCCTTCAAAGAGCCGTAATTCCCATCACTACTGTAAATCTGCTCTTATTAAGACTTAGTTTAAGCATAAGGTTGGTATTGGTCTTTATTTTTTATTGTCCATCAAATATACTGTCCCCAAAACCCTGTTTACATTTTTTTTGGATTTTATGCGTAGACAGCGTTATGGTAAAGTTCTGGTTAGGTGTAGTCAAAGACAACACTTGGTTATGGTTTCAGGAAAAGTGTGTTTGGCTCAAATAATGCTTTACTTAAAGGTTAAGTGGAGCTTTGTTGTCATGGTGGTATAATACACACTTGAATAAGTAATGGAATAATCCTGGTCATGCGTTTAAAGCAATGTTAAATTGGTATTTTGTTGAGCTCAAATTCCTCCATATGCTGACTTTGTCACGCTATAATCTCCCGATCTACCCCTACTTTAACTACAGTAGCTGCTATATGTTTCCTTTTTTTACCAGCTCTCGTAAATTTCACAGTAAGTTTGTTAGTAGTTTATTTCTTTAATTTAACTCTTTACTATAAATGTCTTCTTTCAGGACTGGGCGGTAGAGGTGAAATGTTGCCACACGTTTCTTTGAAGGATGTGGCCAGGCATTACGCATTGCCCCTTTCAAACTGATATTGATTTTGTAAGTGGACCTTGTTTTGAGGTGGCTAAAATACATTTTGCTGCTGCCCCCATCCACAGCAGTAGCGGCTCTCCTGCTGGCACTCCTGTCTGCTTCTCCAAATGAAGGCTTGTCGCCTGCCATCCACTGTAATACACTGACAGAAGTACCTCATACAATCCCAATCCAATCTGAACTGTCCCTTAAGTCTGTCAATTGGGCCTGTTGACAATAACACAAATATGAAATATCATCAGCTTTATCCTGGGTTCAATATTTGTAGTTTATTTTTAGTCCTTTCTATTTTTGAAACCCACAAACAAGAACACAAGATTTTTGAATGACTTTCTTTCCAGCTGCTATTGACAGCTTCTTTTGCAATAAAACTGTTACCACACTACATGAAACCCAAAAATAAATCCATATCGTGTGCTGCACACAAATGTATCCCTTTTCTATTGTCATTTCCTTCTGAGAGAACCCATCGGCTCCACTTAAAGTACATTTTATTGAGTTGTCCATATGGTTTATAGGTTTCTAAATGGCTCCACTTCTCTTTCGGAAAAAGAATGGGAATTTAATCACACACCTTTGGCGGGTTTAGCGAGGCAGCTGCGACAGTCAACAACCTTGTCATTGCAGACTCAGGAGTGACTGCCCTTGAAACACAAAGAACTCCTGATGACATTGATTCCCTTCAGCTACTGTAGTGCTTGTTCTTAGTTACAAAGGACACTGTGCTCAAAACATTTTTAGCTCAGACAAGCGACAATACAACGACATAGTTCTCTCTGGGCATCAAAATAAGTCATTAATGCAAACCACATACCAAGAAACGGCCGTCATCACTGCTCCCTGCTCATCAGCAATTTCGGTTCAGTGTAATGATACATTTAATTATTCTGGGACCCTGCCAGAAAATCGGCAGATGACACAATTTGGTAACAGAATCCCAGTATTACAAGGTTCCCAATGTGTAATTACACAGCTGTTATGGGTGAATCAGGTATTGTATAAAGGCTTGCAGTTGATTTGTGCCATCATGTTTCATCCTGCTTTTCATTTTGAGGCAAGGACAAGCCAATACGCCTCAGTAGCTCTTATAATTATTTCTGCTCCTCTCCCTTTTCCATCCCCAGTCTCTCTGTCATGCTCTCAGTCTCTGCACAGGCCTGGGTGTCAATCCCCAGGGACATGACGCTGGGATGCCTATCTTATGCGTCTGCAGATGGGGATTCGAAACGATCTTACTTTCAATACTATTTTCCAAATCAAGACTGAGGAATTAAATGAAATCGTACAATGTTATCTCAGTCGAATTTGGTCACTCAAGTGTGCTGCCCTGATATACTGATAACACAAGCCACTTACTTTTTATCATCCACATGCCACAGATTACATTAGAGACTGTGTGTGTGCACAATGTGTAAATGCTACAGTGCCTGCGGATAGTTTGTGTCATCCAGTCCTTTCAGCTCTTCAATTAAAAGTGTTTATGTAGCAGTGTAATTCAGTGTGGTATTCAAAGGATAGATTATAATCCACAGGACAATCCCTTGTATTCTTCCTGTAATATGCACACAACAGCTCCACCGTCCCCAGACATGCAAGCTTTCGTGGTTGTCTGTGTTCACCAGATAAAGAGGAACAATGGTTCTAATAGGCAGCTGAGAGTCCCCACAACCAGTTTCAGCGGCGCACATTTGTTCTCACAAAGGCTAAATGTATTTTGAGTGGCAGATTAAGGATATTGGTCAGGGGCTGTGCATTGTCAACTCTGAAAAGTGGGGTAAATGTGTGTTTGGATGATAATTCACACATTATTATGCTCGACGGCGGACTGAAAAGCCGTAATGTTCTCGGTTTTGGGAAATGTGTTCCACAGATTGTTAATTATGGGCAACATAATCTCATTAAGTCCCTTTTGCTTTGCGACTCAATTTCCTTTACAAGAATTAGTCATGATTGAGTACTTTAGGGTTTTAACTTCCCCTTTTGTTCTAGTTAAAAAAAAATGGCCGTCTTCATAGAGCCTGTTATGTCCAATTTGTATTCCAAAGGGATGCTTGATGTCCAGCAGCAGCAACAGAGCGCTGAGCGGGGTCGAGTGTCTGTAATACCAAGCGGTCATGGCGCGGTAAAGAAATAAACATTCAGAAATGGTTTTCATTCAAAGATTGTTGAGATTCGCTTTTCTAGTATGGGTTCAGCTAGAATATTTTCCCTCTAAAACATCCTATACGTTTTCAGTTCAACACAATAGTGGTAGTAGAAGTATTCATATCCTTTACGTAAAGCTATGCAATTATTAATAGAAAAGTATCAAATGAAAGGAGTCGCTCGTAGAGATAAACCTATAGACCTTGTCCTTGGCTCTTTGAAATTTAGCTCATACTTGATTAATTAAAACATTTTTAGCTGCTTGGCTTAGAACTTTATTGTTCTGGTTCACTCTCACTGCTTTCATACAGTAGGGTTGTTTTCAGTCAAAAAAGCTCTTAAAAACCCAATGAACACTACCAGCTCATCACCAAAGAGCAAAAGTACTCGTAGTATTAGTTTGAATTATATGTGTATATTAGATTATGCTTATTATACTTATTATTATTATTATAGATACATTAACATGTGAACAGTGGGTTCAGGCGGAACTAACATGTTATAATGAAATACACTATGAGGCAGTTTGGGCATTAAACAATTAGTTGAAGAAACAATAACAAAAAGAATGACTGTTTCCAAAATATGGTTAATTATTTTACTGTATATGTTTTATCATCTTTTTAAACTATATATATTAGGCTTTTTGGACATATTTCATTTCAATAACGGATTGTGTTCCATGAGGAAGTCATATGTCATATTTTTGCAAATGTTTCTTCCCGATGAATGCACTGACACAATAACCACATTGCCTTAGTATTTAGTGAAATCATGATATTTCAGCAAATTAGATGCTGAAATAACGTACGAGTACTTCAAAATTGTACTTGAGTGACTTTATATATTTTGTTTCCACCTCTAATGTTCTTACAATACAAACACAATGAGCACAATCATCTACAGTATCTGAGCGTTTCGTTCAACATGTATCCCTCTTCTGACCCAGGCTTCCCTCCAGGGGTTAGGGGTTGGAGACGCTGAAACATAATCAACATTTCCTTTGTATTTCCCTTTGCGCTACAGAGAATCTATTTTTCTAAAACATCTAGAAAATACGGATAATTTTACACCACATAAATATCAAGGTGACCATGATCGATGTTATAGTTGCTGTTGGCAAAGATTATTGATTTTGAAAGTAGGGTACTCTGTGCCTTGTATTCTCCAAATGATCTCAGTAAATCTTGTGTTCCATCAGGGGCGACAGTCAGTTAAGGCACACTGCAGGACACAGTGTCTTTCTCTGGACGCTGTGAGTCCTTGAGAATCTCCTTGGATAGAATGACATAGCAATTGCTCCTTTGTCGGCGTGCCCCGTGTATCCATGTTAGCCGCCCTGGCTATTGATGTTTATTTTAGACTAGCAATGTGTCATTAATAGCTCGGTCCACAGGGCCGATGAATAAACTGTTAAGTCTCTGGTATTCACATGACGTTGACTTCCCTCCGAGTGCAAACATTGTGGAGAGATTAGTTCTGCTGCTGTGGCTAAAGAAGATTAGCAGAGATTATTAACAAACATGTGGGATTAAGTAGACGGTATCACTGTTTTATTTATACAGACCGCACCGAGCATGTGGTTAAGGAGGGGGTTAAACTTGGGGTTCAGCTGCAGCGTGGATAAAAACATCAGGTCTCTAACGGTAGTGGTAGTCATCGGTAGTCATGACGGGGAGTGGACGCAGAGCTGCCTGGATTTAATCTTCCTGGTCCCAATTAAAGTCCGATTTACTCACATCAGTCACAGTTCATCACAGTGATTATGCTCAAGCTGTGCAGTGAGGATGATACAGAGTTTAAGGGAAGTGCCACTAATTGGAGGTCTTCACTATCTCACTTTGAGTTCACTGATTGATATTTTCTATTGGATGACAAAGATTACATTTTGTCACTAATCTGAATAATCACGTTGATTCCAATAAAAGACGATACATAATGGGCATTTCCTTACACTAAATGATGGTTTAGTCGCAAAATGCATATACTCTCTTTTTAAACTTACATGTAACTACATTTGTATTTGTTGTTAATATTATATATACTGCAGTTTTTAGTATTGTATGCACAAAGTTACTAATTTACTGTGTACATCTACTTAATTTCTGTTATTGAGTACACATTTGAAGTGTCTATAAGTTTATTCCCATTTTATAATTATTTATACCTTTAAACCACCACATGTTTTAGGGTATTATTGTACTTTTTACTGCACTTCATGAAACATGTCACATCCTGAAGTTTACAAATAGTGTTTATTGTAAAAAGTTCAGCCAAAACAGTACTTTTTTTAATGTCACTTTGAACTCTGGGTAATTGTGATGGCCATTTTCCACTATTGTCCCACATCTCACAAACCACACACTAGAAGACGGACTGATGAAAAGAAAAAAAATCCATAACGAAAATAATCAGGATTTGCTGCCATAAAATGAAACTTACACAATAATGCATGAGTAATATGAATACAGCAATATACTTAATAATAACATATACAGTATATAGTATCTCATTAGATAAGGGCTATTTCTCAGCATTAAGTGCTTTGGATACATTAGGTACATTTGCTGATATTAAGTATATACTTTTACACAAGTTACATTTTGAATGCAGTACTTATACTTGTAATGGCACTTTTGTACAGCGTGTCGTGGTACTTTAATTGAAGATGCGCACACTTCCTTCATTATGGCACTTGATGTATTTACAACTAAACATAATATGCATTTGTGGCGGTTTTAAGGTCAAACTTGACCTTGTTGTGTCTAAAACTGAACCAAAATAACCACTTTGGGTGAATTACCCAACGGTAATATATTTCAGTTGATTGAAATGAAACCAATATCCAAAGAACAGACCACCCAAGCATAAGCCATGAACTTGCACAGTTTATCTGATTTTCAGATAATGTTATCTAAGGTTATAAATAAACGTATTGATTACCTCACTTAAGCAATTTTCGTCCATTTGAGAAGGAAGTCAATATGCACCTTGCAGGGACATGATAAGAATGGATCATTTAAGCATACATCTCTAATAATGGCATTGTTCTTACCCTGAATAGCTCCACTTTGTATCTTTTATTGCAGGTGCTCAAGGCCTGGCTCTAAGGTGCTGAAATCATGCAGTGTGTTAGAATATAAAGTCTGACCTGTGGTGGAATGATGCGACCTGATGTAGGATCGCACATCGGATGTTTCTCAGCCGTCAGATATTTTCTCAACAACGTCATGGATGAGGCAGAATATTTGATTTTGTTTTAATAAGTCCTTCACAACACACATAAGCTAAATATGTATCTGCACAGAAACAACTAAAAGCATCACTTTAAAAATACTGACATATTTGTAAACTCGGCCTTTGGCTAGATGAATGTGCCTGTGTTACACTTGTCTTTCTCTGCTCTTCATCAGTAAGGGTAGATAAAAACATTCAGTTCTTCACCGGCACGTGCAAATGTTTTGGTTTAAAAAAAAAAAACTGTTCCCAAAACTTGTTGGAAAGTTAGATGCTTAAACATTTTCATAACCTCACACTGAATGTGTATGTCTGTACTAAAGTGATGCAGAAGTAAAACAACTTTCCAGATCCCCAGGGCACTGAAAACATATTTTACTGTCCATTAAAACTTGAGGAATTATCAAAAGTGGGAGTTAAGGACAGCAAAATGGTATTATAGGGAAGGTTTTGTAAGAGAGATAGTGTGTAGACTTAACCACATAAATTGAATTTTCTCATACTTTAATTGCTTTGCCCTTGGCGACCCATTCATAACAGCAGCCAGCCCATGGGAGTGTCGCAACCCAGACTTGGAAAGCAAAGCTGTAAAGATCTAACCCTTACATGATCATCCCTGATGTTTAATTGCAATTTAATGCAGTTTAATAGCAGAGAGGTGCTGCACCTTGAGTTCTCATATGGTAGTGTCCAGTGCCATCTAGTGGTAGTAAGATGACGATAGACAGTGGTGATATGGCTCTGAGTTGTTAGGTTTTACTCCTTTTTATTTTATCTGTCCCTTTGGAAAAGTACTTTATATTCGGCCACTAAAGAAGCAAAAAAATAAGAAACTATATTTGTTTATAGAGCCATTATTATAATTGCATTGGAAGGGACTGCAGCATTTCTGTGATTTATGAACAAAATCCATTAAATGTACAGTTGGCACTTGATATAACCACTAAAATGCTATATGCTGAGCTGTGTTGAAAAGGTCCGAAGACTCCAACAACCTCATCAAAAATAGAGAAAAATAATTGTTATCAATAATACCCCATATACTGCATTTCCTGCTGTAAAGCCTGCAAAGTGTTATCTTTCTACATCCACTAAAATAAAATCACACTCAGCATTTTCATCCATCTGTTTCATGCTTTGTTTTCCCATCCCGAATCATTTTGAGTTGTACTGCCTCTTCACACGTCCTCAGCTCCGCAGCCACATCCTGCTTGAGCTCCTCGTCCAGTTTCTTGTAGTTGTAGTAATGCATGATGAAGAAATATATGCCAGGCACCAGCATAAACACTCCACACGCGTAGTACATGTATTTGTAATCTCCATAAATATCAACCAGAGCCCCTGAAAGAGAAGATGCACACTTTGAAGTTACTTTTTTTTTGTTATCCCTATTTTTTTATTGATTTATAATCTGAATTTTAAACGTATTTGTCTCCATAGTTTACAAACCTGATAATGGTGGTCCAAGAAGCACCGGTCCACACTCAATAATAGTGACAAGTCCAACTGCACTGGAGAAGCGATGAGCTCCTACGAGGTCCATCAGAACTTCAAAAAGCAGAGCAGAAAGCATCCCAAACGCCAAGCCAAAGAAGACTGCATAAACAACCTTACCTGAATATCCAGGTAACAGTGGGCAGACAAGGTGGCACACACCGTTGTAAAAAACGGCAAAACTGAAAAAGTATTGAATGCGTGGCCGAACCCACTTGGTGTTGCCAAGGATGCCAGTAATCGGTCTGATGAACATGTCCGTTAGAGCAAAAATAGAGAGTAAGAATGCTGCTGAATATTCATCGATCCCTTGATGTTTGGCATATGGAGCTAGAAAGACCACAGGCGCGAAAAACCCAAAAAACAAGACAACATTACCAACGAGATAAATGAGGAAGCCCCGGTGTTTGAAAAGCGAGAGATCTATGAACGTTTCCAGACAGCCCTGACTCTGGCTATCATCTTCGTTTTCTTTACTCAGAAGTTTGTCTGACTGTGCATTTGCTTCTGAAGAAGCAACTTTCTCAGCGGCTTCCCCATTGCACCCCGCTGGTTCAGCCTTGGGTTTGGGTTGGGCTTGTTTATTGACTGGTCTCATCAAAGCCCCAGCTATACAACAGTGCAAAACAATGCCTCCTAGGATGAGAAAGCTTCCTCTCCACCCAAAATGATCAAACAGCCACTGATTTAGAGGCGCCAGAGTGAACAGAACAACTGGACTTCCTGTCATGGCGAGCCCGTTGGCCAGAGGTCTTTTGATCTGGAAGTAGGTTCCTATGATTGTCAGCGATGGCTGTAGGTTGAAGGCGAGGCCAAAACCTATTGAAATAATACAATAGAATCAAATGTAAAGACAAACATTGAACAGCTAGATAAATAACTTACGTTTTTTGTATCAGCAGCAACTCTATCAAAGCTATTTGTTAACATTGAGTGTTACTTCTTTTCTAGAGAGGAATTCAGATTGAATGTAAAGTATAAACAACATCTTAAAAACTGCACCACAAAACATCATGTCTACCTTGAGGGCTTCACATTTAGCTAATCTAAATACATCGTAGTTATTGAATATTATTTGAAATAATGTGCCGTTTAAAAACAAAGAATGTCCAATCAAGATAAATCATAGAGCGTTAATATAAATCAATTATATTATTAAATAGTTAAAGGCTTTTCTGAGACAAAACTACACAATTACTTTGGTAAATGCAAACAAAATTGTTTAGAGCTGACCTGATAAGTTGATTAATTCAATTGTCAAATGATGTATTGGTATAGGTTTTGATAATCTATTAGAAGTTTAAGTAACTATTAAAGAAAAGTTAAACGCCAAATATTTTCTGAAACAACTATTTGAAGATTTAACGTTGGATTTAGGGACTTTTTCAATATATTTTTTACATAATTAATTATGTAATAGAAAGTTATTTGCAGATTAATCAGTTATGCAACACTCATTATTTGCCTGTATGTCCTTTGTAGTGTTTTACCTTTGTATGCATGCAATCCACCCAAGATTTGCGTCACAGTTAGAGGATCATCTCAATGAGATTAGGGTTTTAAGTCTGCAAAGTTTGTTTACTTGCTAGTATTAGCAGGATCATGTGTTAAGGCGTACATGCAGGCACGTGAGGATTTTCTACATGATTTAGACTTTTTTTTTTTTAAAGACAAGGTCATATTGTAATGCCCTGCGGCACCGTTTCAACAGGACATGGATATTTCATTGTGACCTAAGTAAACATGTACGCAGTGCACAGAATAGCCCATGTTAAACCCCAAACTGGACTGACCCTGACACTCATAAAACTCTTGCATCCTCCTGTGTCAGCCGGTGATAACAGGCCAACACAAAGCAAACATCAGAGGACAGCAGAAACCTCTAGTAAAATTCCTAAAAATCTAAATCAACAGCTTATTTAACATCATGAATTAGTCAAACGAAAACAAAACGTACCTCCAATTAATCCAACGCAAAGGTACAGATGCATGATAGTTCTTCCAAAAGACGCAAGGATCATGCCAGTGCTGACCAGGATCCCACCGACCATAACCACAGGTCTGCTGCCATAGCGGTTCACAAGTACACTGCTCACAGGTCCTGTAGAGGGGAGACATTTGTTATTCCTTGGAAACTTATTTACTTAAGTTGTACAGCACTAACGCATTATCTGTATGGTTTAATAAATTACCAGCAATGTCAATTTACATTTTTAAAGAGGTATATGATTGCAACTGACCTCCTGCATACATAGAAGCGAGCATGACTGAGGACAGCCAGGCAATCTCACTGTAGGAAACTGAGAAATATTCCTGGATCTCCTTAAAGTAGATGGTGAGGGACTTTGGAAAGGCATAGGAGAATCCAATGGAGATGAAAGCGCCAAAGACAACGACCCATCCCCAGCCTCCATCTGGTGGTGTGTAGCCCAGTTTGCTTTTTGCTGCAGGAGGCATGTTTGGTCCGACTGCTGAATAGTGGAAATGGGTAAAAGAAGTGAACACAGAAACAAGTAAAAAAAGAAATGCACATTTGAAAAGCTGTTGCTCACATGATGCAGTTTCTAAAATGTTCTACGTTTCACAAGAGCTCACCTCTGCTGCTCGTTCCGTAACACTGTGTTGGCCAGGCTATGAAACTTGTTCTTGTACAAGGCTGTGGCTGCCTCTGAAAGACCCTGCTTTAAGGCCTCTGATCTCATCACGTGTGCATGCATGACAAATAAGACTGACCATACATGGAAAAAGCAATAACCCTCCTGGAGTAAAAAGTTATTTTTTTAGCATTCAACAACAACATAACTCCCTTGAGCCTCAGCAACAGATGTGCCGTCAGAGCCTTGTGGGACTTGTGGTAGTTGAATACGAACAAAATAAGCTGTCTTGTGTATTAATTAAAATGATAATGTGCTCATATTGAATTAGATGTTACATTAGACGCCCATTTAGCCAAGTATATAAAGAAAGCCCCACTGTCCTGTTTCAGTGTATTCAGAAGAAGGATGATGAAAAGAAGTATCTATTTGGCAAATAAGGACATTCTCATACATCACAAGCTAATAAACAGATGCCCCTTTATTTTATATATATTCAATTAGCCAATAAACAATATCTCCTGTGAGTAATTGTTTTTGGGTAGTTCACCTTTGGTCCACTGACATGGCTTAGGAAAAAGCAGCAGAGTGGGACCTCTCGCAGCAGATTAATACCCAGAAGTGACGTAGAACTGACCACGCCTCTTCAGACATAACCCCCCTGGTCTGCTGCATGGTCTGTTGCTGCTCTCCCAACATTGATTAACATTTTGGATTACATTTAACTTTCTCTCACCAAATAGGTAAATGTGAGGAAGCGAAATATACTTATGAGCGTTTGTTCTGAACAACATCAGCGTTTGACCTCTGTTGCACAATTGCTTGTTGTGTAACACGCATAGTTGGCTACATTAGCTATTGTTAGCTAGAGATAGCAGCCAGTAGTTGTCAAAGCAAGTTCGATGATGTGGTTTGGTAGGTTCCGTGTGTTTGCACATGGTTCCCCGATGAGAGCATGTTTAACCAGATTACCAAGTTATTTAAACTCCACAGTAAGAGTGGCTCCTGCACTCTGCAGAATTCAGCATCGCACCTTCAGCTCTAAGCCTGCAGGTGTCAAGGTAAGCTTCTCTCTTTGTTATTATATTACTGTACAGAAAAAACACAAGCATTAATGAATGAAGGGTCTTCTTTTATAAGAGCTTAAGCCATGGGTCGGCAACAGGCGGCCCATTGTTGGCCCGCCAGCAATAATATTTAGCCCGTAATTTTGAGAATCAAAAATAAAATATATATATATTTTTTTTTATAACATAGGACCGACACATCAGGGTTTCCGTTAGCCGCCGATCGATCGGCCGCCGGTCATTATCGGCCGATATTCACTCTTAATAGTTTGATCGGTGCTCTCTATAAAGGCCGATCAGGAGAGCTGGATCTGATCGATATGGACATAAACGCGAGTGAAGTGTAACCGGACCCGAGAGAGAGATCAGATCAGCTGCTGAGTCTGATGGAGACAAGCAGCTCTGCATGATCACCTGAAGCCCCGCCCACTGTTTAACGAGCTGCATGAGAAACTGACGGGCTGTCAGAAGAGAGAGGGAGGGAGAGGGGAAAAGAGAGCATCCGTTTCTCCCGTGTTATTATTCAAAGTTAATGTAAACTTTTGAATAATGTACTTCATCTACTACAAGTAGTTTGTTTGAATGTAATAATTATGTTGTTTGTTGTTTGTGGAATCATTTATTGAAAAATGAATCTGAATTTGTTGATCTGTAACGATTATAAACTGAAGCAATATAAAAATGAGCCCCATTAACTGAGTTTTAAACATCAGCATATCCGGTCCTAGTCCGGTGATTACCTGCTAACGGAAACTCTGCTACACAATTCTTATTATTATTGAAACATGACCGGTAAGTTTCAAATTTGTCCGGTAAAATAAATTCTGTCCCGACATATCCGCTTACATTCATAATGTCAGCGGAGGGAGGGGAAGCGGCGCTGTGGAAGAGCAGAGTGGCGAGGGAGAGCTGTCATCTTCCCTTTACAAGCTTCAAACATGTATTTATCGTGTGATTTTGGAAATAAAAATGTCATATTCTGAAAGCCAATACTTTGTTTATTTAAAATCAAACAAAACACCCGATCCCCGAAAAACTATTTTTTTACGCAAATCCACGTTTATTTTGAAATGAGCCGTTGCGACTTCCGACTGATTTCGATAGAGTGGGTCACATATGGCAAATGTGTGGTTGTGGGGAACCAGGTCAATTAAAGTACTTATTTAACTATTAAATACATTGAGTTTGAGTAAAATACTTGGTTACTGATTAATTTAGGTTATAATATATGAAATTGCAAAGCAAAACTGCTGTAATTGATTTATTTTTGTCCTTTGGTATTTTTTAAAGGTTTTCAACCTGAAAGAATCCTAATGTGTCCTTGAAAAGTTGAAATAAAGAAAAGGAAAAAGGATTCCAGTTGTCCCTCAAGCCTCTCAAATGTGGGCAAACACTCAAATAAATGCCAAAAACCCAGAGAACTTGACAATACTTATCAGAATAAAAGTATGTTAAATAACACTGCTAGTTAATAACTCTACTTTACTCAGTGGAGGCTCGTCCATTGAGGAAAGGGAAGACCATCCTCCCTACAATTTCAGAGAAAAATAAACTTTGAAGAGAACAATAAATACACCTCAATTTAAAAGATAAGTCTGTTAAAATACAGATAATAGCCCTGGCTTTGGGACTGAAATGGGGCTAGAGAGGACGAGCCTCCCTTTGGGCGGGTCTAGCCAGAGGCTCGGGATTGGGCGCTTATATCATCAGTGAACCAATCAGCGGATCTGACTGCGCATCAGAGTGTTGATGGGGAGGCTTATCAGCGATATCAGAGTTTTTTTCTGAACCGGGGAACAGGGGCGCTGCGCCCTCTTACCAAAATCAATTCCTTGAATTAGGCTTTGATTATGTTCTGGCCCGCCATCTTGCGGCTCAGCAAAAAATTGGCCCACGGCCAAACTTACTTGCCTACCCCTGGCTTAAGCCATCAGTGCTCATAGCCGTGGCAACATGTTTCAAATGGGGGGTGCTGTGGGGATGACACCAGGGCCGGTTCTGACCAATTTGCTGCCCTAGGCAATATTTTAGCTGGCAATGAAAAACCTCTACAAAAGACCAATACACTACAAAAAGAGAAACGTATTTACATGGTGGACAGCTTATATAAAAAGGCTTCAAATGTATTTAGTATTGCATGAACATGTTTTAATTGGGGGGTGGACTTCACATCCTCATCCCCTGGGCCGTCAGGCTGCTCAACCACCACAAATAATGCAATAACTGTAACCATTCTCACACATACACACACTTTTAATGCACTTTATATACTATTTTTATATCAATATTTTAACTATTTATTCCCCTGTATGATTGTATGTTGTCTGTCCTATTGCCGTGTTTTTTAGTGTTATGTATTTGTTTGTATTTTTTGCACACCGGGACAGAGTTGCACTCTGAATCTCGTTATACTCTGTGTATAATGACAATAAAAGGCTTTAACTTAACTTTAACTCTAGGGTGGTCTGGGGGAAGATTTATTTTAACATTTTAAAGTAAAATGCTTCAATCTGGTGTACTTTGAGCCCCCCAATTACTAGAGACTAGATCTAGGGGGTATAACTCTAAACACCCATATGAAAAAGATTGGTTTGCATTTTATTAATCAAATAAGTATGTGAACATAACCGATAACCTACCATAGCCAATAACTGTAGGCTAACTTATTTTATTTTTGTGGTTCATTTATATCTTATTTGACCAGTTAACATTTATTTATGCATATTTTTAAATCTCCAGTTTTAAACAATATGTTTGGTTTACTGTCCTATAGTATACATTGGAATGATTTCAAACCTGTTTTTATTTATCCTAATAATTATAAAGGTCAGGACAGAACTATCCCTCCACATTATTGTAGAAACAGCTTCTTATATCCGTTAGCGCACCAGAAGCTAACAACAATCCCCGCCGGTACCGGTGCACCCCCCCCCCCCTCTCTATCTCTCTCTCTCACTTTGTCTGTGATCTGCGGGCGGAGCAGAGATTTGAGCAGAGATTTTAGATCTACGAGCAGAAATGTGAGCTCCACAAGCGCATTTTTGGTCGACAAATACAAAATGGATTCACAAATGCCTGATCGAAAGTTGTAAATGTTAAAGAGATATTTAAAGAACTTTTTTTTATTTGTAAAAATATTTGGTGTATTTGCAGATCCGTTTTACATTTGCAAATGTATTTGTGAGTTTGCAAATCTTTTAAATGCATTTGTGGATGGTGTTTTTCATTTACAAATCACATATTTACACACAAATTATTTGTATGTTCACACAAATAATTATGAGACATATCTAAGCCCATACATATAGCTTTAACACCAGCAGAGAAACGACATGTTCAAAATAAATTGAGCAAAAGCCAAACCTCACCTCAGTATCTGAAGCACCTTTATACAAGTTGTGAATCTGGAGCACCGGCGCGTGCAGAGCCCAGCAGCAGCGCGTCCTGTCACGTGAAACCGTATTAACTTTAGCTGAGCGGCAATAGTTTATAGTGACATGTCATGTTCCTTAGGGGTCATCAGAAACACAAGACCCAGCTACACACGTCAGAAGTGACAGCCGTGACTCGTTAATACAAGTGGAAATATAAAGTTGCAGTGTTACATAATGCTAAATATAGCGCAGCTTTCTAATAACTCACTCCAACAATTTCCAACCTGAATGATGATCTACTGAGTCATACTCTGCTTTCATCATTTTGGCTAGAATCCTGTTATCATGTCACTTGTCATAATTTTTTACTGATGGAAAGCTATCAGGGTTTACATTTTTCTTTATTTACACGTGTCCTACCTTTAGTGTTCTTGATTATGTCCTTAGTAAAAGTTATCATCTGATTAGCGAAATGCTAAATATAACTTTTTTGTATTTGTGATATATCTATTTTCATCTCTTATTGTGTTTAAATGTTCTGTTGGGTTCAGGGAGTGTACAGTTTTCCACGTTCATTGTTCCCCTTATAGCATTGGTTGTCAAGCAGTAATAGGATCCCTTCTAAAACAAAGATGGCTAAAACACTTTGTAGTACATACTATGAACCTGGACTGGGTAACATAGTGATATAGTTTTTCAAAAGTATTGTTTTCCCTGAAAGCAGTAAGTTACAAAAGAAGGAATTCAACCTCTACCAGCTGGAAATCTATGTTCTCCATTATTAGTTCTCATGTACACTTGAATGAAAGAAGTATTCTGGGTTGAAACTAAAAACAATAAACGCTGTTGTCATATATTTCCTACTCTGTTTCAGGTGCTGTATGATGGGCAATGTCCCTTATGCGTCAAAGAGATCTGGTTCCTTAAGTTTATGCAGACAAACAGGCCTGAGAAAGTAGATTTCATCGATATCTCCCTGCCAGACTATGATGGAGGGAAATACAAAGGTGTCAGCTACGAGATGGCCATGAAGGAAATGCATGTGATTGATGAGAATGACAAGGTAAGCTTATGTTCAAATGGCTTTCTTTTTTGTTGCAGATTAGTATAAATCTAGTGTTATGCCGTCTGGCTAACCTTTTTTGTTTTGGCAGGTTCACCGTGGAGTCCCAGCGTTTTCAGTCATGTACAGTGCATCAGGCTTAGGCTGGGTGGGTCGCTTCTTGATGTGGTCACCTGTGAGGCCCTTAGCAGAAATCTGCTATGAAGCCTTTGCCAGAAATCGCTTAAAGTGGACTGGACGTGGGGAGGAGTGCCAAACAGGACGCTGTGAGAAGAAACAATAATGACTCCTGAGCACAGAAAAAATAAAGTGTATTTATATATTTAATTTATCCTAAAGAAGAACTGGATGAATCCAATATGGTTTGTCCTCTTCAACCATCATTGTATCACAAACCTATCTGTAAATGTTTAAGACTGTTCTTTGATGAAGGGAAATATTGGGTGCCTTTATTAAAAGTGTGTGTTGTGAAGCCAATGCAACATTATATGACTTGTAACACTGTACATTTAATTAAACATACTTTCATCCATGATGAAAACATTTACGAATTTACAACCGTAATAGATGTTTATATTTGAAAACAACAAGGAAAAACATAGTTCTACAGGCTATTATGTTAAGCATTGCATCTGTATCCAGAGAAATATGACAAAGAATACAGCATATTAAAGAAAGGTTGACACAATCTAACTATCAATTATTCAAACTTGTGTTTCCTCCAAAACTCTGCGTTTTGTAACTCAATCTTCTAAAATGAACATTGGTATATTGACAGCATAGAAAACATGACGGTGGAGAGAATTGTTCTTCTACAGAACAGAGAAAAATCGCTGAAGCAAATTGAGATTTTCTGTTTCACACAGCCTCTTAGGTCAGTTGGTTTCAAGCAGATAGAGAACCGAAATGTCAGGAAGCTGCCATTAGATGTCATAGTCAGTCATAATATATGAAAGCCCTAAGAATGAAATTGTTTCTCAGGAATTGTGGTAAGCGGCAGGCATGCTTATTGTCCAGATAACATTTGACCAGTTCAAAAGGTGTTCAGATCAGAAATCCTCTATTAGTCCCACAGCGGGGACATTTACATCCTTACAGCAAGAGGGGCATAGCAGGTACAAATTGTTTTTGGTATCACCCTGAGTTTGCAATGCATAACAGCATATCAAATCAAAGGTTAAATTAGTTGTAATGTTGACGAACAATCTCTATGCTATAAGGCAGACACGTTTGATTTAAATACATTTTCCATTGCGTTATCTTTTCCACAACAGCAATCTAAATGACTCAAATTTGTTTTACAGGCTGCACATCACTGGATAATTATGTGTATACTGTGCACAGGATATTGAAACATACATAATAATAAAATACATATATATATTAGTCCAACAATAACTGCAGGGTACAGTTATGTTCTTATTACAGTTGGGGAAACAGAATAACAATGGGCTAACAGTGTTGTTATGGAAATGAAATGTTGTTGTTGTAATTCTTAATTTACAAATGAATGGCTATAACTACTTATAACTTCTGATTTAATACTCGGCTTTAGGAAAGCACAGTAAGCTAAATTAAGTACCCATAGTTTCAACTCTACTTTTTAGGTTGTAATCTAAAACATTATGCATTTTATTAAAAACCACTACAGACTTGTTATTCTTTTGTATCACATGTTGTGGCCTATACCCAGCTCTAAGGGGTGTGTGGTGTGACGTAAGACGCCAATAACATCAAACTGAGGCCCTTGAACTGTCAGCCCTCCCTAATGTTAGCCCTGTGCTTCCATGCTTTCAGTCAACAGTGACAGCACGTGACATAAAGCCTGTGCGGACTAACAGCTCATTGGTCATGCTAGTCCGCCCCCCAGCCCAGTTCAACCAATAGGATTAAAGCATGGCACGGCAGAAGGTTTCAATGAGAATCAAAACAAAGAAGACATCGTGGTTCTCACTGTTTGTCAAAAGTGGTGCGCTGGATTTAGAAAAAACATAGATTTGCTTGAAGAGGAATGTGAAGAAAGAAGAACTTGGTGTTCCATTTCAGGTAAATCTTCAGTGTGAGACTTTATCTTTCATTTCTTGTCAAGGTTAGAGTCGCTAAGCTACTTCATGACCTTAACCTACCTACTGTAAGTGGAAACAATATAGTTGTATGTGCATTGCCAAGCTGTTTCTATTTGTGAAGGCACCACCAAACTTGTATTTAATGCACTTTATTTTATAGTCATGGTGTTCACTCATATACTGATCGTTTATCTATGTTCTTACATTTCCGTATCAGACATCAATGGGCAGAAGGGAGAGAGTTGTTTACATGTCATGTTCACTGATTTATTTGCTCTTAGGTTTCATGTTACATTTATAATGGGACACAGTTCTAAGAAAAAGCTGCAAGTGCAAGGTTATAGTGTAACATAATGTTTGTAGACAATCAGCTCACCCTGAAAACACACACCGTTACAAGTGACTTTTGCTCCTAAAAGAGGAGATATCGATAAAACAATTACCAATGTTATTATATGTTATTATGCTCATTCATTTGTTGAAATATCATGTTCTTTATACATTATTGGATGTAAGTTATTGTGCATGTAGTTTTACATGGAGAATGCATAACTTGACTTAAGTGATCCCCAAACTTTAATTTAGTGCCACCAGCAAGAAGACATTTGTTATTGTTATTGAACTGTCTCTGCAATGTTTGGATCATAACATATTCAGGAAAGTATGTTCCCCTAAGGATGAATGGTATTTATTCCTAGATTTTTTATTAAGGACCAACACATTCAATTTCAATTATCAGCCTCAGCGGTACTTTGTTTAATGCTAATTAGCAAATGTTAGCATGCTTACAGGCTAAACTGAGATTGTGAACATGGAAAACATTAAATCTTCTGAAAATCAACATGCTACATTGTCATTGTTATTGTAATGGCGCTTGTTAGAATACTGACATTAGCAGATGTTCAAAGGATCACTTTGGCAATATAGTGTCATAGAGCTGCTATTATGGCTGTAGACTTTTTCTAATGCTTCTGTTTTGTGTTGTTCCCTAGATTCCTGTTAAAGACGATGCTACAACATAAATCAATGCAAGCTCAAGAGTGACATTTGATTGATTACTGGGCACCACATCAGGTCAAACATGGGTCGCTACCTCGGCACCAACTTGTGTTTGAGTTCTGTGAACAAGACTTTGAGATCATACTGCAAAAGTAGGTACCTAATGAGCCTCCTTAGAAAGTACCATTGTCTCGCTAGAACACCGCCCGGCCTGGACCTACACAGATATTCACTGCTGACACTTCCGCATCCATCAAGATTCACAAAAAGAACTACTTTAAAAAATGTGATCCACAGTGATACAAGCTCTGCCTCTAACAACTTCCTCAGAGATTTTAACAAAGAACTTAATCATCTCCAGGTTGTGCGTTTTTACTCATCTTCCAATAGGAATACATTTAAACCTGAAGCTCCAATTGGGATCCTAGAAGAGACTCAGAAGAGTTTTCATTTGAGTTCACTGGGAGGACGTTTTGGTCAATCATTTAAAAGATTGTCCAGACACATTAACATTTATTTCAAGCGAAAGGATGTTGAACCTTTGGCTGAAAATGACAGCCTTGTTGCCATTACTCCAGAACATCTTGGCAGATCACAGAGGCGCAGTATAAGTCAACGGGCGGCCAGAGAGCGAAATATATCGGAGGACAAAGACACAACGCAGCCCATAAAAAGCACAGACACACAGGAAAGCTCAGGAACAAATCCTTCCACACAGGACTACTCTGGACTGCAACTATTTCATATCAGCTCTTTGGCAACCAAATTTGGTGAGAGCTACAGTTACGTTGCTAGTCACATTAACTCAGCATTTCCTGCAAAAGCTCAAATGCAGGACAATTTGGAAACCATGTCTTCCACTAGGACAAACAGGAGGCTGAACAAGAGACAAATGCAAAACCCTTCCATCAAAGAGTCTAAGGAAGCTGAAATTCCTCAAGTCCAATCAGGTACTAATCAAGCAACAGTGGAACCAACCAGTGTCTCCAGCAGCTGGGAGGAGAGCTACCAACACTATGCAAGACACATCAATACTTATTTTGGTGCCAAGGTTGCCGGAAAAGAAGACCATGATCTGTATAGGAGAGAACACATTTCTGTGCAGCAGAAAAGCACTTATAAAGAACCCTTTTCAACACGGTCTACCTCACAAACTCAAAGTGCTTTGTCACAACTGGTGCCAGACGAACCTGCCATCGATGAAACTGGAGGCCTTTTCCACAGCAGCATTAATACCACCAACTTTGGGGAGAACTACTCCCAAACAGGCGGTTATATCAATCAGTTTTTCTTTGGTCAAAGTAGAATGGGTGAGGATGAGGACATTGAAAGTAATCTCATAACGCCATTGGATCCTGGCTCTGCTACATCTGAAAGACCAAAGACTGCATCCTTTTTAAACTACCTTCGACATCCCACAAGTGCCATCCCTGACTTTCTGGGTTCTTTGACACAGACTCGTAAACCCAGACCTGCTATGACTTCACCGCAGCCAATGATGAATCAAAAGGTAAGTTGAGGTGACATGTTTAGTTATGTTTCAGTTAGAAACTGAACAAAAAAGGAATTGTTGTCTAAAAATCTGCACACTGTGTTTCAAATATCATGCTCTGACATGCCCTTCTTTAAGTTGTATCGCATTGCTGGTGCTGTTACAGAAGCTACAAATAAACCAAACATGTTTGCATGTACATGAGTTTAATATCTGGTTGCATGTTCTCAGTTTGTCCTGAGTCGGAGGCAGGCAGAGGAAATGGCACGAAGGTTTATTGGCACTCTGACCCAGACTTCATCCCCAGAAGATCTTACTGCCTGCTTGGCCGCACTCAATGAACACCTCATCTGTTACCCATCATGCAAAGCTGTAATGTGGCAGGTGTGTTGGAAGTAATAAATCACATTTACAAATGTTTAACAATCATAGTTTGACCTCAGTAAATTCATAAGGTGTGTGTCCGTTTTACAGGAGAACATTGCAGTCACATTGTTGAGGAAAAGACGGACCTTCAGAGATAATGAAGAGCTCCAGAGCGCCTTGAGAGAAAGCATGGCGCTAATCGGCTTCATGGATCCAGTCAAAGGTCGTGGCATCAGAGTGCTCTCAATTGATGGTGGTGGCACAAGGTAAAACAAATGAAAGATTTCGAATGAATGAGTGCTGATCACATTACAGAGTGATCAGCACCAGAACAGCAATGTGTGATTATTTTCAGTATCTAGAAATCCCTTAGTGTACTTCTCAATAATAGGCTGGAGTAATTATTTTTTTATGTCCAAAAAACACCATAAAATAATAACAAAATGTCCATCAAGTCTTCAAATTGTGTTTCATCTAACAGTGATATATGTATAAAATATATTTGTGTCTAGTATCGCTTAATCAATTCATTGTTTTATTATAACCCAGAGCACTCTTTAAGATGGTCTCGATCTTGTACTTTTATACTTACTCTACCTTTTCAACTCATTATAATCTTTATATAATACATGTCATATTTTGTCTTTTTCCAGAGGTGTGGTGCCTTTGCAGGTATTAAAGATACTGGAGGCTGAGACAGGCAGGAAGATCCACGAACTGTTTGACTACATCTGTGGAGTGAGCACAGGTAACAAAGATCAGATATACCAACATTATATTATTCTTACAACATCTCAGTTCTTCAGCGTGTATCTCACTGGTGTTCTCTGCATGTCTTTACGTAAGGTGCTGTTCTGGCCTTCATGCTGGGTCTGGCTCATTTCTCTCTGGAGGAGTGTTCTGAAATGTATCAACGTTTTGGCTCTGAAGTGTTTCGGCAGAACCCGCTTGTTGGCACCGTGAAGATGGGATGGAGTCACTCTTATTACAACACTGAGACCTGGGAGAAAATACTACGGTATTCAATGAATATATGTTAATAACATAAACACTGCAGTGATTTAAGTAAATTATCAACATATTAAAAAGAGAACACAACCATGTCTGAATGCTCTGTTTTTATCCTGATTAGAGAAAAGATGGGAACTAGAATACTTATCGAAACGGCCAGAGATGAGTTGAGTCCCAAGGTAAGACAATGCAATCACAATGGTGGTGGATTTGATTCAGTTTTACAAATTTACCATGAAAGCACTGATGATTTAATGTTGGATTAATGTTGCCTAAAATGCTAAAGCAAAGCCCACTACTGTGAGTTACAGAAAACATTTAACAGGATTTGTTTTGCTTAAAGTTGCAGTTCGCACAAGTTTAGATTTTATTTTTACAGATTATATTGTTGGCATTTTCAGGTTTCAGCAGTCAGTGCAGTGGTAAACTGGGGTACAAGTCCGAAGGCCTTCATCTTCCGCAACTACAATCACAAACCAGGCTCTCTCAGCCGCTATGCAGGAGGCTCAGCCTGCCAGATGTGGGAGGCAGTGAGAGCTTCATCAGCTGCCCCAGGATACTTCCAGGAGTTTCCTTTACAAAGTGACATTCACCAGGTAGGAAACTGTTGTAGTTCTGCATTATTTTGTTCAGGATTTCCGTGAAAGTCTCAAAATGATACAACTAACGATAGAGAATATTTGTGGTAAATGTGTGATAAGGGAAAAAAATACTTTAGGTAGGTTGGGGGGCAGAACCCTCTTTCACTTTTAAACAACAATGCTTTTCCTAGCATCATTACATTGTTCTTTGGTATCTGTTTCAATGCAAGCTTTAAGTACATGCATCATTTAAGATCCTTAACCTCATTTGATGTTAAAGGTCCCATGTCATGCTTTTCTGGTTATTACCCGTCCCCTTGTGTGTTATGAAGGTTTTTATGCATTTAAACGGTCTGCAGAGTCACAAACCCTCAAAGTACACCCTGTAGCGAGTAAAACTCTAACACAGAAAATATCTGTCTATGCTGCCCCAGAACGCCTCGTTGGGGATTTCTCTTTTTCCATTGTTTACTTCTTGGGTACAGTGACGTATTTCGGGTATTGTTACGTCCGCGGAGCCGTTACATTTGGACCAATCCGCGGACTTCCTCACACACACACACACTCGGCGGGACGTTGCGAGGCTCGCTGCTGCGAGGAGCGGGACACTGTGAGCTGGCTCACTGGTGTGGGGTCGACGAGACAGCAAGACACCGTGGAACTCAGCCTGGGCACACACAAATTGCACAATATACATTCATTTTAGTATACCTCAACAATGGAATTATGATCAGTATAAATGGCCATGACATGGGACCTTTAAGTGGGAGCTATGCCCATTTTGGAAACTTGTCCTGTACACTTTTTGATTCTGTATGTATTCATAGGATGGAGGAATAATCCTGAACAACCCCTGTGCCTTGGCTATCCACGAGAGCCGTCTATTGTGGCCCAACCAGCCCTTCCAATGTGTGCTGTCCCTTGGCACCGGCCGCTTTGATAATGTCAAGAGAGGACCGGCCACCTCCACCAGCCTGAGGGCCAAAATCAGCAACCTGATCAGCAGTGCTACTGACACCGAGGGGGTCCACACCCTATTGGACGATCTGCTAGCTCCAGACGTGTACTTCCGCTTCAACCCCATGTTGAGTGCTATGGTGTCCCTGGATGAGAGCCGACCTCAAGCCTTGGACCAGCTGCAGAGAGACACCCACAACTACCTGGAGAGAAACCGGCCCAAACTGGCGCGGCTCTGTTTGGTGCTCGGGGCGGAGCGTTCAGCTGCTAGCAAAACTAAGGACTGGATGAATGAGAGGGCCTGGGAGATGAAGCAGAGATGGGTGTGAGTAGGTACAGTATAGGGTATGTCTACAAAGATGCGTAACCTGTGCACAGATGGACATACAAACAAACAACCACCCTGATGTACTGATTGAATTTGTTCAAGACCTCAAATGTGTTGCCTCAACTCAAAGGTCGTTTTAGCCACGTTAGCACCAGGGAAATGTCAGTATGCAACTTTGTTCACCACTTTTGGCCAGACTGATATTTCAACTACTTTTAGTTAAATGGCTGCTCAATATTGTGCAAATATTCATGGTTTGTAGAAAATTGAGCCTATTGAATTTAGTGAGCCTTTTTTTCTCTTCTTTTAACACAACCATTAGGTGATTTTGAGTGAAATGCACAGAAAATGTGTGCAGACTTAGTGGCAACGTCCGGGTCCGGAAGGTGAAGACATTGCATTGCCTTACACCTGCATTCTTTATAATGACCAGCAGGGGGCGACTAGTTAAAAACAGTCTGGTTGAGAAATGACTTCACACTTGATATATTACCTCAGTAATGAGTTTCCAAATCTATACATTTCATAAGTGTACATGAAACTGTTGTCATATCTTTATGCCTCAACTCTATTTTCTATCTATCAGCACTGCAAAAAAGGGTTTTCCTACACACTCCTTTTTGTCTTAGGCATTTTTCTGTAAAACGTATAACAAAGCCAGCTATTTAGACAAATTATATTAAGTTAATATCTACTGATCAGTAGTACAACTTAGCTTTGAAGTTGACTGAACAAACATATTTTGTAAAAGGAATGTTTCAAGTTTATAAGACAACCTCCAAAGGAACAGGGAAGCCTCGTCACATTTGCCAACGTTTTTGTATCACAATATGTCTTCACTGTCTTGTCTATTTCCTAATATTCATTTACTGAAGACAAATCAATGTGAACAATTGAGAACATATCTCACTTAAATATGTATAATGTTTTTGACGACTTGTTGAGATAGAAACACAGAACAAATATGCACAATTAAAAAAAAATATATATATCTGTATGCACTTTTTAACAAAGGTCTGTTTAACATGCACATGTGAAATAATTCAATATCCCATTATTAATGGTGCCCTTATTAGTGCTGTGGAATGTAATATTAGCTATAAACTATACATGTTCATGTAACATTACAGCTTATGTTTGATGTGATTGTGCTTTTGGCATATGAGTATTTATTTAAAATAAATTAATATTTATGATGACCCTTTTCATTGTTATTACAAATGTTTTCCTTTACTAAATGCTTGAAACCATCACCACGTTTTGAATACTCAACCCACCGTCACCGTGGTCTTGGCTAATAATGTACGATTTTATCAATGAGGGAGAAGCCATCCAATCATTTGAATGTGACGGGTTAAAGCTACTCCATGTGTGTGGAAGCTGTGCCCTCCAATGGACAATGGACGGACTTTGTTCCAGACAGAAACGCTTTGTGTGAGAGCGTGTGCGTTCGTGCCAGCCAGAGTGGAGATACAAGGTCAGTAACCTACCCCCTAACACGCTCTGCAAATCAACAGCACAAATGAAAAAAAGCACAACAAAAAAAAGAGAGAAGAAATTCTCTCTTAGCAAGCTGCAGTCGATCTAAACCTGATCCACCAACTAGTGCATGACATTTCACCAGTTTCATTTTTTTCCCCATCATTGTGGAGATGACGTTATATTTCTGTGTGGATTTCACAATGGTTTTATTGTTATAGGCTCAGGCCCTGGGACCCAAGCTTGGGCCACGTGAGTCTCTGTTATCGCGCCTGTCACCTGCTTTAAACTGATGGTGGGACACAAACAACAGAGCGGCTGGAACAGGTGATGATGATGTGAATCTGTGACAAGATGAGAAGAGAGTAGGAGTCTGCTTTCACTGCAACAAGTGGAAAAAAGGATCAAGGAGCAGAGAAAACACTTAAACTTCACTCAAAGGTAGGACCCCAAACAATTACTACATTCTGCATGTTAATTACAATTGTTTTAGGATATAAAGCAATAAGTATTGAAGTGGATCAAGACATTTTAGAGTAGCATTGAATGTGACGCCATGCGAAGGAGTGAGTTATTTCTTGCAGCTGTCGCTCAAGACGGCTATCAGTGGAAGTCCAGGTTTTAATGATGTCATAGTCTGGGTTGAGAAGTGGGATGTGCCCACAACTCCATCAGCAGATTTGTATGAGAGTGAGCACACGATTGTTAAGCTCTAACACCTGACATTGAGATGACTGGCATACTTTAGCACTGTTTCTAGAAATAAATAAAACTGCATTCCTCCTGTTGGCTTTTCTCAGCTGAATGGCTATGACTGTTTCCTCCTCTAAGGATATGGAAGTGAAAGTTCAAATTAAATGTCTTAAAAAACGTAGGATAGGTTGTTACTGGTATTGAACATTAACAATTAAGGGGGTGTGAGTGCATTTGACTTTGTGAACTACGTATCTTGCTTAATAATGTTAAGAAACAAAATCAGTCTTATTATAATCTGGGCTGACGATTTATGTCATTGATTAGTTCACCACTTTTGTCCAGACTGAAATATCTACATGAATGTAATGGATTGTGATCAAAATGATTATATCATAATCCTCAAATGATGAATTGGACTGAATTTCCTGTAGCGTCACCACAAGTTGGATGTTTGTGGTTTTGACTGAAATCTCTTAACTAAAAAGATTAAACCTTTTTTAGACATTAATTTCCTCATAGGAATCAGAAAACCTTATTTGTCTCAAGATGAATGGGAATAGCTTTGATAAACCCTTTCCTTGTTAGTTCCACAATCATATCAACATCTTAATTTGTCCAATACTTTGATTTATGACCAGATAACTTCAAAACCACTGAAGTTACCCTCAGTCTCAGATTATTTTTAGGTTAGTTTTTATTGGCAATGTGGATGCGAACACATTAAATACAAATGGTAAACATAATAAAAATGATACTGTACCTGCTAGACATTAGCATGTTAGCATGTTGAAATGAGCATTTAGCTTCACGCGTTGTGACTAAGCACAGTCTCCACTAGCACAACTTCTTCTTTTTACAGGATGCTTTTTGAGATAAAGGTTGGGTTTACTCCTACCTAACCATAAAGTCTGAATCACAAGTTTGATAAAGAATAATGTTTTGACCGTGTCAGTGGTGATGACTCAATGTAGCACAGTGTCCTGGAGTGTCTCTCCAGCCTCTTCTTGTTCTCTTCCTGATGCAGTGACGTCAAAGTGCAAATGATAGGTGCTCCGAGTCTGAACAGGCAGCTTGTGCGGTCGAGTTCTCCCTCCCACATGCCATCTGCTTTTAGCCGAACCCTGGGCACACGTGCCAAAGGAGACCCGCGAGCATAGAGACCTTCTTGTCATCACTGAGCTGGCTCTGTCCGCCTCTCGGCCTCTTCACTGTGCAATCTGGTGCATGGCACTGATCACTGCTCACTGCCAGGCCAATGTATGGGGAGAAAAGCCCATTCTGAGAGCCAAGAAGCTAAACATGCCACTTCTGCTTTTGTTTTCCCTGTGAGTCAAGTCAGCTTGTCAGTTGTGAACACAGAGGAGGGGATCAGGGCCAGAGGATGCAGAGCTATGAGAGTCTTAATGATTCACGTCTCAAGTGGTCAGACATTCTTTCCAATGAGCATCACATTTATCCTAAATTCTTGAGAATAAAAATCTTGTTGACAAGCTTAATTTAATCTGTAGGCAGAGCTATCTCATTTTATACCCCCTCCTTCCCCAGCACCGAGCTATTGTTTAGCACATCAGCTGGTTTGTATAAGCAGCCCCGTGTGGATGCCTGAGAGCCCACACAGGTTGGGACTCTGTCGAAAGCAAGCTTTTGTTTAACTATAAAAGCTTCTCCTGTGACTTTGGCACTGTTTCTAGAAAAGAAAACTGCTTTCCTTCTGTAGGACTTTCTCAGCCGAATAGCTGTTCCTCCTCTGGGGCATGTGTATGCGTGAAGATGTAAAATGTCTTACAAAACATAGATTAGGTCCTAATTGGAATTTGAAAATTCAAAATACAGGAGGTATGATAAGGGAGTTTAAGATGTGTAATTTTTTCCATCAGAGAATGTCAAACTCTTGTTTAGAAAGATGTCCTTCCATTTTTCAGGACTATTGCGCTGGAGTCATGTGACTGTCACCACACATCTCATATGTGAAATTAATATAGAGAGAAACAAACATTGCTTTCATACTCTGTTCCCCGGTTCTCTCCAGTCAACAATGAAGCCCACATTTTGATGTCATCAAAACCAACAAGAATGCTCTTGTTGCTTCGATAGATATGCATCAGGCTGAAATGAAAAGCCATGCTCTTTTCAGTACAAATCATATACAAGTCCCTAACTGTGGAATTAATAAATCCTAACTTTTACAGCTTGAGGACTTCAGTTTGTTAACTGTGTGAACACAATTTGTGACTGTGTTTGATTGAGAGGGATTGTCCAGACAGGCTCATGGGAGCAGGGTCAGAACAGTGAAGGGATGTGGGTGAGGAGTAGGTGGTGTATGGCGCTCATTCATTATTCATAAGCTGGGTAGGCATGAGTGTAAGTGGCAGTGACAGAAACTCTATTACTGAAGTGTATCAACTCCTCTAGGGTTCTTGACCTGATTTGTGAGGCTTTAATTGATATACTGCACAAACAAGAATAATTTGGATTTATCGCTGCATTGGGGAAGCCACAGAGATGGGGAGGAGAGAGCCCTGATTTTAAATGAGAGAGGTAGGTACTGACAACTTTTTGTTCTAACACGACTTGTGGTTCATTGCATATTACCACCAGTATTAATATGGTGAAAGGAATTATAAGACACTTTTTACTCCTGTTGATGATAAGCTGTGTTAAGATAATATGATGCAGCAGTGTGATTTAAGTTGTTGAGATGTCAGTGGTGGAAATAATTAAGTACATTAACTTAATCATTCTACATTTGTAAGGTACTTGTACTGTGGTGTTTTAATTTGATGGGACTTTATTTTTATTTTCCACTACGTTTAAAAAATGCTTTTTTCTCCATAGTATTTAGTTTTGTCAAAAACAGTGAAAATGCTTATAAAATACAATACATTATTAAATATTGAACAACTGATTTCCAACTGTTTTGTTGTATGGGCTCATACTCTGGGTCAAATGTTTCACAAAGTGTTGGAAGGTTCACCTAATAGTGATGTCCCCTCTATCTGTTTGTCTCTCAATGTTTATTCAATCATCCAATATGTAACAAAAAGAGAAAGCTTAGAAATAAATTACAAAAAGTATACATATTTATGTAGCAGAACCTTTTTACTCTTCTTTTTCTCCAATGAATCATCTCAAGACTTGTCATATTGACCTTGGGCCTCGACTAACAAACTGCATTAATTAGTTAAAATATTCACACCACAACAAAAAACAGTAAACATCACACTTTTGTGCATGTTTTATAATAATTTAATTTGAATTCATATATAATGGAAGAACTATCAGAGGATCAATTCTTCTTCAGAATGAGTGATTTTACTTTTGATAACTTTATTTACATGCTGATAGTATTAAGAGCTTATATTTGTTGTAAGAAATAGTGTATTTTCGCAGTATTGACATTCATTTGAAAGTATTGCACAGTAGATATCTTCTTTTTTCATTCATGTGGTGAACAGCAGAGTTGGTGAAGTAAATGTTCCTGTGTTTCCATGCTCTGTAAAGATGGGGACACTGGTCGAACCAGCGCTGCTGCTGCTGCTTCTATGGCACAGTGTTTGGGCTTTTGACGTCCCTCTGGAAGGTGAGCGTGTAACTAAAATTGCATTTTGTGATTGATCTTGTATTACCATTGACATTTCTAATACCCTGAGCTGATTTATTTCTCTGTCTGCAGTGAGGCAGCCCCCAACCATCCTAAGGCAGTCAGTGAAGGATCATATTGTAGACCCTAAGGACACCATGGTCATAGAATGTGAAGCCAAAGGAAACCCTCACCCTATGTAAGAGCTTATATAGCCCAGTGAACTGTGGTATTTATATCTGCAGCACTCCTCATTGTTTTTTCCTGTCTTTCTTTACACTTTCCTGAAGTTTCTCATGGAGGCGTAATGGGAAATACTTGAACGTGGCACGTGACTCTCAAACATCGATGCGCAGGCGCTCAGGGACGCTGGACATCTATGCCTGGAACAATCCAGAACAGTACGAGGCCGAGTATCAGTGCATCGCCTCCAATGAGTATGGATCTGCATACTCCAGCAAAATCAGACTACGACTATACAGTAAGATCAGTATTGGGGCTGTAAGGGAATATTTGGTTGTTGCTATTTCTTTATATGCATCACTGCACAGTGACCTACTGTTATTAAGTGACACTACATAGGTACAATAAGGTCTTTATTTATCTCATACTGCCTGTGCTGCAGCACCTCTTTTCAACCTCTGTCTAAAACACAGCTCAGTCTGCTCTGATTGGTAGCTTGCCGGCTCTGTTGTGATTGGTCAACTGTACAATACCACGTGCAATGTGGTGGAGCGCTAGCCAATAGAAGCACAAGTGTAACATAGTGATGTCACTGTGTTACGAAAAGTCAACAAAGTCAAAGTCAGGTTCCAGCTCCAGAGGCAATACTGTACTTGTCAGTAGGTTCAACTCATAAACACATTCTTATACGGTAGTTTATTAACTGCTCACACATCTACCTTTTGTAGGAGCACCTGTTTGGCCGAGGGACATTCTGGAGCCATTGACGGTCAGCGCTGGCTTGCCTCTGGTCCTGTCCTGTGACCCGCCACCAGGCCCGCCCAAACCTGAAACCTACTGGATGTCCAGCTGTAAGTGTTCCCATAGCAACAAATTATTCAATGAAGCCTTATTATGCCTAAACAGGGGGACATTTTTATGAAATGCCAAACACCCAAGCTATTTAAAAGCTGTTGAAATGCTTCTCCAGTACTTGTTTTTTACACCTTGTTTTATTTCAGGCTCGTATGCGAGACCATTCAACTGGCCCATCCAGACGGCTACCCCCACCATGCAGCCCGTGCGGCCGGACCGCAGGATATCCATGGGAGTTAACGGAGATCTGTACTTCTCTAACATCCTGTTCAACGACTCCGCTGTTGATTACTGCTGTAATGCACGCTTCCCATACAGAAATGTCATCCAGCAGAAGATGCCCGTTGTTGTTAAAGTTATTACCAGTGAGTATGACTGTCTGTCTGTCCACTAGGACTTGGCATTAATTCAATATGAGAAGTCTTTAAATGGATTGTGATGAAAAACATATGACAAAATTGTGATAAATGATTTTGTTGTCTAAATTGGTAATCAAACGCTATTAAATCAATATAGAAACACACCAGGTCCAGGCTTGAGTTGAGTTGTAACGGTTTACACTCATATCTGCTCTGTTCATCTACTGTATACTACCTTGACTACTAAACAAACCGACACTAATAACATTCATTTTTAATGCCTTTTTACTATTCAATCCCTGTGGAGTTGTGGTTAGTTTACCTATAAACGGGACCTTTTGTTTTATTCCAGACTATATCCTATAAAAGACTACTCGTTGGCTCCAACTAAACATACTAACTGTGGTGAGTGTGGGCTCTGCTTTAGCTGTCATCTATTTTTTTCTGAATTAACTTGGTTCACAGTCACACAGGGTTAATGAATGCTTGTGTTACTAGTAGTTCTGATTTGTTCCTCTGCAGCTCGTACAGTGGCCGAGGCTGCCCCCACCTGGCTGTCTCCCACCGGCTCTTCCAGCTCCATACTGGTCCTGCAAGGGGAAGAACTGCTCCTGGAGTGTATCGCTGCAGGAGTGTAAGTGTCACCCAAATATCACAAGACATACTGTCGCTGCAGGCCCTTCATTAAAATATAATATTCAATGCAACTGTTAAAAAGAGCCAGAGTGTTTGTTCAGTTTCTCTTTAGTATGTCTTGACTTTGAATTCTGAAGTCCTCCTGTGTAAAGCCTTGTTTATCTTCATCAAGGCCAACTCCTCATATTACGTGGACCAAGAATGGTGACGACCTGGCAGCGACGCCACGAACGAGAGTAAAAAACTTCAACAAGATGATTCAAATCCCAAAGGCCTCTTTTGATGATGTGGGTGAATACGGCTGCACTGCCACCAATAAGCTTGGATACATAGAGCACACAATAACCGTCAGGGTCAAAGGTAAGACATACTTTCAGATATGTTACTGACTGCACAATAATGTGGAGAAAACTAAAATGATTGTGTCTGACAGCCGCTCCTTTCTGGCTGGAAAAGCCCACTGATTTGGTCTTGGCTCCGGAGGAAAATGGACGCCTGGTGTGTCGTACTGATGGCGCTCCTCATCCCACTGTCAGCTGGTTCATCAACGGGGAACCCATTGAAAGTATGTGTTTGGAGATCATCTATCACTTTCTTTTTTTATGTATACATGATTAACCGTTAGTGTTTTTTTTCTTCTCTAGCTGCTACACCGCAGGCTAACAGACAGGTCTCAGGAGACACACTGAATTTACGCAGTGTGACCGCTGAAAACACTGCGGTCTACCAGTGCAACGCTTCCAATCAGTTTGGCTACTTAATGGCCAACGCTTTTGTTAACGTGTTACGTAAGTGACCACTCTTTGAATGACATTTACAGTGTCAAACATTGTTTTCAGTCAGCCATGAGTTGTGGAAGATTTTGAAATGTATACCAAGGGTTCATCAATTTAATAAATGTTTTAGTCGTTCACACAAATACATTTTCAGTGTCATGGCACCTTGAAAATGTGCTCATAAATTAGGACACTAAGAATTTGTTTTTATTTTAGCCCTGCAATGTTTATACATTTGATGACAAAACGTTTATGTTAAAAAAAACATACAGGTTTGAATTTTGTTGTACTATTGTTGAATTTTAGATGCAACGCCGCGTATTCTCGGGGCCAGGAGTGACCTCGTCAAGGTGATAGAGGGAAGACGTACCCTCTTAGACTGCCGCTACTTTGGCTCTCCAGTGCCTGAATTGCGATGGTGAGAACACACACTGTATGACATTTAAATGCAAATAGTGTGTTTACACAACTGCTCACAGCTCGTGTGTTTGTATGTGTGTGTGTTTATGGGTCTGCTCACACAGGTCCAAATATGGACAGGGGACTATTGAAGGAAATCGTTTTAGGACGCTTGGTAACGGGACTCTGGAGATAAAAAGCACACAGGTAGAGGATCAGGGAACCTACGTGTGTATAGCCAGCAACGTCGCAGGAAGAGATGAGAGCCAAGTCCGAATAGAGGTCAAAGGTGAGTGTCACACCGTTTCATATGAATAACCCTTTACATTTTTTATTTATGTGATCTATATTGTTTGAAACCCCGCTTCTCAGAGCCCACTCTAATTATTAAAAGACCACAAAATATGAAAGTCATGCGAGGAACAGATGTGCGCTTTGAGTGTGAGGTAAAATCGGATCTCACTACTCCTGTCAAAACCACCTGGATGAAAGACAAAAGACAGGTCACTCTTGGCTGGAGGTACGTCTTTTAATTTATCAATTCTATTAAGGTACACACCAAAAGACAATTTTTGTTTTTGTGTAAACCCTTGACAATTATTAGTCTCTTGTTACCTCAGACTCTCTCTGGATGAATCGAATCTGATCATTACTAATGTAATCAGAGGCGACGAGGGCAATTACACCTGTGTCATCAAGAGTGAACTGGAACAGAAGTCTGCCTCAGCACGCCTAATGGTGATGGGTATGCCATGCTTATATTAAAAGACATTTCAGCAACCATGAGACATGTTTGGCTCTTTGTTTGTTCACATCTTTTTCTTTGTAGACCGTCCAGATCCTCCCACTAATTTGGAGCTGTCAGATCCATACGAGCGCACCGTAAGACTCAGTTGGGCCCCTGGAGACAGCAACCACAACCCTATAACAGGTAAGAGCTGAAAAACCCTTTAAGCATTATTGTTTTGAGGGAATTCTCGTTTTATTTACCAGACATTTTCTCCATTTATTGTTTGCTACAGAGTACTTAGTGCAGTTTGATGATGATGACTGGTTGCCTGGCAAGTGGAGAAACCTCTCGACGTACCCAGGGAACCTCAACTCTGTCATTCTTCATCTCACCCCGTTCACCTACTACGAGTTTCGGCTCGTCGCTATCAATGAAATCGGAATGAGTCGCCCTAGTCGTCCATCTACGCGCTTCCAGAGCAGCGGTGCACGTGGGTTTAATTTTCCTGAAATACATCATTCTTATCAGACACATTTAAGGCTAGCAACATATGATGTCCAACATATTGCACATTTATTATAAGTATATTGTACTGTATGTTGCACTATTGCAGGCCTGGTTCTTTTCCAACAACTAGACTGTAGCTTGTAATGTTGTACCTTCAAAGCTACTGATCTCAACTTTGCATTTGTTTCCCTGTACAGCTCCAGATATAGTCCCAAAGAACGTGAAGGGTGTGGGTACATGGAGGAATAACATGGAGATCAGCTGGGAGGTAATTAACCCATAAAAAATGTAAAGTTACAGTCTCCCCTTCATCATGAGTCATGACTGTTGAATATTTTCCTTTACAATGAAATCGAACTGTGCTTTCAGTCTCTGAGCTACAGAGATTGGAACGGGCCCCACCTGAAGTATCTCGTGTGGTGGAGAAGGAGAGATTCCCGAGAGGAGTGGAAGAATGCCACCACTAAATGGGTGAGGTACTACATCTACGATGCAGATACCTTCACTCCTTACGAGATCAAAGTGCAGGCTGTCAACGACTTCGGCCTGGGTCCAGAGTCTCCTGTTGTCACTGGTTACTCTGGGGAAGACCGTAAGTACTAACATCCTGCACTTTGCGATATATAGATGCAAAGAAAGGACGTTTGACTTGCCCTTCTTTAATTACATCGTCTCATTGCGCTCTCTTCTTCTGCAATACTTATAATATTTGCAACTGTTTACCTTAAAAATTACGTCTTATATTTGCCTCAAAGTAGTGCCTATTTATATTTGCTGTTTTTTTTTTATGTTGTGTTTAATTTTGATGGACATTTTGAATAAGAATAAGAAGCTGTTCAATAACTTTTTTTCCAATAGGTTATTTGTTAAAGTATACACTTCTATGTTTACAGTTACTACAACTGTAATCTGAATCTTAATCAACATGGTTTGAGATATCTACACAACTCAGTGTGATTTTAACACTCGTCTTTTTGTGTATTTTCTGTTCACATCTTGGCTGAGTTTTCCTTCCCATCACCTCTTTGTGTTCACTGATAAGCAATTATCTCTGTCCTCCTCAGGTCCCTTAACGGCACCCCTGAACCTGAGAGTGTCTGACATCGAGAGCACTCAGGTGACTTTGCACTGGGACTCTGTGACACGCGGCGATATGCAGGGAGAACTGAAAGAATACAAGGTGCGTCTATTGGGAATTTAATATTTTACTTATATTATTAGATTGATAGACGACAATATACCCTTATGTTTTAGGGCAAATGTACGTCATCTGTGGATTCCACTGTTTATGATGGCAAATCAAATTATTTCAATGAGCTAGATAACAGAGCTTGTTTATTTTAAAGGGTGGAAAGTAGTAACAACTGTTTATTTATTGCCTTGTTGAGGCTGTAAAATAAGGGCTAGACTAAGATCGGGGTCAAGATTAGAGTTTAGTTGAAACTGAAAGAGATGAAGAGACCCAGACAATGTATAAACATGTGACCGAAGAGGTTGGATTACAAATCACTATAAGCACTGAGTTTAATAATGCTTCATTAAGCATGAAATTCACAATATTATCTCATATAATATAATATATAAATTCACAAAGAACTTGAGCTTGATATGCTTAAGACACAAAACCATATCCAAATAGCAAACTCAGGATCAAACTGTTATAAACACTATAACACTTAATGAATATCTCATATAACACTTCTAAAAAAATAATGGTTCATTTTAAAGAGGCCCTATTTTGCATTAGGATGATTTTCCCAGTCCTGTTGTGTGTTATTTAGGTTTGTGTGCATGTAAATGGTCTGCAAAGGCTAAAACCCAAAGTTCCCCCCAGAGGGAGTTTCTCCCCCACACTGCCTGAAACGCCTCCATTGGAATACTTTATTAACTTCAGTAACATGGTGACATCACTATGTAACACTTGCACTTCTATTGGCTAGTTCTCCAACACATTGTACGTGATGGGCTAAGGGGCGGGACGTCTCTAAGCGGTTGACCAATCACAACAGAGCCGGCCTGCTAACCAATCAGAGTAGACTTGGCTCTGGTTTCAGACACGCAGTATGAGAAAAAAATAAAGACCTTTTTGAACATTAAAGCATGTAAAGTGTCACAGTAGAGGCACAGAATACTAATATGAATCTGAATATAAGCATTATAGGGACTCTTTAAATGTTAAAAGCGGAGCCAATAGTGTTACTTGACAAAGAGAAAACCTTTTGAAGATAAAATGTAGTTTATTGGCATGCAGAAGTTATTTGACCAACTAAATAATATGCAATGTTATAAAACAAATCATGAGCATACATATGTATACAAATACCTTTTTAAAAGACAGTGTGCAGGAGTTCATAATGAATATGCTCAGTGTGTTGCTTCTCATCTATCAGGCTTACTTCTGGAGGGACAGCAGCCAGCTGAGGTGGCAGACAGTCAACAGAGGGATGAAGTCTAGATCTTTTTTAGTTAATGATCCGGAGCCGTCGGGGGTCCTAACTGGACTCATCCCCTATAGCAACTACAAGCTGTATATAGTGGTGGCCAACAATCGATATGAAGGGCCGCCCAGTAATAACATACACTTCTCAACGCCGGAAGGAGGTAAGAAAAGTCACTCATTAACCATCCAAAAAACAAGAGCAAAAGCACATTGAAATCATGAATGAATGTTTACTTTGTGTTGTCTCCTGCTGTGTTCTTGTCTGTAGTACCATCCACTCCCACATCCTTTAGGATCCAACAGCGACATCTTGACAGTATTTATGTCGACTGGGACCTGCCAGCCGAACCCAACGGTATCATAACTGGATATTTACTCAAGTATCAGACAGGTACGTCATCCAAGCCTCAGGAACATTCCAATCATTTAGCATATTGCCTAGAAGAAACAGCAACCTTTAATAACATAAAACAAAGCTGTTCATTTCACTGCATCTGACAAATAACACTTCGGTCCCGGTAGCACATAATAGCACAATTGAATATGCACTCAAAGACCAAAATACCACTGAAGTATGTTATAGAAAGGTTAATGAACACTTGTGTGGGCCCTTTCCGAGCAGGTAAGCTACATAATGGTGTTGTTGTGTGCACTCTACCTGCATCAAGAGACCTCTAAGCACACTTGAATTCCCACTCTCTCCACAGTGAATGCCTCCAGGGGAGAGGAGGAGCGGGTTGAAGAGTTCACTCCAAATATAACAAGTTTCTCACTCCGGCGATACGACCGCTACACCCGATACAGATTCTCCGTGGCCGCACAAACTCGGTTCGGGATAGGGGATTGGCATACGGAGGAGTCACTGCATTACACCACAGAAAGTAAGATCAACACATATGGTGGCCTGCCACATAAACACATGTAATGATGGCCTATGTATTTACATCTGTTTGCTCATGTGTGTGTCTCAGTATATGCACAGGATCAGGTGGACATCACCACTCAGGGCTGGTTCATCGGGATAATGTGTGCTGTGGCTCTCATCGTGCTCATCCTACTCATCGTCTGCTTCATCAAGAGGAGCCGAGGGGGGAAATACCCAGGTATAGCGGTGATTCTTTATATTATATTACTTTATAATGTCCATGAGCAACACACTGTTTCTGATTTTACAGTGTACTTTGCTTTCATTTCAGTACGGGAAAAGAAAGACATTTCATTGGAACCAGTGGATGACAAAGATCAGGAGGGATCGTTTGACTACAGGTAAGCATTACAGCAGACAGTTGCTGGAATAAACACAAATAAAAACACATACTCAATGCAAACTTTACTGATGGAACAAGAGAAAAAAACATATTGTCTTATTTACCAGACTGTTTTCCCCCAAACTTTTTTATTTTCCAAATTGTGTTATATCTTGTACTATTTATAAATATAATAGTATGCTAATACTCAACACTGAATATAATTTATCATTATGTTTCCTATAACAATGTACAGAATAATTATTAAAAAATGACTTATATTTGTGCATTTACATCCATTTGCTCTGTAGCTGTGCATGAGCTGTGTGTTTGGGGATTTAAATCTTGCAACCCTTATGTCTGCTGCACAGGTACAAATCAAATCTGATGACAGTATTTATGGCCTTATTTGTGATAACTCATAATCATATTATTTTCTGTTTTTTTGCCTTTCTATTTACTCTCCCTTTTCTATCTAAACCTTTATTCCCCCCAAACCTCAACCCTGCTCTTTTCCCATGAACCACTCAAGGTCTCTTGAAAGGTAGGACATACTAAATATTGACACGTTGACTGCATGGGTTGTTATTTATTCATTTGTAAATGCAGTGTACTCTACAGCTTTACAAGTAGTTTATTTATAACAGAATATTTGAACTGTTTCAATCATGTTAAGAGTGGATGATCAATGATATGTGATAAAGTAATTATTAACAAATAATGATCTAATACAATCTCTCTTCATATTTTAGGATAGCACGTATCTCCACTCTCCCTTACCCCCGACGGTACGTACAGTACTTGAACATTTTAAATGCTTTTATACATCAGGTTACGTTTTATCCTACATCCTTTCCATCTTCCTGTGCTGACATAATGCACTAAGATTAGGGTCACTGCAATATGGAAAAAGGATAATGATATTGTTGACCTAACACCTAAATATTGGTATTGTGAGAATTTTATATGGGTTGACTTTTGTTGCTTTTTCAAAATGTTTACAAAATGAGATTTTCTAGTAGTTGTAAATACTATTAAGTGCAAAATGCAAACGAGAGGGCAGCTGGAGAGTTCGATAAGTTCAAAATGCAACATCTATTGACTGAAATGCAATTAAAAATCAGAGGAAAACACTTGTGCCATATGGAGATATCAAAAATCTTAAAATATGTGCAACTCCGCTTGTTTGGCGGAGGTGTACAAATGCGAGGAGGTAATTCTAGTTTGCATTGTTTTGTAGAGAGGAGGAAAGAGGGCTTCAAAGAGGGCAGCTGTCCATAGAAGCGATAATGAAGCGATCAGACAGTGATGACAGTCTGGTGGAGTACGGTGACGGAGGCGAGATACAGTTCGACGAGGACGGTTCTTTCATCGGCCAGTACACAGGAACCAGGAGAGATGTCAGGGAGTTGGACTTTGGAGGAAGTCTGGAGCTCCACTCTCCGATGAATACCATCTACTCCCTGGCGTAAAACTCAAAGTCGAACTACCTTTCTCTTTTTCAGAAGACTTTGCCGAGTTTGTACCAGCCACCTTTAATTTAAACTTTGGGGTGCTTGTTGTTTGTCAGCAGGAGGGAACAGCTGGAGCCTGAGGTGCTGTAACCCTCAGACAGAGCAACTTTCATGCATTTAAAAAACGAAAATGGTGGAATATTTGGGACAAAACTAGAGATGAGATCCTTATTCATCTGATGGAACGCAAGCTATATGTTTTGTGATTCATTTCTTGTAAATACAACAGCTGTGTGTTGTGTGCATACGCATGAGTTCATGTTCAGTTATCCTCACAATGAAGAAACACTGGCTGCACATCAGACGAGACAGAAGTGGATCAATTTATCATGTTGATAAAAGACGTTGCAGAGACCAACTTAACTATTTTTATTGCATATTTTGTCTTTGAGCTAATTTCAATAATGACATTTGTGTGTTTGAAATAGGGGCAGCAAACCATATTTTAACAATCACAGGAGCCACAATATACTCTGGATTTGGATTGCATACTTATCAGGAATCAGCAAGCAGCCATAAACCAGCGCTAAAATCAGCAGTTGCTCTTGTTTCTCTTTGAACCTGCTTTAAACTCTAAATCATAATTTTTTATGTCACCATTTAGTTTATTTGACTCCTAACATCATCTATAACTACAGTTATGTCCTATATGTAAATAAAGTGGAACATATTTATTTCTACCATGTTTGATATGACTCTTGATGCTAAATCCAGCTACTCTATAATAAACCTGATAATAGAATAGGGTGGGATGAAACCCTCTTTTAATGGTCACACATGCACAGCACACACAGTGACATTTGTTCTCTGCATTTAACCCATCCTAGTACCAGGAGTCTAGTACTAGGAGCAGTGGGCAGCTAGTGGGCAGCTAGTTTACAGCGCCTGGAGAGCAATGGGAGTGAGGGGGGAAGGGGGGTGTCCGGTGCCTTGCTCAAGGGCACCATGGCAGGGCAGGAGGTGAACTGGGACCTCTCCAAGTAGCAGTCCACACTCCACATTTTAGGTCTGGTCGGGGACTTGAACCGGCGACCCTACAGCCCCTACTGACTGAGCCACTGCCGGACAATAATAAGGAGGTTATTCAATCTTCTTTAAATATAATAACTGGTTTTGAACTGTTTGCAGGTGTCTATGTGTAAACCCTCAGTTCATAACATTTGGTGAAATATCAGAATCCCTCATTTGATTTAAAGGTCCCCTATTATACTGTTTTTCATCAATATATTATAGGTCTCAGATATATACAAACATGTCTCTGAAGTGTTTGGCTGAAACACCAAACAGATCATTGCAGCATCCCATAATCCCCTCTGTTTCAGCCCTGTTTCTAAAGTGCTGATTCTCTGTCTGTTACTTTAGATGAAAATAAGGAGCCCCTCCCCACGCCCCTCTGAGAGAGATTTGGTTAAAAAGAACACAATGGTGCTCGAGGAGGAGATTCAGGTGATAAGGTGGGCGACCCAAAAAATCGTTATGACATCATAAAGTGGCCTCAATCTGATCAGCTCATTTTCAGACAGGTTTTTATATAAATGGATCAGGACAAAAAGAGAGAGAATCTTTGTTCCTGAAACTTTCAGAGTCTCGTTACACAGAGGGGACACATGGTGATGTATACAATTCATGAACAAGTGGATTTTGCACAATAGATGACCTTTACATTACATTACATTACATTGCATTTAGCTGACGCTTTTGTCCAAAGCGACTTACAATAAGTACATTCGACCAGGAAGACACAACCTTGAAGAAAACAGAATCATATAAGTACATCAGGTTTCATAGAGCCAAACATTTCAAGTGCTACTCAACTGGCTTTAGGTAAGCCAGTCCTTTATTAGTATAAAAGTGCTTCGTTAATAGTTCTATCGCTCGAAGTGGAGTCGAAAGAGATGAGTTTTCAGTTTGCGCCGGAAGATGTGCAAGCTATCTGCCGTCCTGATGTCAATGGGGAGCTCATTCCACCATCTTGGAGCCAGGACTTTAAAAGTTCAAATGAATAATTACAGGAAATATACCAGACTTATGTCACTGCCAATTTATCTTAGCATTAAGACTATAAACAGAGAGTCCGCTAGCCTGGCTTGTCCAAAGGTAACACTTCCCAGCATATATTTTATGACAATTATTACTGTTTTACAAGGGGATACAGGGTGCGGACTATTTATTGGCCAACTGCTTTTGTTTCGCTCTGTTTGCAGTGTTTGGGCTAAGCTAAGCTCAGTAGCTGCGGCTGTAGTTGCATACTTAACATACAGATGTGAGTTGATGTTTCTCATCTATATCTCATTCTTAGAGGGAAATAAGCTTATTATTCCAAATGTCTCTCAGACTGTTGCTGCATGAATTTGTCTTGCATACAATACACTGTAAAGCCAAACTTGTAAAAAAATCGATCTTTCTATCTTTTTGAACTCCAGTCATTTTGCTGCCAAAGGAGATAACCTGCAGTGACGTCATCAGAGATCATAGAGTTTAATCGTAAAGGACATCTTATCAAGCCTCTGACATGATACTGTAGCATGATATTGAGTTTTTATTATGGCAAACCCTCTGATTAGAGGAGGGAACGACCGAATCGTAAAGTACAGATTAACATGCAAGGCTTTTCCTTTGCGTTTCTAGTTAATGCAAAGTAAAGGAGGTTTAGACAGCAAACGGTTCTATTCATGACTAAGAATACCAATATGCACGGAAACAGTGTCTAACATGCTCATTGTGCCATGATTAGCCTAGGTATATATAAATTGTCCTGTAACTGATACTGAAAGGTCTTGTAATGCTCTTACTCCTACTGTTACCAAAAAGTGCTATATATTTTTTCAATCTTGTAATTGAAATGTAAAACTGTTGCTGGTAACCACTTGTAAAATGTGAGCATTTGCTGCTTTCCTCACTGTGGATTTGACAAAACAAACATTTAAAGACATAACTTAGAGCTATGGAAGAAAAAAAATGTTTTCAACTGATTGATTAATTAAGCAAATCATCAGGTCAACAATCTAAGACAAAAAAGAGCAATTTACATCCATACATGTAATTACCCTTTGAAACCATTGTAATCCTGAAGTCATATAAAATACAACGCATTGATAAAAATCCGTTTATACTTTTATCAAATTCATCTTATCTGCATGAATTGGTCAGATGTCCTGATCTGAGACACTTTACCGAGGCAAGTTTAACTTTAATGGTCTGATCTCGAGTTATCAGACAATAAAAATGTATATGACATTCAAGTCAAGTCACGTACAGCGGCTCTTTGCAGTCTAATATGAATTTTACAGTGACAATTATTCTCTCTCAGGAGTATTCATGTCACCTCATGGCACGCAGCCTTTGTCCCTTTCTTATCACATCTATAAAAAGGACATCCAGGAGGATCTGAGGAACAACCAGCCGATCGACTGTGAACCGGTAAGTCAGGAGCACACAGAGATTTTGATAAATTACATTTTACAGTTTAACGTGTTCAATTGTTTACATTTAATTTAACTAGTGTTTGTTTAAATGTATGTTTTGTTTATTGAATAAATACAAAATAAAGATAATTCTTCTGAATACATGTTTTGTTATGTGCGGAAAATACAGACTCTATATGGTTAACTATAATTGGCAACTATAATGCAAAATTCATAAAACACAATTAATTTTGTAATTGTTTCAGCTCTGTGCAATAGGCTCAGCGGACACAACATGGCTCGTCTAACAATCTTAGCCGGTAAGTTATTTTATTTCAATTTTGTATTAATTTAAAGACAGTGATTGTGTGCAGAAAGTGTTTGAAAAATAAAACCTTTATGTTTTCCTTTTAGGGCTGTCCCTTTTGATGTGTCTCCAGTTGGGTATGCATTCATTATATAACTCATATAACTTTATAATACATGTACATTCAGAGGTGGGAGAAGTACTGAGATCTTATACTTGAGTTAAAGAAGTACCAGACTGTAGGAATACTCTGTTACAAGTAAAAGTCCTGCATTCAAAATGTTACTCAAGTAAAAGTACAGAAATATTAGCATCTAAATATACTTAAAGTACCAAAAGTAAAAGTACTCATTATGCAGATTGGGCTGTTTCAGATTAATATATATTAAATGTTTTGATTATAATTATTGATGCATTAAAGTGTTATCAAAACTGGTAAAGGTACAGCTGGATTTAATTATTTGTATGCTGCAGGGTAGTTTGTGAATGTCCTTTCAGGTTTAAATAAAGTTAATTTAAGGGTTGATTATATTTCACACTATTAACCCAAATCTGCAAAGTAACTAAAGGTACAAAGTACATGTAGTGGAGTAAAAGTTGCATACAATGGAAATACTCAAGTAAAGTACAAGTAGTATTTCCAAAATGCATTTAAGTTCAATACTTGAGTGAATGTACTTAGTTACTTCCCACCTCTGTGTACATTGCTTCTAAATAACTTGTTCTAAATATAATCTCCTCTCTCTAATAGTGTCTTCAACCAAACTGGTGTGCTACTTCACCAACTGGTCCCAGTATAGACCAGGTGTCGGCAAATATTTGCCCGCCAATGTGGACCCCAACCTCTGCACACACTTGATTTACGCATTTTCAATCATCAGCCCTTCCAACGAGCTGGCACCCTATGAGTGGAATGATGATGTTCTCTACAGATCCTTCAATGAGCTGAAGAACAGGTGAGTTATTACTGCAGGACCAGTAATACCTGCAGTCTTATCAGCTGTTATTTAACAACAGCTGATCACATCGGCAGGCGGGTGGAAGTTACATGGTTTAGTGTGACTGGTTAAGTGGTATCCTTTAGTCTCCATATGAGGAAATTGTCAAAGACTAATAAACGGTTAGATGAATTGCAGTGGTGAAACTTTAACTGAGTGGACAGAAAGTAACAAGGAACACCTACAAACAAAAGACAACAAAATAAAAATTGGCAATAATACATATAAATACTAAAAACAAGGAAAGGGTTTTAAGGAGAAACTTGTAGCAAGTGAAGTATGAGATCATGAGTAAAAGGCATATTCCTGTACATGCACTTTTACATGTAATGCACATTGGGTTGTGTGAAATTATCATGGGCATTGTTTCATGTAATGAAGTATTTGTACATATAAAGAGTGCTTCTTTGACCTTATCAGCAAACGGAACGATCTTACCTCCTCTTTCACTAATACATTTTATCTTCAACTCTCACAGAAACCCTCGTCTGAAGACTCTGCTGGCTGTCGGCGGGTGGAACTTCGGATCAACACAGTGAGTTGTCGTAGCAACTTAAAATCAGCTGCTGTCTAGAGAAAATGATGAGTTAGGCAAATATGCAAAGAAACAAAATATCGATATAAAGTCTTTTAAGATCTTCGTTTAAAGCTTGCAAGCATGACGACTCGTTCAGAGTGCGTCCTGTTCTGTGTGTGACAGCCACTCTTATAGGGACACATCAAAGATCCTTTACATGACAACACAATAACATGTGATCCAGGATGGTCGCCCTATGGCAGTAGACACAACTCACACCCTACAAAGAACAGTTGGGTGTCACAGCTACTCCCCTTTAGCAAATGTCTTGTCTTTCGTCCTTCCTGTAGTGTCATAAAACCCTTCGTGAACACATCTGTTATCAGACATACATATAGACATACAGGTATACATCAGACATCAGACATGTTATCATGCCATTCCCAGGATACAGCAGTTACATTTAATTAGGATTACACTGTATTAAGCTTTAATACCACAATTGCCATAACAGAGTCCACGAGGAATCACAAAGCTGTGAAACTGCTTTATCTCATATAAGAAGAAGAACTTCATGAACAGTGTTGCTATAAATTATTTTACATTTACAGATTTACCATCATGGTTTCATCCAAGCCCAACCGCCAGAAATTCATCCAGTCTTCTATCAGATTTTTGAGACTGCATGGCTTCGATGGGCTGGATCTGGACTGGGAGTATCCCGGAGCACGAGGCAGCCCTCCAGAGGACAAGAAGAGGTTCACAGTCCTCTGCCAGGTCAGTATGGAAGACCTCCCATTGCAGCACTAATGAAATAATCCCACACAGAGGTGGAAGAAGTACTCAGATCCTTGAGAATTTGTACTTGAGTTGAAGTACAAATTCTATGGTCTGAAAATGTCCATTACAAGTAAAAGTCCTGAATGCAAAATGTTACTTAAAGTAGGACTACAGAAGTGTTTTCAGCTCAATCAGCTTTCACAGTATTTCATTTGTATACAATATTACATTATTCTGTTTTTATCACTAACAAATGCATTTTGGGGGATTTTAAGGTTGTAGTTTGTCAATATGGTGCCAGTTTTAGATTTAGATTTTTTAAAACACTGCACATTAGTAGTACAGCTGTATTATATCACATTGTACAAATCACGTACATGTCAAAAGTAACTAGTAACTATGAGTGTTTAAGTGGAGTTAACGTACAATATTTGCCTATTAAATGTAATGGGATAGAAGTACAAAGTAGCAGAAAATGGAAATACTCAAGTAAAGTAGAACTATGTCAAAAATAGTAATTAAGTATGGTATTTGAGTAAATGTACTTAGTTGCGTCCAGCACTGATCCCGTAGAATGAAACATCACAATAGCACCCTGATTTAAGATACTACACTACAGCAATGTAATATTATATTGTACATTTTCCTCAACTATTTAAACCTTGCTTTTAGGAATTACTCGCCGCCTATGAAAAGGAATCCACTGAAACCAGAAAACCACGGTTGCTGCTCACAGCTGCAGTGGCTGCTGGGAAGGGAAACATCGACAATGGATATCAGATTGCTAAAGTTTCAAAGTGAGTTCCAGTGATGGCGAGTCATTTAGCTTCAAAGTTGAAACCAAATACATGGTTTATTTGTTGTACTATGTGACATCATGCTTGTGTTACAGGTTTTTGGACTTTATAAATGTCATGGCTTATGACTTCCACGGAGCATGGGACTCGTTCACTGGTCACAACAGCCCTCTGTACCGTGGCTCTGCCGATCAGGGCGAAAACATCTACTACAATGTGGTGAGTAAACTCTTTGACAACATGAATGTGTCATCCTCACTAATCAGAAGCTGAATACTTATATGTCCTTGTCTTTTTACTATTAAAATGATTTTGTCTCACAGGACTTTTCCATGAAATACTGGAGGGACCAAGGAGCTCCTCTTGAAAAGCTCTTAATCGGTTTTACTACATATGGACGCACATTTCGCACAACACCAGCAGGTAATGGTGTTGGAGCACCAGCCAGCGGAGCAGCCGCTGCCGGGCCCTACACCCGGGAAGCTGGGTTTTGGTCCAACTATGAGGTCAGTCAAATTTAATGAAGAGCAACACTGAAACACAATTTCATGATTAAATGAACTCAGTGCAGATTTAATTAGTACAAGCCCTCCTGAATATATGTCTAAAAGCATGTGGAGGATGTTTAATTATCACTTCCTTCCATTTCTACAGATCTGCACTTTCCTCAATGGAGCTACTGTCAAGTGGATTGATGATCAAATGGTGCCCTATGCCGTCAAAGGAAATGAGTGGGTTGGGTTCGAAAACAGAAGGAGCTATGAACTCAAGGTAATAAAAACACATCTTCCTCCACGTCTCATTGAGATAATGAACAAGATAAAAAAAGTAGCATATACCACTCTACCACTACTCTCCAGCTATGCACTAGGAACAGCTGATGACAATGAGCACAGCACAGACAGATGTTAATGCCTTTTATTACATGGCTTAGTTGAATACTCGATTCTGATTGGTCAATTCAGAACACGTGACACGTTGTTAATACCGAACAGACAGACCGCTGTCAAGGACTTATTGACCGTTGTTAAGGACGCTCACATCTTCAGAAAGAAGTCCGGTCGATTTAACTGTATACCGTTGGGCCGAAAAGCAAACTGCATGCAGTTTGCTTTTCGAACTGGGACATGAAAAACAGCGCAGAAGTAACGGGGCAGAAACCCTCCTTTTTACGCAGCGGTCCAGACATAGACATCAAACGGCAACACATATTCAGTTGCCAGTTCCTTTGGCATTAGGGCAGGGATATCTAGATACTTTCCAAGGTTTGACTTAATGAATTGTGCTACTTTTAAAGCAAGGAGCGATGTTTTCAAATCTGTAATCAAAAACGCAAGCAGTTCCTACCGTTGGCTTTTCAAACTGACAAGAGACGCTCTAACTGTTTTTCAAATGTAACAGTTTAAAAAGCAAGCAAACTGTCTGATTGTCTTTAGTTTTCCGCTGTCGTGTGATAGCAACATGGAGGATTTTAACATTAATTTGAATATATTTGGAGAGCACAGTAATTTGGAGGAATGGTTAGTGGCTGATGAGTCCCCAGTGAAGAAAAGAAAAAGACAAGAGGGACAAGAAAACAGAGGAGAAGTAACGGGCAGAACCCCTCCTTTTTACGCAGCGGTCCAGACATAGACATCAAACGGCGACACATATTCAGTGTGCAGTTCCTTTGGCATTAGGGCAGGGATATCTAGATATTTTCCAAGGTTTGACTTAATGAATTGTGCTGCTTTTAAAGCAAGCAGCGATGTTTTCAAATCTGTAATCAAAAAGCTCCTCAAAAACGCTCCGCTTCGCGTCGGGCTCCTGATCAGCCTGTCGGTGTTCTTTTCCCCATAATGACCGCGTTGCTGCACATTATCCCTTACATATTGAGCTGGAGGTGGCACTCTAACTGGAAACTGTTCATTTTGGCAAACATCCAAGACTGGATACTTTTTGTTGGATTATTACAGGTTTCTTGCATTTTTGCTTTAGAGAAAGACACTACAAAGCGGATCAAGCTATAATTAACAGTACTCACAATTATCACTCAGTAAACTGTGTGTCCTCTGCAAGTCAATCTCTGCTCAGATACTAATATACAAGCAGGGTTACATTAAACAAGCTTTAATGGGGAAACAAGAGAAAATCTTGTACATTCAGTTAATTATCAAAATATCTCGGATCATTTTTTTTTTCCATTTTTCTTTTGACAATGCCAGACAAATATATTGTAGTTCAAACATGTGGCTTCGTTAATTAAACCCTATTCTGGCATAAGGTTGATAAACCTTTCAGGGCCTACAATTGTGCAGGCAAATAACGATTGCTCACGTATCATTTGACCTTTTAACTGCTTTATTACTAAAATATTCTTCTCTTTGGACGCAAGGTTATCTCAAATAATAGCCTCTGTGTTTTCTATTTATGTTTGAGGCTTCATGTGATCAGACACGTATTCACTCTATGGATACAAATACAAATCATATAGTTTAAAATAACAACATTTGCATTTTAGACTGAAGAACTCTCTTTAATTCATATTCCATAGGCAAAGTATATAAAAGATAACAAGTTTGGAGGTGCCTTCCTCTGGTCTCTGGACCTGGATGATTTTGCTGGACAGTTCTGTGGCGAGGGAAACTATCCTCTCATCAGCTATCTGCGCTCTCTTATGGATTCAGGTAAACAAATATCTCAACATTTGACCATCTCCTTAGGAAGTACAACCTTCCATAATGTCTTGAATTTAAATGTATTGTTTTTCTTCTTACTAGATTTCCCACCTCCAGTTCCTGAAACCACACTTGCACCAGAGATCACTACAACCCGTCCCGTCGTAGGAAACCAAACAACTTCTGCCACTGCCACTGCTCCTACAACTCACACTTCCAAACCCACCACCACTCCCACCACCACAACTGCCGCTTCTGGAAGTTTTTGTGCCGGGAAGCCAGACGGCCTCCACAGAAATGACAAGAAGCCCAGCACCTTCTATCAGTGCTTCCAGGGAAGAACATTCCTTCAGCATTGCCCAGCTAATCTCATTTTCAGTGAAAGATGTAACTGCTGCGACTGGCCTTAAATAAATATATGATGCATTAAACAGAAAGGCTACTTTTATTTGGTTAAATTTGTATACTGACTGCATAACACTTTACTTGTTATTCTCACTGTGAAGGAACAGGGTAAGCCCCATGGGAAAAAAGTTATACATCAAATGGGGGGTTTACCCTTTCATGTAGTGTTATAGGCTGAAAACACCAAAGTTCATGCCAGAGGGAGTTTCTCTCAACACACTCCCCCCCCCTTGCCTGAATCGCTGAGTGAACTCCTTTGTTTTTCTTCCGTCACATTATTAAGTAACACTCGTGCTTCTATTGGCAAGTGCTCCAGCACATTGAATGTGATGGGCTAAGGGCCGGATATCTCTAAGCGGTTACAACAGAGCCGGCTAGCTAACTAATAAGAGCAAAAGAGGAGCTGCAGCACAGGAAAGTATGAGAAAAATAAAGCACTTTTACACATTAAAGCATGTAAATATGTCACAGTAATAGCACAAAATACATAATGTGTCTTCTTTAAAGTATTTAAAGAGATAAAGATGGGTAAAAAATCAACAAGTGACAAAAAGTTAAGTCTAGTTAAATGAACTTAAAAACATTTTTTGTTTTCTTCTCATCAAAAGAAATTGCCTTACTCTCCAATACCAATATGATGCTGCCCTAAGTTAATGGCAGGGGAAAGAAGACATGCCTCTTCTTTAGGTGTGGCTTTCCATTTATCCATGTGTATGTACCATAGACTGTGTATATATAAAGGTATGTACTTAGGCTGGTAGGATTCAGAATCATGGACTGTATTGACAAGGCTTGTAGTGTCTGAGTGCCTTATTTTGTGATGTCAAATAAAATATCATAACCTTTAATATGCCTGGTGAAAGCTTTGGCTGGTAGTAACAGCTGCCACAAATAGCATATTAGGTATTTATTTGAAGTAAATGCTCTCCAAATAATATGGAAACCAATTTGTTGACACGATTATCTTACCATTTCAGTCTACTTTCTACTGTATTGTACATTGAGACACAGAATTGGCTTTTAAATGCCTCTCTGTTTGCACAAAGGAGGATTCATTGTCCAGCAGGAAACTGAATGTTAAGCCCCATTCCCCCGCCGACGGGGGAAAAATCACAACATCTGCAAGAAACAGCGTCTGAGCCTCTGAGGGCTTCTTAACATTTAAAAACCTATTAATGTGTCATACCCACTTAACGGGAAGAAACTCAGATATCAGACAATATTAATCATTTTTAGCAAAACGAAACATAAGGGTAATAACAAAGGCTCTGAATTAGCCCTGAGCGAAAAAATGCTAACACACTTAGCACAGAACTCACGTTACCTTACCCTTATTATTATTATCGTATCTGCACAAACAAGATATCGATTAGCAAACTGAGATTGCACAGATTCGACAGGTATTAGTATCATTACTGATCGATCCGAACTCGCGACATTAGAAGCTAACAAAGACATCACACCACGTAGCTTTAGGTAGCCAACACGGCAATATGTCTTACCTTTGTTGTTTTCTGATCAAAAGTTGTCTTCAATGGCATTAAAACGATAAAAACGCTGCTCAAGGTTAATCCATAGGTTAATCCAATGTGTCTGTGTCACTTTGAAATGATTACTGATAATCCATCAGCAATAAATTATAGTTTTCAGTTTTTAGATTTCAGAGCGTAAAATAGGTTTTGCTTTGGGCAAACTGCGTGCGCATAGCTCTCATTTCTCAATGGTAACTTGTGTGTGTACAGTATGTGGAAATTCCCCTTCGATTCTATTGGCTCTAACGGTTCAAAAGAGATGTCAATCATCAAAATCGACCAATGGGTTCAGAGACACAGCAAATACACCCATTTATATATCCAAATGACCCCAGAGGTGTTTTTTGTGTGCTAAACCTCTCTAAAAAGGTCAAATGTCACTTGTTTGCATCAATCTTGATACAGGGTACTTATTATATGTTATAGTTTGGATTCCTAAAGCTTTTAGTCTACCATCCCATCATTCAAGGGTGGTTTTCACTATAAGTAATGGTTTATTTTTGGACGGACACTATAATTTACATTTTTTTACTATGTTCAATCTAAATTTACTTTAAAATAAAAAAAATCTATATTGATTCTGACTTTTCTACATCCAACTCACAGGTTTATCATTGCTTTGAGAAAAAAGATTATTAATTTACCCATTTTCGAGCCTGAAAAACAGGCTTGGGGCTTGTGAAGGACCAGGGTACGCAAAAATCAGGAATGCAGGTTGAGGTGCAAAAATAAGGATTTTATTTACCCAATATATGTACAGTTTTAAGATGGGTAATAAAATCAATTAGGTTTAAACAAAAAGGTGTAGATAAGACACAATCTAGCATTTAACGCATAAACAAAACGTCACAAAAATGGGTGACATCTAGTGATGTTACGTATTGCGCCGAGGCTTCGGAGCATGTGTCGAGTATTCCCCGAAGCTTTTTGTGAAGCATGTATCGAGGCTTGTATCGTTTTGGGCCGGTGACGTCATCGATGACAAACGAAGCCTCGCTGCCTGTCGATACCACGTGACTGCTTCAGGAAGCGATTCAGATCGGTTGAACCACAACGCTCATATTACCCATGGATGTATAATAAGAACGATATTACCCCTCCTGTACCTGGGCCCGGTGACACGATGTAATCAAGAGAGCTCAGACAGACCCTCACTTATATAGAGGTCGGAACATGTCAAAAGTATAAATAAACAAAAGCATAAATAAATGTAGGAATACAAAAATAAATAAATGAATAAATACAGGACTAAATATATTTCAGTGTTTTCAGAAAGGTTTAGTGTACGTGCTGTGGCTCAGCCTGAAAGCAGTTGACTCTCAACCGCAGGGTCCCTGACCCTGGTTCAACGACTGGTCAATACTTATTTTTTGTTGTTTATAAAAGCTACAGCTGTAAGGGAAACTTCTGTGTAGCAATGCAGTGGGAGTCACCGACTCATGAAAGAGACACGGGAAGAGCAGGAGCTTTGATGTCAAACACTGATGATTTATTTGGAGTTTCGGCCCGGAGAATTCACATCACAAGTCACAGCAGGTTACGAGGTGCGTGCTCAGTCAGGACAGTTTGAACTGATAAACTGGGTCACAGTTATGGGCCTTGGAAAAATATTCCCCAACAACAGCTAAATGAGATAATGTAGTTAATAAATGTATTCTTTGATATGGTTTAGCCTTTCTCAGGCTACAACAAGGTTAAGTTTATGAATATTATTAAGGAATACAAATCCCTCTTTGCAATGTTTATCAGCCTCCTTAGGCTTTTCAATCACAATCAACTGGAATAAATACAATATTGTTAACATGAAAATATGATTTTATTTTCGTTGTTTAGAGTTATTCTAAGGCTTTACTCATTGGGAACTTGGTATGAGATCGAGCACACTGTTGAGATGTCCAATCTGCCTGTTTTACACACTTTGACCACATTTGTGTTCACATGAAGCCCATGATGAAGCCTCATGAGATGAACCCTTTTGCGAACCAATTGGCTGGAAAGCTTCAAAGCTTCATAAAGCTTCATCTCGCCATCACTAGTGACATCCTGTATGCCCTTCTGCCCAAGAGCAACTCACATACCCCCCCCCTCATCTCCACACTGCAGGAATGTATAGCACTACTGGCCAGTCCATTGTTGCGTGCAGGGGGAAGAGGCTCTAAAAAGGGGTGGCTTAAATGGAGTGGCCTCTTTAAACACCCCTCAGGGTTTGAGAGGAATGGCGTAGTCCAATTAGCTGACACATCTATAAAGGCAGGTGTTTTCCATCAGCTCAGTCTTTTGCCAGGAGCAAGGTGAGCTGTAAGACACTGACTGTAATAGGATTACACAAACAAGATTGCGTGCACTCAAGTAGTAGTAATGATACCGCTTTCGTCTCATTAGTATGCATAAAGAGTGACAGGTGGACACGCCCCAATTATGCAAATGAGCTAAATCCCGCCTCCCATTGATCGACATCCTTTGATGTGGGGGTGAGGGGTCATCACCCCCTAGGGGTGAAATGCCCCCCTGTGTAGCGCTTTTGTTCGAGATCCTTTTGATGTGTGTTATGTGAGAAGCCCCCGGGCTAGCGCCTTTGTTGTCTAATTCTTTGATGTGTTGATTAAGTCTCTTTGAAGTTCTATTGTATGGCCCCCCTCAGAGCCCTTTTGTTGTCTAATCTAATTATGACCTCTAATCTAATTATGATGTCTAATCTAATTAGCCTTTGGTGTTTGCCCTTTGATGTGAGGTGTTATAACAGGCCGGTGTGACTTCACACTGGTGTGCTATAAACCTTTGATGTTAATCTAGGTGTCTCTTTGAAGTTATGTGTGAGACTGTCTACCCAGCCCCCCTCCCAGCCTCTCCCCTTTTCTACCCCTTCCGGGGCTATGACGCAACAAATAGTGGGGGGTGGAATTAGGTAGAAATACGCTCAAACGAAATAACAAGACAGCAATTCCATTTACCCAGTCACCTTTTCAAAAAAGAAAAATGGCAAGAGACGCCTCGAATGGGGGTTAATCAGCCTGTGACAATTTACAGCCATCCGTCCGTAGCGTCAGTCAAGAAACGAATGCAGCAGCAGTGCGGGGGTCAGACGCCTACAGTCTCGTGCCCTCTTTTGGTCATGCGCGCGTTCATGTGTGTTGGAGGAGGGGCTCTGTGAGAAAGTGGCAGATTTTCCCCGGTTTGACTGCAAAAGACTCTCAGTTTTCTCCAAATGATCTAACCCTTACCTTTAAGAACAATTCACACACACACACACACACACACACACACACACACACGTTGGAGCCCCCCCTTGATGTGGGGGGTTGAGATAGCCTGGGGTGTAAATGCCTATGTTAATTAAGACACTCTCTGTGAGATGAGAAGAGAGGGATGAAGTTAGTTTTTTTTTAAAAGAAATAAGCTCAAATTAAATAAAAACAGCCATTAACTTTCACTCACCAAGACATCTAAAAACGTTATTGTCCTCTCTAGATTTGATTCAGGGTTTGTTTTAAATGATGTGTGCTGGCTAAGGATGTTTCTTTTCAAGTTTTTGTGAAACTGTTAACTACAAGAAGTATCTGTTTGCAAAGAGGTTATTTTCAAAAGATCTTATTTAGGTTTTAATAGTGATACTTGATTAAAGTTTTGTTTTAAATGATGTGTGCTGGCTAAGGATGTTTCTTTTCAAGTTTTTGTGAAACTGTTAACTACAAGAAGTATCTGTTTGCAAAGAGGTTATTTTCAAAATATCTTATTTAGGTTTTAATAGTGATACCTAAGGATATTCTCTTTTAGTTGTATGGATTTGTGAACTAATGTATAATTACTTTTATTAACTATAATTGCACAGGATCATTCTAAGAAGAGTGAGAGGGCTAATGAGCCAGCACCATACCTCCTCTATGCATTTTCTTGACCTGTATCTGATCTTGAAAAACTTGACTCTTTTAAAAAAAGTTATTTTTCATCAATCATTTTCAACCATGCAGCAAGAGATCAAATTTAAGAATAAGTAATAGTTTGTCACGATTTTACGGGAAATAGTCAGTGCGCGATGTCACATCTTAAAGACAGCTTGAACTGGATAAATGGTTAGTCTTTTTTTCAAACATACCATACGTTCTGCATGTTAGTATATCTGGCCAATCGATTTAGACCCTGCCCTAGACGCATGCCCTCATTAGGGAAGTCACGCTTAGGGAAGAGGTGTTTCATTTCACAGATCCACCTTGATTGTTGTTGTGAGGGGTGAATGAAGAGGGACGGGGGAGGAAAATTCAGAGGATGAAGAAGCAGAAAACATAACTTGTTTTGTAAAACGGACAGCACGTCAGTTTCAAGAAAGATGACACCGTGTTTATGCACGACATGCAAAATATCTTGAAGCCCTATAAAAAAAAAGGTACAAGTATATTGTGTTGAAAATATCGCAAAAAGTCGTAATTTTGTATAATGTATTAGTTGCATGTTGTATTTTGCTAGAAATCACTATGTAGTTTTTCAAAAAATATAATGGAAAAAGGAGAGAAAGACAAAAAACAAAATATCACAGTATGTTGAAAAAATATGAAAAAGTAATGTGTTTAAAATAACATGAAATAAATCAAACTAACGCTTCTAAAAAACATATATTTTAGAAAAGTAATGTTAGTCATGTCAAGTTATCAAGACTGCTGTGTTTCATCGAAACAGTGTTAAAATCACAAACTTGCCTTTTAGAGAGACATAAAGAAAACAAATTCCTTACAAATTAATGAATATTTTACCCGGTTAAAAAGGTTTGCATCCATTAAAGTGTAACTAAAAGTATCTTAGTAACACAAGAAAAGAGAATAAAGCAGTGATGTCAACAAAACTGGATTGCTCCCAATCAGTATAACTATTTGATTTTTGTGTGTGAAAAAATAAAAAAGTGGTTTTTTACATTTAAAAACTGTTGTCTTCATTATAGCAAGGGGGGCGTGTCTGATACATGTGTATTACAGTCCTTCTTTTTGTGTTTTTTCAGTGTTTTTCTGTGTGTCTGTACACACAAAACACAAATCATTTAAAACAAACCCTGAATCAAATTTAGAGAGGACCATTAAGAGTCAGAATCTTAACCAAATCTACTAATACAAAGTACTTCATTATCTACTTTTCAGCTTTTATACACAAAAGTGTATCTTTCAGTAACTTTATCAGAGAATTTAAGCATAAATCTGTCAAATGTTCAAAACAGCCTTGCTTGACTGAAATAGCCTCAAAATCACAAACTGCCATTAAGAGTCAGATTCTTGACGAAATCTAATAAAACAGAGTACTTTCATGGTAGTGGTCAGCTTTTTAAAAAGAAAAGTGTATCTTTCGGTACCCTTTTTTGAGAGAATTAAGCATAAATCTGTCAAATGTTCAAAACAGCCTTGTTTCACTGAAATAGCCTCAAAATCACAAAATGCCTGCACACTGGAATGTGCTATGACAGATATGGCCCTCTTGGGCACTCTGGAACAAGGTAGCGCTCCATGGAACGAGCAAACCCCCCATCCCTCAGCATACAAGCTCTTGGATTTAAAACAGAGGGAGGGCACTGTAAAGACAAAGGATCAAACGTGGAGGGCAAAGAAAATCTAAAAATCGACTTAGTATCAAAGAAATCATGTTTGAGTGCAAAACGTTTAATATTTTCCTGCTAACCTTGAATTATCCTGTCCTGTCGTTTCGCTCACAGCTGTTTTCTTACACATGACATGCATTGTTTTACAATTTATTACATAAGGTGAACATGTTTATGTGTTGCACAGGATATAATGGAGCCAAGTACGTATTAATAAAAACAAATGCTAGCTAACTGACTTGCATGAATCAAAATATATGTAAACCTCTATTATCAGTCCATCCTTTATGTTCTGTTTTTTATTCCGCTAAAACCATCTTCTGTGTTTTTCTACCCTATTAAGCAAAATAACTCTTAACACTGGAAATGTTATAAAATGTTAAAAGGGCTTCTTGTGCTATATACACAATTGTCCTTCATTCAATTTTTCACTTAGGTTGCAAATAACCAACATACCCACTGACAATGGGGCATAAAATCAGGTTTTTCCCCTCTTTTGGTGTAAACTGAGCTTGTGTCTAATCCGTTCCAGCCAAACCAAACACGAGTAAAAGGAGAACAAGACTTTTCACAGGCTGTGGAGAATGCTGCTGAATAAGTCAAACAGACCAACACAGAGCAGAAAAGGGAACATTTGTCGCCACATTAACATACCGACTCCTCTATCAGTTTTTGATTTATAAAGAACCTCTCCTGATTTTATGCCCCATTGTCAGTGGGTATGTTGGTTATTTGCAACCTAAGTGAAAAATTGAATGAAGGACAATTGTGTATATAGCACAAGAAGCCCTTTTAACATTTTATAACATTTCCAGTGTTAAGAGTTATTTTGCTTAATAGGGTAGAAAAACACAGAAGATGGTTTTAGCGGAATAAAAAACAGAACATAAAGGATGGACTGATAATAGAGGTTTACATATATTTTGATTCATGCAAGTCAGTTAGCTAGCATTTGTTTTTATTAATACGTACTTGGCTCCATTATATCCTGTGCAACACATAAACATGTTCACCTTATGATGAAATGACTGATTTTAAATGCCATTTTCTTAATCTCTTTCATTTTTTGTAAAGCACTTTGAATTGCCTTGTGTTGAAAAGTGCTATATAAATAAACTTGCCTTGCCTTGCCTTGCCTTGCCTTATGTAATAAATTGTAAAACAATGCATGTCATGTGTAAGAAAACAGCTGTGAGCGAAACGACAGGACAGGATAATTCAAGGTTAGCAGGAAAATATTAAACGTTTTGCACTCAAACATGATTTCTTTGATACTAAGTCGATTTTTAGATTTTCTTTGCCCTCCACGTTTGATCCTTTGTCTTTACAGTGCCCTCCCTCTGTTTTAAATCCAAGAGCTTGTATGCTGAGGGATGGGGGGTTTGCTCGTTCCATGGAGCGCTACCTTGTTCCAGAGTGCCCAAGAGGGCCATATCTGTCATAGCACATTCCAGTGTGCAGGCATTTTGTGATTTTGAGGCTATTTCAGTGAAACAAGGCTGTTTTGAACATTTGACAGATTTATGCTTAATTCTCTCAAAAAAGGGTACCGAAAGATACACTTTTCTTTTTAAAAAGCTGACCACTACCATGAAAGTACTCTGTTTTATTAGATTTCGTCAAGAATCTGACTCTTAATGGCAGTTTGTGATTTTGAGGCTATTTCAGTCAAGCAAGGCTGTTTTGAACATTTGACAGATTTATGCTTAAATTCTCTGATAAAGTTACTGAAAGATACACTTTTGTGTATAAAAGCTGAAAAGTAGATAATGAAGTACTTTGTATTAGTAGATTTGGTTAAGATTCTGACTCTTAATGGTCCTCTCTAAATTTGATTCAGGGTTTGTTTTAAATGATTTGTGTTTTGTGTGTACAGACACACAGAAAAACACTGAAAAACACAAAAAGAAGGACTGTAATACACATGTATCAGACACGCCCCCCTTGCTATAATGAAGACAACAGTTTTTAAATGTAAAAAACCACTTTTTTATTTTTTCACACACAAAAATCAAATAGTTATACTGATTGGGAGCAATCCAGTTTTGTTGACATCACTGCTTTATTCTCTTTTCTTGTGTTACTAAGATACTTTTAGTTACACTTTAATGGATGCAAACCTTTTTAACCGGGTAAAATATTCATTAATTTGTAAGGAATTTGTTTTCTTTATGTCTCTCTAAAAGGCAAGTTTGTGATTTTAACACTGTTTCGATGAAACACAGCAGTCTTGATAACTTGACATGACTAACATTACTTTTTACATTACATTACATTGCATTTAGCTGACGCTTTTATCCAAAGCGACTTACAATAAGTACATTCGACCAGGAAGACACAACCTTGAAGAAAACAGAATCATATAAGTACATCAGGTTTCATAGAGCCAAACATTTCAAGTGCTACTCAACTGGCTTTAGATAAGCCAGTCCTTTATTAGTATATAAGTGCTTTGTTAATAAATCTATCGCTTGAAGTGGAGTCGAAAGAGATGAGTTTTCAGTTTGCGCCGGAAGATGTGCAAGCTATCTGCTGTCCTGATGTCAATGGGGAGCTCATTCCACCATCTTGGAGCCAGGATAGCAAACCCACGTGTTTTTGCTGATGGGAACTTGGGTCCCCCTCGCAGCGAGGGTGCAGCGAGTCGTTTGGCTGATGCAGAGCGTAGTGCACGTGCTGGGGTGTACGGTTTAACCATGTCCTGGATGTACGAAGGGCCAGATCCATTCGCAGCATGGTAAGCAAGTACCAGTGTCTTGAAGTGGATTCTAGCTGTTACCGGAAGCCAGTGAAGGGAGCGGAGGAGCGGAGTAGTGTGGGAGAATTTAGGAAGGTTGAAGACCAGACGAGCCGCTGCATTCCGGGTGAGCTGCAGAGGTCGGATGGCACATGCAGGTAGACCAGCCAGGAGGGAGTTGCAGTAGTCTAGGCGTGAGATGACGAGAGCCTGGACCAGAACCTGCGTCGCTTTCTGTGTCAGCTGGGGACGTATCTTCCTGATGTTGTAAAGCGTGTATCTGCAGCAACGGGTTGTAGCAGCGATGTTTGCAGTGAAGGACAGGTTGTTATCTAGGGTCACACCCAGATTCCTTGCAGTCTGAGTCGGGGAAACAACTGAGGTGCCGATGTTGATTGTTAGGTCAAGAGTGGGACAATCTTTTCCCGGAAGGAAGAGCAGCTCAGTCTTGTCAAGGTTGAGCTTGAGGTGATGAGCAGACATCCACTGAGAGATGTCAGCTAGACAAGCAGAGATGCGTGCGACTACCTGGGTCTCTGAGCGGGGAAAGGACAGAATTAATTGGGTGTCGTCAGCGTAGCAGTGGTATGAAAAACCATGCGGGCTAATGACTGATCCGAGCGAGTTTGTGTACAGGGAGAAGAGGAGGGGACCAAGAACAGAGCCCTGAGGGACCCCTGTAGTTAATTGACAAGGGTCGGACTCAAACCCTCTCCAAGTCACCCTGTAGGTACGGTCTTTGAGGTATGAGGTGAGGAGGGAAAGTGCAGAGCCTGAAACTCCAAGTTTTTGGAGAGTGCGAAGGAGGATCTGATGATTCACCGTGTCGAATGCAGCAGACAGGTCCAACAGGATGATGACAGAGGAGAGGGATGCAGTTTTGGCAGTGTGCAGTTCCTCCGTGACAGCAATGAGAGCAGTTTCTGTGGAATGACCTGCCTTGAAACCAGACTGGTGCGGATCCAGAAGGTTGTTCTGATGGAGATAACAGGAGAGTTGTTTAAAGACAGCGCGTTCAAGTGATTTAGACAGGAACGGGAGTAGAGAGACAGGCCTGTAGTTTATAACATCTGACGGGTTGAGAGTGGGTTTCTTTAGGAGAGGGTTTACTCTTGCCTCCTTGAGACTGTTTGGAAAGTGACCAGAAGTTAGAGAAGTGTTGATGAAATGGGTGAGAAACGGTAGAATATCAGGAGCGATAGTCTGAAGTAGGTTCGAAGGGATGGGGTCCAGAGGACAGGTGGTAGGGCGGGCAGAGGTAATGAGGGTAAGAACCTCACTTGGAGAGAGAGGGGGAAAGGAGGTTAGTGTGTGGGTGGAAGGAGGGTCTGGTGACACAGCGGTGAGTAAAGGTGAGTCAGAAAAAGAAGAGCGAATATCATCAACCTTTTTTTCAAAATGGGTAACAAAGTCGCTTGACAGAAGTGAGGAGGGGGGAGGGGCTTTTGGAGGGTCCTAGAGGGTGGAGAAGATGGAAAATAGTTTTTTGGGATTGGAATAGGAAGATTGGATCTTATCTTGAAAGAAAGTGCTTTTTGCCTGAGAGATCGAAGCCGAGAAAGAGGAGAGGAGAGCCTGATAGGTTAGGAGGTCGTCACGGTGTTTGGATTTCCACCGTTTCCGCTCTGCTGCCCTAAGGACGGTTCTATTAGCACACAGTGCATCATTTAGCCAGGGAGCAGGAGGGGACTGACGAGCCTGCCGAGATGTGAGAGGACAGAGAGAGTCCAGAGTGGATGAGAGAGTAGAGAGGATAGTTTCTGCAGCAGAGTTTGGAGGTAGTAGTTGGAACGAGTCCGAGGAAGGGAGGGCTGAGAGCACCGATGAGACAAAGGTAGAGGGGGAGAGGGAACGAAGGTTACGGCGGATAGGTGCAGGATGAGAAGAGATTAGTTTGTTATGTTTGGAAAGGGGTAGAGAGAATGAAATGAAGAAGTGATCGGATTTGTGGAGCGGGTTTACAGAGAGGTTAGAAGTAGCGCAGTTCCTTGAGAATATGAGATCAAGGACATTGCCAGCTTTATGAGTCGGTGGGGATGGAGACAGTGAGAAAGCAAAGGCGGTTAACAGAGATGTTAGTTCGTCTATCTTCCCTGTCTGGAGGTTGAAGTCTCCGAGAAGTACAGCGGGAGGGCCAGTTTCAGGGATGTGAGGAGATTATCTAATTCCTCCAAGAAGTCCCCCAAGGCGCCTGGTGGACGGTAGAGAACAACAATGGTTAATTGTATAGGATGGGTTACTGTGACGGCATGGAATTCAAAGGTGGAAGGAGTGAAGTTAGGTAGCTTGAAGAGGGAAAAGCTCCATTTGGGAGAGAGCAGGAGACCAGTGCCACCTCCTCTGCCAGTTGGTCTGGGTGTATGGGAGAAGGAATATGCTGTGGAGAGAGCTGCTGGGGTGGATGTGTTGAATGGAGTAATCCACGTCTCATGCCCCGGCCACACGAGGACGAAAACGGCCGTTTGCGTTACTGTTTAGTGTCATATAGACCATTCGGCCACACGAGGACGACCGAATACGGCACTAAACGACTGAGGAAATGACAACGGGTCTCAAGGTGGATAGAACGGCATACGCAACGCTCTGGGGGGTCAAACGGCTCCGTGTGTACACCCTATACGAACATGTTCTGATAGTGATAGCAATAGCCCCGCCTCTCCCCACCTCTTCTGCTCACCTCCGCTTACCCCGCGCCATTGCTGATGTGTTTCGCCACCAACAACAACAACAACAACAATGGCGGATCGCAGAGTTGCTATCGTGCTCCGGACGCTACTGACCATGCTACAGTTGTTTGTGCAACATCTACAGCAGACCCTCCATCAGCAAAAACAGGACATGGAGAACATGACCTACATATTGCTAACACTACAGCGGGGAATAACCAGAAGGGCAACCAGGCGAAGATTTTGGGTAAGACCGGGCAGAAGCAGCACTTGTTGGGACAATTTTGTCAATGGCGTTGTCGTGGATGATGAATGGAGGGAGAACTTCCGCATGTCCAGAGCCTCTGTCGTCGCCCTGACCGAAGAACTGCGCCCATATATCGAAAAGAAAACATCCAACATGAGGGCACCGATTGATCCACTGAAAATTGTTGCGTTAATGCTGTATTACCTGAGCGATGGGGGAAGGATGCGGAAGACTGCTAACGCCTTCGGGGTTTCGCGCCAGGCTTTGTCCCTCATTATTAGGCAGACATGCAGAGCGATCTCCATCCACCTGGGTCCAAAATATATCAAGCTGCCTTTTACTGAGCCCGAGACCGCGGATCTGGTTGAGGGGTTCCATTGTGCGCATCGCATGCCACAATGTTTAGGAGCAGTGGACGGAACCAACATCGAAATCAAGCAGCCATCTAACAACTCCACTGACTACATCAATAGGAAAGGCAGATATTCCCTTAATGTACAGGCCGTCTGTGATTACAAATACCGATTCATGGATGTCGTGGTAAAGTGGCCTGGGATTGTGCATGATGCACGGGTCTTTGCTAACTCAAAGCTAAACATGTACTTGAAAACTGGAAAGATCCCTGCTCTGAGAAAACAGATTGTGGATGAGGAGGAGGCCATACCAATGTATCTTCTTGGGGATCCAGCCTACCCGCTGCTGCCGTACCTGATGAAGGAATATGCAACCGGTGGCTCCACAGTTCAGGAACAGTACTTTGGGCTAACTTTGTGTATGGTCATTGAGTGTGCTTTTGGTCGCCTCAAGGCCAGATTTGCTGCACTCAGAAGGCCTATGGACATAAACATGGATGAACTGCCCCATGTCATTTACTCCTGCTTTGTCCTCCACAATTTTTGTGAGGCCAGTAAGGAGGCTGTGGATGATCAATCTGTGGTGGGAATAATTCAAGGTGAAAGGGATGTACAGCCTCCCACACAGAGCAATAGGTATCTCACTGACTGTAATGAGGGGGAGGGAAAGAGAGTGAGGAGAGTGCTTACGGCTTACATTGACCCTTAGGACTACATAAAAGACAGACTGTATTTTTTTACAGTCTGTCTGTAGTATTTTTTTTGGGAAGGTTACTGTGTTAAGATCTAATAAACATTCTTTGTTACATTCACTGTGCAGCTCCTTCAGTGACAGTTTTTGTTGTTGTTGTACTTAGTACTTCTTAATGTATGTAACATTACGCTACAAAATATGTGATTCTCCAATGTTCAAAGTGTGAAATTAAAAATAAAATTGGCTGCAACTACTTCCAGACTTTCTTTGAACATAAAGTGCAACAAATGTGCAAACGCAGTATCATATATATTTATACTTTCCCATAAGGACCCAACGTGGCACGGTGTCACATGAACTTTAATGGTCTGGAAAGCTCCTTATAAAGCTTTAGCCTTTATTTTATCTCATTACATTACATGTCACTTGTTAGATGCTTTTATCCAAAGCGACTTACATACTCAATACTGTGGGCAATTCCCACAGGAGCGATTTGGGGTGAAGCGTCTCAGGGACACAACGACATGTGCAGTGGGGTTTTCTGCCACACGCAACAACAGGCTGGCTAACAGTTGGTTGCTGAAGTTTTTAAAGGAGAAACATATTAAGTGTTACTGAGGGTTAGAAGGGGGGCTTGATATAGTTTCTTTGTCACATTTTAGTACTCTAACTAGGTCTAAATGATTTGTAAAACATAAGTAGTTCATTCTATTTAGACTGATATTGCTGTTGAGATATTATTAATGATATTGGAGGGAGACATTCTTTTTTAACTATCATGTTGGGATTTGTTATACAATATAATACAGTTTTACATCTAAGCAGAGGCTCATGCAATATTAATATCGCACAACCCCTTATTAAGATTCTGATAAAATCACAATTAATTGTTCATGATAACCACTCTCACGCCTCCCTCCCACAATCTCATGAAGTCCCTAACACTGAACAGTCTGGTGGGTCATGGTCCAGGACATGTGATATTGTGTTCCCATACAATAATAAAATGTCTTGGTCAAATTGATATGAAACAACCAATGAGACAAACATCGCTGTGACACTGATGTTCCATCCTGACTTGGAGTGACATATGCACGATTAAAAATATGATTATGATCTGCTCAGTTAATTTAGCTGATTCAATTATATTAAGTTAATATATCCTTTATTCTTCAGTTCAAACAATGTTCAAACCAATTTAAACCAAAAAAGCATCCTCATTAATGAAGTTATGAGTTATTTTACCATTAAAGCCCAATGTGACATTTCAGATATTTGACACTAGGGGGGGGTTATTTATCAGAAATGTGGTCTATATATGTTCTCCTTAATGTTCCCAAAAGTAGAAACGGGTCTGGGTTCTTATGGATTAAACAACTGGCTTACAACGCAAAAAACTGAAGCTCACTGCTTTATCAGTCAACTTGGCCAGTAATAGATATCTCACTGACTGTAATGAGGGAAAGACAGTAAAGAGTGCTGAATAGTGCTTGCGGAGTACATTGACATGAAAGACAAGACTGTTATTTTGCAAGTTTTTTTTATTAAGAACATTTGAAAGAGCTATAATGTCCACATTTCACATGTTCACAGTGCAACAAGGAATAGAACACCTTGACTGGCAACACAAATAGGGACAAACATATTGACTGGAATAAAAAGTTAAATGCTTTCAGTCCACATGTTCACAGTGCAACAAGGAATAGAACACCTTGACTGGCAACACAAATAGGGACAAACATATTGACTGGAATAAAAAGTTAAATGCTTTCAGTCCACATGTTCACAGTGCAACAAGGAATAGAACACCTTGACTGGCAACACAAATAGGGACAAACATATTCACTAAAGCTCGGTGCTTTAATAGTCTTCTGGAAAGAGTGACTGCCTGTAGGAAAACTGAGATGGTTGCCGTGGGGGGTCAGAGGTCATCGTGTGCAGGTGTGGTGTAGAGGGGTTTGGTGTGTAGGCAGGCTGTGGACTTCTATGCCGGTACGGTGACTGTCCCGGGAATTGTCCACCGTTGCGCATGCATGAATTCCCTCATCAGGGAAAAGCCCTCCCGAATGTTATCATTCATCTGCTGAAGGCTTTCCGCGTTGCGGATGGATGTTTGTTGATTTTGCTCCATTAGCTCCACCATCCTCCTTTTTAGTTTGAGGTCCTCCTGCATGGCATGGTCAGCTGGAAGTTTTCTCCTCAGGCGTCACTTCTGTGGCCGTTCAGCTGCACCTTGAATAAACCAGAGCATTTTTTTATTATTACACAATAGGACCATAGCCACCAGATAACATAAGACCAAAGGCATGTTGTGAAATAGCTTTCAATACCTTCTACTTTTAGAAATACAACAGCTTTCAATACCTTCTACTTTTACAAATAAAACAGCTTTCAATACAGTCTACTTTTACAAATACAACAGCCCTCAATACCTTCTACTTTTACAAATACAACAGCTCTCAATACCTTCTAATTTTATAAAGCTTAAACATGTTCAGTTTTTCTGTGGAAGGTACTGTATGTAGTCTGTTAAGCTTGAAATAATGAACATACCTGGAGCAGATCCCTGCGATGCTGTACAACCGCAGCAGCTGGCAGACTTCCGCTAGATTCGCTCGACTCTGGCGAATCGTTGGAACGCTCCAAACTCCGGGGTGAAGTAGATGACTCTTCCAGGTCCCCCGTCTCCATGCCCGACGTAAGGCTGCGCGTAGCAGGCGAGCCACCCCAGACCTCTTCACATAGCTCAAAAAACATGAGCACAACACGTCCTTCAGGCCACTCCGACGCCCAGTGTCCACCGCATGCCTGTACTTCATGCGGATTTGTTTTAGCTTGGCGGCAAGCTGGGCCTTTGTAATGGCGCCCACGCGGTGAGGGAAATCCTTCCCTGTGTCGGTCGTCGGATACTGCGCCTGAAATAAATCGACTATATCGCTATACTTTGACTTGCAGGACTCCCAGTCAGCATTCTCCTGTATTTTAGTCGTTTTGTATTCTAATGTGATCCTAAGTAGAAGTTCTACCTCATCATCAGTCCAAGAAAACAGATCCTTTCTTGCATCAGCCATCTTCTACCTTGTTTGTTTGTTTGTTTTGTGCCTTACACATCCGGGGGGGGGACTTTATACTCGCTGCTTTTGTGGAGGAAGTTACAGCGCCACATACAGGCTCCTGGATATGTACTGCAGCTTCTCCAGCGGTTGGAGCTAAACGGAGCGTTCTCGTGTGGGCAGACACTATCCGGATAGCTATCCGTGTGGACGGAAGCTTGTTTGCGATTACGTTTGCGTTAATCCTATGTGTTTAGCCGTTTTCGTCCTCGTGTGGCCGGGGTCTCAGTGAGAGCAAGGAAATCCAGAGACTGCAGGGAGGCGTAGCCAGATATGGAGTCAGCCTTAGGAACAGCTGACTGGCAGTTCCACAGGCCACCTGAAACTAGATGTTGGATTTCAGTGGAGCATGTGGGATAGATGAGAGCAGGCCGGTTATAGCGATTATGAGATACACGGGGCCAGTGATAATTGCGAGAAGACACATGAACAGGAATGGAGAAAATACACATGATTATAGCATGAGGGGCTAGAAAACTAAAGAAAAGAGAAATAAGACACCAGCTCAATCAGAGTAGGATTTGCCTCCTCTTTGCCTCCCTCGTGACTCCCGCAGGACTCTAATGTATTTGTCAGTCTTTGACTCCCACAGGACTCTAATGTCTTTGTCAGTCTTTGACTCCCGCAGGACTCTAATGTCTTTGTCAGTCTTTGACTCCCGCAGGACTCTAATGTCTTTGTCAGTCTTCGGCTGTCTGACGCTCCAGGAAAGAGCTACCTAAAATGGACGCCTGATTGCTGAGTTCTCACAGCTGTGGGGCCACGCCCCTCTAATTAGTTAACTCTCTACAGCTGATGGGCGACAGTAGACTGGCCCTGCCTATATTGTAATGCAGGCTTGAGTGCCCCTACTGAGACCTGTGTAGCAGGTTTCGCTTGAGCAGATCTGAGATTTAAAATCTCTCAAAAGCGCCGTTTTAGCTACAATAACTACAGAACAATTATACAGAGTAGAATAAATGAAACAGAGAAGTCTAATTAAACAAGAATATAACTTACAGTGGTTGCTGCGTCAATAGGTAAAGTCGTCACCCGGTCCAGATGCACACTCTTTTCTAAAATATATGTTTTTTAGAAGCGTTACTTTGATTTCTTTCATGTTATTTTAAACACATTACTTTTTCATATTTTTTCAACATACTGTGATATTTAGTTTTTTGTCTTTCTCTCCTTTTTCCATTATATTTTTTGAAAAACTACATAGTGATTTCTAGCAAAATACAACATGCAACTAATACATTATACAAAATTACGACTTTTTGCGATATTTTCAACACAATATACTTGTACCTTTTTTTTATAGGGCTTCAAGATATTTTGCATGTCATGCATAAACACGGTGTCATCTTTCTTGAAACTGACGTGCTGTCCGTTTTACAAAACAAGTTATGTTTTCTGCTTCTTCATCCTCTGAATTTTCCTCCCCCGTCCCTCTTCATTCACAACAACAATCAAGGTGGATCTGTGAAATGAAACACCTCTTCCCTAAGCGTGACTTCCCTAATGAGGGCATGCGTCTAGGGCAGTAGGGTCTAAATCGATTGGCCAGATATACTAACATGCAGAGCGTACGGTATGTTTGAAAAAAAGACTAACCATTTATCCAGTTCAAGCTGTCTTTAAGATGTGACATCGCGCACTGACTATTTCCCGTAAAATCGTGACAAACTATTACTTATTCTTAAATGTGATCTCTTGCTGCATGGTTGAAAATGATAGATGAAAAATAACTTTTTTTAAAAGAGTCAAGTTTTTCAAGATCAGATACAGGTCAAGAAAATGCATAGAGGAGGTATGGTGTTGGCTCATTAGCCCTCTCACTCTTCTTAGAATGATCCTGTGCAATTATAGTTAATAAAAGTAATTACACATTAGTTCACAAATCCATACAACTAAAAGAGAATATCCTTAGGTATCACTATTAAAACCTAAATAAGATATTTTGAAAATAACCTCTTTGCAAACAGATACTTCTTGTAGTTAACAGTTTCACAAAAACTTGAAAAGAAACATCCTTAGCCAGCACACACCATTTAAAACAAAACTTGAATCAAGTATCACTATTAAAACCTAAATAAGATCTTTTGAAAATAACCTCTTTGCAAACAGATACTTCTTGTAGTTAACAGTTTCACAAAAACTTGAAAAGAAACATCCTTAGCCAGCACACATCATTTAAAACAAACCCTGAATCAAATCTAGAGAGGACAATAACGTTTTTAGATGTCTTGGTGAGTGAAAATTAATGGCTGTTTTTATTTAATTTGAGCTTATTTCTTTTTAAAAAAAACTAACTTCATCCCTCTCTTCTCATCTCACAGAGAGTGTCTTAATTAACATAGGCATTTACACCCCAGGCTATCTCAACCCCCCCCACATCAAGGGGGGGCTCCAACGTGTGTGTGTGTGTGTGTGTGTGTGTGTGTGTGTGTGTGTGTGTGTGTGTGTGTGTGTGTGTGTGTGTGTGTGTGTGTGTGTGTGTGTGTGTGTGTGTGTGTGTGTGTGTGTGTGTGTGTGTGTGTGTGTGTGTGTGTGTGTGTGTGTGTGTGTGTGTGTGTGTGTGTGTGTGTGTGTGTGTGTGTGTGTGTGTGTGTGTGTGTGTGTGTGTGTGTGAATTGTTCTTAAAGGTAAGGGTTAGATAATTTGGAGAAAACTGAGAGTCTTTTGCAGTCAAACCGGGGAAAATCTGCCACTTTCTCACAGAGCCCCTCCTCCAACACACATGAACGCGCGCATGACCAAAAGAGGGCACGAGACTGTAGGCGTCTGACCCCCGCACTGCTGCTGCATTCGTTTCTTGACTGACGCTACGGACGGATGGCTGTAAATTGTCACAGGCTGATTAACCCCCATTCGAGGCGTCTCTTGCCATTTTTCTTTTTTGAAAAGGTGACTGGGTAAATGGAATTGCTGTCTTGTTATTTCGTTTGAGCGTATTTCTACCTAATTCCACCCCCCACTATTTGTTGGCGTCATAGCCCCGGAAGGGGTAGAAAAGGGGGGATCCTGGGAGGGGGGCTGGGTAGACAGTCTCACACATAACTTCAAAGAGACACCTAGATTAACATCAAAGGTTTATAGCACACCAGTGTGAAGTCACACCGGCCTGTTATAACACTTCACATCAAAGGGCAAACACCAAAGGCTAATTAGATTAGACATCATAATTAGATTAGACGTCATAATTAGATTAGACAACAAAAGGGCTCTGAGGGGGGCCCTACAATAGAACTTCAAAGAGACTTAATCAACACATCAAAGAATTAGACAACAAAGGCGCTAGCCCCCGGGCTAGCTCACATAACACACATCAAAAGGATCTCGAACAAAAGCGCTACACAGGGGGGCATTTCACCCCTAGGGCGTGATGACCCCTCACCCCCACATCAAAGGATGTCGATCAATGGGAGGCGGGACTTAGCTCATTTGCATAATTGGGGGCGTGTCCACCTGTCACTTGTTATGCATACTAATGAGACGAAAGCGGTATCATTACTACTACTCACTCAATCTAGCAAAAATAAAGCTGTTTCAAATCAATGTGTCTGTGTAAACAAAAGCATAACCTTTAGGATGTGTGTTCGTTTGTGAGGCTTGTAGCCCTCACAGGGCTTAACAGGTTAAGAAGTTATGAAGTTGTGTCACTATTGACTAACATCTCTCTTCTGCGTTACACAATGGTTAAGACAAAGCAAAGACAAAGACAAAGCGTGGGATGCTTTGAACAATGAGAGAAATTGTTTCCATTGTAAGTGCGAGATGCTTATCTGCAGCTGAAGGATATTGATAGACCACAAAAGATCACCCACAGGTTGCTGGTTTGGCATGTGACAAATGACCTTAACCCTTGTGTTATGTTCACATTTCGCACCCTTTGGTAATGTTCGGGTCAAATTGACCCGGGACATATTGACCTGGGACATATTTCAGGGTTTAAAAAAAATACAGAACTAAATTCAACATGCACAATTCCTTATATATATATAGTCTTTAACTCATTCCCCAACAATATAAATGAAATATATGATTAGTTTTTGAAAATACTCTTTGCTAGATCAAATGGAAGTGTCCATCGTTTTTTGTGATAAAAATGTAATTTATGTTAAAAAATATACACTGTATACACTGTAATACACTGTAATAAAAACTAAGTTTACATTTTGCTCATGCTTTTCTAGGACACATGTAAAAGAAACATTTTTTCATTAATGTTTATTATTTTTAATCTGTCATATAATAATCAAAGCCCTGAAGGAAATAAAGTAATTTATCAGCAATTGGAACACAAGAACCACATCCAAAAGTATTTGGCTGTGAAATATAGAGAGAATGAAACATCCATATAAATGACATAGAACAGATATAAACACAAAGCAAATAAAAACAATTAACAGTCACTATTCATAAAATACAAATACAGTATATCCGAGAAATATATTGATGAAGTGACGCTGCAGAACATCATGTGAGTCAATGGGCAAGTCCGTTTAGGAAACACATGATGTGCAGAACTTATTCGTGTGTATAGCACAGATGTACTTGTTGCAGTTGCTGCATGTAGTCTGTGTCTTGGAGTCCTTTGAGGGTCCACAGACCTCACAGCTGGCTGTGGGGGTCTTCCAGAAGCTCACTGTGGGGGTCTTCTTCCACTTTATCCTCATCTTCAGAAATGTCTTCCTGTCCCACTTCACCGTGATCCTCTAATGCATTCCACTCACAAGATCTAAAATGTTTATAATGTTCCAGGATAGTTTTGTGTACACACTACAAAGGGTAAAGATCAAGGGAAAAGCTCACTGTGGGGGTCTTCTTCCACATTATCCTCATCTTCAGAAATGTCTTCCTGTACACACACACACACACACACACACACACACACACACACACACACACACACACACACACACACACACACACACACACACACAACACACACACACACACACACACCACACACACACACACACACACACACACACACACCACACACACACACACACACACACACACACACACACACACACACACACACACACACACACACACACACACACACACACACACACACACACACACACACACACACACACACACACACACACACACACACACACACACACACACACTTACACACACACACACACGTGCCCGGGTCAGATTGACCCGAACCTCTTATGAAGGACATAAATGCGGGTGGGCATTTTTTCATAAGTAGAAAAAAATAAAAACAATTCCACATGTCCTTCACTATAAATAGGACCCGGCCATTGAGTTTCAGGTTGAACTAAAATATCCTTATATTTTGTTTTATTCATTGAAAATGGAAATCGGGTCAATTTGACCCGAACACCACACAAGGGTTAAACGGCTTCTCTTATTTGACATGTATGACGCAACAGCGTAGAGTCTAAAGTTGGGACATACTCTTTGTAAATTTCTTCCTGGTTTATGATTATCACTGTTTGTGTAGTTTTTCAGAAGGAAATAAAAGCTGCTCAGTATTCTGAAAGAGCTCATCCAAGCACAACCATGAATCGGCTGATTCTGATTGCAGGTAAGGCCCTACGAAAAGCATGACATGTTTTATACTGTTTTACCTAATATTCACTGACTATTTTTAATTTGAAGGTCTCTGTCTTTCTCTGGGCGGTTTGGGTGAGTTCACATTTGATATTAAGACTGAACATATTTGGTAGCAACTTAACAAAGTGTACTTGTTAAATGTGAAGTATTAATGAATCTGCAATATTAACGAAACAATATAGTCTCCTCCTCCAGACTGGTGTGTTATTTCACCAACTTCTCCCAATATCGTCCCGGCCAAGGGGAGTTTTTAATTCAAAATGTTGATCCGAACCTGTGCACCCACCTGATTTACGCCTTTTCTGGTATAAATAATGCAAATGAGTTGGTCACCGTCGTAATGAATGATGATACACTCTATAAATCCTTTAATAGACTCAAACAGAGGTCAGTTAAACAATGTTGTATCTTTTCCTTTTTTATCTCAGTTAAATGTTGCAGGCAACTAAATGTATATATTCTCACAGTAATCCAGACCTGAAGACACTCTTGGCAGTCGGAGGCTGGAACTTTGGAACAGAAATGTGAGATATTTAGCAAAACGCAATAGCTAAAGATCACTGTATTGCACTTCCTCAAAATCCTGTTTTGTTTCCCTGAAACTTATACCCAGATTCACAAGAATGGCGTCAACACAAGCTAACAGAAATGCATTCATCCAGTCTTCTATCAAACTACTGAGAAAATATAGTTTTGATGGACTTGATTTGGACTGGGAATACCCCGGTGCAAAAAGTAGTCCCCCGGAGGACAAGCAGATATTCACGCTGTTATGCAAGGTCAGATAAAAAAATCACTGTTTTGGTGCACAAGTTGTGTTTATTATGAACCAACATTGACTTCTCCATGATTTATGGTGTACAGGAACTTTTCGAGGCTTATCAGGCTGAGGGAACATCAACTGGCCGGCCGAGTTTAATGATCTCTGCTGCTGTGTCTGCTGGGAAAGGAACCATTGATGCTGGCTATGAAATCGCGGAGATTGCAAAGTACACCAACATGTGACTCAACACATTTTCCCCATCAAGCTTTCATCATGTTTTGGTTGACTTAATGTCACATGATTTTCACCAGGTACCTGGATTTTATTAATGTGATGACGTATGACTTCCATGGCACCTTGGAGAGTGTGACTGGACACCACAGCCCCTTGTACAAGGGATCCCATGAGACCGGGGACAATGTCTACTTAAATACTGTGAGTACAGAGAATCATATTTTATCTGCATCACAAATGTAAAGATGTTGTTCAATGTTAATGCAAAATGTCTCAACGTTTCTTTTTTCAATGCACATTTTCGATTTGCATTCAATTTAAAGCCACGCCCATGCCAGTGTACAATAAATGAAATGCATAAGTATTGTAAAACCGATTTTAAACTTGGCCGAGATGGACATGATGGCATTCTTAAATCCAACAAAGCACAAAGAAGAAAACATTGAAAAATAATAATTTACTTGTAGCAGATCTGATGTTTATATAAACATCAGATCTGTGTTGAGCGATGAGACTAATGTTCCTCATATCATTACAAGATATTTCCATTTCATTTAGCTTTGTTTAAGGTTGAACAATAGTCAAGTCAATGATTTGATTTTAACTAGATAATAATACAAACTGTTCATCTCAATGAGCCCAGCTTCTTCTAGTAAAAGTAGAAGATGGAAACGCCATTCATTTGCATTATCTGGCAGATTTCTGAACATTTCTGTTAACAAATTTGGTTGGAAACTTAGACTTCTGTCCATTTGTTTTTATACAAATTGTAGGACTTCGCCATGCAATATTGGCGGAACAATGGCATACCTGTCGAAAAGCTAAATATGGGCTTCGCAACATATGGCAGGACATTTCATCTGTCCACTCAATCCAGTCAGGTTGGAGCGGCAGCGAGCGGTCCCGCTTCTGCTGGGGCTTTTACAAGAGAGGCCGGAATTTTGTCCTATTATGAGGTGAAACTGGAAACAATTACATGAATGTAACCCTCAGTCTTTGTTGTATTAGTAAGTCTATGTTACTGATTACATTTAACCCTCTTTTCAGATTTGCACTTTTCTTAAAGGGGCCAGTGTTCAGATGATTGAGGACCAGAAAGTTCCATATGCCGTCAAACAGAGTGAGTGGGTTGGATATGACAACAAAGAAAGTTTTGCAACTAAGGTATTCCTTATTTTCTACAAAGATATATTTATACCAAATATGTCTTTTCAGTTAACAAAAGTTCAACGTCTAGGTGCATACATTATTAAAGTGTTTCTGTGCCTATTTATTCAGGTCAGTTACTTAAAGGAAAACAGATTTGGAGGAGCTTTTGTCTGGACTCTGGACTTTGATGACTTTAATGGGCAGTTCTGTGGACAGGGAAACTATCCCCTCATCAGCACCCTCCACTCTCTTATGGCCATAAGTAGGTAGAAATTATATATTGCAAGTGAAAATATGTTGACAGTTTATAACTTCTTATACAGTAATGTACTATTGTTTCTACAGATCCTTCTCCCGCTCCTACTGGAGAAACCCCAAATCCAGTGACTCCGTCTACAAACCCAAATAAGCCTCAGCCCACCACTCGCCCCAACCCAGATCATTTCTGTGCTACAAAGCCTGATGGGGTTTATTCCAAACCTGATGCCCCAAGATCCTTCTACAACTGTAGCCACGGCGTCACCGGGATCATGAACTGCCCGGCTACTCTGGTCTTTAAGGACAGCTGCAAATGCTGTGACTGGCCCTAACAGCTGGCACATTCATTTATGTTACAGAAGGTGTGATAGCTTTAGTGAATATGAAAGTTCATTTTAAAATAGAACTCAGGTTCTTGTGAGACTATTCACTTTTTATTAAATTGAAGATCTACCGTAATTAATTCCCATTAATTACTTTTTTCTGTCTTAAACAGCTGATTCAACCTTTCTCTAATAGATTAAACACACAATTGTCATCCTCAAACATGACTTCTGGGTTTCTTTTCATTATACTGCAACATAAAATATAAATGTAGAGAGGTTTGTGTGCCCTGATGAACCTGGGGGCTGTGTTGTCTGGAACCTTGTGTTCCTGGTAGGGTCTCCCATGGCAAATTGGTCTCAGGCAAGGGGCCAGACTAAGATTGGTTCAAAAGACCTCATGAAAGAAAAACTAAGAAGTGAGGATACCCGGCCCGGAGGAAGCCCGGGGTCCCCTTCTGGAGCCAGGCCCAGAAGGAGGACTCGTCGGCGAGCGTCTGGTGGCCGGGCTTGCCACGGAGCCCGGCCGGGCCCAGCCCGAAAAGGCAACGTGGGCAACACCTCCGCTTCTCCGTCCCGCGGGCCCACCACCTACGGGAAACATCGATGGGGTCGGGTGCGCTGCCAGAAGGGTGGCAGTGAAAGCGGAGGGTCTCGACGGACCAGACCCGGGCGACAGAAGCTGGCTTTGGGGACGTGGAACGTCACCTCTCTGGGGGGGAAGGAGCCGGAGCTTGTGCGGGAGGTGGAGCGTTACCAGTTGGATCTGGTTGGGCTCACCTCTACGCACAGCGTCGGCTCTGGAACCTTACTTCTGGATAGGGGTTGGACTCTATTCTTCTCCGGAGTTGCTCAAGGTGTGAGGCGCCGGGCGGGTGTGGGGATACTCACAAGTCCCCGGTTAGGTGCTTCGTTGTTGGAGTTTACCCCAGTGGACGAGAGGGTCGCCTCCCTACGCCTGCGGGTTATGGGGGGGAAAACTCTGACTGTTGTGTGTGCTTATGCACCCAACAGCAGTTCAGAGTATACGGCCTTCTTGGAGACCCTGGAAAGAGTCCTGTATGGGGCTCCTGAAGGGGACTCTTTAATCTTGCTGGGAGACTTCAACGCACATGTGGGCAATGATGGAGACACTTGGAGGGGCGTGATTGGGAGGAACGGCCCCCCTGATCTGAACCGGAGTGGTGGTTTGTTACTGGACTTCTGTGCTAGTAATGGATTGGCCATAACAAACACCATGTTCGAACATAAGGTTGCTCATAAGTGTACGTGGTACCAGAGCACCCTAGGCAGAAGGTCCATGATCGATTTCGTTATCGTATCATCGGACCTGAGGCCGTATGTTTTGGACACTCGGGTAAAGAGAGGGGCGGAGTTGTCAACTGATCACCATCTGGTGGTGAGTTGGGTCGAGTGGCGGGGGAAGCCTCTGGATAGACCTGGTAAGCCCAAACGTGTAGTTCGGGTGAACTGGGAACGTCTGGAGGAGGCCCAAGTTCAGGAGGCCTTCAACTCACACCTCCGGCGGAGCTTTTCGGGCATTCCTGTGGAGGTTGGGGACATTGAACCAGAGTGGTCGGTGTTCAAAGCCTCTATTGCCGAAGCCGCGGCGGGGAGCTGTGGTCTCAAGGTCCTAGGTGCCTCAAGGGGCGGTAACCCTCGAACCTCCTGGTGGACACCGGTGGTCAGGGAAGCCGTCCGACTGAAGAAGGAGGCCTTCAGGGATTTGTTATCCCGGGGGACTCCCGAGGCAGTTGCAAGGTACCGACAGGCCCGAAGGGCAGCAGCCTCATCCGTGGCCGAGGCAAAGCAGCGGGTGTGGGAGAAGTTCGGAGAAGACATGGAGAAGGACTTTCGGGCGGCACCAAAGTTGTTCTGGAAAACTGTCCGACACCTCAGGAGGGGGAAGCAGGGAACCATCCAAGCTGTGTACAGTAAGGATGGGACGTTGTTGACCTCAACTGATGGAGTGTTAGGGCGTTGGAAGGAACACTTTGAGGAACTCCTGAACCCGACAACTCCGCCCTCTATGTTAGAGGCAGAGCTGGAGTATGACGGGGGATCAACACCAATCTCCCGGGGGGAGGTCACTGAGGTCGTCAAACAACTCCACAGTGGCAAAGCCCCGGGGTGGATGAGATCCACCCGGAAATGCTGAAGGCTCTGGGTGTTGAGGGACTGTCATGGTTGACACGTCTCATCAACGTTGCGTGGAAGTCGGAAACAGTACCGAAGGAGTGGCAGACCGGGGTGGTGGTCCCCCTTTTTAAAAAGGGGGATCAGAGGGTGTGTGCCAATTACAGAGGCATCACACTACTCAGCCTCCCCGGGAAAGTTTACTCTAAGGTACTCGAAAGGAGGGTCAGGCCGATTGTCGAACCTCAGATTGAGGAGGAACAATGCGGATTCCGTCCTGGTCGTGGAACGACGGATCAGCTTTTTACTCTCGCAAGGATCCTGGAGGGGGCCTGGGAATACGCTTATCCGGTCTACATGTGTTTTGTGGACTTGGAGAAGGCGTATGACCGAGTTCCCAGGGAGTTACTGTGGGAGGTGCTGCGGGAGTATGGGGTGAGGGGGTCTCTACTCAGGGCCATCCAATCTCTGTACTCCCAAAGCGAGAGCTGTGTCCGGGTCCTCGGCAGTAAGTCGGACCCATTTCCGGTGAGGGTTGGCCTCCGCCAGGGCTGCGCTTTGTCACCAATCCTGTTTGTAATATACATGGATCGGATTTCGAGGCGTAGTCATGGGGGGGGGGGGTCTGCAGTTCGGTGGACTAAGGATTGCACCACTGCTTTTTGCAGATGATGTGGTTCTAATGGCTTCATCGGTCTGCGACCTTCAGCACTCACTGGATCGGTTCGCAACCGAGTGTGAAGCGGCTGGGATGAGGATCAGCACCTCCAAATCTGAGGCCATGGTTCTCAGCAGGAAACCGATGGACTGTCCACTTCAAGTAGGGAATGAGTCCTTACCCCAAGTGAAGGAGTTCAAGTATCTCGGGGTCTTGTTCTCGAGTGAGGGAACAATGGAGCGTGAGATGGGCCGGAGAATCGGAGCAGCGGGAGCGGTACTGCAGTCGCTTTACTGCACCGTTGTGACGAAAAGGGAGCTGAGCCAGAAGGCAAAGCTCTCTGTCTACCGGGCCATTTTCGTTCCTACCCTCACCTATGGTCATGAAGGATGGGTCATGACCGAAAGAACGAGATCGCGGATACAAGCGGCCGAGATGGGTTTTCTCCGCAGGGTGGCTGGTGTCTCCCTTAGGGATAAGGTGAGAAGTTCGGTCATCAGGGAGGGACTCGGAGTTGAGCCGCTCCTCCTTCGCGTCGAAAGGAGCCAGTTGAGGTGGTTCGGGCACCTAGTTAGGATGCCACCTGGGCGCCTCCCTAGGGAGGTGTTCCAGGCACGTCCAGCTGGGAAGAGACCAAGGGGTAGACCTAGGACCAGGTGGAGGGATTATATCTCTTCGCTGGCCTGGGAGCGCCTTGGGATCCCCCAGTCAGAGCTGGTTGATGTCGCCAGGGAAAAGAAAGTTTGGGGCTCTCTGCTGGAACTGCTACCCCCGCGACCCGACCACGGATAAGCGGAAGAAGATGGATGGATGGATGGAACTAAAGCCCAGCTGATTGGGATTGATAGCAGCTTTGTTCCTGACACCTGCACACCAGATCTCCCCCATGTATTCCAGCAGAGACACACAAACGGATACAGAGGGGGGGAGGGAGGAGGCTAGGCAGAGGCAGAGGGCCTGACAGGGCATCTGAAATGAATTTTTAAAGAAGATTTCTCCTTGCTTTTCCACCAGCTGGTGGCTCCCTAGGTCACCGCGCAGCTCAGTTTTGCGTACATACTGGCGTGGAACTAGTGGCCCTGTTTAAAATACCAAAGATTTTTTCCAACTTACACAGCAAACTGCTGCATAATGATGTAGATGTCACAGTGGCAATCAGTGACTAGGCTGTTGTTGTGGGAAGTTAACCTTTATAGTGGCACCCTCATTAAATGATGCCTGACATTAAAATCTGTCTTCACATACTTTTGCTCACAAGACAGGTTCAACAGAGTGTGTTTGCCATGCGCTTGCTTAGATGTCTTTGGTGCCCATAAACTATAATTAACTAATGATTTAATATAACTGCAGGGGTGTGGCAACATACACTGGTGGCATTTTAGTTAAAAAACAGTATGCCATATAAATTACATACCAGCCTAGGTTTGTCCTTAATCACACCCAGTGAGCAGAATGTCTTTACACGCATGTTGTCCTCGTATCTTCCCAGCTGCACTCTAGGTCAGTTTTTCCTGTAATCCACACACACGCACAATGTAAACACTTTAAGTGAAGTGAAAAAACATAAAAAATACAATAGTCAACACACGATGGGCCTAATGTGGAAACATGTTTTTTCTCTTTGTGTTCATATCCACATTGTTTTATTATTCCGGGAGTACCAATTGATTGCTGTGATACTAATATTTTTTCTCATATTTGCTGGTAAGAGAAAGTTTAACAAGCATTCAAGTATGAATACACATTTTCCTTTTATAGTTCACAAATTGTATTTAGGGAAACAAAACTTTTCAATCTCATTATGGATTATAAACAACATTGGAAGATATCGCTTGTTTCAGATTTTGAATGGCTTTAAATACTGCTTTTCGATGCTTTAGCCGTTCAAGTCTTTGATAACACCACCACTGATAGTCTGGAAAACCACACTATTCAACAGCACCTCAATTTTGCCACTTCTGACGTAATTCTTCTTATAGTGTTTTTTGGTGGCGTCTTTTTAAAATTCTTGGGCATGTGCGAGAGTATTTCGACACGGCATAACACCTGCGCTTCTGTTTAGGAGGCGTAACCTAACGTCTGCAATTTAGTATCAAATGGAATTCATTATTCAGCCCATTTGGGTAACAGCAGATTTGGATGTTCTTCTCAAATGTTTCTCTTGACAGCAGGGGCGTTGCCTGGACCTGGAAACATTCGGGGCTTAGCCCACAGTGGCGGCGCTACAGTCGAATTTTCTACTGCAAGACTCCCCACACGCACATACACAATTGCGCCATCTGGTGTCACAAACGTGTGTCTGCATTAGCTTTGTTACGGCAATGGATTATGGGAGATTCTCATAGCACGTGAGGATTTCTTGAGGGTAACGGTGTGTCCACACAGCAGCTTTGACCAAATCTTGAAAATCCTGGAGCTGGGCGTGTCTGACAGCTTGGGGATTTCGCGACCAACAACCAATCACATGAATATCACATGAATATCCCGCCCCCGACATACAAAGCAAAAAAACCCGGTTCTTCTACACTATTGTCAAATAGGAAGGGCTATGATGAACATTTATTTTTTTAACATTTTGAACATTTATGAGATTAATGTTTATGGTGCTATTTTATGCTACATTCCATGCTGGCTAATGATACTGTCTATGCTTGCTAGCAACGAAGTAAACTAGCAACGAAGTAAACTGGATATAAAATCCCCAAACAAGCGAAAACCTACCAGTTTCACCCACTGTCTCTGCCACCTCCCTCCATGCCTGGTTCCTCCGGTTTGTATCCCGGTAAGTAAATAGGGACTGGTCATAAAGAACCGGGTGATTTGCTACCGCAATAACTAACTTCTCCTCCATTTTTGTGGAATATAGAAATGAACTGCGGGTCTGGTTCTCCCAGCTTGCACGCGGTTTGATTGGCTAGCGCTTGAACTGTCAGATTTGCATAAACGGATCTGATTGGCTGTCGCTTCCAGCTCAGCCTCAAAAGTTGAACATTGTTCAACTTTGGAATCCTGAACATCCTGAAAATCCTGGAAATCTTCGCCTCGCCCCCCCACAATGCAGTTCGGCGACAAGCGAGGGAAAGTGACGTCATCCCCATTCAAAGTCAATGGGCGGAGACGCGCTGGAAGCGGTGGACAAATCGCCAAAAGCTGCTGTGTGTACGGGCCGTAAGGTGCCTGTATTATCTCGGTGGACAAAATGTATGTTTTTATTTTATAAGGACAATAACGTACTGTTGTTTGTTTAGTTTAATGTTAATTGTTTAATGCTCACAGTCACAGCAACATGTTTTTGTGTGATTGGTTTTATATGATTTATCAACGTGATCATCAATAGCTAATCTGAGCACCAGAACCCAGCTCACGTGTCCTTTTATGCTGTCCATTGAAATGCAGGAAAGTAATCACCAGCTCTGAGTGATCTGTTGCCGAGGGAACACTACACCGGAGTTACATAAGCAGAGATAAAGTGCTATTTTGAGGGAACTCACCTCCTCTGGGGTCCCCCAGGAAGAATTTTTTTAAATGTTGAAGTTAAAAGCATCAATCTTGTGCACTTTGAGAGCAACATTAAGAGATATGGATACATCTCTCAACACCCATATGTCAACAAAAATCAAAGAATCAGAATCAGAAACGGGTTTATTATTTAAAAACACTTTATTTTCCAATTAAATCATAAACTATGTCAAATTATTAGAAGTTGTTAGTAATCAGATTAAACAGAAAAAAGGGATGGAAGGAGGAAATAATAATCCCTCATCACTTGTTGTTTGCGGTTGAAATGATCTCTTTTGCTGGTCAAACATGCTGGATGGAAAGCAGTGGTGTCTCACTTGCCTTGGCCCTGTATCTGCTGTCCCTAAATCAGTCATGTTACCCATTGACTCTTGTCTGTTCTGGTGTTCCTGTTCATTGTTGTCTCCATTGTCGTTCTTGTCTGTTGTTTCTCCTTCTTGTGTGTCCCTTTCTCCTGTTCTCCTTTCTTCATCCTCTACTCTGTTTGGCTCCTCTGTGATGACTGTGTAGGTAACACAAACAAGTATGTAAGTCAATCAGTTTCCAGCTCTGTCAAATAAATGAATTTCAAGATACACAAATGTGTCTTCATTAAAATGAGTGTCACCACACTGTCACAAAATGTAATACTAACCAATTGAAAATAGTTAAATGTACATCTCTTGTAGATATCACTGTTAGAGTAGTTATCTGCCAATAGGACATAATCATTCCTATACAAATGCAGTTTGAGTAATTCACTTAATATATTCACTTCATACTTTAATATAGTCATTTTCACTTAATACTCTAATATAGTCATCTTTCTGCATTCAACACTAAGGAAAGCTGTACAATTTGACATGATAATGAGGAAAAAAGGCCTCCGACAATGCAGATCATTTTGTGATCATATCAATTTTAAGATGGGGGTCAAGGCTTAATATTTGGGAGCATAGTGTCCCTTGCCCCCTTTCAGGAGCCCCACTGGATTAGCTTTGATCTGAAAGCTTGTTAGCTGGCTGTCCATCTCATAATGTACACATAGAAACTAGCTGTCAATAGGAATATCAATCAGAAGAATTATAATTTCATGCAAAAATCTGTCACAAAAAGAGGTTGCACATTTAAATTCAGGTGTTGTTATGGCAACGTCAGTGGCCAAACCGCCACATTTACTGCTGCAAATACGTTCAAACATGCTGTTGACACGTAAAGCAGTGGCAACTATGCCACCATTTCAGCTGACTTTTCCTCAGAAATACCGTCACATAACATCCATATATTTCAGTGCTAGGTTGATGCTTAGCTAAGCTAACTATGAAACACTTTAACTGACAGGACTCCGGATCAACTGTGTAATGTAAGGTAGCTTCTAGCTTCATGTCGAACACTGACAGTAAGTCAACATTTCCCAGAGAGCTTTCTTTGAAATCACCAGGTAACGCTAAAAAACACAACACAAGTGTTTATTTAATATATCTGGCTAGCTATAGCTACTTGCTAACGGTTTAGCTTACCCCCGCGATTCAAAGTAACGTCAACGTAGCTATAATGTATGCTTTGCTTACATGTTGACATAACTTGTAAGTTTACTGACATTTACATACCTTGTTCACCTGGCTCAGGTGGTGGCTCTGGGGTTGTTGTGTGAGCCACCACTTGAGAATTGCCGTATTTTTTATTTAAAAAATGTCTAATGTCCATCTTCAGAAACTCCGCGCCCGCGGCTGAAAGTTTAAAGTTTAAACACTGTCACAGAGGAGAGGTCAGCCAATAAAACACGTTTATTTCCATGCAACTCTCGGATTGGTCTGGTGGTTGCCTCTGTTGCATTCACTGAACACGGGAAATTACAATCCTGCCATCCTCTAGGTAAAGTACGGTTAATGTATTATATTATTGAGGGAGAATTTGTTCGGGGCTAAAGAAAAAACATCCGGGGCTTTAGCCCCGGATGCCTACCCCAGGCGACGCCCATGCTTGACAGAAAATCAAGAGTTAATACATTTAATAAAATCTTGCATGAGGCCAAGTATTGATCACACCTCGCCCTTCCCTTAACTGCAGTCCAGATTTGTCGTGCTCTAGCGCCAGGTATTATGTTGCAACACTCAGTGCAGCAGGTGCAGTGTTTAGAAAGTTAAATCCAACTCTAACTTTTGAATGCTTTTACACATATTGATTTTGAAGAAACATTTACTTAATGTTTTCACTTCTTGTAAACTATTCTCGAAATGCAATTTCTTGTATTGCTGGTGGCACAATCTGCCATTTTAAACTAAATGAAATGTGAATTGTTGAAACTAGTTGGCATACTCACTGTCTGAAATGTCAGCATATTTAATCTAATCTAGTCAAAGTCAAAGTGTCTTTTGAATAGCCGGAGCATCAATTGTTTGCATATAATGTTCTTATTGTACAAAAAGATCCTATATCCATTTGCTTTACCTCGTCAGTGAACATTTTCCTGATGAGTTTATGGTCTCAATTGCTTTTTTGCAGTTTTTCTCAAAACAGCATAATGTTTATATTGTAAATTATGTTTTTGTAACCTATGTGCTTTAGAGCATGGCTACCTTGTCAATAACAGGCAGCTTCCACTTGGTGTAATCTAAACTATGCCGCAGAGCCAGTATTCACGAAACTAATCCACTGTAATTAGTCTTGCTCCAACGCCTGTGGCTATTGCCAATTTGAATAATTACACCTACTGTATCTGCCACAAAAAAAGCTTTGTTTCCTAGCGAAGCAGATGTTATCATAATAATTTGGGTAACTGCTGTGATTTGGCTTTTTGGAATTGTATTTGCTATTGTTGGTGAACGGCTCTCTATTTAAATGATTGAATTAAACAATTTGATCCCCCACAACCAGATAGAGTAACAGATAGAAAAACATCACTGCAAAAGGGCCCGAAGTAAGATAACAGCAGATCAATAGAAACTTTGTATCCTCAATAAATTCAACATGCTAAAATGAACCTTAATGATAATCTGGTGATCCTAGTAACTTCACAAACTTTAGTTGTATATCCCCATTCTTCTGAATTATCTTTGCAATACATTCAGTGTATCAGGGTAGAGAGAAATATCTCGTTATCCCCTAACCCTAGACAAATAGAGGAGGGAAGATGAAGCAGTAAAACCGCCTGAAGATTTTGCTTTCAATTATTGGAATAAATAGATCTGTTTTAAAGTGCAGGGTTATATCTCGGTCTTTTGATCTAGATCGAATCATTACAAATAACGAATAAGTCGTTTCTGGCTCCATTTCCACTTTCATGCCTTCAAGTGTGCTAAAGTCGTAAAATAAAGTATGCCATTTCTTCTGTTTTTTCCCTGCTTGATCAATAATTATCTATATTTCCTCCAATAATCTGACTCTGACTGATTGATTGATTGATTGATTTGCATTATGTAATATTATTTTAGCTTTGTATCTTGTTCATTCTATTTAGTTAAATACCATGGATCATGTTTAACATTAGAATGATAACAAAACTCACTTTTTTAGGGTTTGATGATTTGTACTGAGTCAGCAAGGGTTTCATAATCTGGACAGTAACTGTTGGTACCTTCAATAAGATTATCTTTCATGGTTGAATTGTATTTGGATTAATTAAACTGTATAAAGGAAAAGGCTCACCTAAATAAAATGTTCTGAGAAATGCAGACAAGATCAGGTCAACCACAAATGTGTCTTTTCCTTGCAGCTTTAATTAAGCCTCAGTCATTAGTTGGTCAGATCTGAATGAATGGCCAAATCTACCAGCTCATGATTTTTATTCAGAGGAAAACTTAGCATTTTAGTGCAGAGGGGAAACTCTTTGTCTCAGGCATAAGCTCTTTTCCCGACTCTGCCGTCTGATATTGGTGTTTGGCAAGAGGTCAGTTTGGTTGCAGCCAGCCTCCTCCTGATAACAGCTGTCTCTCAAGGGATCTTGTCTCAATAGCAAAGAGGATTTTCATTGACACATCCATTAAATGTGTTCATATTCAGACGTTTTCCACATAGCACTTCTTGGTTTATCATGCAGCGATAGTTGCTTATCGTTAGGGCTGATTAGATTCAGCCCCTAGTTTTGCTGATAGAGGCTTAGTTTGTCGGGGGACATCTTACTTCTCCCTTCTCTCTGTCTATACCTGTGTACTCTCATGTTCCGATTAACCCAGCTTCCCCAAATCTCTTTCTTTTTGGTGTCTATATACGCCGGGATCCGGAGTCATGGATGATCCTGTGGTCCTGTGTCCTGCATCGCGAGCCCTGGATCTTGAGTCGTGGCTGTGGTCCTGGATCATAAGTCCTGGATGCAGGCCCGGTTCTACGGGGGTGCATAAGGGTGCATTGCACCCTCAGTTGAGTTGTTATGCACCCTCATTTGATATTACATATATAATAACAATAATAACAATAATAATAATAAGAATATAGTTGAAATAAAATACATTTTAGTTGTGGTTAAATAACATTGTCTGCTGCATTTATTTGGTCAATTTAAACGGTAAGTAACATTATTATGTCAGGTGCGCGTGACCTGTGCCCCTGCGCGTTCGTCATTTGCAAAGTGCTTACACAGCAGTCAGTGATGGACTTCATAAAATGGTTAAAACAACCAGCCCTTATCGCCAGCAGTAACACTGCATCTACTGCAGGTAATAACAGTTCAGATCATGGGGAGATGACGTTACCCGCGGCCACTGTCGTGGACACTAACGTCCTCCCGCCCGACTCGCCGGCTTTGCCCGCCTCGCCCTCTTCGTTGCCCCAAACACCGCCACCCCTCGGCGGCCCGCAAGTGCCAGAGGACCTCGGCAAAACAGAGCCTGCCCAGGTATATTAAAAAAAAAGTACCCAACCCGCCTGTACAGTGGGGTAAGGCGCTCATTTTGCTGCTCATGGTTTCACAACAGAGATTGGCTGGAATATTCCTCAAAAAAATATGCCATCTTCTGCTATGCCTGTAGACATTTCGGTCTTAAAAGGGGAGTGATTTGTAAAATATCCATAAAGAAATAGTAAATCTGCTTACAGTTCTGTTTCATATGGGTGTTGAGATGTATCCATAGATCTCTTCATTTTGCTCTCAAAGTGCACCAGATTGATGCTTTTAACTTCAATATTTAGCATGCCCCCGGACCCCCCTAGAGGAGGTGAGGACCGGCCTAGAGGGTGTTAAGTCCACTCCCCACTTATAAAATAGCACTTTACCACTGCACCCTCTCTAATCTCAGTTGCACCCTTAGTCATTTTGTTCTGGAACCGGGCCTGCCTGGATGGATATCCTCGTGGATTCATCTTCCTATTATACACACATGCATTTCCAAACATTTGGACTACCTATGTTGCAAATGTATTATCTTTTCAATTTACACACGGCATCTATTGCACGTCTGTCCGTCCTGGGAGAGGGATCCCTCCTCTGTTGCTCTCCCTGAGGTTTCTCCCATTTTTCCCTTTAAACTGTGGGTTTTCTTTGGAAGTTTTTCCTTGTACGATGTGAGGGTCTAAGGACAGAGGGTGTCGTATTGTCATACTGATATTCTGTACACACTGTGAAGTCCACTGAGACAAATGTAACATTTGTGATATTGGGCTGTATAAATAAACATTGATTGATTGATTGATTGATTGATTGATTGTTAAAGGTGGAGTGCAAGTGCACAAGAAAGAGAAAATGCCATGGATGTATATAGGAAAAAAGGTACATTAAATCTGGAGAGTAGAGTTTGTTTGGCTGTTAAATTCAGTTGTTGAGAAATAAATCCTCCACCTTGCATCAACAAAAGAAGCAGGCCCCTCGAAATAGAAACATGACATTTTACAGTACTTTTTATTTGAATAACTGTCTGAAGCGTGCAGTATACAACCCCAACATGTGACACAATACTCTTCCACAGTTGTCATTAAAGCCAACTTTTCGTGTGTGTTTGTTTGACCTAATATGTAATGAGACATGCCTCATTTGCTCCGTGCATGTTACCTATTGTAATATGTCATACGCAGCTAATACGTCATAAAGAAGTTAATTACAGGAAGTTAATTAGCAACAGTGAAAACTAACCTTTTGATGTATCATGCCAGAAAATTGAAATTGAAACATTGCATTAAATAACCCCACTCTTTTTAACTGGCACATCAAGTCTGCTGTCAACTCTTTCAAACCAGCACAGTCTGAAACCAGCCAGTCATTCATCAGATGCAGCTGAGATACAGTACATGCTTCCTTCACCTTGTGTTTGTGAGTATCTCTTTCATTCTGATTTTATCAAACCACATGTTTACTTCTTTCTTAGTTGCTATGTATATATTTCTATACCTGCTCAACTTTTTAAAACATGTATTGCAAATATTTGTTGTACATGTTTTGATTTAGCATGTTATACCAAGTATTTACGTGTTTTATCAACCCAACCGCAGTTTGTTATTATTGCTTTATGTCGCTGAATTTACCTATTTTTCGATTATCTTTACTCAGAAGTTATACTGTATAATGAAGAAATGTGACTTAATTCAGAGGTGACATTAATGATATTGACTCTCTTACTGTATATGGGGTTTGAGGTTAACTTTAAAATCTCCTTATAGTGATATTTAATTACACTTTAAATGGCAACAGATTGTTTTTTGGTTTTAAAGCATGAACAACCCGTTTTTAGTCAATAAGACAGGTTGGCTTGAAAAATGAAATAGTTTCTGTTACTCTGTATTTCCTGCAGCAGGCACACATGGTTTTGAAGAAACTAATTTGTCCTTGACAGAATATATAGTTTGGTTATTAAACAGTAGAGCTCTGCCAATTTAAATTCTGATATACTGCAGATATTTTTATTCTCAGAGTAAATTGTTATTTTATTATTGTACTTACATTTTTGCATATTTCTATTTCTTTAATTGTATAAAAATGTTTAACCTCCTGTTGTGTTGGGTTTAATCTGACCAATGTACTACTTTCATCAATCATACATATTGTGTTTTACATTTGATTGATATGAACATACAGCTATTTATAGGTATGGGTTTGAGGAAAATAAAATAATGTACGTAACGACTGTAAACACAACCGTGTCCATCCCATCCTCTAATGAGGAGGAGATTTTATGTGTGTATTTTATTCACTGCATACACGTGGTTACATTTAATTATGCAGAAAAGTAAATGGGTTCTCTTCCTATTAAGTCGGAAGAGATACTCTGAATGAAAATTCAATATGATGACAAATGGTGTTAAAGACAATTTATACATTTGTATGACTTGCTTTTTTAGGCCTTACCACTACAACTCCCCCTGCAACACCCTCAACCACTTAAAAATCTTCTGGAAACGGCTGTGTTGGCCGAACGGGGCACTTCCCTAACTCTGAAGATCCAACAACTTATTACAACTGTGACAATGGGCGAGGTCATCTCCAAAAGTGCTCAGCACATTTGGTCTTTCAAGCTCCTGCACGTGCTGCACATGGCCCTAAAGTGTTACACATGAATCATTTTACCGCGCAAAAGTGGTATTATTTATTTTTCTAAGCAAATGGGGAGAATTGTCAAAAGCTGTTATAATTACAATTTCCTGTTATTGATCACCATTAGGTTAATTAAAGAAAACATAATTTCATTTCATTTCAAACCTTTATTTATCCAGATTGTCCCTTGAGATCATAGATCTCTTTTTCAAGGGAGACCTGCAGCAATTAGGTATAATGTAGGCCTCACTGATATACTACACTTAACAATAAGAACAAGTTTACATATTTTACTTCCTCCTCTTTTCATTTACCTAACAATACAATCAGATCAGGGAACACATCTAGTATTTAAAAAAAACATACCAGTAGTAAAAAAAAACGAAATGGCTAAAAAACCTAAATGGGTCGCTAAATGAAAGCTTTAGCGCAAGTTCAATAAGGAAGACCTAACTCGAGTCACTCACACGTCACTCTATGGCTCCCTTCCCCCCTCATTAAATACGAGGGCGTCACCCCTCAGCAGCCAATCGCTGCACATGCTAAATGCCTTAAATGCCTGCTCTTCCTCCCTGTCAGTTGTCATTGCAGATGATCACACGCAATGGTAGTTGTAATACAATACTGCTTCTCGTGAGAAAAACCGTAAGAAACAACTAGCTCAAGATGTCCAACTCGGACAATTCGGAACACGAACCTTCTCTGGAAGTCTCCGATCCCGGTTCGGCTCCCCACAGCGGCTTATCAACAGAGGCAGATCCTCATCGCCCGGCTCCTGCAGCAGGGCTTTCCCACAGCCCCAGGCCTCACTCTCTCTCAGCGGCGATAGCTCTCGGACCAGGTCTCCAGCGTAGCTCCCCAGTCCGGGGCAGCAGCTCCAGCCAGCTTCCCAGAGAGCAGGACGAGGCCGCAGCCGCGGAGGTAAAAAAAGGGCAGGAAGTCGAGCCCTCCAGGATCCCGTCCCCCTCCAAAAAATCCACCCCTTCTCAGGCTCGCCAGTCCGGGAGCGTCACACACCCCTATGGAGAGTAGCGCGGCCGGCTCCCTGCAATCCCTGGCTAGCTCCATGATAGCTATCGATGCTCGCCTCCAGGCTCTGGAAGACTCCGCCACAGGAGCTTCAACTTCCGTTGCACTCAGGTACTAGTTTTAACGAAAACGTTTGCACTCGACCCTTACACAGGGTTGGGTTGTAACGGAATACATGTAACGGTGTTACGTAATCGGAAGAAAAAGAAAGAAAAGAAAAAAAATCAGTATATTCAGCTGGCGTTACATTTGAAAAAACGAGTAATCTGAGTGCAGTTACTTTCGTAAACCTGAAGTGAATACTTATTGGAATTATTGGTGGAAAGTTTCCTCACAATGTAATATTCATTACCGGCAGAACCGTGTGCACAGCGCTGCAGCTATCTGCGAGCGAGAGATGCAGCGTGTCCGTGAGGCCCCGCCCCGCACGCAGATGAGAGAGAGAGAGAGAGAGTTCTCTTTCAAAACATATTGGAAGGTAGAAACGGAGATGTTTAGATAAAACGTGGAAGATAACGTTTATGTAGCATTTATTTATTGTCGAAATGATGACATTCATAACGGGATCAAATCTAACTGAATGGCCTGCTGCTGCCGAATGCATGGGGCAAGTAACTGGGAAAAGTTTTAAAAGTGATTACATCGTTTCAGATAATAAATAATAATGATAATGTATTCTATTTAGGGGCGCCTTTCAAAGCACCCAAGGACACCTTACAATGCATAAACTTTTCCAAGGAAAGGTTTTAAGACAGTACAAAGAATGCAGTCTGGGTGAGTTTTTCTTTTTATGTGCGGTGCAGATGAGAGAGCTGTCAAGAATGACACTAAAATGTTGTCTTCGTGCTCTTCATAAGCCATTAAAACAGTAAAATACGTGTCTCCCGTTCACCAAAACATACCCATCTGTTATGGAAAAGAAAGTATTCTAAAGAGAAAGAAAAAAGAAGAGGAAAATATAGAAAGAAGAGGAAAAGATAAAAAGAAGAGGAGGGAGGAAGAGGAAAGGAAGTATTCTAAAAGTAATCTGCCACCGGTACCGGCAGGATCGTGGTCAGTTTCCGATGCGCAGAAGAAAAATCTGGCCCACCCTATATTTTTACAGGCCCACCCTAAAGTAAATTTCTGCCTACGCTACTGGTCCGCACAGCAGCAACAATCAATCACATGAATCTCTTGCCCCCGACACACAAAGCAATAGCAATGTTAAAGCTAAGTAAACTGGAAGAAAAAAAAAATAAAAATCCCCAACAGGTGAAAACCTACCAGTTTCACCCACTGTCTCTGCCTCCTCCCTCCATGCCTCGCTCCTCTGGTTTGTATCCCGGTAGATGAACAGAGACTGATCATACAGCACCGGGTGATTCACTACCGCCATAATGAATTTTCCCTCACATTTTTGGAATATGAGGAATTACCTGCGTAGTCTCTCCCAACATACACGCGGTCTGATTGGCTAGCGCTTGTACCGGCAGATTTGCATAAACGGGATTTCATTGGCTGACGCTTCCGCCGAGGCGCCAAAAGTTGAACATTGCTCAACTTTTTGAAGCGAGCAACGCCAGCAAACGCTCCACGTCGCTTCCCAAAATACAGTTCTGCTAAAAGTGACGTCACCCCATTCAAAGTGAATGGGCAGAAGCGTAACGCACGCCACCGTGTGGACGGGCCGTCACAGTGGCTCTGCGCCAGAAACATCAACAAATAAATAAATAACTTACATTTTTTTTTAAAAAACATTCTGGAATATCACCCCTCCACTCCCATTAACATCCCTCAGCTAGCAGCTGCGCTATCTACAGATTCCGTGTTTGTTGACTATCTCCCGTCAGGGCTCTCCCAAGGCTTCAGGGTAGGGGTCCTACCATCTCCCACATTGACTTTCGTAGCAAGAAACTTACAGTCAGCCGCTAAAGAACCCAACATAGTTTCCCAGCTCATCGACAAAGAACTTCTTAAAGGATATATAATCGGTCCTTTTAGCTCCTCCCCCTTCTCAGTGTTCCGTTCAAATCCCATCGGAATAGCCACACGTAAATAAAAGGCTGATTTTCGATCTGTCCGCTCCCTGCTCCGGCCCATTCTGCAGCGTCAATAGCATCATCCCTCCAGATCAGTTCTCCCTTCACCATGCCTCAGTGGATAATGCAATAAAGATGATCAAGTTCACAGGGCACGGAGCTCGGCTCTCCAAAGCGGACATTACCGATGCCTTCAAATCATCCCCATTCATCCGTCTCAGTGGAACTTGTTCGGTATTAAGTGGGAGTCCAAACCAGTGCATGACATTAAGGATTTTGGGAGATGGCCCTGTGGGCCATCTAAGCTAATTTACAGATGGCCCTGAGCCCAATAGAGATTGCCCTGAAAAATGCACACGGACGAAATGACGTACGAAGGGTTTGGGGGGCCTCCCCCTAGAACATTTAGATTGTTGCAGGTCTTAAATGCTGTCTGGTTCTCTAGACTGAATTATAAGATGAACCACCACAATATAATATTGTTCAATTTCTTCATTTCACTTGTTTGTTTGTTCTTGTTTGTGTTTGCTCGCTTCATGCCCTGCATAGCTATAAGAAACACTTAAGTTGTTGGTCAAGACACTTTCCATCTGATGAAGGCAAATGCCTTCCCAGATGTAAAAAAGTAGACAACATTACATTCAGTTATAACTGCCAAAACAAACATTATTTACACTAGTATGGCCCCTGTTAAAAATGTTTGTAATGTTATCTACTGTAAGTTGGTCGAACGAATGCCTCCTCATCCGGAAGCTGACCGAGCAGACCCGAGCAGCAGTCGAGAGGAGCCGAGCGCATCCGCCAAGCACACAAAATGGCGACGTCAGAGTTCCCATTAGCCGGCAAATCTAAATCTCTTCGGTCAAAATGTCCGGTCAAAAATAATTTCCCTTTAGCGCAATACCGCTTCAGTTGCGCCACTTATGTGACAGACAAAAGAGTATGTGACAGACAAGAAAGTATGTGACAGACATGAATAGTCCATTCTAATGTCTAACACGTAATGTGGAGAAAGAGATGTCCTGTATGGGTTGATTGTGCGTTGATCTGTTGGTAATGCCTCGAGGTTCCGGTGGGCATGTAAACAAATGCATAACGCTGCGCTATACTTTGCGGCCTCACCCAGTTGCATAGCGACGCTTATTGTTTAGGTGTCTTTTAATAAGCAGGTAGTCATATCATTAGCTAGAACTAGCTGGATCTGATCGATATGGACATAAACGCGAGTGAAGTCTAATCTGACGGGAGAGAGAGATCAGCTGCTGCTGACGAGTTGACACGCAGCTCTGCATGATCACATGCAGCGGTGAGCGGACAAAACACACACTTCAGGTTAGAATATCACACGTAGCTATTTTAATTACCTCTCAAACTACCTAAACTAGTTATAGATGTGTTTAGTTTTACTGTCGGGTCACTCATTACTGGATCCGCGAGCTGCATGAGACTGACATAATAGATTGCCCGATCGGGCAACCAGCAGATGAGGCTTCATTGCCCGAGCTCAATACTAGATGGCCCCGGGCCATCGGGCAGTCCTTAATGTCGAGCCCTGCAAACTCTATCTTCGCGTTCGCCTGACCTTCGGGTGCAGAAGCAGCCCCTGCATCTTCAATTCCTTCTCGGAAGCGCTCTATTGGATCCTGCTCAACATCGTCAGAATCCCCTCCGTCCTTCACCTACCGGACGACTTCCTCCCCATAAACCCGCCACAGGACAGCGCAGGGATCTCACTGGCCAAGCTTAAACACTGCTTCAGGAGTGAGGTGTCCCTCTCTCCAAAGAGAAAACGTTAGGTCCCGTCACACGCTTAGAGTTCTTAGGCATCATCCTCGACTCCATAGACATGAAGGCGTCTCTCCCCTCAGACAAATCGCAGCGCATCCAGGACATCACCAAGTCATACTGCGAGCAACAAGTTATCACAAAACAACAGTCGCTCTCCCTTCTCGTACACCTCAACTTCGCCATGCACGTCATCCCCCAGGGGCGCTCGTTCATCTCCCGCCTCCTGGACGCAGCATCAGCGGTCGACAACCTCCATGACTGCGTTTTCTTAGACGAAGGCTGCCGCTCAGACCTTCGGTTCTGGTCCCTCCTGCTCGCCCACTGGAACGGAATTACTTTATTTTACGATGGCCTCGTGCGTTCCTCTGACTCAATGAGGTCTTCACGGATGCCGCCCATCCATGGGTTTTGGGGGGTTTCTTCCAGGGAGAGTGGTTCGCAGGGTCATGGCCCCGTCAATTTCTACCTCAAGCAAGTTCTCACTAAATCCAGCCTATCACCCATATCATACCCGGGGCATTCCTTCAGGATAGGTGCAGCCACCTCTGCTGCTAATCAAGGTCTCTCTACCTCATCCCTACAACAACTAGGACGGTGGTCCTCCTCCGCCTTCACAACCTTCATTCGTCCGGACATCAGCGCCGTACGGGCTTCCCAAAGATCTCTCAGACCCTAACTATGGTAGTTATACATATAACTGGTGGTGGCTCAAACACATTCACAAGTATACATGTCTCACTAAGGTTCCCGATATTCAAAACTGCATTCCTGTCCTAATTCCGCGGGCCCCGCCCACAGGGAATAATGTCTCGTCTCACGCTGCAACCACATGTAACGGGCTTCATCTCCGGCACACAGGTATTTCATTCCCAGGCCTTGCTCAAACGTATCAGTGTAAAATGTATTTCCTGCCGTCCGCGTGGACTCGGGCCACCGTACACTCCGGTGTCAGTTACAAAACAAAGGAAATAAAGAAAGAGTAAAGAAAAAGATATATATATATATAGCCTGCGAAGTCAGGTGTGGCGGAAGGCCACCGTACACTTCGGTGTCAGTTACAAAACAAAGGAAAGAGAAAGAAAAAAAAAATATATATATATATATATATATAGCCTGCGAAGTCAGGCGTAGCGGAAGGCTACCGTACACTTCGGTGTCGTGGACGTTGGGCCACCGTTACAAAATGAAACCGCTCGCTCCTCGGCGTAGTCAAGCCCTGCTGGCCAGGCATGCGACCCGCAGGTCGTTTTCAGGTAAGACCGGCACTGATTTCGGCAGTCAGAGTCTCAGCATGACCAGTAAGCTCCGGCAGTGATTCCGGCACAGTGTCGCTCATATACGTGTTAATCTATTATCTCTCCTTCCCAGATCACCAGTCACCCCACAAGGTAAGCAACTCAGTTCATCTCAGTATTCATACTTCACTGGTTTTGGGGATTTCATCGGAGCGGTGCTTTCCCTCCTGAATGATTATCCTGCAAACCGGGGCCTAATCGCCAAACACCATTACATTCTCCTGTTGTATTATCATGGCAATCATTTCATTCATATGACGTGTAAACAATAAATATGTAATTCTTACATCACGTCTCTCCGGTTTGAAATGAAAGCTTTAGCGCAAGTTCAATAAGGAAGACCTAACTCGAGTCACTCACACGTCACTCTATGGCTCCCTTCCCCCCTCATTAAATACGAGGGCGTCACCCCTCAGCAGCCAATCGCTGCACATGCTAAATGCCTTAAATGCCTGCTCTTCCTCCCTGTCAGTTGTCATTGCAGATGATCACACGCAACCCGCCTCCACCCCTCTCGCCTCCTGTCTCCTTCAGGACAAAGCTAAACCTTCCTCCTTCAGACCGGTCTCACCTACTCATCACCACCACCAGTGTCTAGACCCCGGGGATTTCATCGGAGCGGTGCTTTCCCTCCTGAATGATTATCCTGCAAACCGGGGCCTAATCGCCAAACACCATTACATTCTCCTGTTGTATTATCATGGCAATCATTTCATTCATATGACGTGTAAACAATAAATATGTAATTCTTACATCACGTCTCTCCGGTTTGAAATATACTTTGGCGGCCGTTAATATACCTGGGCGGCCCGCCCCAGTAAAGTCTATGTTTGGGAAACCCGTCACTGTATTTGTTAACAATGTTCTTCGATCTATGTCCATCAATATGCAATGTTATTTATTATTGTTAATCAAGACATAATACAAGCATGTTGTACTGTGTGAATACAGTTGTATTCATGTTGTCTGTTATTGAAGTGCTAAACCAGCTGGGTGTGTATGTTCTTGTTTTTCTCACTCCTAATATTCAAACCGACACGCCTTACCTAATTATGTGGTTATTGTATATCTATATAATTGTTGGTGTATCTAACCCTGTTGTATGGGATTTGGTTTCTATTCAGCAACTGAGTCATTGCCTTTGTCCTACATAAAGACACAAATGTTTCCTATAGCAGGTATTTATGTAATGAATGTCTTCATGTAAATAAATAAATGAATATCGCTAAATGAATGAGTTAATAAAAAAAGAAATACCTTTAACTTATCAAGACTAAGATTTCCACATCTTGTTTGTCCGGATCGATTTTTCTAATTCAAAAGACACATTCAACAAAAACAAGCTGCCTCATGGAAAATACATTCAAATGAGAGAACCAGAGCAAGCTACTGCATTTTGTCTACAAACAATTACAAAAATGACTTCCTGTAATATGAAAAAGCTGCTTATACTGATATGTTATATATGATAACACCCTTGTCAGCAGCACTATGTTGTTTCAACAGTTTTTGCTCATTTCATGTTTCTTTATTGTCAATCTCAAAATATGTTTGTACACACAGGAAGATCAAAATACTGTTTCCCAAAGTCCTGAGGTATAAAATAACACATTCAAATACAAGAACACACTTCTGCTCTTACAAAAATCTACAGTACTATCCTTTACATTACATTTCATGTCACTTGTTAGACGCTTTTATCCAAAGTGACTAACATACATTCAGTAGTAAAGTGAAGTGTCTTGCCCAGGGACACAACGACATGCAGTGGGACTCAAACTTGCTCTCCCCTAATACGAAGATCAGCGAACTATCCCACTGAACCACAGACTCCCTACTTCTTTAAATGATCTATGTGTTCAACATTATAAATAAAATATGAGAAACAGAAATTGGAAATCCAACATGTTCCTGACTATGACGCTGGGAAAACTGACGGACTTTTAAAATGTGATGTTTTATTATAGTTTTATTTAAGACATTGTTTAAACCCTTTTAATGAAGAACTGTCTGTATGGTATCCTGCACAAAATGTAAATCTAACAACGATTAATCTTTTTTTGTATTAACTACTTCCTCTATTTATAAGCGGCAATTTATACCCATACGTGTTTCTATTTTAGTTGAACTTGTTGCCCATCTTTATACCAAGGAGTCATGTTGAAACAGCTTTTTCCAAAACAGTATCTACGTATATAGAAGTTTGGTTTGGGTTATAGATGAGGTACAAATAAAACAATGTACTTTTCTTTTTTTTACAAGTATAGATTTGTTGTTTGATGAACATTCCTCACAGTGTCAGTTCTGTATGACTTCTTACCCGGTGAGAAGTGAAAACACATCACAAGGTTCACTGCAGGAAAGACAAATGAAATGACGGAAAATAATTAAACCTGATGCACATGTAAGAAAGAAAAAAAAACAGCAATAATGTGTGTGCTGGAACATTACATGACTTGCATAACATAATTGCTCAGTGTCAAAACCCTGACCCTGATGGAACGCTGTTAACCACCTGTCCTTGCTATCATTTTCAAATTGATTGACAGGTATTTAAATGCAATTACTTACATAAATGAATTGACTGGGGGTTAACCAGGGTTTCAGTTGGTGGGTTAGTCATATACATTTGAAAACACAGGTCAATTATACTAAAATCATATTTGAAAAAACACCTTTATTAATTTGAAGAATAAAGTTGAAAGTGTTCCCTTCCAAATTGAAAACCAAATCAAATAGAAAAACTTCACCAGCAGAAAAGAAAGAATGGGATTCATTCTCCCCATCCCCTAAATCTGCCCCACCGCTTTAGCTGCATTTTTAAGGCCTCGTTGCCGCACAGCCTCAGTCACAGCAGGGGCAGAAAGTTGACTCCATCTCTGATCAACGTGTAAGTGTCAAACTTTTATCCTATTTAACTACACACATTTTTCATAATTTTTGAAATGTTTTCATTCAAAATGAGAAGTCCTTAACAACTGTTACCATGTTTGACTAGTAGTTGATCAAATCATCTTCTTTTATAATGTTTTCTTTTGGACGAGATGTGGTTATAAAACACATTTCATAATTTGCTATTTATTCCAAGGGGGTGTTTCAACATTTAATGAAACTTAATCCACATAAAGAGTGAGAACCAAAGTTAGAATACAATAAATCTACAAACAAATGAACGATACAAACATATTTTTGAAAAAAGGTGTCTGGTTTTGTCTGCGTGATTGAACTATGTGTTTGTATCTCTTTTATATATTTCTCTACATTCTGTGGGTGTTTTTTGTTACACAATAGTCGTACACACAAAAACAAAAGATAGTTGAAGGACAATACGATGCAGTCCATTGTGTTGGACTGAATAGCATTCATAGCAAACTGAGGTTTATACATCGTCAGGCTCCAGTGATCTGAATCAACATGTTTAGAAGCTTCTTTTTGCCCCTTTTGAACATGATGGAAACTATTTTTTTATACCTTAAACGTTTATTTTTTAAATGTTATTTTGATTCTCTTTGTTATAATTATAATTATTTGTTTTGTTTCTAAAATGTTCAATAAATTGACTAATAATAATAAAAAACATGTTATTTCATTCATGAAATGTGGGAAAGTCTTATCTATTTATTTTTAACCCATAAGCACCGACATGAAACATATTTTAGTTTTTTGAGGTTGTACGTAGTTTGGAAATGGAACTACAGTTATTTCAAGTTGTGTTGTTTGTTTGCTTTTAAATTAAAGTTTGGGGCCTTCTGCTGGAACTGCTACCTGCGCGACCCGACCACGGATAAGCCGGAGAAGATGGATGGATCCCATTGACTGCCCAAAGGGTTTGGTCTACCAAGATAACTGCAAGTGCTGGCCCTAAATTAGCATGTAGTATTGGTACTAAACATGACTGGTAATTAATACACCCCCACATACATTTTTGGTTGGGTTTTTATTATCATTATTGGTGTTCTTGGATGTGCTTTATCCAAAGGTATTATACGGTCTTTAGATGTGACACACAAAGACGGTACTTGGCTTGACTTTTTTGTTTTATTGTCTTATTTGGTTGTTTGCTTTGTATTAGTGATGGAGACCAAATTTCTGTTTGCTCCTTTTTTTTAATACATGTTAGCCTACATATTAGCCTTTTTATCACATGTAGTTTTACTGGAACCTTTGAGTTTTAATATTTGTTGCATAATAGGTCGTCAGCTTCTGTGATATGTTATAGAACATGTCATTTGACCTCTCATTCTGCCATATCCATTACAAAATATTGTTGCAGCTGTATTAATTCCTCCAATACTAGTAGCACTGAAGTAGAATAGTTTACAACCTGAAATATATTGCATCATCTCACTGCCAAACTTAAATAAAATATATCACATGACAACAAGCACTTCATCAAAATGTATTTGTTGAATTTGCTAATTCAGATCACATTAACAGATCAGGATTATTTCAAATAGCCAGTCAGTGATAGTATAGAGTTCTTGAAAAACGCTGTATTTGATTAAACAAAAACAAAAGTTTGAAATATATCCATTCAGCATTTCCAATCAGCATCCAAAAAGTATGTATGCAGTCAATGTATTATAAGTTATCATTTATTATAGGTACTACGGTATTATAAGCAGCAGTGTAACCGCAAATGTTATCACTCATTTAATGAAATAATACCGTCATCATTATACATTCAAAAATCATTACAGCAGTGTTGCACAAAAATCCTAATTACAAATGCTAAAGAGCTCCTCATGGTTATAATTTCATCACAACAAGGTCAACACTGTAGGTCATCAAACAAGATTAAAGGGCTATGGTTAAGGTTTGTTGTTAACTGTTAATCTGATTACAGGATAATGGAACATTCTTATGGTCTAAAATGCAGATTCACATTATATTTAGAAAATTAATTGACTACATTGGGTGCTATTGAAATTATAAATAAAAATATCACAGGCTTTTAAATTGCATTTGTTTGATTGTTACCCATAGTCTTTAGAGTATATTCCTTAGAGCTCATGGACAGAGCTGTGAGGTTCGGGGAGCTTCTGAATATCACAGTTTTGAATCAGACTAAAGTAAAATACTACAAGCTCCTCGTAGTTCTTTTTGGAAATCCGTTCGTTGATGCCATGGAATCTAAAGGAAAATAACAAAATGTATGGTAACTAAAAAGAAGCAAATACGTTTTCTTTGTTAGATTTCCTCATGCTGTTCTTGCAGGATTTTTTTTGTATTACCACAGCTGATGTGTAAACTAGGCTAAAGGTTGGTTCTGTGCATACAATTCTTATGAAAGCTTTAGCGCAAGTTCAATAAGGAAGACCTAACACGAGTCACTCACACGTCACTCTATGGCTCCCTTCCCCCCTCATTAAATACGAGGGCGTCACCCCTCAGCAGCCAATCGCTGCACATGCTAAATTCCTTAAATGCCTGCTCTTCCTCCCTGTCAGTTGTCATTGCAGATGATCACACGCAACCCGCCTCCACCCCTCTCGCCTCCTGTCTCCTTCAGGACAAAGCTAAATCTTCCTCCTTCAGACCGGTCTCACCTACTCATCACCACCACCAGTGTCTAGACCCCGGGGATTTCATCGGTTCAGCGGTTCTTTCCCTCCTGAATGATTATCCTGCAAACCGGGGCCTAATCGCCAAACACCATTACATTCTCCTGTTGTATTATCATGGCAATCATTTCATTCATATGACGTGTAAACAATAAATATGTAATTCTTACATCACGTCTCTCCGGTTTGAAATATATTTGTTCAAGAGGGAGATTAAGTCTGAACCGTAAAAATTAGGTCACAACATTACATCATAAGGTTGCAACATGAACATGTGACCAACAGCAGAAAGCTCTTTTGTTCAAGTTGTCTAATAGTTTGCCAAGTACAACTCTGTTCAAGCAACTTATAGTGATAACTGAAGCAGGCTTTTTCAAGACTATTTCAATTCAGTGTTGGATAAACTAGATCCTTACCTCTGAGCGTCACCTGGTTTAAACCAGATGGGGGCGAAGCGATAAATGTCATTTGTCAGGTCTTTGAAGTGTCGACTGTCTGTGTTCCCAATACAGATACCTGCACATAACATATTATATCCAAACATTTATGGAATATTTTAGCAAAAACTTTTATATACAATTAGATTTTGCTGGATTATTTTACCTGGAGCAACTGTAACTGTTGGAAACATGTCCAGCACTGTCTTCTTAATGATCTGGAAGCCAAAGGACTTTTCATCTGCAGAGCTCACAGGCAGAGGGTCAAACCCATCAACAAGCTCTATCTTCACTCGTTGGTCCCCCACTGTAGACTGGATAAGGTCCAGGACCTAGACAGCAAACATCTCATTTAGCTCAACGTATTTATGAAGAGACATCAGGAATTCTTAAAGAGGAAAATCAAATGTCTGACTCTACCTCTTTTAATGATTGTGCTGAGTGGATTCGTAGATTTACATACGCTTCAGCGAGGGAAGGGATGATATTCACCTACATAGTGGAAGAGAATTCAGGGTTTGGACAAATGCAGATGTACAATTGAATATCCAGTAAATGACCCTCTATTTGATCATTAAAAAGTGTACCTTAACTCCAGCATTAAACATGGTGACTGCTGTGGTTGTCCTTACAAAAGCATTAGTGTCTGGTTTTCTTTCAAGTATCCTGTAACATCAAACATGCTAAATGATTCATCTCAATGATCAAAATCATAAGGAGACATGCGGAGTACATTTAATGATGCGATTACCTGCCAAGAAGTGGGGCGAACAGCCACAAATTTGACATTATGAACTTCATTGGGAGCCCGAACTAAAGACAAGATTGAGAAACGGATTAACAACATAAGGAGAGCTAATGTACTATATGTAATGATAAGTAGTGGACCAAGTTGGTTTGATTGATTGATCGATACATTTATTTCGAACAAGTAAAATAAATCATTACAAAACAAATGTTGCAGTGCATAGTCATGTAAGAGAAATCAAAACAAAAAAATGACATTTACAACAACAACAACAACATTTACCTTTTGCGCCAGGTGCTCAAATGTTTCGCGTTCAGGCCCATGACCAAATAATCGAGGCATAGGGTTGTCCTCTAGTCTGAGAAAAGAGTATTAGAGTTTAAGATTGTGTTTCTTTATTCAAGGACTGATAATAGTGGGATGTAGTATGGTCCTGCATGAACACAACGACTAATTTGAATTCATTTTAAGGACATAAAATGAGCTAAAAATGTACATTTTAAGGAAACATTCCCTTCACCTTTTGACTGCTGCAGCCAAGATCCCAATAGTGGTCTCAGGAGGAGGCATTGAGGAGTGACCAGGGACCATAGACACACTAAGCTTTACAGTCGCTGAACCTTTTTCACTGATTCCAATTCTACAAAACAAATACACACACATCAAACACAGAATGTACAAATGTCAATCAAACGACCTATCCAACAATTTACTGGAGTCATGCAATTTTATGCTATAAGCTTTTGAGTTTGTTGTGATGTCTGCCAAATAGTTTCCTTTTAACATTGAAACGCTGCACACTAAATATCATGTTTACACTAGAGCATGACAGGTTCTCACAGCGCAGCAGGTCCTTGAAGACCACTGATGACTCCGTCAAGTACAGCCAGGCCCTCGTCCAGGACAAACGAAAGCTGCACACCACGCTGCTTCATTATACGCACTATGTTCAACGCCCCCTTGAAACCACTGACCTGTTCAAATAAATATTAAAGGATACAAACATTTAGATGTAATAAAGGGGGTTATTAAGGATCACAAGTAGTGTTTAATGAATATTTAAAGTACTTCTTCATCATGACCAAGACCAATGTAAAATCCTCTGCGTGGAGCATAGCCTTTTTTCAGCAAGTACTCTAGTGCCTGGAGTATACCCTGGAATAAATAAAGCATATTGGTTTAGTCTCCCTGGAACATCAGAAGTACATCAGTATATAATTCAACTATAACAGCACAAAATAACCTTTGTTGTCTCACCATTACAGGGCTCTTGTCGTCTATGGTCCCTCTTCCATAGATGAAGCCATCTATTTCCTGGGCAGAAAATGGTGGCGCCTCCCAGCCATCTGCTTCTGAGGCAGGTACTACATCGATGTGAGCGAGCAGCAGGTATGGCACCAGGTCATGCTGTGATCCTTGCACCCAAAACAGGTGGCTGTAGTTGGCCACCAATTCATGGTGAACCAAGCTTGAAGAGAAAACTGTTGGGAAAACTGACACAGAATAGTCCAAGTTTAAAGAGGAAACTCCATCTGGTTTAAAATGTAAGGTTGGATTAATATTCAGTTTATTAAAATTGTTATATAATCTAGTTGAGCTCTAGAGTCTGCTAAAAACGCTAAGGATTATATAAAGCCTGTTTAGAATGAAGGTTATAAAATGGATCTTTAAAAAAATATGCTTTTAGTTTGATCATTGTAAATGTAGGATCCAGCATCTTAAGCGCTTTTCCTATATTATGGAATAAAAGTTGTGATATCTTGACATTAAAAAGGAAACAAAACTAAATGTCCTCTTTAAATATTCACAAACCCCTTTTAGACATGTGTTGACTTTTTGCACAATATAACATTTGGATAATTGTTAATTAGTAAATTATTCACTCACCAAAAATAGTAATGTGCAAGCTTTTTATAATCAATATTGTTTTATAAACTGAATTATATAATTATGAATAAATTAGCAGGACTGTAGGTAGGATGCGATAAGACAGGGATATTTACTGTTTAATAAGAACCCCGTACGAAAATGAAAGGCTGTTTAAGTTAAGCTATAAATGTATCTCAGTAGCCTGCTAGCACCTGTAGAGTGATGCACTTTGTAAACCTCGGCCTGAATTGGATTCTAATGTGTGCTGTAAACAATCATCAGTCATGAGGTTTAGTTAACGTTTTGCTAACGTTAGCTCAAGTTGTTAGCTATAATGATTGAACAGATGGTTTGCAGTCTTAGCATTAGCAATACAAAAAACACGGTTTAGAGCTTTAACGTTGATGACGTCACGTTTACCTTTTCGGAGGAGCCTGTCAAACTGAAGCAGCGCCGTGGTGTTGCTCTTCTTCTCTGAGAAAGACACCGTGCGGATCTGGATAGCCTCTGGATCAATTAACATGGATAAAAACGCTAGTTAACGTTCATCCCAGGTGTCTGCTCCACATTTCCTCCAGCGCTGTCCACACAGGGCAAATATAATACATAATTCACCGACTTTAGCAAGGGGATATTACCTTTAAAATTAGCAAGAAGCTCCTCTCTCTGGTGGTGGTCTATGACAAGCGAGAGGTTATTCGTCTTTTCCCATCGTGCGAGTTGAAGTCCGACATTAACGTCCAGTGAAAGAGTCCTGATAGATGCTATAGTAAATAACAGCAGTGCAGCTATGAGGAAACTACTAATAACGATCTTTAAAAACTTGAATATTTTTAACTTTTGCCCCGATTCTGTCATGTTGTCTCACTTGTCTGTTATGACGGCGGAAATCGTTCACTGCGACTCTTTGCATGCAGACTGAAACTGAATTAGTTAGTTCAGGTTTATTGAATGAGAGCCACCTGCTGGCGACAATATGACTTACACTTATAATAGTCTTCATCAGAAGTGGATTTTAACATGAAGCCTAAAGATCCCTGCTGATTTTGCACGTCATCTTTTTTTACTTTGCTAGGAATCATTTACACCAAAAAGTATGAAGCAAAACATCCTTTATTGAAACATGGTTGAAATGTTTAAAAAAATACATACAAGTACAGTGACACTAACTGATTGAAAACTACACAATTTGGGTTAGGAAATAGAAAATAATTTTAGCATTATACTTTATTATTTATAACTTAAAGAACATATTTTAAAGTCTCTGCTGAACATAGTGTTTATTTTCCCAACTACACTGACAGAGAGCGCTTTGGTATCTATGAGCAAAATATATAAAACTCTGAAGCTGGACTTTGAGGTTTGCTCCCATACAGACACACAGTCAATAGTAAAGCAATGTGCTCCCTGAAGAGATCATAGAACCTGATCAACCTGGTTTGAATACCCCCCACAGCCTCACATCTGTATGTCGATGTACAGGATTAAGGAAAGCTTTAAGTTACTCCTGTCGAGAGATAACTGGTGTGACCTGTGTCTCAGCCTGAAGCACAAGCCCTTCCTCACTTTCTGAACCCTGGCCTGGACTGTCCAGTAAGGCAACAAATGGATTAAATGAGTTTTCCTCAACACAAACATAAATTATATAAAGTAGGCAAGCCACAATGAAGAAAACCAAAATCTGTATGTGGATGGGCACGAGGCGGCGCTCCACCTCTCGTCTCTCGATGGTGGTGGGACTGTCTGGGTAAATGTACTGGACAGGTCTCCCTGCTGCACCTTTAATAGGCCTCCGACGAGTGGCACTGTAATACAACAGAGAGTTATGTGCTATTGAAGAGTGTAAGGGACTATCTATACACTTGAGTATTGCAATATTATTATTTTGTGATCCTATATAGATACTAAAAAATACAGTATGTTTTTTTATTTAATAGTTTACATGCAAAATTGTGCAAGACAGTGGTTAAGATTGCAAAACAAGTGGTTCTATATCATGTTACATTTGATAGGGACTGTGATAAATGCAAATCCAACCGTTTCTGTTGTTTTGGTGCTTACCAGATCCCTGTGGGTGAGGCTTCCATGTTTAAAAACATCTCCTTTATTGTATCTTTCACAGGCTCTTGAGACGGCTGGAAAAAAACAGAGCAGAATTCAGTGTGAAAGTGGAGCAGAGAAAAAGATAAATGTGTCCCAGACAGCAGAGTCCCACAGAGACAGAGGCCCAGCAAGCCAGGTGGAAGTAAAGGAAAAAGGTGATTGTTAATGTAATCAGAAGAGATCCGAACGTAAAGTATTACGTTTAGTGTGTCATTTTCTAGTTGAAGAAACACTGACGTATAAAAGGAGTTACAACAAGCAAAGTGTGTTCTTGTAGACAACACATACACCACAATCAAGTGAAATAGAATAACAGTAAAATATATCCAGGGTTTCCCACACATAGACTATACTTGGGCGGGCCGCCCAGGTATATTAACGGCCGCCCAAGTATATTTCGCGACCCATTTAGTTTCTTTTTATATATATTTTTTTTATTCGTCCACGCCATCTGCGATCGATTAACTTGTAGACAATGATCCCTCGCTCTGATCTCGCCTCCTCTGGCCTGTTAAGTGGCCTGCCTCACACAGGGTGACTGGCTGTCCACATGATGTGGCCTGCCGACATGGCCACTGTCATACAGATCATAAATCAAAGCCCTTGATTGGTCTCTGTGTGTCATTCAAGCTCGGGATAACCTCAGCTCAGGTGAGGTAAAGCACTCTCTGAGTGTTTAGATAGTTAACTTAGTCTAAGTTCTCAGTGGGTCTCAAACGGTGTGGTCACCATTTATGTAAACACATATTTCCATTTGAGAGGGTAGTGATTGGTCTAATGGATAGTGAGGTGGGCTGAAGATCGGAAGGCTGTGAGTTCAAATCCCGCCAGGAACACCACCACTAGTGTGCCCTTGAGTAAGGCACTTAGCCCTTAGTTACTCCAGGGAGAATGTCCCTGTAATCGGTCATTATAAGTCGCTTTGGATAAAAGCGTCAGCTAAATGAAATGTAATGTGATTAGTAAAATATGCATGAATAAATAAATAAAAAGTTAACTAGGTGAAAAAAGGTAAGATACACTTTTAAAACTTGTTGAGAGAAAACTAGTCTTTGCTGCTGCCTCAAAGAGGAGCAGGGGGAGAGGATGGAGACAGGAGAGGCTGATTCAGGAGCACAGACACACTCACAACTATAAATGAACCACAAATAAATAAACAAGTTTCAGTGTTTTTTTCATATTGGAAAAGGTATGTTATTGGTTATGGCCTTGATTTTATGATTATTGAAATGTATACAGTTCTGTTTAATATAGGTGTTTCCATAGATCTAGTCTCTTTATTTTCCCCTCAAAATGCACCAGATTGATGCATTTAACTCCAAAATAAAATCTTACCGGGGAGGCATGCCCCTGGACCCCCCTAGAGGATTTGAGGTCGACCCCCACTAAAAATCACATGGATAGGTTCCTAAATACATTTATTTTTTAAAATAGTAACCCATTTCCATATGTTCATGTGTGGGTAGTAGATTTAAACTATAGGGCTATCATTATGGGCCCTGCCTGTACCTGTTGGCTCGGCCATCGCGTGAAGGGTCTGCTAACAAGCGACCAACAGAAAGGTTAATGTAAATGTTGTTGCACGTCACCTCAACCCCCCCCCCCGCTACCACCACCCCCCAAAGTATATTTCAGATCAGTGGGAAACACTGGCAGTTAATGGACCAGCACCAGAGGCGTTCCCATACACACATGAAATCCCAGAAGGATGAAGTGCTCTGACAAACAGCGCCATCTTTGCGCAAAATGATTATAGCGGAATGAAAAGTCAATAAATAAACATGTTGTTAAAACCTTCTTCTTTCTTTTTTTTCGCGCACCCCCCACCCCCCCTGCCCGCTGCCACCACCCCGCCCAAGTATATTTCATATCTGTGGGAAACACTGATATCATATGTGCCTTCATTTTATAAGGGGATTCCTTTGGAGTGTAGTATGGAGACTGGTTCTTCATGGTGTCCACGATGGGAGTGTCCGGCTAAAGGAATGAGACGCAACAGGTTATGATTTAGTCGTCTGAAATTCCTGGAACCTCTCCCAACAACCTTAACCTCCACTAACAGTTGAGCTTAAAGTGTGACTGAACAATGTGAACACTACTGACCCTGTTGAACCGCGACCAATGTTCCTGCACATTGCTCCCATTCAACTCTCTCTCAGTGTTTGGGCAAGAAAAGAGTGACTTCCGCTTCTCCATCTGTTTTTTTAGAGTAAGAGTACATGACTCAATGAGCTCTCTGGCAGTGATTACTCACAACGAAAAAATTATGTGTTTAAAACATTAACTTTCCTCTTGAACCATTTCAGTGATGCTGAAGGACTGCTGAGGGGAGATTGATGAGCCACCATTGGACACGGCTGAATGTGTTCCAGATGGAAACTGCAAGGATATTACAATAATGTTATAAAATGTAAAAAAAAAACTAAAAGAGGTATCTTTCATAACACAATCTATACACCGGTGAGAAGCTCTTCATTGTAAACCAAAAACATATCCCATTGGTGGCTTGAGGACACAATAAAGTTACAGTCTCAGCAAGGAATGCAGAGAATTTTAAATCCACAAAAGAGTTGAAACAAGACCAGCCTACCCCTGATCCTAATCCCGAGCGTTGATCTACAGAGGATGCTTTAGTAATTCCTACGGGAATCTGCTGGGATGATTTGATCCCATTCCGCGAATTCCTCTTGGGAATAGGTTCCCATTTTCTAGTAGCATGAGCCCGCTACAAAGGGTCAACCCGACACACAAAACACATCAGTGTATCTGGAGAATTCAGTTTTACAGAATGATGTGCAACAGTGTGAACATCTGTAGTATTTACCATCCTTGATGAGAGTAAAAAGCACTGCGGGTAAACAAAATCACCATTCTGAAAACACAACACCGACACTCAAAATGTGAATGCTCATTCCAAATAACAAGTTTACAGTTACAATCCATAACCACTAAGGGGCACTGTAGGGAAAGTATTAAAGGTAGTCTCAGCTACAAGATTTCAGAAAATAAAAAAAACTACTATACCCTAACAGAGGAACTCTAAATCATTAAACCTATAGAAGTAACCTTCCTACATTTGTTCTCACCTGGCTACTCCCTTGTTGTGCTTGGTTTGACAGTTCATCGATTTCTTCTTTTGCTCCTTCTGAACCTGTGTATGCCACAGACAAATAATAGAAAGCATATGATTAAATGATACCAAACGTACAAATCCAGTCAAAAATGTACAACATTTATAGTCATACCTGACTCTCCATCCTCTTGTTCTCCTTGTTCCTCCTCCTCTTCACTGTCAGAGTACAATACACCTTTCTCTACTCCGTTTACATGGCCTTGTCCTTCAGACTGTTGCAGTCTCCGGAGCTTATTCTCATACAAGGCTCTAGTGGAGGCTAGTATAGACAAACAATATTATAACAATTAGGTTTTTTTTTAAGTCAGGGACAGACAGACAGACCGAGTGAATAATAAATAAAATGTTCACAACAGTGCAAACTCACCGACTATGGGCCCAGCTTTAACCCCATGTTTAAGCAGTACAGCCTTGAGGTCATCATCAGTTAAGCAACTCTGGACCAGAATCTCTGCATCCTCCTCTTTGGCCTAACAAAACACATTTTACCGAATTACCTGAATGCTGTTTGAGACGGGACAAAGGCTGCAGCTTAAATGCCAGCAGTTTCCAGGTGTCGGATGTCGAGCATCCAGTTCACAAAACTGTTCAAGATTCATCGAATTTAGGTCCTGTACGACCTGTAGCTTAGAGAATATACCTATTTAAAACAGAACATGTTTAAATAGTGAACACTATTGTAAAAGTGCTAGAGGCCACGCCGCGGTATCTGAGAGGGCCTGTATTATTATTATTAGATAGTGGCTTATCACATAACTATGATAACTGCAATGATTGGCTGTAAAGCACTCTCTTCGTCACAGTTCCCCATGACAAGGTTTGAATCAGCAGTGCTTCAAGTTATCATTATTGTTATTATCGATTCATCTGCCAATATTTTTAATTGAATATAGTTTGGTCTCTGTAATGTCACTATTCATTATTGAAGAATGCCCATCCAAGTTTCACAGAGCACAGGCTGACATCATCAAATTGCTTTTTTTGCCTGTTCAACATTGGCAGCAAAAACCGCAAAGATACTCATATTTACTTTCAATAATGAGAATAATGAGTTAAACTACTTATTGGATATGAAAGTAGTTGCCAATTTACTTTATTGGCTAATCGATTAATTGACTCAGTTCAGGTGGAAATATCAGCATCGGTTTACAAGTGTATGGGGGGGTTTAAATGTAGAACTCTACTATGACTTTACAATATCTTATAAAAGGGGATATTGTTAAATAAACTTAACTTAGTATGCCCAAACAGAAAGTTCCTCTGCCCCACAATACAGAGCAGAAACAACTTCCAGGCTTCAAGTGCATGTGCTCTCCTTGGCACACATAATTGAGTGCGACAGGTGTAGTGAGCACATGCACACGACTCTGTTGAAAGAAGCCAACGTCTCAAACGTCTCGTGTAAATCTATACCAACTATACAGCTGGGGGCTCAGTGGTCAACGACCTAAAATGCTACAGCAAGCTGAGAGGAGTGTTTGGTAGCAGTGACCCAGATCTTCCCCTCCCCCCCTTACACCTGCTGACCATTGGTTTACTTCAGTTCACACAAATGATTGCTATGAACGTGAAAATCTCCTCATAATCAAGTAAAGTTGATGGTGTCACTGAATGCAGCATTGTTGACAAATATAGTGCAACATTGGCTATTTATTATGATGCACCAAAGCACTTTTCTGGGGAAAGCTTCTCGGACTTAGGACAACGATATTCTGTTACTACACTGGACTCCAGCTGTGTAATGTAACTAAGTACATGTACTCAAGTACTGTAATTAACTATACAATGTAGGTACTTGAACCTTACTTGAGTATTTTCACATTATACTACTTTATACTTTTACTCCACAACATTGTGTTGGCAAATGTTGTACTTTTTACTCAACTATTAATTTCACATATTACTATTAACTTTGCAGATTTAGGTTATTAATAGAAAAATTAAATCAACACATACATTATCATACATTATGATAGGCTAAGCTAACCAGTAGTGTACAAAGTAATTCAAATAAACCCCACCTGTTCAAGAAGTGATGAATCATTTTAATACTTTTTTTTATATATCTTTTTTTTTTAATGTGCCTTTCTACTTTTACTTGTGGTGCTCAAAGCATATTTTGATGCTAATACATTTGCTTAATTGCAGGACTTTTACTTGTAACTGAATATTTGTACAGTTTGATCGCTACTTTTACTTAGGTAAATAATCTGAGTACTTCTTCCACCTCTGCTGGTCCCACAAATTGACAAATGAAATGTAGTACTTTCATCATGTTAAATCCAAAATGCAGGACGTAATTTGCAAACAAATTTGGCGATTTTCTTTTTTTTTTACGAATATGCTGACGCAAAACATGAAAGGTTTTAATAAACTCACTGCCAAATCATTTTCTTGATCCTCATCGTCGCTAGAAAAATCCCCTGCGTTTTTCTGAGCGATGTGTTTTAAGTGCAAGTCCACATAAATCTCCTTTCTGCTCTTGACGGGTGGCAACACGACATTGTGGGCAACGAGTTCTGACTTCAGTCTGGATTTAGAGAAGTGAGCTGGGTCCTCCATAAACAGAGACATGTCACAACGACGAGTCGAAGCGGAAAATATAAAACTGTGATACTTAGCTGTTCTTTATACTTGTATAAAAACCTCCTTTAAGTCAGATGAATTAGCTGCTCGGGGAAAGCCTCTGCTGTGGTCTGGGAATCACACTGACTGATCTGAGAACAGCCGCAAGTGACTATTTGATTGACAGCTAGTAGCTAACGTTAGCTCTACATTCCTTTACTGATGGAGTAAACAAGCATGGCAAGCTAACATGTTACATGCTACATGCTAATGTTTTTAGCTAACTAGCTTTGAATTATTTTACATTTTAATTCAAAGTAGGAGCTTCTTATTGCATGAAGATACACTTTAAAATATACTATAAAACTGATTAGGCATGTTGGCTTTGGTGAGTTTTTTTTTTTCATTCTTTTTTGAGTTGTTATTTAAGCTGGTAGTATTAGTGACATTAGCTAGCTTGCAAACTGCATCCAGTTTGGAAGTTTGGGGCTGTCAATTAAAAAATGTACTCCTGTTTCTATTTTTAAATTATGCTATCAGACTTTAAAGTAGGAACATCAAAGAACATGTGTACATGGACGTGAGTTTCATACTTTTAATAAGTTGCTTACATTCTCAAACATAAAATACTCCAAAAACCTGATCCTTACCAGTTTACCATTCAATCCGAACACTAAATGTCCCAATTGTATTACCTAGTATATTCAAGTGTCTAATTCATTAACAAATATTTGTATTATTTACACATGGGTCTATTCAATGTTTGCCTTTTCTATTCAATGAATCCTATGACAACATGTATTTAGGGAAAGAAAACGCCTTTTTGAAACCACACACTTTCAAAGTAGTTAAAGAATGATTTTACAGTGGAAGTAACTCCAGCCACACCAATGCCATTTCATTAATGATGTACCTTTAATCTCTAGATTTGATCTGGGCTTTCGTCGCTTTCGGTGTCTCTCTGGTGCATGTTGCTTCTGCTGCATCTTTACTGGAGGGATGCATCCACTAGAACATGTAGAAGTGGTGAGTACTTCCTTTCCTAACATCTGTTAACAGATACAAAAACAAGACACTTGTTCAGGTTATTGTCTGTAAAGGAGGGCGTGCCAAAATGCTTCCCCCCCCCCAACCAAACAACTACAGCAGGCATCTGTTCCGCAGGATTATCTGAAAAACTTGCTGTAGAAATCAAAATATCAGTGGTCAAAATACAACTCAGTGAACTTGAGTCTTGGAACAGGCTTCTGGTGCTTTGAGAGATCTTATCATTATGAAATAAGTGAAATCCCCTGGTATTTTTGAATGAAAACCTGAGTCATGCAAGCAATGCCAGATGTCTATATACAAAAACATGATTATATAACCTGTTTGAACAACCATGCAGAGTAAAACCTAACAACCGATACCCCCTAACATCTGGTACTGAAGTAGAGCTGATTCACTGGCAGTTATCCTGCTTCATTAAACAGGTTCTTGATTTTTGGGAAAACAGTTGGTGCTACAAATAATATTAAACAATGGGTAGGCTTTTAAAGCAAATTGTCCCTTCTTGTTTTGCTTCAGGTGATGCAAAAAAACACAAAACAAATAGAAATAATAAAAATTAAAAAAAACATAAGATGTTCTCCCAGGATTATGTTTCTTGAAAACCACTTTATGCAAGTCAAAACATAACCAGATGAAGTTAAATGTATCCCCTGAGAAATAGATAGATTGTTTTGTTTGTCTCTTGCTAAAACTACAAAATGACTAAACTATATTTAATTAGATGCCTCTTCCATCTCGCTCATTTCTGCCTTGAAATATGAAATGACAAGTCAGCAGGTGTCTACATCGCATTGCAGTGATATTTGTGTTTGTGTTGAGCAGACTTGATCTCCTGCTGAGCTGTTTACTGTTGACAACATGATCTGTACCATTTTTAGATAGAATCAACACATTGTGATAGGAGAAAAACAACATTGGTTCTCAGTAGTTGCCTCCAGAGACAGGAGGGGATTGAAATTGTGCTTTTATTGATGTATAAGAAAAATAATAATTGTATTTGATACTTTTTCGTGCTATTTTGCAGGGCCACATATTTCATAATGATACACAGTGTTGTAGCTTCAATGATTTAATTTAGAGCAGGTATGTTAAAGGTTCCCTGTGAAGTTGTTGACCCCTAGTAGTGATATAGAGTTGTTTTTATATAAGTGGGTTCCCTTTTACTTGTGCTTGTGCAAAGAGATGCACATGTACAACAAGTCTTGTCTGTGGTTTCACACTATAGCAGTCATCAACAGGTGGTGGTAATATGCCAAGATATCCTGCTGTGTTTTATGTATTTTGTCATGCTTCTTCGTTGGTCTGTAAACATGTTTTACTGTTATGTATTTGAACATATCAAAGCAGGAAAAAACATATACAGTAGATAGTAGATAGACAGTTTGGATTGAAGCATTTCACATTAAGACACTTTCATTGATTGTGTTAAAAGGCATACAAAATGTTTACGATTATACTAGAAGTCTAATTTAAATACCTCCTAGTTTAAAGTCAAGAGACATTCGACAGTTATTGAGGTCAGAAGCCTGAATGCTGTTGGAATCCTTTTGTAAAGTCCACTTGCCAGGGAGGGGGTAGGAGCCATTAGAGGCCACATTTGGAGGTCTTTATACAAGAGCTGTGATGGCTCAGCTGGCTAAAGTGCACACCATGGACCAATGATGATACAGTTTAAAAGTATAGTCTTGTTTCCTCCACTTCTGGCTTCCATCAAAGAAGAGAAATAAACATATTTTAATCATAATAATTATTGAATAGTAAGCTCTAGCACTAAGTCAACCCAATAGTACTAGAGTTGTACAGATTTTAAATTCGTAAATGTTATTTTATTTGAATAAAATGTAAGTGATATTGCTACAGCTCGACACGTTATTTTAGTATGTTCAGGTTTGTAAAGCTCTATTAGACAGTATATTTGTTTAACTCAAAGTAACTATGTTGAATGAACCAGACAGGGTAATGGGTATCATTTCTTTATTCTTGATACATCCTGCAATTCCACTTAAATACTTAAATAACAAGTGGTTTTTGAACTTCCAAGGGCCATTGAACCACAGAAGCCAAACATATCTGTATTTGTCCCACAAAAGTGAGATGCAAAGAAAGATTAATTATTTAGAGGCTCTTGGCTACAGTTTTATTTGACTATTTTAGATGCTACAAAAAGCTGGCCTGTCTAGATGACACAGAAGCTCACTTTGATACATAGTGATGATAATTGGTTTTCTTATGTTTGGATTCAGTTTTTCATTGACTAGTTTGAACAGTGATAAATAACATTTGCAAATAGTGGAGAATTATATTCAGATATTGTCAAAAAAATCTTCAGAGCAGTTCTTTGGGTGACTATCCAGTGTGTATCCAATGGCTTTGAACCCTACATGAAATGTTAGAACAAACTCACATAGGAATAGAAAGCCATAAGACACAGTTGTGGTTCAATTTGAAGACAAAAATACAAAATCAGTGCCTGATGCAGTTGGAAAAAGGCTGAAAGCTTGATAACACAAAGAGGGGGAAAGGAAAGGGCCAAGCTGCAGAAAACATTCACAATTTAAAACTCACATAGGCATGAATAATTAACCAAAGGAACTGTAAATATTCATCTGAGGCCTGGGGGAATATAATGAAACTGTCTTGTTAGTCTTCAGACGGAAGAAATTGTATTTTTTATAGCACAAACTCAAATAAATGGACCCCTACTCAATCCTTGAATCTTACAGAAATACCCTGCCAGCTATTAAATCCCGCTGGGGGATTTACAGAATAATCTTTGATTACAAATGCAGTTTTAGATCAATGTCCACAGGGAAAAGGTGCAATGTTAATCAAAAGGATTCTGTTTCTGAATTCAGAGCAGATTACATAAAGTATTTCTATACTCTGCAGAAACCCTCTGCCCATTTCTACAAGCACAAAGAAGATCATTACATCAGCATTTTGATTCAACCACTGGGCAAAGATAGCAGTTTTTTGTGCACATATAAAGTTAATGTTATATGCAGTGGCTCTTTCGCCTATGTAATCAAAGCCATCATACTGATTAGGCACGCATAATTTATGCATAGAAACCCTACTAATATGCTTGATTGATTTCATTATAAGTTCAATTATATTCCTATGACTCTTTAACCTTTTAAGAAGGCAATACAATGTTCTAATATTGGACTCAAACACCAGACTGTTTACCACTATTTGGAGCACTAAACAGTAGAAATTGCTTTGGACAATTTTCAACCCCTCAGTGAGCAGAGACTCAGTGCTGGAGCTATGCAGGCCAAATCTGCTCACCCAGATGTCTGCTCAGAAAACAGTAGCCTTTATAAAAACATGAGAAAACCTTGTGGAGAGAGGAAACACTCTACTATAGAGGACAGAGGAGGCATTTGTTGACATTGTATCAAGTGCAACGCTGAGATATTTGAGGCACAGAGGGGCCAGGTATTTGTCCGTCAGAGTTTCTTGTGCTTTTGCTGTCTCCAAGTCAAACAACAAAAGCCCCATTGAGACAGCCTCCCTTCTTTTTTTTTCTCTGAACAAGCACACAAAGCTTCCTGTGCTAGACTGCAACTGTCCAGTACTGAGAACCACTTCTAGTCTTACTTGTATGCACCTGTTCAAGAGCAAAGGAGTATATAAACACTTTGTGGGAAAGTTTCACATATTTGAGCTTTCCCTTACATTTGTCTTTTTCCATTTGAATGCCGGATGCCCTAACTTTATCAATAAACGTCTTACTTTGTTCTTAAGAGAACCAAATCAAGCCAATGGTGGTTTATACACTTTAGTCAGCCTGAAAAAACATTGAGTTGTTAACACACGATTAAGATTCATGATTAATGGTCTCACATTTGCTATCCACGTGACCTCTGACGGAGAACATTAACTTCAGATAAAGGGAAAGTGTTTACTTGATTAGCCTTTTTCCAGGTTCGAAGAAAAAAACCATTGCCACTGAGCTCCAGGGAGCCTGTTCTCATGCATGTCCCAGCATAAATGAGTAAAGCCACTGTGTCAGACTCAGTCCAGACAAGAAGGTGAATCTCAGCCACAGGGAGGATTATCTCTAATCCCTAGACATCGTACATGGTCCCTCTCTGCTGGGAGGCAGTTCGGGGAATCGTCTGTGCCCAGATGTTTTTTATTGGATTTAGATATTTGTTATATTTTAAAAACATTCCTCTGTTCTTTTGAGCAATGTAGAAATGTTTAATAAGATTTAAATGCAAAGCTATAACAACACAGCAAATGATTAATTGACATTTAGAACTAGTCTTGAATATAAAGATAAAAGGGTGGCACCTGATTTCTTATCCGTGCAGTACTCTTTTTCCTATGTTAGAAACACAACTTACCTCCTTCCACAAGATGAGCCAAACACATTAAAATACTGCATACAACACATGAAAGCCCCAGAGTATCAGTAAATCAGTGCCCCACTGTCATTCTTTACAAGAAAACTGCTATTTTGCCCGGCACACTTTACACTTCAGAGAGTAGCGGTGACGTGCATTTAGTGCCGGATACATTCTTATGCTATAATTCTGACTCTTACCTCTTTTTCCCTCGGCTGCATCCCTCGCTGGAACGAGTATATGGCATGCCCTCAGCCTAATACTGTATGGAGAGACAATGGGTAGTGGGGGGGGGAGGAGTTACTATGTGAGCAGGAGCGAGAGTGTGGAGACAGGGGGAGTAAAAGCAGAATGAAAACTGTGAGAGGATAGAGAGGAGAGAAAGAGAGAGGCGAAAGGGGGCTCCGAAGGGAGATCACTCGCTCACAATACTCTCAATCCACAAACGTTACATGAATGGCAATTATTGAACCCCCCCCCCCCCCCCCCCCCCCGCTCCTCAGATGTGATGTCAGAGAAAGCAGCAACTAGAAATCCCTCTTCACATGGGAAATGTAAGGAAAAACAAGAGACTGTGAGAGAATGGGTCCTGATTTTAAACAAGTCTCCCTTCTTTGGCTTTCTCTGAATGAGTTCTTAAGATTTCATGTTGGCAGAGTGCCCATGAGTCCTGGATGGAAAAGGATAAAAGAGGGGCTGAGGTAGGGGGGCTGTCTATTGTGTTTGTTCCGTTCCTTTCAGTCCTGGCACTCTAGTTGATCTTTGCAGCCAGTTGCTGAATATTCCAGTCACTTATCCCTCAGTTGTGTACAGAAGCTCTGTTTTAAAAAAAAAATACATTTCATCTGTATTGATTATGCTTTCTCACACTGATGATAAAAACGTTGGAGTTGAGAGCCTGCACATACTGGCAGTACTGACATTTTGGGTCTAACTAAAAGACCCAGGACCGAAAAACTAACCAAATGGGGGGGGGCTTCAAGTCTGCACTGATCTGAAGATCCTGGTGTTTTCACAGTCATTTTAGTTTGGGCCTCTTTTCTTTGTCTCCCTAACAGTCCATCACTCGTGGAGGGAGAATCCAGCTCTGCCTGGTGAATCTGGGATGAAGACAGCAGGTGCTGTTGCCCCTCTCTGAGCCACATTCACTCCCAGCTTTCTCCCCCTCCATCCGTTTCCTCTGCTTATCCCCCCTCCTCCCCCTGTCAATGTGAGGAGGGGGGATAGATAGGGAGAATGAGCTACTGTATAATGAAGCACACCCGGGGAAAGATACCGTTTGTTGAAGGTTTTAACCAGTTAAATGTTAATAACGTCCTCCTGATTAGAATGGCTGATGAGCTGTGTGACACAGAGCAAAGGAAAACATGAGGGTGCAAAGGATTAATGCAACTGCATCCCTTGTCAGTCACCACTGTGCTTCTCACCGCTGCTTGTGCTGCATCAGTGCCGCAAGAGAAGCCTTGTTTTCACTCACAGTCCACCCTCCTCCTCCTCCTTTCCCCACAAACCCCTTCCTACCCTCTCTCTCTCTGTCTTCCTCTTGCTTTCCCTCAAATAGACACACAGGCTGAGTTCATTACTATTCACCAGGTTTCACTAAGACACGCATCGTTGCTCTGCTCTCTTCAACTGTGTTGAGCGAGGCGGAGGGAGAGAGAGTACAGGGGAGAGGTAGAAGAAGGTTAAAGCAAGAGACATCTTATGATCGAAAAGAATAATTCACCATTGTGTATCCTGTGTGCGGAAATGTGTACAAACATTTTACCAGACAGCTGCATGCATGAGTTGTTCTCTCTTCTGGAGAACAAGGCTAGTGCAGTCCTCAATGCAGACATCTGCTTTCCTCTGAGGGCTTTTGAATTCATCACTTGCCATCGTGAAATCCTCCGTGGTCGTCAACTCTATCACAACATTCAAGTTATTATCTGTGCTGATACTGACAAGCATTTCATCCATGAAAATAGGCACTATGGTGGATTTCTATTCCTGTGTTGGCTGAGCTTTCTATACTCATCCATTTCAGAAAAAAAACGACTTCAATATGAAACTAATCCTTTGTTATGCTACATTTTACTTTACCCGAGTCAGCCGTTCTCAGAAGATTACAATGAATCCTTGAATAATAGCAAAATCATACAGGAGGAAGAACTGCTGCAAGGGTAACCTCCACATCAAACCCCACTGCAGTCAGCATGGCGTTGTGTCCCTGGGCAACACACTTCACCCCAAATTGCTCCTCTGGGGATTGTCCACAGTATTGAGTATGTAAGTCGCTTTGGATAAAAGCGTCTAACAAGTAACATGTAATGTAATAAAATCATAAAAATGTGATTGCTTGGATAAGAGAGCCTCTGCCAGAGGATGATATCAGCTGCAAAAGCTATTTGTTTGTATTTTTCGCCTTAAGCTGATGTTCAGCCTTGTGAGAATGCACAGATACTCATAACGAGTATTTGAATAGTTTTCTTCCTCTTCAATGAAATTGGACTAAATATCTTTAGTCTCTTCACGATTGTTCTGACAAACCAGGCCAGGCTTTTGGAGATTGTGAGTGAAAACCTTGTGAGCTCCACTTGAGTGGCACCTGATGAGTAATATATTCCAGGATTTGTTGTAACATTTCAAAGAAGAGCCAACCCTTCACTTGTAAATCCCACTGAGAGGATTTAATGTCAGCTTTACGGCATCAAAATAAAAAATTGGAACAGGTTTTAAACACAAATCTGAAGATTAGTACAATTTGGTTTGAAAAGCCTTTCATAGCTATGTGCTATAGTTTAAACTAGTAATACACTTTTGTTCAGGTTTTACATGATGTCAGGCGGTCAGAAAAACACTTACTGCAGGTCAGGGTGCCAAACAAAGTGACCAGTAATATATTCATGAGGACATATATTGTAACCATCATTAACAGCATTGAAGTTGAATATGAAATACGGTCCAACAGATAAAACATCACTCATTCATACGGAGTGCAGAGTGGGGATTGGCTGACAGAAGCCATTATCTTCGGAGGGCTCCAGATGTGATCGGCTGCTGCACTTTTAGGAGTCCTGGGTGGGAATTACTGATTGAAGTCTTTGGATAAGCATTACGCTCCACTGAACTTACATTTCCATTCACATAATATTAAAGCCTTTACTGCTTGAGAATAAGGCTTTGCACTCAGTCCAATATATTACAACTAATGACATTCTGAAAGACCTCATGTGCACACACCAGAATACAAGCGCAGCCGTCTTTTAGGATTCATGATGACTGGAGTTTTATTAAACAGTTGCCCCTGACCTGACCAACCCTGACTTATAAATATGTCTACTACTAACATGCAATCTAATACTTTTTGTGAAAACATTATCCCTTTTTTTCTTTTTTTAATAAGGAAGGGGGAAAAAAGGAAACAGTAACTCGTAACTTTTTTTATAAACATAATTGAGTAAATTCTTTCAAAACTCTTCTTTCTCAATGTATTTCATTACTTTCCCAACAATATTTGCTTTGTTTGAAATCAGCTTGAGGCAACGTGATTTTTTGTTATTATTGAATGTGTAGGCACACAGCACTAACCCGAAGATCCTTTTGTCTTTACAGTATTACAGTCTTTGTTTGGGCCTCTCTTCTATGGTCTTTGTCTTCCTAACAGCCCATCACCAGGAGAGTAAAAGTGTTCCGTCTAAAGACAATATTAAGTGTTGCATGCTGTTATCATTCCTCCAGTACAAAATGTATTTCTTATGCACTTTAAGTGTACATGAGGAGACGGACATCAACAGTCCTGGTGCTGTGCAGAAATACATTTCAAACAGCAGTTGATGAGTAAAGTTGGTTTCAAAGTTGCAATTGTTAAGTACAAAATTGCCTCGCTACGCTACTACTGTATCCCTCCACTGCAGCTCACCTCCAAAAATACTGGAAGGATACAAAAATCATTTTTTACCACAATTGTTACCATATTTTAAAGATATGTATTTGATTTTCAAACTCAGACTGCTCCTCATATGATATTGCCTTTAGTTGAACTTAAGATAAACAGGATGAAGGACTACAAAAAGAAAGAACTCGTGGATGTGAACCTTTCCTTTAAAGTCACGAAAAGTTAAGCGTAAGATATTAATAATTTGAACATACAATTTACAGTTTACCTTTATTTAGAATGCAAACAAAACACACAACAAGCAATTAAAGTTATCAGCACTTGCACATAAGTATGTACTACTTTTAATAAAGCACAGCAGAAGGATATAGAAGCATTTCAGCCCAATACTTTTACTAACGGTTTAGACATTTGTGGGAGTGACGCCTCTTAAACAGCAGCCAGGTACCGGCCAGTTACAAGCCTGCTAATACAGATCATCACCATGCTCTCATGTTTTCCATCAAAATATAGTTGTGAATTGTTAATAGCGAATATAAGCATAACTTTTTACAGACAGATGGATGCTGATGTCCTATACAACAATTCCGTTGTAAGTAAACAGTGGTTAAGATGTTATTCGTTACTTATTTAAAATGCTAATAATTAGCCTGGAGAATGCCACCTAAAAAGTTTTAAAGAAAGGATTTCACATAAAAGTTTCTTTTTTTCTCTGTCTCTCTCTCTCCCCCTATCTCTCTTTCTATCCCTGTCTCTATCCTCTCTCAATCATTATTCTTAGATTACTTTTTAATAGCCCAATGTACACACTTCTTCAAGTGCTTTGTTTTTTATCTGCTCCACCAGTAGCTAGTTTGCAGGCACACAGCCTCGTAGAGTAGCACTGTTTTGCCCCGCAGACATGTCTGTTTGCATAGCTCATATTCTTGGCTCTATTTTGGGCCTGAGGAGATGCATTGGGGGTACACTGCAGGCTTAGGCTAAGGCGACTGACGGGAGAAATATGGATATGTGGCGGAAAAATATGTTATTGCTCCAAGAGAAGCTTGTATAATGTCAACTGCAGCTAACCCTCTCACTTAATGCATACTGATTCATGTATGCCTGTCTAACTTGCCAAGCATTAAACCAGAAATATATATTGTGACTTCCACCTTCTCGTAGGTAGGTGGATGAATGGATGGATTTAAATCATTAAATAAAACACATCCACAGGCTTATAATTACATGTATTTGGAAGCATTAGCATGTAATCGATTGCATTTAGTCTTTTTTTGTAACATATGGCAGCATATGCTTTTCTCTGCAGGCCATACAAAGAAACACAGTGTATAGATAAAGTAGGGCAGCTCGATTATGGCAAAAATCATAATCTCGATTATTTGGGTCAATAATTGATATCACGATTATTAAAAACGATTATCCATTTACTTTGAAAACATCCATTTATTGAAAAAAAAATGGAACAGTATGTTTTTAACAGTTGATTACCCTGAACTTTAAGTATAATTCAACTGAAAAACCAATAAAAAAAATTAAATAAAAATTCATTACATTTTTGTTTTATTTAAATAAATAATCGTTTTATTTCGATTATGTTGTTTTCATAATCGTTGAAAGCCAAAATCGTAATTGCGATTCAAATACGATCAATTGAGCAGCCCTAAAATAAAGTAGAACTGGGGGGAAAGAGGAGAGAGATTCAGATTAGGATTCCTGTCACATTGTCATGGCAAGTCTAAGGCCTCTGGTTGAGAGTTGGCTAAATGTCAGCCTATGGAGATGAGACAGAGAGGAGCAAGGCAGTGCTGTTTCTGTCCAATTTAAACCCTGTTTCTGATGTCTTGTCTCGTTAAGTGGCTGTCATCAACCAACTGTGCGTCAGACTTAAAAAGAGATGCTGTGTTTTGTGTCTTTGAGAGATAGACGGAAAGCTACATTCTCTTTCTAGGCATCCCTGATTGAGTTTGGCTTGAACTATGGATGAATGCGCTGCTTTGACACCATCTAGTGTTGAAACTTTGTGTAGAAAAAATGTTTTTTTGCTTTGGTTTTTCATTTGACTTTGACTGTGCAGTGTTGCGTGTGTAGTAGTTTGACACTAAAAGGCCGTTTTGTTTGCTGAAGGGGAAACGTTTATTTGTGCTCACTTGAAATCTGAGTAGTAATGTACACAAGATCTTTTGGGTAAAATTGGAGACTTCTTGTGGCTTGCAGTTTAACTTTGAAGTGGACATCATTTTGAGACATTTTAACAATGTTAATGAACTTTTTCTGGAACAACACCAAATATAATTTCAATCATATTATTTCTCAATGTGCTTACCATGTCTGGAAGAATAAGTAAAACTGCAATAAATACATTAAAAAAAGAAATGTATTTACTACTACTAAAACATGTTGAGCAACTGGCCTACTCTTATCCTCTTCCTTATCAAACCTGTGTGAATAATAGATGCTAAAAACAATGTCTTACTTCAGTAACTAGAAGTTGCTGTTGATATTTAACACCCCCTTGTACACCTTTAAGATCGTGTTGGTTGACAATTACCTGGAGAAGTCATCTTGTGTTGCTTTATCTCAAGAAGAGGAAGCAGATGTTAATGAATGCCTTTTGTATAAACACGCATATTTCTTAGCGTTTAGTACCTTTCCAGCATATCGGCAAATCAGTTACACAGCTAAGCTCAGTGTCTGTGTATAGTCATATGGTTCACAGTGTGAAGGAATACAGTCAAAGAAAATATCATATTGAGTAGCTTAAATCAGACCGCTAACATATGTAGTTGTTGCCTTTATGTTTTTGAAGACAAATTCATGTTCAATGTAGTTAATCAGGTACCAAGAAAGAAGCATGTATTAAATAATGATTTGACAACTAAGGGAATACAATTATACTTCTAAAATACAGTAAATCAAATACATGACTTGTGTTATCATCATGCAAAATATAATACAACAAGTTTCTTTTACAGTGTCAGGGTCTTTCTTCAAAAGTTTAAAGATAACTAAATCCACACTCTCAGTAATAAGCCTGTGTTGCGATGTCTTTAGTTTCCTGTCTCACTTGACTTTGCAGGAAGCCCATATTTGGCTACAACCACCGGAGCTTTGCTTCTCCCATGCAATCATTATAGAGATTAGGTATTTAGTCCTTTCTTTTATTCATACCTCTGAGGGCCAGTTCGTACAGCATATATACATACATTTAAAAAACATGCATATTCCATAAAACAGATTCACACTTTCTTGTCATAAGGGAATAATGTACTTAAGATGCCTCCTCTGTGTAAGTGAATATGAGTACCACATTTACAGAGTACCATATTTCGCTATAAATCAAACATTTTCAAACTCATAGAGGCACTAGATGATAAGCCAGGGATCATGAAAGTCGGATGTCTGTGGACAACTGATTGAAAAATCCATGGCAAAGCATCTAATAGCTGTTGCGACTGACTATAGCCATCCACAGAGCCACATTGCTATGGTGGCTTTAAAGGACAATTAAAGAGTTTAAACCATTGTTTGCACACTTAATATCTTGGACATGAATGTATTTAGTATAACACGATATAGTCAACAAAGATCTACAAAGCTGGAATAAGGCTACATGAGAAGTAGGGCTGAAGTCTTGAATAGATTTCATAACGATAAATTATGATAGGATATTGCAGTCACAGATTAAAACCTTGCTTTGCATTTGATAAAACTCTAAATGAACTAAAATGTATATATCAATTATTACTTTCACATAATTGTATTGCACATTAAAAAAATATACATGTTGCATCCGAGCTCCTTTTGTAATATGGCTGTCCAGGTTTGAAAGAAAAGACGACCTGTCCATGTGTGTCATTTGTTCCTGAATGACACACATGTTCCATTTGATATGGTTGGAAGTGCCATGACACATAAATGCACACTTTTGAGTAGCGTTTCAACACAGACTCTTTTTCATTGCTAATCATTGACACATTTGAAATCATATTATTGTTGGAAGCATCTCCACTTCACCCATTAACTCAAGAGGACATCCTTTTCAGTTAGGCAATCCAAATAGGAGGGCACTTAACGCTTTAAAAAGATCGAGAAACTCATACCACTCCAAAAAGATCGAGAAACTTCACAGAGCTGCTGTCAAATATTGAGATCGTAAAAGTAAAACAAAACCTTGGCTGTGGGTTTCGTCGGTCTTCACTGTGGTCAAGATGTTTTTGGATGAGCGGATCGTGACTCTGTTCAAAAGGAATGCCCATCACACACTGACCTACTGGAGTGTTTTCTTCAGCTTTGGACTATGCATTGCGTTCCTTGGACCTACAATTTTGGACTTGCAATGTCAAACTAACTCAACACTCAGTCAGATTACCTGGGTCTTCTTCGCCCAGCAGTTCTGCTTGTTGATTGGCAGCTCTATTGCTGGTGTTTTCGAGAAGACGTAAGTATAATTTCCCCTACCGTCCAGGTGTGCATGAATATTCTGTAAACAATGGACCATCATTAAAAGAGTATTTGTCTCTCTTTTTTTTTTTTAAAGGTTGTTCAGGGCTCTAAGTGCCTTATTTGTCTCAGCTCTCACCATCTCTATAATATTTGCCATAATCCCGGTGTGCAATAATGTTCTCATGCTCGCCATCGCTATGGCTGTGTCTGGGTTTGCGATGGGCATTATTGACACCATCGCTAACATCCAACTGGTGACTATCTATCAGAGGGACTCGGCTGTTTTCTTACAGGTAAAACAACCTGGAGTGCCTTTCTCTTAATCTGTAGAAATACTGACATGATATCGTGTGCATTCATTGAATAACTATCAGCAGATAAATATAGTATTATATAGAATTTAGTATGTGTTATTTGTCTTTTTTTTTACAAATATAGGAAGCTAGCACGAATGTTCTACGCCGAATGTTCAGCAATCTATTTTTCTAAAGTTATGAGGCAATTATATTATGACAAACACAGTAAGTTATGTCTTTGACCTTTTGTATTCTACATTTTTGCAGGCTCTTCATTTCTTCATTGGGTTCGGGGCCCTAGTGAGCCCACTGATTGCAGACCCCTTCCTCTCAGAGACGGGCTGTGGGAATCACACAGGGAATGCGACAGAGACCACAGATCATCTCAGGAACATGCTGAAAAACAGTCCGATTGCAGGGCACGATATAACTCAACTGCCCCACCCAGAGGGAGGGGAAGAGTCCAATGTGCACTATGCCTTCTGGATCATGGCGCTTATCAATGTAAGACACTAACCAAATTGTAGATGTGCAGGAGAAGAGTTAAGGTTTTTCTTAATTTATTAAACCAATTTTTTTGTGTGAAAATAAAATGTGTGCCCCCTCAGCTGCCCGTGCCCCTTGCAGTCCTGTTCCTGATGTATCGGGAGCAGCTGATCCCATTCTGCCCCAGTGGAACTCCTCGTCTTCTGGACAAAGATGAATTAGCAATGGAGAACCAGCAGGGGGCCGAGGGCACGGATGTGGAGCAGAAGGAACATGAAGCTGGAGGTAAAGACGTGGAAGAATACATTTTTATACAGAACTCATATGAATAATGCATACATCTTAAGTGGATTTTAAGTCAGTTCAGATGAAAGAAAATCAGAATAAATGCATTTTGTTCGCTCCAATCTGTCATTGTTGACCTTACACTCTGTTGCAGGTCATGGGGATATCTTCAGCTGCTGTAGGAATGATAACCTGAGCGGGATGCCTGTATCCTTCTTTATGATTCATATCCTTGGTGGGGGTGTGCTCTTCATGACCGATGGCATTGTGGTGAGTGACGGGTGTGGATAAAATATATGAAGTGCATTTCAGTTACTGTTCAACATACTTTAAAAAAAATCCAAATAGAATATCTGCTTCACATAAAAATCTCATAATGGATCACATGAAAGAATCTGCCTTTTTCTTTCAGGGTGCATACGCCGGCTTCGTGTATACCTACGGTGTGTCACCACCTTTGTCATTGCCTAATAAGACAGCGGGTTACCTGGCCAGTATATTTTGGGCAGCCATCACTGTTGGACGTCTTTTGTCCATTCCTCTAGCGTACCGTTTCCAGCCTGTGAGACTACTCATGTTCAGCCTGGTAATGCCAATTCAACATTTCGAGTGCTGTAACATTACAGATTAAGCACATTTAAACTAAGAAGTCAAACACATAATTGATAACACTCTCTCTTTTGGTTTTTACAGGCAGGTGCTATTGTTACTTGCTTGATGCTGCTTATTTTCTATGACAACCGCCCCTTTCTTTTTGCCGGGACCGGTTTATGTGGGCTTTTCCTCAGCTGCATATTCCCCTGTATGCTCGCCTATACTGAAGACATCCTTGATTATCAGGGTATAATGATGTTTTCACAGCAGATTCGATTAATTATAACACAGTAATGTAATAAAAGCAAGGAGAGGATATAAACCATACAATACTGTTTTGCAGGATGTGCAACGTCAGTCCTGGTGACATCTGCAGGAATGGGAGAGATGGTAATGCAGGTTGTAGTTGGCTCAGTAAGTCTAATTCATATCTTCATTATTTAAAAACAATTATGAGCAGAAGTCGAGAAATACCATTGTAATTGCAAAAATCCCTAGTGAAGATTTAGATTAGTGTTCAGTAGTTTATTGTTGGTTTATTGTCCCCAGATTATCCAGAAAGGCAGCTACAGCTTCCCGCTATGTGGAGTGGTAATCGCCTGCATTGGTTTTATTCTCTTCATTGCTCTCCTCTTGTTCAGTCGAATGCACCAAAATTACCTCACAGGTACAGTATCATCAACTAGCAACCTCAAACTGTGCTGCATATGGTTTGTTTTTATTATTTTCACACTCATACTACCTCTGCATCCCAACAGGAACATCGAAAAAGTCCACCATGGTGGAGGAACCAGCAACAGAGCAGAATGGATCTGCAAAAACAGAACAGAAAGAGGAGCCAGAGAGCAGCTGAGAGGAGCAGCAGCTGTGTTTTGTCCTCTACTGGCTACTGTAGAGAATAAAGTATTACAACAATCCAACTTCAAATATGTTTTACCCAAAGACTACTAAATGAACATTGTGTTGATGAACTTTTATTGTCCTGGAAATTAGATATGTGCGACATAGATAGTGTGCTGCTTCTTGTTACAATTTACAATACAAGGATTATGATGATTTGGAATACCTTTAAATATCTAAATTGTTTCGTTTGAATTATAATCTCTTTTTTCATATTGTTCAATGTGTTTTGGCGTATCTTTTGGCATATGTACTTGAATATATAAATAATGAATTTGTGTATTAAAACAATTCTACTGAATGGTGAACATACTGTAGTTTTGAGAGTATAATTTATATTCGACTACAAGGAAAATAATGTAGATGCATACAACACACATGCAACAAATCAAATGTTTATTTTCTTTGCTTTCAAAATGGACTTGTCAAGGTTACAATGTGCAATGCGCACCTTGCACTCAGAGAAGTTTCCCCGTGAATACTAAGAACAAATGTAAAACAGAATCCTCCAGCATTTGAACAGTTAACCAGTCAATCTATAACTTCAGATTTAGGACCAGTTGCAACAAGAACAGGAGGTGTCGAAGACCAGACCGGCAGCGCAGTTCTGAAAGTAGGTCTTTCCCATACTGCAGTTGTAGAATTGGTTCTTGTTTGTTGGGTCGGGGTACATGCCACTGGCTTTTGTAGCGCAGAACTGGCTGTCCATGCCCTTGGTGCCCGAGGCCCCACCAGAGGAGCTGCCTCCACTGGAGCTGCCTCCACTGGAGCTGCCTCCACTGGAGCTGCCTCCACTGGAGCTGCCTCCACTGGAGCTGCCTCCACTGGAGCTGCCTCCGCTAGTTGTGCTCATTCCTGCGATAGGAGGAAGGGGAGTGGTAGGAGGGGCGCAGGCTGGAAAACACCACAAATTGATGATTTAATAACATTTAATTTCCCTGAAAACACTATGGTTCACGCTGATCACAGATATTACAATTCTTACAAGCTTGTTCCAGATTAAGGCCCTGTTTGAGAACATTAATCAGTGGATATTTTCCCTGGTTACAGAAAGTGCCCATGTAGTCATCCATGTCAAGAGTCCACACCATGGCGCCTCCAAAGTTGTTCTTCTTCACCCAGTCAACCTACCAACGGACAGAAGGGGGCATTGTGGTAAGTATTTTGAAATAAAAAACAAAGCAATTTCATCTGACCGTGACATTGAAATACCATTACCACCATACTTTTTAGTTCCACATTCGGGGGAATTTGCAGTATGCAAGCCAGCATACCTTTCTGGCTATACTGACGCACAATCCGTTACACAGTGGATACATAAGAAAGAGGGGAAGAGCTCGAGTCCTAATGTAATGACAAAATAGTATGCCCCGAGTGTAGGTCAGCTGGAGTAGCTACATTATAAAATTAAAATATTTGATTTTAAAATGGACTCACACAGTAGCTACAAACTGCAACATCGCCAAACATACAAAAACTGGGGATCGAATAAAAATATCTAATAAGTTTGTTCCTGTCACTTTCTGCTGCAGCACTGAGGAGAAACTTTCCAATTTTATAATAATAATTCTTGACAGATGGAAAGCTTTTTTAGCTCGGAGCTTATTCATAACAGCCAACAGATTGGCCTGTCAAACGGTAAAACAAGTATTCTGTGCAGTTCTGTTCTGTACCTTGATCTTGAAGCTCTTCATGTTGTCATAGCCCACCCACTGGTTTCCCTTGTAGGCATATGGCACATCCTGGGCCTGGTTCCAAACCTCAGTTGCTCCAGTTTTCAAAAAGTCACAGATCTGTAATTTTACAAAGGAGTGCATTAAGGACTAAGAGATAAATTAACTTTGTAATATTGAGTCTGTTATACTGTGTAGACCAACCTGCTCTGCTATAAAGCATACAAACGAATATAAACACTGAACCACCATCATCATTCAAGATTAATTTCTTGTACTTTATAAAAATATGCAGGAACCGTACCTCAAAGTAAGCGAGCTCTCCAGCCTCCTGTGTGTACTTTCCTGGAGTTCCAGCACCAGCAATAGCTGCTCCAACACCATGGTTAGATGGGCTCCTAAGAGTGAATGTGTTGCCATATGTGGGGAAACCAACAATGAGCTTCTCAGCTGGGGCTCCTTGGCTCTTCCAGTAGTTCATGGCATAATCCTGGAACAAAGGAGAAGATATACCTGCCTCTGGAACTACAAAGCTTTTGTGTAAGCTTTAAATGTAGTTGCATTTAAAGCTTGCAGACTGCAAGTGGATTCTTTATACAAGCCCAGGATGGATCATAGATTCAAACATTATTTTTGAAGATGTTCATGCACTCACCACGTTGAAATAGATTAAGCCACCATGATCCTCTGGGCCTTTGAAGAGAGGACTGCACTCACCAGTCATGGTGTCCCAAGAGCCATGGAAGTCATATGTCATGACGTTGATCATATCCAGGGACCTGGGTGTGCAGAGGTTACATTAACAAGCCTATATTTATAGTGTAGCCTAATAGGGATACATTCTGAGTTGTTCCCTTTAACTATGATTTGTTATGTTGCAGTGGATAAGGTTTGACACTCCACAAATATAGCTTAAAATGTTTACTGGCCAAGCTGGGGAATCTGATAGGCAGAATCAATGTTGGACTTTCCAGCCGCCACAGCAGCAGACATCAGAAGACGAGCCCTGTTGCTCTGCTTGGCCTCGGTCTCAAAGGCGGCTCTCAGCTCCTGTCGATTTTCAACAGATGTAAAATATCTAGTATTTAGTCAAGTCTTTGTAATCCATGACTTGTAACATGGGCCAGACTGCGATTTTTGTCATGGGCTTTTATATTCTTAAATGATTGCTTTCCAACACAGTGGAAACCCCATTGGGATTTATAGTAGTACAATTAAGCCAAGCTTGAGCAGTTGCAAATGCTGTCAGGTATGACCTTATTTATAAGTTATTACATTTACTTATAATAATGTAATTTTAAGAGAAAAACACTAACAAGAAATTAAGCATTAAAGCAGATGTAACAAACCTGCAGGAAAACGGAGTAGTACTGCTTGTCTGAAGGAGGCCCTCCTCTGTTGGCTGGATACTCCCAGTCAATGTCAAGCCCATCAAACTCATACTTTCTCAGGAATGAAATGACTGAGTTGATGAAGGTCTTGCGGTTTGTAGGGCTCAACACCATTTGGGAAAACCTAGTTGAAAAATAAAATAAATGTCACAAAAGATATATAAGACTATATAGAGTGTGAAATCTGCTAATATCTGTATATGATCTCACCCTGTAGAGCCGAAGTTCCATCCTCCAACAGACAGGAGAGTCTTCAAGTTGCCGTTCCTGACAACAAATCAGACATTTTACGATGCAGTGATACTAAAAGCCTTTTCTAACTGTGATCCATCTTTTTCTTTCCATTCGTTTAATTAAACTAAAGGTTTTAAGTGACTCACTGGTTCTTCAGGGCGTTAAACTGGCCATAAAGCTCCGCATCGTTCCACTCATAGGTGGCCAGTTCGTTGTTCTTGATGGTGGCAAAGGCATACAGGAGATGGGTGCACAGACATGGGTCGATGTCATTGGGCATAAATATGGTCGGAGGTGGTCTGTACTGTGCCCAGTTTGTGAAGTAGCATGACAGTATGAAGGATGAACCTTTGAATCAAAACAAATATATTATTTATGGACCAAACACGTATTGTGATGCAATTTCTCACCATAAAAAGGCAATTGAACATGCATACTTTATCCCATGTTCATACAGTATGCTGCTTACCGAGCTGGGCTTGCAGCAGCAAGGCCAGAGCTGTAAAAACAAAGTCAAGTTACCTTTTAGTTAATGGATGAAAATACTATATTCAAATCCTGAAAGAAAGCACATTCAAGGAGACCCTTTGATGCACATATGAGAGAAAATGTTAAATCTTACCCGTCACAAAAAGTACTTTACCCATGACTACCGTGTACATGGAGGTCATGCAACAGGTGCACTCACTTTTATACCCTCACATTCTGCTCAAAGTGAACAGCCTTTCTACATATGCCAACACTGTGTTTATTTGCAAAAGATTGTTTCAGAGAAGATTACAAAAATGTGGGAGTAAATTCTGATTACTTATCAGTGTCAGGCATGTTCTCCACATTTCTCCTTGTGTGAAGGACTCATTCAGCAAAGCAAACATAGTCTAAGGCCAATAAAATGCAGAAAATATGCTGAAGGCTTGTTTTAAAATGTACAAGAACAATAAGAAATGTGTCACAAATGTTTTGGGATAAAGATACATTATTTTTCATCAGTACTTCCGGACCTGCCAAATGTGTAAAGAATTATTTTAGCTCATGTTAAGAAGAAGAAAGAAGAACATTTCAGTGTTTAAAGAGGATTATTTATAGGCAAAACAAAAGAAGGAAAGACAGATGTTTCTAAATTTGTCTAAAATGATATTTTATCAAATATGACTTTAATGCTATGCAGGAAATTGTCTCAGTTTAGCTGTGACATAAAGCATTAGAAGTCAACTCACATAAACAACAGGCAAATTGCCTTTGAAAAACTACTTAGACTGTGATACGTGATGATAAATATGTTTGACAACCCTAATCATGCTGAAAAGAGGATTGTGATATGTCATGAGGAGGGATTGCATACAAAAATCAAAAGCTATTACATATAAATGGATAACTTATCTAATCCTTTCACTTCCATTATAATGCAGCCTTCTTTATCTTTAACAGTTTATTTAATATTTAAAGAAAGATATTCTGGTGTCAGCGGAAAACACCTTGGCTGAACCGAGCCAAGCTGAGCTAGATTGAAAAACATGTTCTCTTCTAAAACAAACCTACTTTTCATGGCATGTCTCAAACAATTAAATTCAACTACTCTGAAGGTGAACTGAAAGTGGGATGATTCATTTACGAAATTACTTTCTTACTTAATAGCGAAAAGAGTCAAATGTTAGTTCTTAACACGGTAATTTCATCATCCAAGTGCTTTTTTTTCTCAAGGTGCAAATCAAATAGAAATCTATCACATCAAAATTCATTTAGATTATCCATCTGCTCAGTTAAAAAGAAACGAACACTGTCACTTATAAACAGCTTACATTTGAACACAACTTGTTCAGTTTTCCTATGAGACTATTCTATGCATAGGTTTAATAAGTAAAATGAAACCCAGTTGTGTTTTTCTAATCAGATTTGTCCCTGTGGGTGTTTTGTAACCTTCATGCTGCTTGTGTCAGCAGCATAGTTCTGCTTTTTCCATTGTGGGTTAACCTTGAAGGTCAAATTATTAATACTCCAGCTTCTTCTTAAACTCTGAGAATGTATTAATCTATGTCCTTTCTTAAAAATGTAAATTGGTACAAATATTGTGAGGTTCATAGATGGTAAAGAGTAATGTTTTGGTGCATACAGTTCTGTGATGTAAAAGACGTGTCAGTCTAACTAAATAGGAACTCTTTTGTAATCTCAAACCTCTGACACAATCAGCTCATATTTCAAAATGACCTCACGTCTTGTCTTGCGGTGTTTGTTGTATAAATATTTTCCCTAGACACATTGCTACAGTTACATGAACATGACAATTTCTTTGGAAAGGCCAATTCAATCTGGACTGCAACTATTGTAACATTGTTGTTGGTTATTCTTATAAATACTATAACAGAGCAATGTGTTAGCTGTCACTGAAATGAAAAAAACACAATAAACTGGAACAATTTGAACATAAAGAAAACTCGTGTCCGCAGGACTGAGGTGCCCCACAGGAAAAAAACTACAGCCAAATAAGTCAAACTATTTTAATGTAATATGTACATCAAATATCAAAGCCCATGAAAAAAACCTTAAAACGTACAGTGGCGCAAAATGGCAAATAAACCAATTAAAATAATGAAAGCCTTAAGAGATTAAGGCTAGATAGATAGATAGATAGATAGATAGATAGATAGATAGATAGATGGATAGATAGATAGATAGATAGATAGATAGATAGATAGATAGATAGATAGATAGATGGATAGATAGATAGATAGATAGATAGATAGATAGATAGATAGATAGATAGATAGATAGATGATTATAAAACGACAGTTTTATCTTTAGTGCCACCTGCTGTTTAATTAAATAAACTGGCCGCACAACCCACCCTGCGGTTTCCCACACAGATGGGTAAAAAACTCAAGGAAATACGCAATAATAACCATACAAACACTGGCCAATGCAGACATTGCCTAAACCCCACGAACATCCTTATTGCACAACCTTACATGAGAGTAATAAGAGGAAGCCTCCACATGTTGCACACTTTGCTTCTGCTTCACATTATGATTTTCATCCGCACCATGAAGACCTCTGGGATATCTCTTGGCTTCTTTAATGGTAAGTAACATCCATTTTTCAAAATATATTCATAGCATAGACACTTGATAAGAACAATGAACTTGTTTGTTTTATGTTTTTGGTTTTTTTCAGCTCCATTTCTCTGTCTCTTCTGGCTGAGAGCCGAGCATTCAGTGGACTCAGTCCGCTTGTCGGCTCCAGAGGTGGTAACAGGAGCATACGGAGGGTCACTGACAGTCCCTTGTCAGTACGGCCATAAGTACAGAGAATATACAAAGTACTGGTGCAGAGGACCAATATATGAGCTGTGTGACATAGTGGTGAAAACACCCAGGGTGCGAAGCAGTGACAGAAGCTCTATTGCTGATGATAAGATAGCAGGAGTCTTCACTGTGACTATGTCTTCTCTCAGAGAAAGTGATGAAGATACCTACTGGTGTGTGCTCGCCAGACCTGGAAGAAACATCTACACTGGTGTCCGGATCCACGTCTCCCAACCAGGTAACCTTCACTACAACTGGGTTTGCTCAGGTTCTTCATTATCATCAAATACATTTATTTACCTACCTTGAAAGACAAAAGATTATAAAACTGACTCTAACTTGTAGACAAACCTCCTAAATCTTTCTGATAAAATGATTGTATTTGCCTTGAAATAAAAAAAATGATTGTCTTGTATTTTTTTTATGTGTGGTGAAGTCAAAGACAATTTTCCACTTTTTGTTACAGTTTGCTTTCCCGTCAATAAACGTCATTAAAATGTTCAAACATTTACATTTCATGTTCTTGTGTAAAGTGAAATTACAGGCCAGTGTATGATATTTGGTCAGGGAATATTGAGCCCATATAATGGTTAATAGTATATAAACATAGTTTAATGAGACAGGGGGGTTCAGTCAGTAAATCTAATTTGTTGTCTTTAAAAGTGTTATTTTCCACAGCAATAAGAACCACCACTCCCACCACCATACTGGAACGATATGAAATGAGGTGAGATATACTCTCAATATACTCTCATTTCCATATTGTCCTTCAGTGAAACATCGCAAAAAAGTTGTCGCCCAGTTACCAATAATAAACATGTGAAAGTATATGCTATATAAGTAAATTGTTCTAATCCCAAATGTTTTGTTCTTTTCAAATAGTTGGTGGGCAACTCTACGTTGGATAGTCTTTATTTTAATGCTGTGTTGTTTGGTATCAACACACATCGCTGTTTGGAGGATAAAGATTGCGAGAAAGAAACGGCAACAACCACAAGTTCAATATGAATGCCAGGCAACACCAGAATTATAAACAATGTATGAATCAAAACTCAATTATACTGAAGCTATTTAAACTGTACTCCCAGTGAACATTATATCAGTGTGTGAATTAAACTATGAAATAAACCCTTTGAAAATGTGGCTTTTTTTTCTTAGTATCTAAATGATTCAAACCTAATTAATTTCGGTGCCAGGGCCTAAGATAACTTTGGACCCAACTATTGAATATCCAATTATGTTAAAATGAGCACTTCTGGAGGAGTAAGGCTCTTGGCTTTCATCAAATTATTTTGCTGCCAGTTGCTGCCAAGAAAAAAAAGGTGTTCTCCAAAGATCTGAACGCCAGGAAGAATACAAATTCCACCATGCCTAAATGAAGGCCCCATTCTTGGCAAGTCCTGCTTTTAAAAGACAAAACATTGACAAACAATAAAGTTCAAGGGTGGTTATGTCCTACTCTATTTGTTGTTAACCTAAATTCATATGGAATACCAAAGCTAAGATGTTCTCTCTCTTTGCAAACTGTGACTTCCGGTTACACTCTGTCCTAGCCCAAGACAAACCCAAGAAAGGAAGGGTATAATATAGTCATTTATATTAAAAACTGTGTAGGGAGTGGATGAGTGAAAATGTGCTAAAAAAAGGAACCAAAAGCTGTGAGACGGAAGTGAAGAGATCTGCCGTAAAGACTGTCTTCTGCTCTGGATCATATTCGGGCCGGAGTGTGTCCCATATCGCTGATTACCCTCCAACAGCTTCCACTACCAAGCAGAGGAGTCACAAATCAAAGCTGAATTATATTAAAATTCCCCAGAAACAGTGACATATCATATTCTATAAAAGAGGCAGTGGTGATTTGTGGTCCTTGTCAAGCAGATTTCATTACCCTGCCGGTTGTAGCTGCAAGAATGTGGGTATGCTGGTCTTTGCTTTCAGAGAAAACCAGATATTAACATTTTTTTTAAGCCACCCCTGGGCTACAATCTAATGCAATAAGTCGTCATTAAAACCTATTTTTAGGAAAGAATATAATGTCCAGTTTATGTGTCAGCGGGGCCCGAACTACTTGGCTCTATTGGATTGTAGATTGATTGAGTTGTTTGTAATATTTTGTCCCCATTGTGTATGATAATGAGAGAAAACAATAGAATCACCATTTAGGTCTTTTTCACAGCAGACATTTTGACTTGTCATGTTGGAAAAACAAGAGTGGTACTCATAAAGGTAACAATAGCTTATTTCTATTCTAAAGACCAAAAAAGCTGTGACAGTGGGCCAGTATTCACAAGACGAACCCTAAAAATGAAGTAGCTTAGCCATTATTCATTGTATTAGTTTTCTCTGTTACATCCTACATGACATGTAAAAATGTCTTCCATGATAAGTAGATTTTCCCTCAAAACACATCACAGGACTAAGTAAACATACAAGAAAAGAGCATCTAGTCTTGTATTATTTTCTTCTGTTTGTATTGACTAGCTCAGCTAAACACATAAATAAAAAGGCATAGGCTACATACAAAAAACAAAGGTTCTTACTCATATCACTTAATTTCTCTAATCCATTCTGCAGATGTAGTGGGGAAGAGGTAGAGCTCAGATTCAGGTGAGAATGCAAGGTGTAAGGAATTTAGGAGGTGATGTCACCATTTCTGCTGCAGGAACCTCTCTGCATGAACTGGTGTCAAGGCAGCCACCATAACCGGAGACGGTAGGCTTTCAAAGTAAAAGCACACATGGAAGATGAGCGAAGTATGGACGAAGGTGTTGGAATAAGCACGCAGATATTTCATTTAAGTAAAAGTAGCAAAACTACTATGTAAAAACACTCATTCACAAGTAAAAATCCTGCATTCAAAAGTAGGCCTAGGGTCAGCATCAACATATGGTTAAGATAAGATGAGATTTACTTTATTGATCATATTTCGGGAAAGTTTTTCTTCACAGCAGCATGGAAACAAGGCATTACACATAATGTGAAAATGAAAAAGTAGAACAAAAACATAAAGTACAAAATAAAATTAAGTGTGCTAGGCATAGCATATTCAATAAAATATAAATGTAAAAGGTATAGCGTGAAGATGCTATTATTGTAATTTTACTGATTGCAATTAAAAAAAGACATCGAATTAGATTCAATATTTCTAGTGGTGTAAAGTAACAACTAATTGCATTTATTCAAGTAGCCTACTGTGGATGTACAATTTTGAGCTACTGTACAATTTTGAACTACTTTACTTGAGTAAGTACTACTCCACTACAATTCAGAGATAAATCATGTTCTTTTACTCAGGGCCGGCCCTTGGCATAGGCAGTATAGGCCAATGCTAAGGGCGCATCAATCAATGGGGGGTGCCGAAAATAAAAAAAAAAAAAATTAGAAATAACAAATATATATTATTTCATAACAACACAATTTCCCGATTTTGGATCAACAAAGTACATTTTATTATCTTATACTAACAGAACTACGCCTATATTGCGTACAGCGTCCATAAACTATGGTGCACCCCCCCCCCCGCCCCCAAATCAAGTTGATTTACAGCCCCAGTAAAAACCAGAGGTTTATGTGAAATAGTCCTTTTTTTGAAATAATGGTTTTAGTGTGCAATTATAGATTTTAATTTTGTATTTGTGTTAATTTAAAATAAATCAAACTCCCACAAAACGTATACAGCTTTTTATTAACATTGGAATTGACTGTGTAAGCGGCCGCGAGGGAGAGAGCTTTAGAGAGCTCTCTCCTGAAAGACTGAGAGGCTCTGATAACCTCAGCTCAGTGAGGTAAAGGCACACCTTCATATGATCATTATAGTTATAAACAAATAAGAGAATAGATTTGCATCTATTCTCTTATAGTATAACATACTATATGATAATAATAAATACAATTAATAAAAAGTTATTGATAAAGAGTGTAAAAGGGGAGTGATTTGTAAAATATCCATAAAGAAAAATAAATCTGTTTACAGTTCTGTTTCAAATGGGTGTTGAGAGATGTATCCATAGATCTCTTAATGTTGCTCTCAAAGTGCACCAGATTGATGCTTTTAACCTCAATATTAAAAAAATAAATTAAAAAAATCTTCCCGGGGGAGCATGCCCCTGGACCCCCCGAGAGGAGGTTAGGTCCACCCCCCCCCCTTAAATCATGACCACATGGATAGGATACTAAATACATTTGCACACATCTTGTGTCCATATCTTTCTGTTTTGGTGGTCTTTGGTGGTTTTTGGTTTTTGGTGGTTTTTGGTGGTTTTAGGGGGGCGCACCTGCTAAAATCTTGCCTAGGGCTCCATATATTTAATACTTTTAGTTGCTTTTCCGATTTGGATTAATGATGTGAATTATAATCAACTCATACATTAATCTGCATATTGAGTAGGCCTACTTATACTTTTGGTACTTAGAGTAGGCTATATTTCGATGCTAATACGTAGGCTATGTACTTGTAAGTAACATTTTGATTGCAGGACTTTCCTACAATCTGGCACTTCTTCCACCTCTAAAAATGTATATATTTGATCTACTTTGGTAACTGTCTTGTATAAAATGTGGTGTCAGGTTTCGCAACGCAAGTTTAATGTTTTACTTTGAAAGAAACTTCCGGTGTTATTTTCTGTAGCTTCACAGTGGCAGTCTGGGCTCAGCGGCTCACAGTTCCTGATCGCTGGTGCCAACGCCCGGCGAAACAGAAAGCTAACGTAAGCTAGCACATATACGGAGAGAGACATCGGTAGGTAAAGCAAACATTTGATAACATCCCCGCCTGCGTTTATATTACAAATACAAGTTGGGATATTGTTTTCATGCTTCGTCTTGAAAGATGGGATTCCGATAAAGCAAGTAAACCAGCGTTAGTTTACACGCTAGCATTAGCTAAGGAGTTAGCCTTGTCTAGTGATTGCTAGCACTGTGTTAGCTTAGCTTGCTCACCGATACTCAAACACATTTTCACTATAGTTACGCGTTTATGCAAGTAAATAATGTGATATTGTGGAATTGAACCATAACACACATTGCCGTATTTACAAATACTAAAGTTAGAAATGTTATAAAGAGATTAAGCAAGTCAATAACATTGTCAATAGCTAGCGTTAGCCTCCAGACAGTTTTGGTGATGGGGTGTGACACCGAACCAGCTAATGCTAGGACCCAGCCTTTCCTCTAAGACCCCCTTGCTTAATCAAAGCTGTCGAGAGCAGTTACAAAACGGTAGACACTTGACTACAATGTTAACACAGGCCTAACATGTTCAATGCCCTAACGAGTTATCGCCTCTTCCAGCAGCTAAAAGCAGAATCAGAAAGCACAGAGATGCAGACCATCAAATGTGTGGTGGTGGGAGATGGAGCAGTGGGAAAAACCTGCCTACTGATTTCATACACCACCAACAAATTCCCCTCTGAATACGTACCCACAGTAAGTATGTGTGCTGTCTTCCACAACCAGATACATGCTTTATGAATTAAACATTATTCTTAAACGGACCATGACATGCCTTTCTTTCTTTTATCACAGGTTTTCGACAACTATGCAGTAACTGTAATGATTGGGGGTGAACCATACACCCTTGGCTTATTTGATACAGCAGGTGAGAGACTTTTTCATTGAATTGATATCTGTTGATGGAATGTCACATAATGGGCTAATTTGCAGTTTGGTCTCTTTATAGGTCAGGAGGACTACGACCGGTTACGACCACTAAGCTACCCCCAGACAGATGTCTTCTTAGTCTGTTTCTCCAGTGTTTCCCCTTCCTCATTTGAGAATGTTAAAGAAAAGGTGAGTACCAAGTGTTATCTCTTAAAGCAGTTGAGTTGATCACCTGCAAATCAACCAACATCCTACTTTCCAAATATTTGAAATTCCTTTACAGCAGGGGTCACCAACCTTTTTTAGGGTGAGGGTTACTTTCAAAAAGTAAAACAAGTCGGGGGCTTTTATTCCTCTTTTTTTTGTTTTTTGCAGTGTTTATATTTAGCACATTTTAACATTATTATATGCTGACCTTTAACCTTTGTGTGCTGTTTGGGTCTGTGGGACCCGTTTTCAGTGTTTAAGAAAATGTATCCAATTTAATTATTTTAACCTGCTTTATTTGGGGGGGGGGTCCTCACCTCCTCTCGGGGGTCCGGGGGCATGCTCCCCCGGGAAGATTTTTTTTTAAATGTTGAAGTTAAAAGCATCAATCTGGTGCACTTTCAGCACAACATGAATGTATGGATACAGCTCTCAACACTCAGATGATAGGGAGCTGTATACTTTTCAATAATCCAAACATCTTTAGAATATGATCACAACCAATAACAAATCATTTCAACTTGTTTATTCTTATCTTATGTTACCTAGTTAGCATTCTTTCTTTTTCTTTTTGCATATTTTACTAATCACTCCCCTTTTAAACAGTTTTTTTCACTGTCCTATAGTACACATTGGAATGATTTCTTACTTTATCTATATTAAATAGATAAAGGTGTGCTCTCCCTAGCTCTCTCGCTCGCGCTCTCTCTCCCTCCCTAGCTCTCTGTCTTGCTCGCTCACAGACGCTGTGTGCTCCTCCGTGACGATGACGGCTTGCGTAAAAAAAAAAAAACATATTTGTAAAGTGGGGGGACACAAACGGGATTTCGAAAAGAGCGGGGGACATGTCCCCCTGTCCCCAGTGGAAATTACGCCGTGCGTCAAGTGCAATACATATATATGCAAGCTGCAACACACAGAGTAAAGCTCTGCCCCTCATGTGTTGTATAGGCTGCACGATTGGCTGTTCAATGGGGCTGATGTGTTGTGTAGATTCTGCCAGAAGGGAAATCAGCGGGGAGGTGCCACATTGCTTTTCTTCCCGACTGCAACGCTGGTCCCGCAAATCAAGCAAGAACGTGATTGGTCGATATTCATTGTGGGGTGGGGGGAGGAGGGGTATTAGATAGATATAGAGTTGTAGTAAGTAGATAGAGTTCGCTATGATTTAGGTTTCGTTTATGCATAGGGTAGATTATTTTAATTACATTTCCTTTTTTGTTTTGTGTATTTTATACATTTTGGATTTGCTTGGCGAGCTATTTTTAGAACATGCCCCGCGGGCGACTAACCCGCGAGAGGAGGTGAGGTCCACCACCGTGTTGGCTACCCCTGCTTTACAGTATGCTCTGTATTATAGTAATCTTCTCTGCGTTATTGAGTGATCAGGGGATAGTCTTTTGATTGGCTGAAGAATAATGACTTGAGTGAAAACTTCAACAACATATCATTAAATGAAATAATGTTAGACATGGTTGATGTTTTGTTTTTTTACTTTAATAACCCTGACCACGTTCACAAGCACACACTCATTAGGAGTAAACGTTTTGAAAAGTCTATGTATTGGTTCATCTGACACACTTGGTTTTACGTTGACGACATGAGTACGGATGTTGACTCAATGCAACACATTGTGCTGTTCAGTTTGTTTTCCAACGTGCTGCCTGCATCATAAGACACTGCAAGGCATTGTTTACAGGGGATTGCACATGAGTGTAAAGTAAAGGGTATTTCAAAAAGCCAGATAACTAAGTTGGTCTGATTATAATAACCAGATATATTTAGCCTGGTAATGTTTTACAAACAATATATATTTGAATATGATTCAGCATGCGTACTGTTTATATATTTCCTGAGGCAATTTAGAGAATATCCGGCTAACTATGGATCCTGTTTTATTGATTACCCTTTGACAATAGAAAGTCATTAATTACAGGTCATGGTAATTAGATATTATTATTATTATAACATTTCGAAATTATTTCTGATAATGATGAAAATAATAATAATTCAAGTCCTTACATGCATATGTAAACATGAATAACTGCTAACAAATATAAATAAGGTATGTCCTAATTGATGAACAAGTGTGGCACCATGAAACCAAAAGGCGCTTTCACACTGGAGTACTTTTCTCAGTATAGTTCCGATAGTTCTTAAAATGTTGCGTTCACATCAAAAAAATCCGGAACTAGAACTTAGTTAATGAGAACCATTTTACCGCCTTTTTAGTCCCTGCTAGAGAGCAGGTACTTTCATGGGAGAAAAAGGTTCCCATTTCTGATTGGCTGGGCGAATTGCAAACCACGCCCCTGAAAACTTTTGTGAAGCCACCATTGTATTTGCTGGCATTAGCATTATTAGCATTAGCCCAGCGCACCAACGGAGAGAGACTAACTTATGGCAACACCAAAAAAAACATGGGTGGAGTGATGAGGAGGTGTCGGCGTTCTGGCGATTTACTTGGAAGGCTTCAGTAGAAGCCAGTCTCCAACTCTGGGGACTTCGGGTGGCAGTATACGAAGTATACTAAAGAGTTCTGATGAACTAAGTACGGCCAAGTACTTGGTGGGAAAGCGCCTAAAGGTTTATTCCTGTGAAACATTCACCTTTCCTCTTTGCCCCGTTCCCTCTTTCCACAACAAACACATTTTTTAGAACAATTGCATTCTGTCTGAACTGAGCCTTTTCATGACTAATATTTATAAAGCAAGATTTTTAAACGGTGTATTTGCTTCTGGGTGACTAAGTGTTTTCTCTTTGTGTTTTTAATCTCCAGTGGGTCCCCGAAATAACTCACCACTGTCCCAAGACCCCGTTCCTGTTGGTAGGCACTCAGATCGATCTGCGTGATGACCCCTCCACAGTGGAGAAGCTAGCCAAGAACAAACAGAAGCCAATCACCCCCGAGACAGCAGAAAAGCTGGCTCGTGACCTTAAGGCAGTGAAGTACGTGGAGTGCTCAGCCCTAACACAGGTAAGACGTTCCCCTTAAACAACGCCCCTGTGTGGAGCATGTGCTTGACTGTCAGTTTCCTAACAAGGGTGAAAATGTGTTGCCTGTTCTTTGCTAACAGCATTTGTCTACAAACTCCATCTAACTGTGTGTCGTGTGCCTGTCTTCTCCCTTCTTTTCCTCTTTCTGTAGCGGGGACTGAAGAACGTATTTGATGAGGCTATCCTAGCCGCTTTAGAGCCCCCTGAAACTCAAAGAAAGAGAAAATGCTGTTTGTTCTGATGTCTTCTTGCATCTTGCTTTGCCTCTCGGTCGTCTGCTGCTTACTCATTGTAAAGAAACGTCTGTCACTTAAAATTCCACAACGCTCTTTTAAAACTTTGTGCCCATTAACTCTTTTCCTTTTGTTCATGCGTGCTTTCTTTTCAACTTGGCCTAATCACAATTGTCCATGCTGCCTGATACAAAAAGAGTGCCAATCTTTAGTTCTTGTTTCTGCTTTGGTTTTTGTTTACTTTGACATTCTGTTATTGTCTCGTATTGAGCTCTGCAGCATCAGCTGTGCCCTACAAAGTATTTATGCCACAATCTGTCTTTGACAGTAAAGATCTTTTCCTACTGCAGCAAACACTTACCATGGGCTTTTGTCTTTACTCAGACAACTTGATCATGAAGGAGTCATGTATAATGTTATTTGAATAAAGGAGAATTTTGATCGCCCTGCTCCATTTCTACTCGGCCTTCTTTTGCAATTAGTTCCCTGAAGATATTAATTTGTATTTGGAACACAGCCCTGTTTTGAATATTAATATTTTTTTCCACAGAAAGGATTAAAGAATGTGTTTGATGAGGCAATACTGGCTGCCCTGGAGCCCCCTGAACCTAAGAAAAGACGTAAATGTGTTCTGCTCTAAGTGTCCTCGCAGCCTTCTCCACACCAGTTTCCAAATCTAGGTTAACAGTACTGAAGAGGTTTGTTGCACATTCCAACACGAGTGAAGATATTCTGAGATATTTGCTTTCTGACTGACTTAACCTAAATACATATACAATGTGTTGATAATGGTTTTAAGATTGAGTAACACGTGATGATTAGATGCCATCGGAGTGGTCTTACATGTTGTGAATACGTATATACAAACTAGGGGACATCATCAAATAACGTTTTGACCGCATTATGTAAAGAGATCATTTTGCAAAAGGTATTTTAATAGAGTTTTTTATGAACTGCCTGACAAACAAGCTGATGAGGGTGTGTTAGTGAGCCGCTCAAATTATATCCTCGTATAATCTACTTCTGTTTTGTTCTCCAAGTAATTCCTTAAACTCTATCATGTACATATGTTCAGCACTTGCACACAAGACTGCATGTTGTTGAACTGCTTTGACATGAACTTATTATTTTTTCAAACATTTCTTTGAGAATTATGCATTTCTCAAAGGGTTGAAATGTTGCAGTATTTTTACTTTTTTATTTATTTTACAACATAATTTCAGCTCAATGTCAACATAGCCTCCAGGCGTATCCAATCAATATTTGACAATATGACATTTCTAGGCTATGCTCCCGTCATAGCTCTAGTTTGCCAAAACATAACCTGATAAATGTACACTTGTCTTGGTGGAGTTCTGCAAATGCTGACAATGTTTGGAGTTTTCATTCTAAGTTTGATGCAACATGTAAGAAGTTGGAGCACAATAAATCCAGTCATTATTTTTGTGTGGCAGACGTGAGTTAACCAGGTGATGTGTGTCTTGAACGTTTATCTGAAGTTACATTGGCTGCACTTTGTCGGAGCATCCAGCCTATAACCCCAAACTGATGAACCATTTTGTAAACTGATCATACTTGCTGCTGAAGTCAGATAGTAACACATTGTGAACGCTCTTACTAAATGCTATAGTTTGAAACCCTGTGAAGATTTTCGAGTGACTGAACTAGCTCTATTTGTCTTTTACTATAACCATGCCTTTATGATGGGCTTGAATTTGATTTGTAAATATAGTGAGAGTAACTCATAACTTATTGACTGAATACATGTGTGCATTACTGATGCAGATACACTGAGATCACGCTGAATTCAAACAACCAGGGAAATGTTGAGAGAACAAGTGGCTTTGACCCTATGGTTTTTAATCAAGTTGACATCAAAGTTGTACTGTATCCATCACAATAAACCAGTATTATGAATAAACCTAACTTCAAATATTACGTGTTGTCCGACTTCGTGTTTACATCATAAAAGGTTACGCACTTCTATACATTTTCCACAAGGTTTCATTTTCCACGTTCAGCATTTAAATGTACAGAGTAGTGCATATCATTAGTTATTCTGTTAACTCGGTTATTACATGCATTTAAAATACCCCTTGTGAGCTGAGAGATTAACTGTTTAGACATGTCCTTGTTATGTAGCAGTCATTCTGCTCCCACTGATGCAGTCATACCCCTTCACTTGTTTAATCACCCCGACTGAGAAGCAAACTTAAACATCAGAAGCAGCTATATCCTTTCTGCAGGCTGCCTAGTTACAGTATATGGCGTCTTGTCCTGACAGATTAAATATCCAATTGGCATCCAAAAACACTAGATAGAAAACAATTTCATTCAGACTCAAAGTTTCAATTTTCTTATACAAGGTTACAGTTGAGTATGTAAACTGAAACTAGGTGTGACCGTTTCAATGTGACTGCACTGTGTTTTCATAATGACTTTCTACTGGAACACGTTGCCTCCCAGCATCGATATGAGCATGAGGCTCTTCGGGGAAAGTGGGTAATTTCCAATGAACCACATTTTCTTTTAAAGGATCAACCAGAGACCATGAAAAAAATAATGATAATGTTTTTGTTTTTTTATTGTTTCAAACACAATTCTGTATAATTTAGAATAGCATTTTCAAATATATCCATGTTAACTTCATATTTCTTCATTTGGGGCAGCATTGCGGGTGTTTTGAAAATTACATTTCAAAGCAAAAACACATATACCATATTAGTAGACCTATACTCAAAAGGTAAAATGTGGTTATAAAAGGAATACGGAACTTAGTTTGATCCCAATAAGAAGGTGCAATTATAGGCAAAGGCAAATCGGAGGAATCCCTAAGAGCTACGTGTCCGCTGCTGGACAGATCTCAACGCTGCTGTCGGTGACACGAATCCCGTACCATCCTGCCCAGAACTGCGTGTCCCTGCCTCCGTGGGTGAAGCGGATGTATCTCACTCCTGGTCCGTAGTTCTGGAATACATGGGTCAGCTGAAAAGAACACAAATCGGTAAGTCAATAATCGTCCTTGAGCTTTGCACCTCCTCTGAATGCCACGGTGTTCATTATTGCACATACCTGATTCCAAGTCTGATCGTTCCACTGCTCAAAGGTAATGGTGTCAGGAGCAAAAGTCTGGACAATCCCCTTGCTGTGATTCAGCAACTCTACACAGATCTCATATTGACTGCCACAATCCCATCGCGGTGCATACCTGATATAACAAAGAGGCAAAAGCATGCGCACATAGATCTGTAGTCAGCAATTAGGTCCAAACACATGTTTTTCAGCATTGTTCATTGTTTAAAAGGAGAAGAAAGACATTCCTAAAAGTCAGACTAGAGATGTAGCTTCCCACTCAGGAGGAGCAGAGGCCTTATTCTTTTTGCAGTTAAATTACAGTTCTGTTTTTGACGCAAATCTGTTTTGATAATTTAAGCTACGTTTATTTAACTTCCAGCACCATGAGCTGTTCCAATAGCGCCCTTCATTTAAAGTCTTATGTCTTCTTTAATGTTCCTATTATGTGAGCTTTGTATTGTTATCTACAGTAGATGTATGGAAATCATTCAACGTTCTAATGTAATCCATCAAGTCTGAAATTTGACAGGTGTGCATTAAGTTGGATTTCATTCATAGAACTGGTTAAATGTATTAAAGTAATATAGAAAATAACACTTTATATTTAGCACCTCAATGTTTTTGTTACTAATATGGTTTTGAACAAAGTAACTGATGGTCACTGATTCAATTTGCCATAAATGTAGGAATTACTCTCGAGTTGTGTCAGAATGAAATGTGTATTCTTCTCACCAATCAGATATTTTGATGTCAGGCTGGAAGTGATCCATAAACGATGCGTTGTAACCTTCCTTCTCCAAGTCAATCAGCTGTTCCTTCCTGCACATCCTGCAGGAACAGACAGGGTTTCAGCTGCTACACAATAGAAACGATCACATCATGTCATATTTACTGTTTGTTTTCTCCACAACTGTTGGTGAGTACTCACCCGTAGGAAGTAACAAAGTTTTTCTGGACTTTCTCATTTTGGTGTGGCACCAATAATCCCTCTACTTTCCAACGGTCGCCACCATTCTCCAGTATCTTCCAGTTCCTCATCTTATCTGTTAAACAAAGGAGGGTTGTGAGATCAATTATTTTGTAGAGCTAATTTGTTGTTGAGCAGTAACCGATTACAGTGGCAATCAGATGTTGAGTGAGGTTAGTTACGAGGTGTCTTACGTTCCCCTCTTGGATTCTTCAGAAGATTTCTTCTCTGCTTGCACAAGAAGTAAAACAACTTCCAGTCTTTGGGTTTTTTGTAAGTATCACGGAGGTGAAATCCTTCTCTTCTACATCTCTCTTTCCACAGGGACTCACTATCAACCACTTCTTTCCACTGATGGGACACTAACCGACAAGCCCTGACCACCTGATTAGGAGGCAGATTCAGGAAGATCTCCTCCAGGATCAACAGAGGGAGATCAAACTCCTGAAAAGAACAGACAGGACACAGATAAGCTCAAGCTCTGGATAATCAGGTTCGTTTTCAAACACTTACTTTGGACCAAATCCCCCCCTCCCCCTGCTTAGATAACCATATCATTTCAAACTAAGAAACATCAGCATTTTCTCAGCACTAGCAGTTCAAACAGACCATTATTGAAGTAAAAGATGTAGAAAATACCTAATTTACCAAATAAGAGCTGCTCAGTTGTGATTGTAAATCAAAGTTTGGGCTGTTACTGCACCTCCTTTACAAAATAGAAGCAGTCTAGCCAAAAGAGATGTCAACTAAATTAAGTTTAGCCTATGACCAATCAACTGGACAGTTAGAACATGTCCATGATGGCAGATTTGACATGTCATTTCAGTGGCTGACAAGTATACAATAAATACTGTAATAAAATAAATAGTGCAAACCCTCTGTGTATGTCTGAAACATATAGACAGCATGGTCTGAAATCATTTTTTGTATTTAAATGAAACTTATTCATATTGCAAGAACTAATGTATGTTAGCCCATTTCTGCCAGTTAAGAACAAATAAGATACTTCCTGATAAAAACAGAGCCTGTCTTTGGCTTACCAGGCCTCTAAGCAATACTATTACAAAATACTTACTCAATATATCATCATTGTTTTTAAGATACCAAGCCATAGTTTGAGACAGTTTCTTATTGAGTTTCAGCTAGACCTATTAAGCAAATCTTTCTGAAATACTCCTTATTTTGATATCATTTTTGAAAATGTTAATAATGTTGCATGCCTTTATTTTTGAGATACTATAGTTATGGTTTCGATACAAATAACAATTAAAAACGTGCCTACAGGCGGAAATGGGCTTCAATATGACAGCAGGTTGTTGTTGTTGTTGTTGTTGTTGTTGTTGTTGTTATCAGCAGTTCCTTGCATTATAAATAATGTCTGCAAGTCAAGTTGCTCGCTCTTTGCGTATTAACTCAGTGTCTGGGATAATGTAGGAAATACACAGCTTACCCTCTGTAGTGAAAATGAAGCTGACGATCCTGCAGCTTGAACCCTTAGACAGTCTTCATGACTTGAGGCCACAGAAGAGCTTTGAGATCCACCCATAGCTTTAGCTTTGCTCTTCATGCCTAGGCTAATGCAAATGTATTTACGAGTTATAACGCCATATAGCCATCGACTTCTTACCGAAAATACGTCTGCGTAGGCGTTATAAAACCTTAGCTACTGCGTGGCTACATGTATTTATATCCGTATAACTCACAACACGGAAGTACGTCTCGAGGTAAGGAGACTTTCAAGTAAGGCGGAAGCAGCTATAATGTTTCCTACGGCACTAAACTTAACATAATGACGACGCATGTCTGGGAAGCGAAGGACACTTTCGGTTTTACCTCTTCAAATGTCATCGTATTACTTATTCCCGAAAGCGAACAGCTGACGACGCTGAGCTCGGTCGGTATTTATACCAGGACACTTGAGTTGGACGTAAGATACGTAGGCGGAGCTAGCAGATAAAATAACGCGTCTTTTTTTGCTGCTTATTTTCTGCACCGCCCACCCGTAGGTTTCAGTGTACGCCGGGTGACATTAAAAACGAACCCCTTTGAATCATACATTTCCAGGATATGTGTAATCACTGAAGAAGAGTTTATTTCATCCCGGTCAACCCATGTGTATTATAGGTATCAATTATGATATGAAATAATAAAAAAGTAAAGCACATATTAGTAATACAATTAAAATAAAGACAAATAAGTACACAACCATGGCTAAAAACTTGTAATTTTAATAAAATGCCAGAGCAGACAGCCTACAGACGGACTGATTAATACAAAAGAAAAAGGATTTTAATCGAACGGACCCTAGGAAAAAAATCCGGTGTGCATTTTGGAAACATCTTATTGGGCTGTGCAAAGCAGCAGTGCAAATAACATTTCCATTAAGGCTGATATGCTGAACAGTAGTGGTGAACCTTTTAACATTCACAAAGACATTCCCTTTTTAAACAGTCATGCTCAAAAGATGCATTTTATTCCTGAAATAACTACTTTATTGTTCAACTGATGCCTTCATGTCACCTAAAACATGATATTATCACTCCACATTATACTGTGAAAACCCATTTTATGACAGTGGTCAGGGAACATCACCAAAGGGTAAATAACCAAAGTATTGATTGAAGTTGAACTGCTTATTTTGAGAGGAATGTCAAAAATATTTCTATGAGGCACTTTTAGTGAGGATTAAGATCCTCTTAACAAAGAGGGGATGTGCTCTCCTACTGTACTTGTACATTTTCTCAAACTGTGGCTGTTGAACGTAACATTTCATAAAGACTGCACATATTCATAGTTTAGCAGTGAGAGAAACATTCCTTAACACATTACATAACAGAAGATTATATAAGGCAAACAAGAGGTGCAATTTCAAGCAAAAGCAGGAAGTAGATGCATCCCAAAGAGCTATTGGTTCGCTACTAGACATATCTCAATGCAGCTTTCGATGAGGCGAATCCCATACCATCCTGCCCAGAACTGTGTGTCCCTGCCTCCGTGGGTGAAAATGACGTACCTCACTCCTGGTCCATAGTTCTTGAATACATGGGCCATCTGTAAAATAAATATCAATAGGTCCAGAGTTGTCCCAGAGCATTTTCTAAAGATCATCATAATATTAAATGAGTCTTGCTCTGTTCATACCTCATTCCATCGCTCGTCACTCCCATACTTAAACTCAACAATCTCCGGAGCAAATGTCTGAATTGGCCTCTTTTTTTCATTCAAAAGCTCTACACGGATCTCATATATACAGCCGCAGTCGCATCTTGGTGCATACCTGGTACCACACATAGACATCAGTCTGATTCATTTGTATCAAAGTTGCTACAAACATCAAGTTCACCATTTAGCTTTGTGCATTCAATGGTAATGTTATAAATGAAGGGCAATAACCATGTGATAAACTGGAATTATTCCATTCACAAGTTTCTGTGTATTTTTCTCACCAATCAGATATTCGGATATCTGGCTGAAAGTGATCCATGAACGCTGTAACCTTCCTTCTCCAAATCAATCAGCTGTGACTTCTTCGCCATGCTGAATACAAAATGTTTTAAATATAACATAATAGGATTGTAGCATACATGAGTGCGATATGTTTTCTGCATCTCTTCTTGTAAATACTCACGTGTAAGAGTTTTTTTGGACTGTCTCATCTGGATGAGGCTCTCTGATCACTGAAGTAAAACAACCTATTACCACCAAATCCATCCAAACCACCAAATCTACCACCATATCGAAAACATTTATAATCATTATTCAAAATCAGCCAGCCGCTGAGTTCCTCTGTCAAAACAAAAAAGGAGAGTTGTGGTAGAAATCATGTTGTATTTGGACAACTGAATGTTGTTTAAAGTATGTTATGTGACTGTTTACCTTCTCCTCTAGGATTCTTGAGAAGATTTCTTCTCTGCTTGCACAAGAATTAAAACAACCTCCAGTCTTCAGGATTTTTGGAAGTATCACTGAGGTGATATCCTTCTCTTCTACATCTCTCTTTCCACAGGGACATACTATCAACCACTTCTTTCCACTGATGGCACACTACCCGGCAGACACAAACCACCTCACCAGGAGGAAGATTCAGGAAGATCTCCTCCAGGATCTCCAGAGAAATAGGGAAGAACTGACGAGAACAGACCAAAAAGATTACAATCTGGATAATCAGGTTAGTTTTTCAACACTGGCTTTTAAACAATGCTCCCCATTGCTTACACATTATTAATCAGTTATGTCTATAACCAATCAGCTTAGCAGAGAGATGTTTTCTGGATAGTAAACTGATAAAAAATAGATTAATACTGATGCAAACACTACATTTTAAGTCATTTATCACACATGCAATTACTCTAAATGTAAGTATGAACATTATAGAACACAAGAGAGTCAATACACTGAGATGGTCTCTAGAGAGCAACCAAACTACAACATCAAAATCATCATTTATATACTAACTCCTCCTTTTGTGGAGCTTATTGGGAAAAACATACCTTCACATCAAACAGCTCACCTTCACCATATTTAACCTTCTCCTGATTACAGTCATCCTTTAAAGTCTAAATGTATCACCAGACACTTCCCACACATTTCAGTTTTCCTATGGTGGTTTATCATCCTGCTATTTCATCTCCCTTCTTCAGTTATTTTATATACTTTATTATACACATATATTTTTGACTGAGGTGCCTTGTAAAATAAAAAATATGTTTACTGTCACGGAAACAATACAAGACATTGATCATATGGTTATTTGTTGATTCAGAAAATATATCACACTTTATGCTGGATGTCTGTGTTTTGCACACAGACAAATGCTTGCCAAATGCATGCATTTAATCATTGCTGATCAGTCTTTTAGCACAGTCTTCCTATTTCATTGTGCGTTTTACACATTACACATATGTTATTTGATATTTATTTCACTGAGAGCTAGGCTACAAGCAGGATTGGCAAAGTACTCAGACTATTACTTAAGTAACATTTGTGATATTGGGCTATATAAATAAACATTGATTGATTGATTGATTGATTAAGTAAAAATAGCACTAGTGAAGAAATGCTCTGATATAGTCAAAAACCACTTATTTCAAAAGTCACTTGAGTAAAAGAGCAAAAATAACTACTGTAACATCACAATACTTAATGGAGCAAAAGTGAAAGTACTCGTTTATTGTATAATTTATATAGTTATTATTGATAATGTGACAGAATGATGCATCTTCAAAGTAACTTAAGTTATCAAATAAATGCAAGTTGACTAAGTAGTAAAGCATAAATATAAAGTAGATTAACTCAGATAATGTTTACCACGGACTCCAAGAGACTCTTCTTAAGGCAGTCTTCCACTGACTGCTGTCAAGTGAAAACAGATTGTTGTTTTGATGGCAGAAAGATGAACACCTACCTTTGAAAGGGACATTGACGGTACTGCAGCTTCATTCATAGGGTTTCTCTTTGTGTCTGAGCCAGACCAGAGCGTTGCCACAATCTGTTTTTTACCCTTTAACTATAATGTAATGAAACTTAAGGGTAAACAGGAGCTTAACATAAAGACAGAAGGGTCTCAGTATTGTCTGCAAGCGGTAAACTTCCGTGTCGGAAGTGCAGTTCGGGTACCGACACCGTCAAGTCAAAAACTATAAGGACGGTTGCTTTTCAGTAGTTTAAGGAAGGGCCTCTTATTCCTCTACTTCCACAGAAATCATTATTGTTTCCCGTCAAACATTCTTCATCCAGTGACTTAGTTATTCACACCCGGGCGCTTGTTATGGATGTGGAATACGTGCTCCAAAACAAGTCGATAAACAGGGGCGGGCTGGGACCGGCCCACTTCGGTAAGGGGGGGGGGGGGGGGGGGTGACTTATCCGACCGGCCCACTTCGGTACCGCTAGTAAATTGTCCGCCACTGTCGATAAATATATATTTATTTGAGCATTTAGTCAGTTTCAGTAGCAGAAAGAGCTTTTAATATCAATTGTGTTTTTTTTGTTAACAGTGAGTCACAGCTGCAGTTATGCATTAGGCCAGTGGTTCTCACACTTTTTCAGTCGGCCCCCCTTGGGTAATTGGAAATATTTTTGGACCCCCCCAACCCGGTTCCCATCTATATTGGTAGGATTTATTGTATATTGTTGTAAAAACATTACATTTTCTCTGCTGATAATAAGAACATAAAGATCCAACTATAATTGTATATTTTATTATGGATTACACATGAACAAAAGTGCTTGTAATAGATACTGTGAATTAATTTGGCCTAATTAAAACTAGCAGGCCTTCTTCCCTGAGTAGTAGATTTTTTAATTCAAATTTTTTTAAGGAAAATATATGAATGAACTACTATTTATACTGCAGGTTGCAAACAATCACATCACTTTACCATTCCTATTCCACACATAGCCTATCAATGACTTGTGTGTGCTTGCTTTCCCTTGCAGATCTTCTCAAACCGGGGCTTGTTTTGAGACTGCCCCTCTCAGTTCATTCTCAATGTTCAGCTTTGATCTGTATTTCGTTTTGATGGCAGCAAGAAAAGCCTATCTCACACAAGTAGGATGTTGCAAAAGGCAGCATTATGCCCACAGCTCTCTGACCAATGAGATATTTTCGAGCAGTTTGTTTACAATTTAATAATAATACATTTGATTTATATAGCACACTTTAAAAACAACGTCATCTCAAGGTGCTTCACAAAGCTAAAAGGAGAAAATAATAAAATATAAAAATCTTCCCGCGCCCCACAGTTTGAAAACCACTGCATTAGGCTATTACTATAATACATTGTCATGTGCTGTTAATGCCATGTCCTGATCAATTCGATCAAAAATAACCAAACTGTTTTGTTCGGAGACTTTGTTTTGATCTGCTTTGCTTCAGATGAGTTAACTCCACCGGTCCTGGAAAACTTTAAACACAACCGTAATGATCTAACGAAGGGTGTAATTGATTAACTTGTGTAAAATAAACAAGTAACAACTGCCAAAAACAAAGAGGAGAACGCTTAGATACAATACATTATTACAGCCTTTACGAATCAGATGCAGGAGCACAGAGATGTCTTTACTGACTCAAAAGGGATTATCCAGATAAAGAATTACATGATTGATTACATAATGAAGTCATGAATCAAAAAGGCAGCTAGTGTCACAGACTCACAGGTGGGACTATATATATTGGCCTTCTGTATTGTATAGTATTTAAACACAACTCCTTTTAGTTAAATTGATCATCTAGAAACTAGACTTGCCTGATGAACAATGTGTCAAACTTAATTTGCTTTCAAAAGAATAATCATTGTAGAGATGTCGTTTGAGGCTTCAGAAAAAAATATAGACAATACCTCAGCCCTCTTTGCATAATCCGCTCGTTATGATTCTTGAAAAGGCATGGTGCATTTTCCACAGGGGGTAAAGCAATCTTAGGTTTTGCAGTTGTTTCAGTTAATCCTCTCCTTTCTATTTATGGCACACAAACTGGCAAACAAGTCAAGGAAGAAAAATGCATAAACAATTCACTCAGATCCAGAAAAGGATCATAGGGAGATGTTGAACCATGAATTCATTAAACATTTAAGTAAATACACTTGCCAATCTAAACCTTTTTAAATGCACTTTCCCATGCCAATAGACATATAGTGTCTTATTACTTTTAACAATTATATTATCTTTCAAAATCACACATTTCCCCAAGAACACTGACATACAAGCAACTCTTCTCTAAACTGGGTTAAACCAAAAATAACAAACACAACAAACTCAAATAAACCTTTTCTGTTTTTGAAAAAAAAGCTCCAAAATGGTAAAGCAACATCAGAGAGACTTATTTTAATAATATGGCAAATAAACAGAGGTGCATTCATGTCGTCATTCACATAGGCACTGCAGTTTGTGTACATTACAGTACATAGAACTCATAAAAGACAAGCCATACCAAAAATAAATGGATACCAAGAAGGCTAAAAGACCCGGGACTTAATATGGTAGCCATTGATTGAGGTGTCACATTAGACTTTCTAGCAGGCCACGACCCTGTCCATAGATCCTGAATTATGATCACTCCAGTCTGTGATGTTTTACTCCGCTCTGCATATTTAAATGAATATAAAGACAAAAAGGTAAATTCATGTTTTCTGAGTAACAAGGACTTCAATCCATGTCGTATCTAAAACAGTTGTATCCATCTTCTGTCAAACAGCTGAGAGATGAGTCTTTTTGGTCGGCTGAGGAGCGCCTATGTGTCTGCGTCAATCCTGTGAGCTGTACAGAGGAAGAAACAAAGACGTCAGACACAACGCTGATGGCGCGGAGGTGACAGGTAAGATAAATCAGCGGATCTCTCAGTTAATAATACAATATTTGAAATATGTTGCATCACAAACATCTACAAAGGGTAAATCCGCCTAACAGTAAGAATTGAAACAGTTGCCGGTTAGAGAGTTCAAGACTAGCTTCTTAATCTTTAAACCTTCACCGAAGAAGTTAAATATTACTTTGACTGGGGCAAAAAAACGTGACATAATCCCCATTCTGGAGAGTCACTGTGCTGTAGAGTACATTCTGTCTTACATTGCTTTGGTATCCTGAGTGGTTCCGTGTCTCCTGACAGGACTTGATGCATGACTCCGCGGAACTGATACAGCACCTTCAGGCTCTTCTCCTCCCCCACACAGGGGTCGTAGAAACCAGGGAGTCCTGACTGCAAAGACACAATTAGGTCATGAATAGTCTGAATCATCACGCTGGAAGGAATCTGTAGAGAAATTAGGTTTTGAATACATTCTTAGAGTTTGTAAATCTTACCTTTGTGGTTTCAGTGAGGATGAGTTTAGAGTCTTTCACCAGACACTGCAGTGGCACACTCACATCGATGACCTTTGCCCTCTCGTGTTTTCGGCTGTTATCCGTCACAAACTTGCCGTACCAGGCGTTGAGGATGATGAGACCTGATTTAATGAAGATAGTGTTGATTAAAGTCATTTATTAGCGTGTTATGGTCACCGAAATGGTCTACTTGGTAACATTTAAAGGGGAGCGTTATGCTAATTTGACAGCTGGCCTTTGTGACACTTAATGTCAACAAGCCCTCCATTCCCAGCTGTGTGCATCACTTTTAGTCCCCTTTTTTGTTGTGTATCAGCAAAAACATGTGGGTTTGGTATCCTGGCTCCAAAATGGTGGAATGAGCTCCCCATTGAAATCAGTACAGCAGAAAGCACCTAAACCTGCTTTTTAATTAAAAAAAATAAAACATAAAAATCTCACTTTTCTCAATATGGGACCTTTTAAAGAGTGCATTTAGAAAATATAAGGATACATATAAGATAAGGAAACATTAACAGCTTTTTTAATGCACTAAAAGTAAAAGTCCAACAAAAATCCCAACTTTCCCTATTGACTCATTTAAATATTGCATGCAAGCAATTTTAGCCACATATTTAATAACAAAGCCAGTGTCATTTTGTTTAGGCTTGTTTGTTATAATTATCTTTGTGAGTATACAACTAAAAAGACAGCACAGTTAATTTTAATTGCGAGCTGCATAAAAAATACCCTAACCATTTCATAGAGTGTGGTCCAGTGAATATTAAAGAGGAGCTGTGTGTCAGTCATTACACAGCGACACACAGACACACACACACCCTGCAATTAACTGTTACTTTACAAGGGCACGGTCTAGGGGGCCTCTGATGATACAAAAATTAAAGCAACCTCTACAGTGCCAGGTGTCACAAGACCATTATCACTTGCCAAACTCCCCAAGGTGAAAATTATACTTTCTAAAAAAAGCCAACAAAAAAGAAGCAATTATCACTAGTCAAACAGAAACAGGAGGGTCTTTAAAAAATCCACTAAAGTCTATTTCCTTTATTAACAATGTATACCCTTTGTTAAAAGCTCTCCACAAAATAGATTAATTCAGTGTAAAATAAGTCATACTTCAATAGAACGGCCCACACACTTGCCTTTGACAGGTAAACAGTCACTTTAGATTTCAGTGAACTGCTCAAGAAGACCAGTAAAAGCAATTATTCTACTTTAGTTTATAAGTTTTGCCAATGCGAACCATAGCGGGAAATAATACCAGCAGTGATATTTATGCTAAAAGCAGACTAGGCTTGTTTATACAAGTAAAATCTTAGGAGTTACACTTTAAATAAAGCAATATAGAACCAGGAATCAACATTTTCAACGTATTAAAAACAGTTTACAATGTGAGAGGATCAAATAGTTTGACAACCTGCTTAAAAAACATTATTCACAGCATAAGCTTATCCTTTAAATATTACTGATCTTACCCATTTTGGACTCCTCGGTTTCAATAATCCTGCGCACAGCCTCCTGCATGAGCATGATCTGTACGGAGGAAAAGACACGGAGAGGAAGGGAAGGAGACAAACAGTGAGATTCCCCATTAAATGGATTATACTAATGAATTTCACCAAGACTTTGAATTGTATCTAATCCCAACTCAGCCTCTTCATCTGACTGGCGTGGGACAGTCACCCACAATAACAGAATCTTATTAGTTATCCAATACTTAAAGAGCAACTTGCAGGTTGGAGACCCCAGTGAATACATGTGTAGGAAAATGATGTATACACTAGATTTTCAAAAAAATATACAGAAATATACACTACAGTGACATCTGGCGTCGTTTTTGGAAGACATTTTTACTTCCGCATAAAAAAAAGACCTCACGCGTGTGACGTCACAGGAGAGAGAGCGGCCGGTCTAACGTATGAATAATAGTTTTGACACAGAAGAGGTTGAAAATGCATATTTCATTTAATTTCAAACCTTTATTTACCCAGGTGTATCCCATTGAGATCATTGATCTCTTTTTCAAGGGAGACCTGCTATATTCATATGCATATGACGGACCACAACCTTATAATTATGAGCCTGCTAGGCGTCCAAGAGACCAGGAGCAGCCAAGGATTAGAAGAAGTAACGACCATCGGAGAGAAATGGAGCTGTGGTGTGAGGAGAACCAGTGGAGAACTGGGCAGCTGTCCTGGTGAGTGACTGGCGTTAGCTACAGTTAATGTTAGCTACCGTCGGTCACATCACAACATTGTAAAGTTAGCTATCATATATCAGGCTATTACTAAAGTAGTATTGATAATATAGTAACGTTACTGGCAGGACTGTTGATACTGACCCATAACAGAAACTAATGCGCAAGTATCAGCCGTATCTTGCGTTACCTAATGCAACTCCACACTACGTCTTACGGTGCTGTGTACCGGAGGGGAGAGAGAGAGAGAGAGAGGAGCGAAGGGGGGGAGAGAGAGAGAGAGCAGCGAAGGGGGGGGGGGGGAGAGAGATGTAATACGGTTTCCTGATAAACGTTTTGTTTGATAGGTGCTTGTGTGGGAAATGCCAGCCCATGGCCTCAGCTGTGGAGAGTATGTGCTGCAGGGAGGTGGGGATGCCCCTCGCACAACACACCCAGGAACGAAAGCTAGCTCCGGTCCTTTTCCTGTTAGGGAAACTGTGGACTACTATGTCCTATGTAGTCCATAGGACTATGTCGATGTCCTGACTTGAGTTTGTGCAACCTGCACAAACACAACCTCACCATGATTAAAAATGGTGAAATGCAATGTAAAATTACCGAAAAAATACCAGCTCACTAAATCACAACCACTCAAACCAACTACCAACTACTACCGTGAATTGGGCAGAGAAGGAGTCCGAGAAAGTTGCTCCCCTATGTGACGTAATATGACGCGTTTGACGTTAAAAAAAAACACAGTTTTTAGGAGCAGAGCTCAAAACGGCTCCTTTCCCTCTGAATTCCTGCCCTTATATCTCGTAAAACATATCAAATCCTGCATTCACATTTTTAATGTAATTTTCAGGCAAGTTTAAGCATAAATGTCGTAAAAAAAAAAAAACCTGCAAGTTGCTTTTTAACCACTATGTAGGAATGTTACCGTAGGCCTGTAAAATACTCACAGCAGACTCTGCCTCCTGTTTCTTCTTCGCTATATTAGAGGCCGAGCTCTCCTGCTTGATCTCCAAGTCTCTGGTGAGGGAAAAGATAAATGGAGAAATGAAAAGAGCTCATCAAATTGGACTATATTAATACATGTGGTGCTATTTCCAATAACATTTCTAGCATGAAACGGCCAACGTAAAAGAAAGGTCTCTTACTGTTCCTTCTGGGCCCGCACGTAGGGCCGAATAATAAGCTGCTGGATGGCGAGGTAGAAAACCAGTGGTCCAACTGTGGCGTAAAACACAGCACTTGGCAGGAGTTGGTCAGTCAGGTGGATAGGGAAGAGATACGTCTGGCTGGCTCTGTTTAGCCTGCAGATAAAGAGTTTATTTCATTATTCAAATGAGGATGGCCTCTAACTGGCTGCTGAATTGGTCACTCCATGTGATATTTGTAGGAATCTCTATCAGAAAATAGCAGAACAAAAAGGTCACATTCAACGATATTGTCTCAGCTGCATGCATACAATATCCCGTTAATATGCAATCTTAAAAATCCTCATAATGCATAAAACTATTTCAACCAAAGATTCAACAGCAATCACATTGACCATGATTGCCTTTTCTCTGTCCTGTAAAATGGACCTGAACTTCAGATGATATCAGTGTGTTAGGAGGATTGTATGCATACACATTTCAGTGATAAAGGGAAATGATGTGCTTTACAATAGGTTAGACAGGACAGTGAGAATCAACTGCCAATTGTTCGTCAGATTTAAGATTATTGTCAAAAAGAAGACCTTACTTAAACTATGAAACTTGAATCCTAAGACCAAATAGCATTTCTGTGGGTGCAATCCTGTGTTTACATGCTTAAATATGCACAGCTAGGGCAGTAACAATCTGTAGACAATGTATTGGACTGGCTTTCATGATGTCCTGCCTTCATGGGTGCCATGGAAACAGCAGTGTGAGGAAAACACTCAAATAGGAAACTGGAGCAGAAGTTTCACTTACTTGATCTTGAGGGAGACACCTTGGGGCACTCCCACGCTGACGGTGGCCCCGAGGACGCTGTGTCGACTGATCTTCCTCTCGGCACCGTACTCGATCACCGTCCCAAAGAAACCTGATCTGTGACACAAAGACAAAATCACTCTCTATATCTCTGAACGCAGTCAAAATTCAAGCTGTCAGTTCTTGCACATACACTTCTAACCGTGTATATTTGGAAAGTCATGCATTTGCTTCACAAACAAATTGGACCCATAATAGGGGTTTTAAAGTGGCAATAGACATGTTTTATGCTTTAATTACCTTAACATTAGGAAATAGTGCAATAGCTTTAGAATAATGACACTATCAGCCAGAGGTTGCGCAAGACTTTTTCGCTGTCCGCCAGGATCGTAATATTTCCGTCAAAATCCAGAATTACCCGTCGGCCTTTACACAACTCTGACGAGGGGGGGGAGAGCATGCTCGTGAACTGTCAACGGGGGGCGCCGTGTTATGCATGCCCACTGACATTTAAATGATTTGTACGGCAAAGTTAGGTTTGGAAACGGTATCATTTCCTTTTTGGAGGGCATGCATAACACTAGGGATGCACCGAATATTCGGCCACCGAAAATTATCGGCCGAAAATGACCTTTGTCATCGAGATTGCCCTGAGCCTTTAACAAATCGTATTAAATAATCTGATGACAGAATAGCTGAAATTTTAACAAACTAAATAACTCAGTTTCCTCTAATCATTAACCCATGTTTGTATCATGTAGTTAACTCCGTGTGTTGCTGCTAGCATACATAACACCTGAAAGGAAACGTTACTCGTGGATGGGGCTGCAGAGCTGCTAGAAAGACGGTCGAACCCGGTACATTCCTCTGTCTGCATGCGGTGCACTTTTGCTAAATGTTTAGACAAATTGCTCGTGCTTACATGCTAAACTCTTATTGCACTTATGGTAACAAGTATTCTCCACATCGAGACGGGTAAAGTTTAACCACACCTCGGAGCGCGTTCTCTCCGCCATCTCCGCAGTGTGCTCCGCTGCATGTAGCAGCTGCGTGTGTGTAAACTGCCCCGCCCCCTCGCACACAGACGGGGGAGAGAGATCTCGTCTGATCGAAAATACATCATAGACGCATTTGTTGTCTTTGCATATTAGAAACGAGTTGGCGACACTAAGACTGCGATATAATGTTTTTTAGCAATAATACATGACATATATAAATGTACTGTATGCATTCAAAAGTGCTGAATAAATGTTTTATGGACCCATAATAGTGATTATTAGTTAAGTTAAGTTTTGCCATAATCATGTCTATTTCCATAATCAGGTAGCTGAACAACATTGGTAAAAAATGTATACATTATATATATATATATATATATATATATATATATATATAATGTATACATTTTTTACCAATGTGTATATATATATATATTTCTATTAATCATTTTCGGCCTTTCGGCATTCGGTTTTCGGCCAACTGTTTCCTATTTTCGGTATCGGTTTCGGCCAAGAATTTCCCATTCGGTGCACCCCTACATAACACGGCATAACACCGATACCTCGCTGCGGGGAAACTTTGGCGCGGTTCCGAGTTTGTTCTAATCTGTCAAAATCACGGACTGCTTTCAGATTTTTCTGTCATTGTTAAAAAAAATACGTCATAGACAGAAAATATTCGGTTAACGCGACCTCTGCTATCAGTGTATAGATTAGTTCCCTACAGGCCTTGCTTTCACTGTTCAATCCTGCTTGACACTGGGTAAATAAACAGGCTCGATTTAGGGTACAACGCTGTAAAAACCAAAATACACAGTTAGCACAGATGGGCATTTACAGTTTTGCCAAATGTTTTCTGAATGAAAAACCTAGCACTAGATACAAAAGTAGTTAAAAAATGCCAGATGAAAGCATACTCTCATTCTGAGCCATTGGGTTGTGTCGGTTGGAGTAAGGGATAGGCAGTCACAATGCAAGAGGAGAGTCGTTGGGAATTAATTAAAATACAATTTCATTTATTTTCTTGCTTTTTCCCTTGTGGTGTAAATAGTTTGCTAAATTTGTGTTAACAGTAAGCTGTGATCCTGTTGGCTTTTGCGACAGTGGTGCCAACAATAATACCACTTGTAAACAAAGGGGGAAATGTTGTATATTGCCACGTTAATATGAACTCATACTGCTCTTTGATAACTTACTTTACTGAGCCCTTAATCTTTGTCTGGTCCTCATCCTGGAACTTGTACTGGTAGCTCATCATCATAAAAGTGTGAGGAACGCCAAGCTGCAGAGAGAGGAAATGCAAATGATAACTCTGACACAAGCAGCTGTTGATTGAATGGTGTCCTGGCTACAATAACATAACTATTCCAGAAGGCTGCTTGCCTGCATAGCGAAGGTGAAATGGCTGCTCTTGGTGTCCCTGACGATGCTGGTGTTCATAGAGGACTGCACGCCCCAGCGCCACTGCAGGTATCCCATAGTGTTCTTGTCCAGGTGACGCGCCAGCATCGTGGTAAACCCAGGACGCACGCCTCGGGAGGACAACTGGAGCCCACACTGACCGGTCACGAAGCTGAGGTAAAACAAAAAGGTCACTGAATTGTTAATTTTCTTGTTACAAATACGTTCTTCTAATTGGTTTTCTCTTGCAGTTCAACACATACAATCGAGGCGTCAAATTCCGGAAAATCTTCATCGCTAAAAGAGGTCCATGGGTGTCTCCAGCACCAAGCTCGACCTGTGAACAGACACACAGCAGGTAAGGTTTCATCATTTCCTTATCTTAAAATGTCACTGCATGTTGTACCACTAAGGCAGACAGGAGTGACAGGAAGAAAGTGTGCCATTTAAAGTCTATATACAAAAAGGTGTGTGTGGTTCCTTGAGAAAAATGCAGCATACCTCTCCCCATCCCTTGGTGGAGGTGACTCTTCTTAAGGCCAGGTTAATGGTGCCACCTCCGTTTCCATTGTGGGTTGACAAGGAGCCAGACAGAATAGCGGTGTCTTTTGTAGTGAGAGGAGCCTGCAGTGACAAAGAGACAAAAACAGGAAGTCTTATGGTAAATGTAATTGTGCTACAACTCTTTCATTCCAAAACAAATGCCACTTGAAAACCCACCTCTATAGATTGTGATATGTGCATCTTGTTGATTTCAATATGTGGGACTCCCCCTTTGCCCACATCCTCATAGTCTTCCTCATACTGGTCGAAGACGTCCGTGGCATCAATGCCGACACTAATTGTTCCCTGCAAATAACAAATTCAGGAGAAAAAACGCTGCTTTAATGAATGATTTACATAAATATGATGCCTCATGACTCTTTTCAATACAGTCAATTTGATGTGAGGTTTCCCTGTGAACATGCCTTTGGGTTGGTCCTTTGCTGAAGCCTCCTCTCCTCTCGCTCTTTCTGAAGACGCTCATACTCCTCTCGTATCTCTGCGGGGGTTCTTTTCCTTTCCACCACCTGGAGTAGGGAGATACGATTTGAAAGCAAATGTCTGCCTCACATGGTGCGGATAAAGAATTACAGTAGGAGGAATTTCACCAGGATTACATACGTTCTGTGTGTCATGTTTTGTACTATCAAGCATCTATAGTTAAAGTAAACACAGGAGAAGCAGAACAAGAACTAATTTAAGCAAGTTTAATAAGGGAATATCATCTTGGACAGAACGTTTTTGTGGTTAAAATACAGGCTTAACTTGTTGAGCCCCGAGCCTGTTTTTCAGGGCTCAGGCTCGAAAATGACATTCCCAGAACTTCCCTTCTAAAAGGGTTAAATTAAATCATCTTTTTTCTCAAAGCAATGACAAACCTGTGAGTTGGATGTAGAAAAGTCAGAATCAATATAGATGTTTTTATTTTAAAGTAAATTCAAATTTAACATAGTAAAAAAATGTAAATTAGAGTGTCCGTCCAAAAAATAAATAAACCATTACTTATAGTGAAAACCACCCTTGAATGATGGGATAGCATACTAAAAGCTTTAGGAATCCAAACTATATACATATAAAACATATAATAAGTACCCTGTATCAAGATTGATGCAAAATAAGATACATTTGACCTTTTTAGAGAGATTTAGAACAAAAAAACACTTCTGGGGTCATTTGGGTGGATTTTTCATATCTTTGGAACCCATCGGTCGATTTTGGCGATTGACACCTGTTTGAACCGTTAGAGCCAATAGAATCGAGGGGAAGTTCCTAAATCCATCTAAACATTACCCATTGGTGAATGAGTGATGCGCAAAACACTATATGAAAAGTCAGTTTTTTACATAAATATGATGATGGCTTATCAGTAATCATTTCAAAGTCACCGAGACATTGGATTAACCTTCAGCAGCGTTTGTACGCGTTTTAATGCCATCGAACACAACTTTTGATCAGAACAACAGCTAAGGTAAGATGACTTTGGCGTTTGGATCCCGTAAGGTTAAGTTGTGTGTTGTTTGGTTTCGCCTTCGCTGCCGCAGGTTTTGGTCGTGGGGTGATGATACTTATACCATTGGAATCTGTGGAATCTCAGCTTTCATATGATATCTTGTTTGTGCAGATCCGATGAAGTATAACATATTTCTACCGTGAGTTCTGTGCTAAGTGCTTTAGCACTCTTTCGCTTAGTGCTAATTCAGACGCTCGGCGTTAGAGTTGTGTTTTGTTTCGGTAATAGTGGTTAATATCGTCAGTTAGCGGAGTATCTTCCCGTTAAGTGTATGACACATTAATAGGTTGTTAAATGTTAAGAAGCCCTGAAAAAAGGCTTAACAGGTTAATAACCATGCTTGTGAAATTCAGAACATTGTATAAATAATGGTAAGGGCTATTGTTTCTAACTGTATGTCATTCTTTAGGAATTACTGTCCACTACAGCCACTAAATGACTTACCTCCCATCCATCAACATCAAGTCCTCTCTTGCCATAGATATCATAGATGGCTCGTGCCTGTGGTTCACGAAGCACTGAAAAGACATGGATAACCACCAATGTTATTAACCCTCAGAATAGTACCATAACATAATGAACGTCATTTGCTTTATCTGAAAAGCTTTTCTTACCTTCATAAGCTTCATGTACGAGGTTAAAAAGTTGTTCTGCCTGACGCTTTAGTTCAGGGTCCCTGTGTTTGTCTGGGTGATACAGCATGCATAATCGCCTGTATGCCACCTTCAGCTCGTCCTGCGTCGCCTGAGGCACAAGATTAAAACGCATAAATGTGAAAGAGAAACTTGTTGGTAAACTCGAGCAACAACATACAAAACACACAGCAGGATGTTGCTACAGCTTAACTCCACTACTTTCAAATCATCCAAGACTTATATGAAATGAAAATGAACTGTTGTAATATGCAGGGTTTAGGTAACTTGTAACAAAACATCCCAGAAAACAGCTGTTTAAATTCTGGTTTTACTAATAGTGTTGTTGGATACACTATATTAGAACAGGTATAGCCCCAATAGTAATCAAATTAGCTTGTTATGCAATGTTCTCTATTATTATGTTTTATTTTTCTTAAACACTGACATGGAGATTATACACTTTTATTAAGATGTGTTGAGAAAATGTCTCGTTTATTTTTTAAGAAAAGTTTGTTTTGCAAACTTTTTTCATATATTTTAGTTATTCATGCTTATCATCTTAACAAGGACATATACGAGTTATCTTTTAACATAGTAAATCTGGAACAGCATGTTTTTGTGCCAAAATATATGTTGTGTTGAAATTGTCCACTTGCATAAAGTTGTGGACGAATTATTCAGTTTGTTCACTTAGGTGAATCTATTAATACCACAGTTTAAAAAGACTGTTACAAGTCAACATTGCTTAACTTTAAAGTAAAAATAAGTATCAAGTAGCATAAAATGGAGACACTGAAGTACAAATATCTCAACACTGGACTTTGTGAGTAAATGTACTTAGTTACATTCCACCACTGCTTGCATTTGAACATAATGTTCTCTTCTTCACTAATACAGGTTGACAGACAGAAAGCATTTGATTCCCAGACAGGTATTTCCATTGCAATCTGATCAGCTGTAAATAATTAATGCTGAAACCCTGAAGTTGTAGCATTAGCTAACTTTAGTTAGCACTGTCCATGAGATAATTATGAAACTGAAAATAACTGTCATTGTATTATCTTTGGCTTCCAGATCCCCGCAGTAACACGCGATCCTCTGCCTAACTTTATCAACACACAGCCCCTGCTGGAAAAGTCTTAACCTCACAACCTGTTGGGTGTCTTGCAAAGTATCCAGCCGAGGAGTCACAGCATATAAATCAATGTCGAGGGTCACAAGCTAGCCACCTAGCTAACGATACATGTGATTGTACACGAAACTGCTCAATATCAGCCGGGTAAAGTTGATAGAATTGCTGCGACATGCCCCTGCACACACATCAAACCAGATCACTGCTGCATATGTTACCTCTCTCCTGACATTTAGCAGGGAATAGTAATCATCGTTGAGGATCTCATCATCGTCCAAGGAAGACGCCATGTTTACACCCGGTCATCTCTTCTTCGTTGGTTAAAGCCTTCTGTGTGCACTCTATCGCCCCCTTGTGTTGCGGATGAATAACAACACAGCAGCTTTGTTTACATGCTTGTTCATGATTTTTTTCAACTTGTGCTTACACTTAAAGTTTAAAATGATCTTTTATTCACCGTTACTGGAGATTTTATGAGGAGTTGTGGCGACATACACATAAGATTTGTTGCAAAGTAAAAAGGTAGGGTTGGTTTTTTCTCACAACCCCCAAAGAGTGTATAATACATTCCCCATACAGTGTAATATATTATTGTTTTACTCTGCAACTGACAATGTAACAATGTCATGCAATTTTGTATTAATAAAAACACAAATTTGAATACAGTCATACATATTTAATGCAATCAAATTAATATTGAATATAGTTACTATACACATAACGTTATATCTAACTTTAAAACAATGTTATCTGCATTCTATCCACCTAGGAACAATTTAGGCTAGGGGTGATTAAACTGCATTAGTCTTTCATTAGTTCATTACTTTCTGTGCAACCACAACAAAGCCATTGCAGGTATACAAAGGGGCACGAGCGGCAGGCAGCAGAGGAGCTGTCCTTTCAGCACCACCAGTAAACACTGCGTTTCAGCACTGACGGCCACCAGCCTGTTAATGCAGGGTGAAGGCTGTCCTTAAGTGCTGTAGTTGACGCGAGTGCCAACAGCACAGCCTATTAAGCACAATGATGTGTAATTAGATTGCCTGTGTTCATTTAACGTAGCCATACTATTGTCAAGCCTAAATGCTACTGCGCCATACTGATGGAAGTTAGAAACCCTAATGGCATAGTGAGCAGAATTAAAGTAAATGTAAGCAGTTGTTCTTCACATCTGTGCATCACATCGACCCCCCAGTACCTAAAGTATTTATGTTATATTGTTTTCTTATGGTCGGATCCACATCTTCTAGTATTGCCTGCAGCATTCAGCATCATTGTACGGCAGTATGAAATCAGTTTGACATGGATAATAGGGAACAAACTCGTCCCCAGGCTTTCAAATGTAGACTGACATCTGAACACTTGATTGATAGACAGTGCAGACAATCAGTACTGTTTGAGAAGTTTGCAGTGTTGTTTTGGTAGTTTGTATTATGCTATGTTCCCAAGACTATCCAATAATCACATGTCATAGGCTACTGATTTGATTCAATGTACCACAATTAACATTACATTAAAAAACAAGACAAACTTAAAACGTATTTGCTGTTATGGATGATTAACAGGATAAAATATGCAAATGTTGTATCCGCAGAGAGTTTTCTTGTTATCAGTGAAGACCTCAATTATCAGTTTAGATCAGCAGCTCTGATGAAAGCTTACATTAAAAACAAACTTAATGAAGGCCATTAAACAGTTAGTCGTCTAATTAGCCTAATATCAACAGACTAATCTCAACGTTTTCTGTCACTTAGGAGTAAAATGGTTTATTCAGTGTAAAACAACTTTAGTGGGACGGCTCAAAGACAAACATTTGGTATTTACAGTCTAATTAGTTTAAATTAAAACATGCAGCGTCACCTACTGAGCCTTAATTCTTTTATTTTTAATATAATAAAACGTCTCCTTAGAGGTGCAGTACAAGTAGAGTGTAGGGATACTCTGTTACAAGTAAAAGTCTTGCAATCAAATATTACTCAAGTTAAATTAGAAAAGTATTAATCAAAATATAGATAAATTAACAAAAGTAAAAGTACTCATTATGCAGATTGGCCCATTTCAGTGTCATATCATGTGTTTTGAGTACTGGGTAGCTTCAGGTGTAACTAGTCATATTTAAGGGTTGATTATATTTCTCATTATTAATCCAAATCTGCAAAGTATAGGCTACTAAATGTATACAAAGTAAGTACACTATTTACTTCTCAATTTAAGTAGAGTACAAGAACAAAGAAGCAAACAATTGAAATACTCAAGTAAAGTACAAACCCCTCAAAATTGTACTTAAGTACTTGAGTAAATGTACTTAGTTACTTTACACCACTGCGTCCCCTTCTTTTAAGAGGAGCGTCATGCAGCGCCTCTGAGCTGTTTTAAATTCCCTGTAAAAAACCAGAAGCAGGCTGGTGGTGTGTGAAGGTGAGTTGAGCTGTGTATCCTCTCTGTCAGTCTCCTCTCGCAGCCAATAGTAAGTTCTACTCGGACGGACCGACTCGCCGCTGCTGCTCCGGTCCCTCCTCGTGCTGTCCTCGCCGTGCACGCGCGTGGTACCCACGGTCGTGAGGAGGAGGAGGATGTTGCGCGTGAAGGGGAAATGGCTGCCGAAAACAAGCCGGAAGGTAAGAGAAATATAATGGGATTAATTTACTAGTATGACCGCTGTGTGATTTTAGAACAGTTGCAACTCTGTGCGGAAGATGTCACAGACGCGAGGACAAGTGGAGAATTTTTGTGTAGAAAACGTCTCCGCTGTTTTCCTCCGAAAAGGCAGCTAAAACGTGGAGACATCACCTAGCCAGCTAATATTAGCTTGCATTCTAGCCAGCTACTATTCCCATCGTAGCCCACATTTAAAGCACGCCACGGGGACAAACAGTCCGCGTGGTAAAAGTAACGCGTTTATTTTGCTCGCAATTCTTGTCTAAAGGCGAGCAAATTCAAGTTGTTAACAACAATGCTAAGTTAATGACAACATGTCATTGGCATCGACTAACTTCTTCCCTTATTACCCAGCTTTAAAAAAGCGGCTTGCTTCTGTCAGTTTATCTGTCAACACGGCTCTTTTCTTCAATCGTTATGTGCAGGATGTTTTGAATGCATTGTAATGATCATTTGAACATCTCTTTTAAAATGTTTTTGTGTTTTATATTCCTCCGTCTTAGAGAGGCTCGTTCAGTTCTTCCTTGAAGCGCTGGCATTCAGCGAATAGTGTTTGCGAGTCAAAAGTGATGTCTTTTTTTTTGTTTTTTACATAAGCGGATATTTATTTTTGTCCAAATGCCAATTATAGACTACTACTTGGCCTATATTTGGTTCGAGACACGGGCTTCACAACGTTGTAATGCCCGCTCCGCTCGCAATGCCCTATCGCACTTGAAATGAAATGCCATCACACAGAGGAAGCAGGAGGATGGAGAGGGTTTCCAGCAGCTGCTCCTAACACTACTTTACACATAGGGACAAAATGATGACTTTCTCCCTCAGCCTATTTCATACGGCTCACTGACTTAACATTACATTCACTCGACTTAATTATTTCCTCTTTATGGGATATTTTATAGCAAAACATATGCATAAGCGATCTGTTCTCATTCAGAGAGGCCAATGGAATTTTTTGGTGAGTAACTAAGCTTATATGAAAATATAAAAGATGTATTGCATCAATGCTAAAGGGAGTAGTTTTCAGCTTAGTATTTCAACTGGAAAGAGTTAAGGGCTGACATTCTTAGATGATACAAAAGCATAAATCAACCTTAAAATGCATTTGCCAGATTTGTATTGAAATGACTAAAGACTGTCCAGATGTTGTGCATGTTTAATTCAAATGTCCTGTTTATGTTCTTTTTTTGTTATAGTCATCATACTTTGAACTGTTTAACTTTAGTTTTTTGATTGACATAATTGAGTATAATGGTATGTCATTAAAACAGTATGTCCTAAACTTGGGGTATTTATATATATATTTTTGAATGAACTTGAAGTGGAGCGAAAGACTCATCCTGCACCTGAAAAGTGTTTGCATAATTTGAGTGCGAGAAAAAAAAGACTCCTTATAGGTGCAGCTGTTTCTGAGCTGTTCATAAGTAGTGTTGCAGGCTTCAAAAGTAAATAGACCTCCTTCAGAGTTTGGTGTCAATAACCTTAAAAGTGAAGTCTTTTTGAAGTAGAACCACTTTTATGTTTAAAATAGCAGTAAACAAATGACCTCTGTCTATATGAGGGTAAACGATAAAAGGCTGAACTCAGTTGTTTGGATGTCAGTGTGCCAACCACCAAGCAGAGTCCCACCAGGGGGTGCTATTGAGCTACAAAAACACACCTAACTATATGAGGAATCTGTTTGTGGCTATAACAAAAAATAAAGACATCTGCTTTATGATAGTAATGTCTTCATTGTGGCGTATAGTCCTAATGTATTCATCTACTGAGCTGAACTTAACAAATAGGCTCCAGTTGTTCATCTCGACGGCTCTCCAACACAGGGAGCTCTCACTGAAAAACCCTGCCTTGAAAGTCCCATTGCTGAGCAGGGGAAGTTATTTTCAGTGTTCCTGTGAGGCCGGTCAGTGGACAAAGGAGGAGGAGCAGCATAGAAACAGAGAGTGCTTCATACCTTGACATAAATGTGATGTCGACTCATGCAAACGTGGCCCTTAAAGCTTTTACACACAGCTGTCATGCTGAGTCTTTGCTCATGCATCCCGTTTTCTTAATTCATGAATGTAGAGCATGCTGTTTAAAAATACATCACTATGACAGTTTGAACATGACATGTCCCTGGATGTCGCGTGGAGAGATAAACGGTGTAACCTTTTGTCCTTGTGGTATGCAGGCAGATCTGAATTGTCTCAGACGTTTGGCAGGTCTTCTGATGGCCCATAACAACTGAGGGTTACATCTTGTGTTAAACCCAAGGGCCACGGCCCAGTCTCACTCACTAATGTAATGTTTACATCCTGGGGTATTCCTCTCCAGCCTAAATGATTGTCAGGACCCTTGAGGGTGTTTCTTTTGCTCTTCACACTCATGAAAAGCACTGTGTCCGTTACTTTAAGTACAAGGCCTAGAGGGCACTGAAAAAACACATTTGATATCTCACACTCAGACTGCTCTGGAGGAAAGTACAGCCAATGGTTTTATGAATCTACTAGAGTGTAGTCATAAAAATATCGCTGTTTAAAGGCCAATTTTGTAGAAACAGAACAAGCACTTTAGTAAACACAAGCTCTCTGCTAACACTTGTGTGGTGTTGGGATTCATGATCAAAAGTAAACACTGTGCTAAAGTTAAATATTGATGCTTTTAACCTCTGAAGTTGAATGTTGATACGGACAGTTTTGCTCTGTAAAACATTACATAACATTATTTTAAAATCACATAAATGCAAGACCAATGATGGGATAGTTTATTGACACGTAAAACCTGCTTTTCTGAATCCAAGGGAAATGAACTTTTAGGACAACTCTGAACACTTTTCTTTTAAGAAGAAAAGGAAGAGGATTAGGCCTGTTGCCTCAGCAACGCTGGAAGTAATATTTCACTTTGAAAGTTTCATGATGTTATCTTTTCACTCACAGTTCAGGGGGAAGCAGCAGAAAAACATCAAGTAAGCACGCAGTCAGCCATTAAGTTACAAAAGTGCCTGTGCAGCAATGGTATCAATATTTCGGCGCTGTTTTCTAAAGAAGGATGCATTTAACCTCATCGTGATGTCGGACGATTCGCTCTCCCACTGTGTGTTGAATCAGGCGCTATATTATTGTCCTCCAGACGTTGAATTGAATCAGTGAGGTGAGGATGGATGGGACGCAGGTCCGGTCTGCGGCTTCTGAGACAGATCACTTGTAATGCTGCCTGTAATAGACTTTTACTGACGGCTCTGCGCGGCATCCACTGATTGACTGTATTGATCCCTCAAGTTTAGCACTGATACAATAAGGAGCGTTCGTGACCCGGATCAAAGCAGGTCAGCGTAACAGTGGCACTTCTCAAAACCGTACAACAAATGTTCATTCGATGGATTATCTCACTGTTTTAAATGCCAACAGACACATTCACTGGGATTTACAATCAATATTATCACCAGGACGACTAACCCAACAGCTCTTGTGTGTTTGAAATGTCTTTAATATACTGTGTAGTGTCTGTTGATAATGTTTGCATGGGGAGTTTGGCTGGGAGGCTGAGAATGCTTCTTTTCCTCGATTTTCCTCTACTTTTCTCTTTGCCTCCTGAAGGACTGAAGAAAGTTCGTAATCCGGATCGAATGTACAGATCAGCAGTGTGTTATGCTGGCCATGGTCCACCTAAGAGTATCAGTGATGACACAGAGACGAACAGTAAGAGTCAGTTATTAATACTGCATTGCTGCTCCAAAGAGCCACTAGCTGGCCAATCTATTATTCATTCATTGATTCATTTATTTACTTCTTGATTTCATCCGTCCCCATGACACCCCTCCCCCCCCCCCTTCCCCCTCCCAACACAACACCTCCTCCGGCTGCTCTGTTGATTGAAGTGTCTGCTTTACGGGATCACGCTGTCAATAGCTGAAGTGTTGTCGTTAACTAAGAGTGATTGTTTCAGGTTGAGGCCAGGGGATCAGGACCTGAGCAGACCCTCCGAGAGAAAGCTTACACTTTGAGCCATCAATTATGGCCGTGTACTTGCCTTTTTGTTCCTGCTTCTCTTAAACCTGCACTTGATAGAGGAAAAAGAAAAACGACCCGACCGAGGAGTATGACTTAAATAAATCTTGCTAGATCAAATAGTGCCTGACAAAAAATATTGATGCATTGCTGTATCGTTGAATTGTTTGCTTGGATTAGTGTTTGGTCTGCCTCTCATTACATGTGATCTATGAGAACTGTAGACTAGGGGCACGGAACAAAGACAACACAGCTGAGGTTTTTACGACTTATAAAAACCAGCTTCTGTGGGAATTGCTTCAGAGCACTTACAAGTCTGTGTACAAGTGATATTTTCTGCCACAACACAAATAAATCAGTCAGGAATATAGGCCAAAGTCTTGATTTTATTTGAGCGGGATCTCCATTCATTCCTCTTTAGAAATGTGTCTAGAACTTAGCCTTTTGTCTTTACACATCGGAAAGCTGTCTTCTGTAAAGCAGATTGCTCACAGCATAAAAGGAGCCCCATCATTGTTAATAAATACACCCGTCTCCACACCGCTGGAAGACTACATCTAGACTAGAAAGGGGTAATTAAGTGTGCTCATGTATTGTCATTTCTAAATAGAGTCTGAAATCCACCACAACCCCTTGTTAGACTCCACACGTGTTGCAGGAAGAGCTCTTTTGCACCAACTGTTTTTCAAAAGACAGGGTTGATGACGCAGTGGCAGCGATGCAGACTGTAACAGGAACATAGTTGATAGACTTTTGCGTTACCCCCTCAAGTGTGACAGCTGTGACTGACAACACATTTTGCCGGTCTTGCTCTTTCCCCCCATGTTATTGCGTGGTATTACACTACCCGGTACCCATGTCAGACACCCTGTTTAATGCGTGCACCCCAGGGTTTTTCTTCTTTTCCCCTGCCTCACCAGGACACTCTGTAGCAGCAGGTAAACCATTGATCTGAGTAATCGTGGGAGTTGTTATGATACAGAAAGAAGGGCTTTGTTTGTGTGCATGTGTAAGCAAGAGGGAGAAAGTGGAAGAGCAGCAGAGAGGGGGAGTGAGCGAGAGAAAGAGAGAGACCTCACCTCTGCTCTCCTTGAGATGGGATTTTTATGGATGGGTGGGCTTGGAGAGGGCTGGAAACACATAAAGAGTCATTTTCAGTTTGTTGCAGGCAGTTAACCGTGTGTGCATGTTTGTTGAACTTCCAGTAATAGGCCTACGCTTTTTTAGCTGTTTGACTTTTTGACAGTCTTCCCTTATTTTACTATAATAAACTGGACTATTATAAGCAAATTGAGCCGCAGTGCACGCAGGATTGAGGGAACGTTAACAATGTGAGTGTGAATTATGAAGCATATTATTGAGCACAAATGGTGTCAAGATCTTCTCACTGGGAGGAGAACAAACACATTTAGTTTCTTTTACAAACAGCTGTTGTGTGTGTTGCAGGTCAATCCCACATACTATAGCTAGAAGCCATGTAACGCTTTCTTTGTTGTAGTTTAGTTGTATCATAGCAACACAAGTTCGGTTTTATTTGCTTGTGGGCGATTTGTAAATTCACTGTCTGTACTGTAAGAGTGTTATCGAACAGACCATAGGGCAAATGATGAAGATAATTGGTTTCTAGTCCCACACGACCACATGGGTATTTTAAGTCTACATCCTTCGCTCTCAATCAGGAGCCATCAGGCGGGGGGTGGGGAGCTCGGCCCCTGGACTGTGGGCCAATCATTTGATTACTGCCAGGGAAATCTGACACTGCCTAAATGGTCCTGTGTTGTAGTAAAGCCCGGCTCAGAATCTCCCACACGTAGTTCCGTAAAGACTTCAGTCTAATCAAGTGCTCTCTTCACTAGTGGCCCCAGTCTCACTCGTAGATACATTATCAAATAAATGGTGTAGAAATTCAAGGTCTATGCAAATTATTACAGTCCTGCGACGTTTTTAAGCCTCTTGAAATTAGGGCTATTTTATATGTTGTCAAATCGAATATAATTCACAGTAACAAAGTTATGTTTTCCATATTTTTAAAACTAAATGAAGTTAATTCGATTTTTTTTTATGATGAACTTTGCCTATTTTAAATGAGCCTGGAAGTCGTGGCGGCAAATGATAAATCACACATTTTAGGGCTGAGCTGAATCACAGGAAAGTGTCCTGATCTGAAGTCTGCGGGGAGAATATCCCATTACTGTAAATGCCATGGCAATAGTCTCCTGCAGGTTAAACCCCCCTTTTACCTTTCCTTCTTCTTTCACACCTCACAACCTGATTGATCGCTTTTAATTGACAGCATGTCATCAGTTGACCACTGCACCTTGTCTGCCTGACTTCATCTCCGCTTCACGTCTGACCACATCCTTCCTTTCTTGTCTAGATTTTTTTTTCATTCATCTGCCATCACCTTGTAACTGCTTTCACCATGTTAACCTGTCACTGCCCCTCTGGTATAAGCTTTAAATCACTCATGTCATGAACTGGTCTGACATCTCGCCTCTCATAGATCTGGTTATTATACTAAGTGCATGTCACAACCCACACACTACATGTGGACTGTTTGAATGTATATATTTTTCATATTTCTCACCATATCCACGCATTTCACAGACTGTAGAAACTGTTTCTTTCAAATCCCCTGTTAGCGATGTATAATGATTTAAAGTGATGTTTGACTGTGTCTGTCTTTCACTGTGACTGCATGACTTGTCAATATGATACAGGGATTATATCATCAAAAATATCTGTTGCCTCTTAGCTTACTCACCAGGTGAAACAATAGAGCTTATTTTATCCTCAAGATGATTCCATGTTGACAAATAAACCTTATTTTAGCTCAAATATAATCACCCAAAATACTTCATGATGTTAAAGTGATGGGTTAGATTTGGTATGATTTCAATGCATGTTAAAAAGTACACTAATTTACTCATCATTACACACAGTATCATTCACTGTTATAATGTATTGCTTGGCTACAGTGTATGTGCCACAGATTAGGGATGTTTTTTTTATTATGGTATCTTAAAATGTCTCTCCCCAGTTGATGAATTATGTCTGAGCCAAGCGTATTTAGCTGACTGGGCTAATTTTAGAGCTAAACTCTAAGAGGCCTTTTTCGGTCCAGCCCAGTAGATGGCTGTCATCCAACCTAATGATAAGAGACATTGCCATAGGCCTAATTCAGTTTCACAGCCCTTCTTCTCGCTGGACGGAGAGAGCCAAATGTTTATCCACAGGACTGCTTGTTCTTCTGTGATCCACCGCCCTCGTGTTTCAGGTATAGCTACTAGAGAGCAGATACTGTTTCACTGCTCCTCACATCCTTAAGCCATATTAGCCACTGTTTTGTTGTGGAAAATGTTTACATTCAAACGGTTACTTTGGATATGCACCGCCAGCAGCGATTTGTTGAATGATCTATAGCCAAAACATTAGCTTGCAATTTCTCCACAATGTGGGCACAGATTAAAAAGAAAAACTGTCACTCCCAGAGCGTTGTGAGACAGAGACGGAAGAGAGAGGGTTTTGCTTTCAGGGCTCGGATATTGATTAAAGATTTGTTTTTGTCAGCCTTTCCAGTCTCATGACCCTCGCGCTCGTCTCTAGGGTGGGGCAGAAGCAAGCTAGCATGACAGATACCCTTACATTTGGCCAAAGTGTTTGCTTAGCAGCCAGGATCAGTGATAATCCAAACATCAGCAGACAGAAATATGTATCTTTAAACGCATTTGACGGAGGGGGATGTGAATTATGAAGGGGCACAGGCTGCACAGTAAAGGCAACATGAAAGCTGCAGACCTATAGCCCAGTTTATCCTTTTGTATGTGAGCTCACTCATCAACATGTAGAATGTAATTGGCTCCAGTGTGCCAGCCTAGCTCAGCACATCCTCTCTATAACAAGCCCTGGTATCAGTCTGTGTTGCATTTTAGAGTTTTACAATCAAATAGTACTTTTCTTGGCTAATGTACAAGCAGTCATTAAGCTTGCTCTTTCTACTCCAAAATAAATATGAAACCTAACAGGGGGAGTCCAGAAAATGCAAAGAAATGGAGTTTATTTCAGGGTTTGATCATCTCCCGGTAAAAACGAGGATACATTTACATTTTCAAAGCCGGATTTCAGTAGGTAATTTGTTGTTTAATCACCGATCAAATCAGGCAATTTGATTAGTAAGAGCTCGTCTATATTCTGTAAAGCTATTCCAAATCTGGCATCCAAGCTTTTCCCCCCTAGAGATGTTTTCCTCAGCTATAGCACAGTCCACAGTATATGTGGATTTTCATGCCACAGTGGACATATCTTTAATTAGTAAGCAATACTTTGTTGGAAGACTCACAGTTCCTGCTTCAAATCTGTGGAAATGCCCGGTGGAGGGAACAGTAGACATGCAGCAGCTGGAATACTATTAGTGTAGATAAATAGCAGCTGAAAGAACAAAAGTGTTTAGAGTTATGAGAGCGTGATGCTGTGGAAAAGAAACCTCAGCACTCAACAAAGAGTTGAGATGTTGAGTTGAGTTCACCTTTTGTGTGCTTTGAGAGCCTCGCAAGGAACGTTCTCGTGTACAAACATGCCCCTCTCAAGTTAGACAAGGACTCCCAGATTAGAGAAGGCCAACTCTGAGCATCTAAAAAAAACAAGTGCCACATCTAAAACACATGGTTTATTTAACAGCACCGTGCACTGCTTGAAACATGACAGTAGTTTGCCCGTTCTTCAAGGAAAGACACGCATCCATGTCCGAGATAGATAAAAGCATAAATGCAGTGCTACAAACTAATGTGTATAATCTAATGTTAATGTACTATAGGCTGTTAAAACGCCTCCACTATATGGACCATGTGTTGGCGATATGAGTCAACAGGCTGGACAGTTTCCTGGTTTGCCATCTTTTCTTTTTTCCTCTGCATAGTTAAGTGTTAATTTAGCAGCAAAATTAACATCCACACCAGTCTGTCTTGAATAAATAATGAATATGTCACGGAAAAATTCAACCTCAAATAAATGCTACACTAAGTGCTTTGTCCATTTAACTGGTGATGCTACACACACACACACACACACACACACACACACACACACACACACACACACACACACACACACACACACACACACACACACACACACACACACACACACACACACACACACACACCACACACACACACACACACACACACACACACACACACACACACACCAGGAAAGCATATCAGAAGAGAACAGTTGCTTTAATTTGGATATTATAAAAATACATAGGTTTCAATATAAAAATGCAGATTAGCCAATCTTAATATTTATCTTGCAGCGAAGATCACTAAATAGCCTGTCATTATAATAAATACTCGGCTGTGAATCATTTGAATCAGTGCCTGCGACTAAATCATTGCAATTCATTGCATTATCCCAATAGTCATCAGATATAAAACATTATCAAAACATTTAGTTAAGAAATACTTAGGCTATTTGTATTGCATTACAGATACAACAAATCATTTCTAGAGGAAAGAAACACACCTTAAATTAGGTAATCATAAATCATAAAGTCTGCCTGCATAAATTAAGGACACATTTAACATAAAACTAGAACATCTGTCTGCTCTTTCTTATTCCTGCATTTTTAAATCAGAATCTGCTTTTCACTTCTCTCATTATGAAAGAGAGCGAGACAGCTTTTTTAAAATTACTTATTACTTTATTATTACGGTCAAACAATTCCACAGTTTAGCCTAAAACATAGAAACTTAGTTGACTTGTCTGTATGATTAGGCTGAATTTCATGAAGCAATGTCTTAGAAATAGGACACTACGAATAGGTTATATAGTTAACAATGAAAGTCAGCAAGTTACGGTACATTTTAATGTGTTAAACTTTTGAGGAGAGTTTGGCGGAGGGATACGTGAGGCTGCGTAAAGTGGAAGGGACGTTGCTGTTATGAAAACAATGGCGACTTTTTTCTATATTTCCGTCGATTTGGACCATTTATTAACGCGGTGAGCACCTGAGGGTGTTGCAGTGGAAGTGGCACAGATCATGCAGGATACGAGGTATTTCAAAACATCAGCGTCCGCGATTACTGCCGTCAGCGGTAATATATGGAACTTTACTCCGACTAAAAACGTAGTCATAACCCTTCCGTTAAATCTGAACACACAGGCCTACATGATAAAGATTTACTGTAGTTTTTCGAGTATCAGTATGCACCGAATATCCATAAACTTGCTAAGAAAGTATAGAAACGTAACGCTGACTGTAGCTCCAGAACTAGCTTGAGAATCGCCACGTTTTAAAGTTGTATTTGAGTATGAACGTAATCCTGTGATATTAGGCACATTTGCATCCACGTTTACCAACAGGAGTCGCTAATTCGGCATAGGCTACTGTTAACGGTGCCAAATTGCAAACATTTAAAAAATGTTTTGTCTACGCCTAGAAACTGGGATTAACATTATAGTTTCTAGTTTGCTCCAAAGCATTGTAGGAACTACTTTCCCACATTTAATTCAGTGTATACATTGCAATTTGTTAGCTTTTTGTGTTAGTTAGTAATACAGGTAAAAAATACATGCTTTTTGTAAAACTATTCAAAATGTAAATCATACTTTTGAATATAAAAGCTTTTTTAAAATCATGTTTACAAAACAACGTTGTACAGATTGTGTCCAGTGTAAAGGAGTCTGTCTGCTGGGAACATATCGTCTGAATATAGATTTGGCTCTTATGTAGGTGTCTTCATAATAGAGTTGTGTCTTTTTCACATTCTGCACGTTTGTTTGCACATTAGTAATCAAACCCCAGTTTCAGCAGTAACCTGATTTCAGAGGCGTCCATGTAAGGTTAAGGGATTAAGAGAACGCCAGTTAACACCTTGTTAGTCCTGCAGGGTTTACACAGGCTAGCTGGCTCTGTTGCCTGGGGGGTTGTTAGCTGAAAAATACAAGACTGGCATTTCAAAGGAAAAATGCATGTTGCCGTTGTTGTGCACAGCATACTGAACAGAGGTGGTTTTTTGCATACTTCAGGCAGAGAGAGTTTGCACAAAAATATAAAAAAGCACATTGTGCGATGACCAGTGTAGAAGATTGTGGCCTGCTGGCAGATTGTGTAGACATATCCTCCTACAGAAGATTTATAACTCTGTGAGACAATCCTCAACATACTTGAGACATATCCCAGTTCAGCTCTGTCTCAATGGTGTCATAGAGGTGTGTGTCAGGGAGCAGCATTGAATTCTGAATAATCTGTGCAGACAGCTTTGCCATATCAAATCAAATCAAGTTTTATTTATATAGCACATTTATAAATTATTTTTGGTGGAGCCAAAGTGCTGTACATATAATAAAAATAGCCTACAGTAGAGACACTTTACAGCAAATACAACAGCACATATTGTTCAGAATATCAGTATGAGAAAAACGACACCCTCTGTCCTCAGACCCTCAGTCCTTAGACCCTCACATCGTACAAGGAAAAACTTCCAGAGAAAACCCACAGTTTAAAGGGAACATGGGAGAAACCTCAGGGAGAGCAACAGAGGAGGGATCCCTCTCCCAGGACGGACAGACGTGCAATAGATGCCGTGTGGAAATCGAAGAGATAATACATTTTACAGCATATAGACCGAATGTTAGGAAATGCATGTGTCTGTAATAAGAAGATGAATCCACGAGGATGTCAGCTACAATCCTGTGGAAGCCATCAGGGAAGCAGCATGACGAGACCCAAGGCAGGACCGCAGAGACAGGTTCAGCCACGACCCGAAGTCCACGACTTAATCCAGAACTCAGGATAGAGGATCCAAGACACAGGACTACAGCAAGAGGATCAGCCTCGACTCCGGATCCCGGCGTAGATATAGATACAAAACAAGAAAAAAGATTTGGCTGGGTTAATCGGAACAAGAGAATACACAGACACAGACAGAGAGGGAAAAGGTCATTGGATAAAAGTTATTCTTGATAACTTAAATTCTTGATATATGTATAGGCTGCTACTGCTGTCTGCCGGTTTCTACTCAGCCATGCTGCATCTGAGTTTGCATCCGTTGAGATTTTATTTGTGAGTGGGCTTCAATATTTACGACCTTTTCTTGCTCGTCTTGAGCCTTTTAGTGAAAGATTACGAAAATGAGGCCCTGCTAAAAGCTAGACTACTGTGTCTTGCTTATTTTAAATTGCTTTATGATTACACAGCGTCTACACAAAAAACAACCTCCTTTTTTTCTCATGTACCACTCTGATCATTCAGTTGCATCGTGTTTTCCAGTTCTGAGGGTGAAGCCGCTCTGGTGCTACCTATGAGCAGATGCTGTATGTGATTCTTAATTGGGCAGAGCGAATGATTAGAGATACCTGCACAGCTCTTATAAAACAGGGTGTACACGCAGAATTATACGTACAGATGGAAATTGCGAATACCACAGATCTACTCCTGCGTTCCTTCGGGAGCGATTTGGGTTCCTCCTTACACATTACACTCCACGGCAGCTACATCTCTGAGGACCGGCGGTGTTCATTCCCACTGAATTTTCCATATGGGAATTTCTAGGCAGGAGCACTTGGTTCTGTCTGTAATGTACGCCAGGCTGCATGCTCGCTTTTTATATCCTCATTATCAATGCACTACCGGACTATTTGTATGGGTTTCAAAGTGGTATTTTGCTCGGTTCAACTCTTTTTGCTTCTATTTTTTTATTACTGATATCAGCGACTCTAGGGGTCCGTAGTCAGCACTCGGGCTTTTCTCTGTCTCTGCCTTTCCTACCCTAGTATCCTAACCCACAGTTATACAAGTTTGAAAGAATATTGTTTTCTAGCTGTAATACATTTTCAAGCAAAATTGCATTGCAAATAAATGCAGTATTTTGAGTTACCTTTTGGTGAATGTGTTTGCATTCAATCCACCCAAATTAAAACTGAGTAATAGATTTATTTGCACACACACTCAAAAAACTTGTTTTCAGTTTGTAAATGCTCTGGAAGTTTACTCTAAACAAAAGATTGAATGCTCACAACAAATATAACAGGTGACAGGGATAACCTTAACTTTAGCGGAAACTATAGACAAGAAAAGCTCATCCGGTTTATATAACACACATGGTCAATGATTTCCTCGATGTCTTTTATGTGACCGTGCAGCCTTTTGAAATGAGCCATACACCTTTTCCACACACAGACCTTTTAGATGTTGATGCCGATATTGCTTTTTTGACGAGCATCCAAATTCTGTGAATTGTTTAGTTTAATTTAAACTTATTAAAGATAAGATCTTTGCCTAGAATATCCTTGTTTTGTATCTTAGAAACTTAATGGATTTCCACATCAGCCTATATCTAAAGTTCTGAGGGGAAAACAACACGCCAATACTATAATGTATAGATACAGTATATATGTGAGTGATTTTTTCATTATATAATTCATTCCACATGTTTTCGTCCTCTGAAACAAATATCATTTGTTCATATTTGAGCCATCTGCATATTTTAGAAGGAAAAAGGACTGGAATGAGAGGAACATTTAAATGCATCCATGCATGAGAGCGTCCTTAAACCCTACTGTTTTATAATGGTTGTGAAATGTAAATGATATATTGAACGACATTTATTGTGATGTAAGCATTGCGCCTGGTAATTGTAATTATTGCCCTGAATAATATACCACATTCTGGCTTGCAGCACACAGTTGCCCATACCAAATCCCCATACACTTTAAAATCACTCAAGGGTGTTTACTGTGTCTAAATAATGAATAGACACAGCCTTTACAAGTTGACAGTGAAACATTTCTGGTGAGCTCCCCTGATGGAATGCATTTCACAGTCAAATAATTGAGTCCAGTACAAAATAAAATGTATGCAATACTCTGTTCTTAATTGAATTTCCTTATTTAGTTGGGGATTGTTATTTGACAGTCTGTGTGTTGCTGCAGACTGATAGTCTGATCAAGAGGCAGATGAACAAGTGAATAAGAGATGAAGCCTGTGCTAAATATTCTGTTTTGTCTTGCTCTTGTTCTAGATGAACATGGACATTTGAAAATATACCTGCCCAAGAAGCTGCTTGAATGTCTACCAAAATGCACCTCGCTGCCAAAGGAGAGACACCGGTGGAACACTAATGAGGTGAGGCTCCTCATCACAGCCCGTCTGCTCCATCCATCCCTCTGCACACACGTCTGCATGAGACACGTTGTTCTTTCAGGCCTTTTTCAAATGTACAAGACTCTCTTCAAAACATCCTAACATCTTTGTAATAGGTGTCCCGATTTACCAAATATCATTATGGGAAAAAACACTTTCAAATTAGGTTCATTTTCTGGTACTCCATCTTCAGATTACAGCAAACTGACAGTTCAACATGAGTGGGTCTGTACAAGATTTAAAAAAAAATGTTTATAACTATAATTCTTATCTTATTTTATTTGTTGGATTGGTTATATTTAAAAGGCAATTTCAGAAAGAAATCTGCAAAATATATAGTTTACTGCCTCGTATTTTCTTCACAAACAAGTGAAACATAGTAGTAGTTGATAGATGGATGGATATATAGATAGATTACATTACATTCCCTTTTTTTTATTTTTTTAGATAGATGGATATATAGATAGATAGATACATATATATATAGATAGATGGATAGATAGACATATATAGATGGATAGATAGATGGATAGATAGATAGATATATAGATGGATATATATATATATAGATATATATATATCTATATAGATAGATAGATAGATACATATATATATAGATAGATAGATAGATAGATAGATAGACATATATAGATGGATAGATAGATGGATAGATAAATAGATATATAGATGGATATATATATATATATATATAGATATATATATATGTATATAGATAGATAGATAGATAGATAGATAGATAGATAGAAAGATATATATGGATATATATATATATAGATATATATATATGTATATAGATAGATAGATAGATAGATAGATGGATAGATAGATGGCTATATAGATAGATACATATATATATAGATAGATGGATAGATAGACATATATAGATGGATAGATAGATGGATAGATAAATAGATATATAGATGGATATATATATATATATATATAGATATATATATATATGTATATAGATAGATAGATAGATAGATAGATATATAGATGGATATATATATCTATATATATAGATATATATATGTATATAGATAGATAGATAGATAGATAGATGGATAGATAGATGGATAGATAGATGGATAGATAGATGGATAGATAGATGGATAGATAGATGGATAGATAGATGGATAGATAGATAGATAGATAGATAGATAGATATATAGATGGATATATATATCTATATATATAGATATATATATGTATATAGATAGATAGATAGATAGATAGATGGATAGATAGATGGATAGATAGATAGATAGATAGATAGATAGATAGATAGATGGATAGATAGATGGATAGATAGATGGATAGATAGATGGATAGATAGATGGATAGATAGATGGATAGATAGATAGATAGATAGATAGATAGATAGATAGATAGATAGATGGATAGATAGATGGATAGATAGATGGATAGATAGATGGATAGTTAATTCATTTGCTTTGTCCCTTTTTAATTGCAATACATTCTTTAGTCGAAAACTAAATATAAGGATAACCCCATCTCCGTCTCTCTTCATGTTTGTACTGGGACATTTGTAAAATCTCTTCTTGCAGTTTATGTTTACTATGGATTTTCTCATGCTCATTTTTCTGGAAGGAATGTTTTGCAGAAATCGAAGGTTAAAGTCAATTGCATGTTGAGTCCTATTCACCAACGTTTCCTGCTGCCGTATTTAGCAGGCATCATGAGGGGCTCTCCATGTTAACGTAAACAGTGTTTAACATTGGTGCTGTGAAAGCTCAAGGTGTCTCGCACTTCATATTTACATCGCATTAGGGAAGATAACACACCACTTTACATTTTCTCTGTGGAGAATCAAATCTGAAAACACTATGATCTTGTGAGATGCCACAGATGCCCGTTGCTATGGTTATATTTTCCTAAAGGACGTTTTCAACTCTTTCTCAGGACTATTTATTTAAAACCCTTTTTGTCTTGTTTGCTGTATTTGTTTAAAAAAAAGTTTTCTTACAGGAATGTGGAGTCTTCTAGAAAATTGAACTGCCAAATGAATTGCTGCTGCCTTAATCTTGATTGACTACATGTGTGTGCAGACACACATCATTTCCTCTTGTATTTTGTGTAGTAATTTTCTAAATGCACACAATTGGAATACAGCCCTTAACAATCTTCATGATTCATGCACACATAGTTACTATCTGCTCTTCCATTATATTAATGCATGGAACGACATATATTCAAGTCTTTAACATGTTATACTGTATTGGTTTTACAGGGACACTTCCTGCATTTTGCTCCAAACTCATTTACCAACCTGCTCTTTTTCTCGGGGGACAGGTTGATGAGTTTATCTCCTTTGTTTCCACATTTGATGGATGAAAAACTGCTTGTTCTCTTTGAAGAATAACTAGTAGCAATTAGCCCTAAACACACACCATGACAAATCTTAAAAATAAATATGAAAAACTCAACCATCCATGCTTTTGATTAACACATTGTGACCATCAAAATATAGTCATCTGCAGTGATGAAAGATAATTGACTGAAAAACAACCAGATGATAAGGCAACAGACCGGCTCGTTTCTAAGGAACAGGGGATTCAAAAAGACAATCTGTCAATGACATTCAGTTGAATATTTTTTTCCCCCGACTTTGTGTAGTCAATATATTTGAGAAAATAGATGAAGGAATTCATTATTCATCTGGGATAAAGACATGGAACTGAGGAAATAGACACAAATACGACGGTGATTACTACAGCAATAAATACTCCGTTTCTGATCATTTGCAGTTTTTATCCAAGTCACCATCTGTCATATCTTTGCTCACAAGCCCTAGTTATGAAACAAATGTCTAACGCTTGTGTGTTTCTAATTGGCTGATGTTGTAACTTGTTTGCCCTGTCTGACCTGCATTGTGCTGCCAGCAGTCTAAATTAATTAACATGGCTTTGAAATTGATCTCAAAATGCAAGTCTGGGAAATTGCTGGGGATGGATGCTAGTGTTGTTAGCATTTCTTGTCATATATTACCACATTTAATCAAAGCAGGCTTATTTTCAGGGATAGCACCATGTTGTTGTGTTACTGGGCTTCAGATTCTGCTGTGGATGTTTGGTGGGCTGATGGCAGAAGTCAGAACTTCCAGTGGTGTTTTGGTATGCATGACAATAGTGTTTCCAGGGTTGAAGAGAGCAAGACAACCTTTCTGAAATTGAAGGACGTTTCTTTTTTGTGCAGACCATGCAAATGAGAATGTATGTGCCTCATTGGTAGCAGCCGTGCAGGAAGGGAGGGATCAGAGAGGCTCCTTGTCGGTGCAATTGTGTGACTCTTAGTGAAAGTGACACCTCATCAATTCTGTGCATATTTCTGGCACTAGCTCAGCATGCTTAATGCTCTAATTTTCCACTTTTTACGTTTCAGGTATCTCAGTATTCTGGTAGGTTAGAGCTGCTAATTTGTATTTGATATATTACACCACACAGATTGGTGGTGGCTTCATTTTCTCTTGTTTCATAACAAACATCTTCTGGTTATTGGCCAGTCATTTTTCCCCCTGTTTGATTTAAGAGGTCCTATTATGCTTTTTGGGGTTTTCCCTTTCCTTTAGTGTGTTATATAGGTTTTTGTGCATGTAAATCAGGGGTGGGGAACCTCCGGACTCCGGGCCGTATATGGACCGCGAGACCATTTGGTACGGCCCTCGAAGTAATTTATAAACACACGCAAAAAAGAAAAAAATTAAAGAAACCTAGACCGCAAAATAATTAAACAAGCGAGTGCCTGTTTTTCCTGGCCAGGGTCCTTGAACACAACACAAGCCTAACGTGTCATCATGTGGTATATGTCGTCTCGTCAGACGGGTGCAGTTCTGACGGAGAGCACCAGAACGCTGCTCCGGCACTTCAGAAATTGCAGTACCGATAAGGAGCCGTACACATGCCGCAGTTTCTGCGTGGCTGTGTCTTTAGTTGAAAGCCCAGTGGCGATCTGTTCATCTGTCACACTGATCATACAGTCAATAACTTTGTTGTTATTAGCATCTGGTTAGCTAGCTATGCTAACGAATATAAGAAGCTTTTTCTCCAACCAGTGAGGTAAAGGCACATCTTTATATGATCATTATAGTTATAAAAAAATAAGAGAATAAATTAAACGGGTATAAAATACTATATGATAAACAAGAATACAGTTTGAAAGGAGAGTGATTTGTAAAATATCATAAAGAAAAATAAAATATGCTTCCAGTTCTGTTTCATCTGGGTGCTGAGAGATGTATCCATAGATCTCCTAATGTTGCTCTCAAAGTGCACCAGATTGATGCTTGTAACTTCAACATTTAAAACAAAATCTTCCCGGGGGAGCACGCCCCCCGGACCCCCCTAGAGGATGTGAGGTCCCCCCCCACTTAAATCATGTCCACATGGATAGGAAACTAAATACATTTGCACACATCTTGTGTCCATATCTTTCTGTTTGGTGGTCATTCCAAAACCGTGCACGTGCATGCGTGCGTGAGTCATGGTCAGATATCTGGATTAAGAGGTTGCTTTTTCTTTGCACTGCATGAAAGAAAGGCCAAAGGAATGGGCTGTGATTTTAGTATTTTTAAGCAGAGGTCAATCATCTGTACGTCCCTCGGAGGATGTTGAAAACATTGAAATGGCCCTTGAGAGGAAAAAGGTTCCCCACCCCTGATGTACATGGTCTGCAAAGGCTGAATCCCAAAGTTCCCTCCAAAGGACGCTTCTCTCCCACACAGTAGAGGCACAGAATACAAATATGAACCTGACAATGAGCATACTAGGGCCCATTTAAAAAGAGATCTATCATAAAGTAAATACTTTGACTATAGACTGCAGCTTGGAAAACAAAACAACAAAACAAATGGATTTATTTTACTTGGTTGACTTCTTTACAACTCTAACTTTTGGAGAGCTTGAAATAAAAGCCTTTACGTGCCTTTTTTAGGCTTTATTCTGTGCTCGCTCATGTATCCACTGGTTCCCAAGGAAGCTATTATTTGTATTCCTAACACGGCAAAACAAATGTAGAGCTTGAAGGAATAACCATAAAGGGTCTGTTGTTCCTTTCCCATTCAGCCCACTTCTTTTTGCATTTTACATTATTCCCACCTTGTTCGAATGTGGGATGATTTAGTTTCATTCAAGAATAGCTACGCACTTCATTTTACATTCAGTTAAAAAGATTGCGGATACAGCTTGCTGCTCGAAACTTTAATCTGGGAGGAGAGTGAGTTGGGGGGGTGTTGGTGTTGCTGGTGAGGTGAAGTGCAGCTAATGCAGAGCTATTCATTTCCATTCTTATTCTCATGATTCCCCTGTGTCGTTTTATGAGAGGAATGTGTGCAGGAATACATTTTAAGCATTTACTGGAAAATTAGATAAACCAATTGAATCAAAATGCAAGGGAGGGGATGGGAGTTTAGAGGGGTTGAATGGGGCTCGTCATTGAATCATGAGCAGCGTGCAAGGTATGGATATCAGCCTTCAAATTATCAATTGGAGAGAAGTACCTGGCAGTGCTTGAGAATTTACCGAGGAAAAACAAGGTATTATGAAAACAAAGACTAAAGGAGGCCGTGATTGAAATAATACAAAATGCGGAAATGATCTGACATTTCTTTGATTTCTAAAATGAGCCCACTTTATAGATGGCAAATTGCAAAATACAAATCCTTCCATATGGTCTATATTTACCTTGTTTGCGTCACTGCTCTTTCAGCCATTGATGTTCCCATGTCTCTCGAGAAACACAACAAATCCTCTCAGAATTCCTCCTCCTGCGGCCAAGTGCCATTGTCTGCTCGGTGCTCTGGCACGATGACCTCTATTTTGCGAGACATTTCGGTTGAGATTAGAATCTCTTTAAAGAAGGACATCTCACACAGAGACGGTTTTAGGCTTATATCCCTTTCAAGATCAGACAGAGCGGCCCTGATGTTTGGTAACGCTGGCATGAAGGTTGCAAGAATTTAGATGTGCTGGAGAATTGCAATTTTGCAAAGATGGACTTCTTGCTCGTTGGTTCACTTTAGAGCTCTAATTCAGCCTGTGTTTTATTATAGGATTCGCAGCAAGAGTATCATCCATTGGGAAACTAGCAGTCAAAGAAAGTAACAGATTTTATTTAGCCTCGTCTGCTATTCAGTTAGAGTTTTCCCCTTAACTATGTACTTCTGTCGCTGCTCTTATGGGCATCGAGTCTGAATGACAACATGTCTGACTTGCTTCTGCATTCCTGAAGAGCGAGAAATATTTTCTCTGCAGCAACATGCTGGATTAGACGCCTCAGACATAAACCTTGCCGACTTTTAATAAGTAGGTCAAATGTGTGACATTATGAAGCATCGACAAACAGAACATTCCGGAGAAGTGGCTATATTCCTAGTCACTCAGTCTTAAAAAGCCGAGGCAGAGGAGTACAGCATGAAGTCTTGGGTGATGGAGGACACTGGGCCTAAGCCGGTGTGACACCCTCAGCCTTTAATGAACGGCACAACGCTCCGAGTACTGCGAGCTCCTCCTCAGCTTAGAGAGGACTGCTTCTGAACTTGTGCTGAACCAAAACAGACAAGAGAGCATCAGCTAAGGCCTCCACCGGCCTGCTACACATTTAATGCCCCTGTCGTCAGGAATAATCCTCTGCCTCAGGCCACCGCCGGCAGCAGCACAGCACGGCGCCTTCAGGCAATATGCCTCCGCTCAGGACAGAGCAGCAGCACCAGAGGAAACACTTAGCAGAATCACCGGGCAGTGAGTGTAACAGCCAGGGAAGCAGCGATCAAAAACCACAACAAATGAAATTAAAGGCGAGATCGGATAAACCTGAGAGAGTGTCAGTAACACCGCCAGATAGGTGCTATAATGACAGGCGCAATTGGATGCAGTGTGGTGCAATCATTCACTCCTTATCTCTGACTAAAACATAATTTGTGGTAACCTGCTCCATGTGTTATCTTGCATCCTGCTGCTCAGAGTCTGTGCACACTCTTGAATACAATTATGTGTGGTGGGGTGTATTCATTCATCTTTTCACAAAACATTCTAAACACTATTTTTTACAGAGATATTTTAATTTAAAAATAAAAAAAGGATTACATTGAGTTTTCCTACTCAATGAATAAGACTGTCTTCAATACCAGTTCATATGGTGTCTTTCAGGTTTCGGCTTTTTGTCCGTCTAGCAGTATACTCTTACTTCTGTTGAACTTCGCAATTGTTCTTCTCAAATATTCTGTCAACTGCATCGTTGCAACTTATCACGCCACTCTGCATTTTTTTTAAATCAGTCCTTTGTCTTGATCCAACATTTTGCAAGTTCATTTTTGCAAAGAAGAAAAAAGTCGTTGCCGTGTTTTTTTTCTCTCCATTGTCCAATCAGATTATTTGAGAGGCTGGCCTTTCGCATGGACTGTTGGTGGATACCTGGAGCGATATAGCTTTACCTATGAATATAAAATGAAGCCATAAAAAGTCCAAAAAAAGAATCTTAAAATAAAGTAATCATTTCTTGCATCATTTGGCACACTATTTCAGGCAACGTGGGGCACCTCAACATATCACTGCAGGAAACCCTTTGCAACCGCCTCCAGTTGATGTGTGTGTTATGAGATGCACAGACCTCAAGTTGTAGTATGGCTGACTCATAGCACTGCACTCAACACCAGCTAATGCTTTACAGACAAAGCCAATTATATGTTGTGGATTGTACTGCAAGACTTTGGCTTGAAACTCGTGCTGCAAAAGCTGGAGGATCCCTTTCGTCTGACCTCATTGAAACAATGTCTGGATAAAAGCTTTCCTCCTATGGATTAGAAGGTCTTGTCCACAAATACCTGGATACCTTGGTCAAATTGCCAATTCGGATACATTTCTGTCATTTTCAAACCTGAACCGTCAGTGTTGTTTTTTGTATGGATGTTAGTGCTTGGAGAATTCATGTAATCGAACACAAGGTCATGCTTGTTTAAATGTTTATCTTCATTCGAGTTCCTTGCCTTGCATTGCTTTCTCTGTGGAGAGTAATTAAAACGACTTCCACCAATTGCAAATGTTTACAGAAATGTTCATTAGCATCTCAGGGGGCAATCAGTGGGAATTAAAGGTCACATTTGTCCATCTATCTGTTTGTTTGTTGTTTTTGGGTTTTCCTTTGTATATTTTGGGTTAGATGCACACTGTGTCTTCAGGAACTGGTTCTGAGAACCTGTGAATGAATCGAGAAGGAGCGGGGTATCCTGTGGGAATCCTTCTTCAGATTTTATTTATATAAGCTCTTCATTGAACTACTCAGTTGAGGTTTGGATGGCAAAATGCCTGCACCATTTATTATTTATTATTATTTATATCACAGTTATTCAGCCACAGTGTTGCTGTGACAACTTGTCAGGAGCACCCAGGCTAATTTATGTCTATGCGTTGTGACTTATCATACTTTCATCTTACGGTTTCACTACGTTACAGTTTACTTGATATATTTCACGGTGCTTTTTCTTCGCCATTTGGCTGGTGGAAGTAGCAAACAGGAATTTGTGGAGTTTCTTTGGATGGCTGACTTCATGGTAACTTCCTGTGAACTTGATAGCTTTACTGATTGCTAGTGTTGTAGCATACTGTGAAGTGTCAATTGCGAGGCTACGGTGTAGTCAGGTAGTTGTAATAGGAACCCAACCAGTCAGGTCATTCGGGGGGTTCTGCAAGCTACAGGGACCCTTTGCTTTTTCCTCTGGATGTGCACATCAAGGCAGGGGTCTTCAGTATCCTCTGAAGACAGGGGCGATCCACTCAAAATTGCATGACCTCTATTGTAGCAGATACAGGTCACTCTGACTCCTGTGGGAAGCCGTTAAATTGAACCCAGCTTGTGTCTTCGATTTCTATCCAGCTTTCTCTTCCTCTGGTCACCCTCTTTTACTCTTATCTTCTGTCTCTCTCCCTTCTCCCACATGTGCTCACTGAGCTGCAAAGCTATTCAGGTACAGACGCAAAGATTTCTACCTTTTTTCTCTGTATTGCTGGCTCAGGATTTCTCTGTGCGGAACCATTTCGTAATGGAGTTTAACTTTATTTACTAGATAAAGGAAAATGAGTTCTGCATTTGAGGCGTGCTTCAATAAACTGTTATATTGTTCCTTATACAGTAGATGTTCTTATGAGTGAATTCCTCTGTTCTGCCAGCCACGACTGGGATTGAATGGCAGGAGCCAGCGTAATCATATTCACTTTCATGATCCTCTCTGTAATCTAAGAAGCCTCTTGGTACTTTTAAAAGCATATTGCATATATTGTCAAGCTGATACGTTTTTTAAACTGAATCCTTTTATACATTATAGTCTTTTTTACGACTGGTAGCACCAGAACTACTAAACATGTCTGAGCCCTTGAGCAAGAGCAGAGTTTGTCCCTAACGGAAATGTTTTTGACTTTCTTAATTTGGGACGATGCTTCAGTGGCATTCGTGTATACAATCTATTTTAATCAAGACATTTCTTTTTTGAGGGTTTAAGAGAGCTGTTTGGCTGCTCCACTCATAACTTTGTTTATTCGTAAAATAAGTTCCTTACATTTCTGAGTTAATGATATTCAATTAAATGTTGACACAGGATGTCCGCGGGGTCTTAAAAAGTATTAAAAGTTGATAAATCAATTTAGCGAAAATGAAGGCTATTAAAAAGTACAAAACGGCATTTTCCAAGGTATTACATTTTGTAGCTTGTTTTCAATAAGTCTATAAATTGTCCAAAGAGGTTGTGTTCTACAGTCTGCCTGAATGTAATCATTGCGTAGGTGTGTAGTGTGATTCTGTGTAGTTTATTTATGGCATCCCGTTGGATTTGACGTCATCTGAACAGGACATCGCACTCTCACTGCTTGATAGCGTGCGAAGGTCCGTTTACGCCGGTTGTTAAACAACATCGTTTTGGGGAAATGCAAGTCTGCGTCCAAATGGTTGGAAGATAAGGAGGAAGGACAATCAATACTGTATATAGCAAATGTGAGGTCAAGTGTGTCTCCAATGTAACCGGTTAAAACTCAAAGTGGCGATGAGGTCTTAAAATGTACGGAAAGGGTCTTAAAAAGGTCTTAAAATGTATTACATTTGACTTCAGGATTCCTGCATATACCCTGTGTTATAAAAAGCCTTAATTGTATAAAACAGAATATCATTTGTTTTATTTATTTTCTTTAGTCTCCAGCAGCAATTAATGAAACTAACAACAAGCAGCTTCCAACCATTTAAATCGAGAAGAAATGATAGGGAATCGACCAAATGGAAACAAAAAGAAAACCAAATTGGAGCTTGGAGAAAATCTGCTGCTCACAGTGGAGGTACATCAGAGAAAACATATAATAAAAAGGGAAATTTAGTGCCACATTGACGGGAGCAGACACAAAAGATGCATGGAAAGAGATTGAAAACAAAATTAATGCCAGCTTTACTCTTGTCGCTCATACCCTGTGGAATACAAAAAAGTGTTTTACCATTCTGTCAGAAGGGTGTCAGGAGATTGCAGCACACAAGAAGGCCGCTGCTGCAACTGGTAAGCTATAAAATTACTTATTCTGAATTATGCATATTCCTCTGAAAAGATATTGTTCATGACCAGTGCTATATTGTTCAGCCGGTGTGCTTAACGCTTTGGGACCGCCGCCTGTGCAATCAAGTATTTCCGGCTGACATCACATCTTAAAAAACGCTGTGAGACGAGAGCAAGACGCAGTTTGATGCTCTGCGGTGTGTCTCAGGTAGACGAGCCGTTGAAGGGAATCAAGTTTTACACCCCTACAACATAATGTAAGGATGCAATAATATAATGTAAACTGATATAGACACAATAGACGGCGCAACGTAGTGGGAGTGGATATTTGTTGGCTGCCTTAATGCCTGTCCACCTGAACTGATCCCTTGAATAAAACCGTGTTAACACAATTATCTTTCTGATTAACAGCAAATCGAATTTAGGAGCAGTAAAGTATTTGGTGTCAAAGTACTGAACGTATGCAATATGGCAGAACTAGCTTTTGCCCATCACAACAGAGCCGGCCAGCTAACCAATCAGAGCAGACTGGGCTCTGGTTACAGGCAGTATGAGAAAAATAAAGAGCTTTTTGAACATTAAAGCATGTCAAAGTAGATACAAATATAAACCTGAACATGATATGTCCCTTCAGTGAATAGACAGATTATTATTTGTCAAATCAATACTTTAATAATTTTTGTAAACACAGAGATGTCTGTATATTTTAAGATTTGAAAGAACCCCTCTGAGATTTTTCAAAGGTTTTGTTGTTGTTTTGTTGTAAGGTAACAATGGGTTGTATTCAGTGGCGGCGCCAGGGTATGGCTGGGGTAGGCTACAGCCATACCAAGAAATGGCTTAGCCCTACCTTAGCCCTACCTTAGCCCTACCTTAGCCCTACCTTAGCCCTACCATGAAAAAGTATGTTAAAGTAAGCATGTTGAGAACACGGATTGCGAAAATATACCGGTCGTGTCCACAACACACAAACTGATCCTGCTGTAACAACAAGTGCACGTTACTGACGCAATATGGTTGAGACCATTCAGATTTATGATAAAAGAGGGGTGCAAGGATTAGTCTAAGTAGTGGGGGAGTTTTATACACTAAAGGTGTGGAAATTCTCTCGCGTTATAATATCAGCGCGGTCAGATCAAAATGCCTCCGAATGCAATTTGAATAGGCCTACAGCCAATCAGAGCAATGAAACGTTGGGTCTGCGTCATGCCTTACTGATTGAGATCAGTCGGAACCGCCATTCAATATCCCCATTGGATCTTCAACGTGTACTATCATACGTCACGTTCACAGTGATCCCTTTTTATTTACTACAAGACAAATGTGCCGTTTTATTTCATACAGTTCAATTTTGATTGAGACAGGGAAATAATCTAAACCTCACTCGTGGGGTTTCACCGTCAAGGGGGGGCGATATAGCGTGTATGTAATTACATTGCAAATACTGATTTGAGCCCCACCACTGTATGGGTTAGCCCTACCATAGATTACCCAACAAAAACACTCTGGCGCCACCACTGGTTGTATTGTATTCATTTCTTTCAAGGCTATAGTTTTTGTTGTATTGCAACACTCTGTATATTACGGTGTCCCTGGTATTTGATCCATTCCTTGTGGTGACTGACCATAAACATTTGAACCACACAACCTCCCCTCTTGATACTTGTGATGGGTTGCATCCATCTTAACAAACCCCATCTCAGTTGAACTCGTTTTAGTAATCTATAATACGATATTTCCTTTGCTGGGCCGAGCCTGGGCTGAGTTTATATTCAGGGTTGCCTTCCCTTTCTGTTATGTTTTTGTTGTCCATTTTTAGATGTTCTAAGTTGTTTCGTAACGCTTCGTGTTGCTCACTATTTGTTCGGCTCTACTGCTTGTCCCATTTAATATTTCACCAAGGTTAAACAACAGCGCTGGCCGGCAGAAGAACACCATGTATCTTTTTATTTTTGTTGAGAGAGTGAAAGCAGGGAGAGAGGCTACTTCAACAATTCCTCAGAGTAAAGAGCATCTTTTTTTAGAGTATCAAAGGAGCAAATCATTTCCACACTGTAACATGTTATGATGGAGTTGAGGTCGGAAGACACTTCATCTGGCGCCGGATGGAGGAGGATGCCGTGACTCAGAGTGAATGTTTCACAGACGTTCTCCAGGAAATCCCTTTGATTGTTCTTTTGACTCAGCAGGGGGGCTGGCGTTTGGGTAATCACTGAAGGCCACATGGGTTTCTCTGATTCATGGCATCCTTCCTGCTTACCCCACTCACTTTCTTTGGTCCATCTCTCTGTATCACCGTCTCCCTCTTGCTGTCTCTCTTGTTGTGTGTTGCTCTTTGATCTCTAAAGGTCCTTGAGAATGAGGAGCCAGCAACAACAGCAGGCTGGGATTCTCTGTGGGCCTGTTTGGATCCCAGCCCATCATGCCCTTTTCTATCTGATGGACAGCTCCAGGCATGGCAGTGCCTCTATAGCTCTGCTACATTAGGCCTTCATCTGATTAAACTCTCTTTCATTGTCAAAGGCGGGGAACTAGAACTAGGGCTATCAATGACCTTGTTTGTAAGCAGCAGGGACAGACTTAAAATGCAGCCATTTTCTTGCATTAATGCATGCTTTAGTGTCTTTAGTACTACGTTTTTTGCTAAACCAAAGAATATTTTAATCTGATAATTGCATCTCTTCCCACTTTGAGGTAAACTTGTGTTTAATGGAGCAACGCCATGGCATCTTGTGTTTTGTATTTTTAGCTCTCATGCTGCATGTGTTAACGCATTTATAAAATGTGCAGACGAGGAACCTCAGCATGTGGCAGGTTGACATGAGTGTGGATGCACAGCTGACTGAGCTGTCATTTTCTCTTTTATAAAACCTGGCTCCTCCATCTAGAAGACAGGGTAACTAAGTAAGGAGGTGTTCGCATCCAATCAGAGACCTTTCTTAGTCCAGTCTCTAATAGACTTAGACTTAGATAATGAACTTAAATAACTTAACTAATAACAATAATAATAATAACTGATAACTGATAACTTAAATAATGAAGGAGGATCTGAGTCTACTCTTATTTCTTAAAATGCCATTGCAAATATAAACTATTTGTAATTAATATAATGAAGGAACCTCAATTATGATTATTTCAAAGCACACTTGTTCAGGGTTCTTACAGTCATTAAAAACCTGGAAAAGTCATGGAAATCCAAAATGCTAATTCCAGGCGCTGGAAAAGTTATGGAAAACAATATTTTTCCCAAAGTTTTGGAAAAGTCATGGAAATGTAACCAAAGTTGCATCAAATATAATTAATATTTTATCTAATCGCCGAAATAGTAATACTATAATGATAATAAATACTGTATCGTATAGTAATGAAACGTAAAATGGCATTTAACTGTCGAAGTATTTTGCTGGTGAGAGATTTGAGTTGCTTTAGCGTGTAGAAGCTAGTAAGCCTACTATTGGATTTGTTTTAGATAGGCACAACATGTTTCAGATGCAGACCTGATTTTCCTGTTCCATGTTAAAATAAACCATTTTCAGTGGTACCGCTGAGAAACAGTATTTTTTTGGGTCATGGAAAATTAGGTAAAGGTATGAACCCTGCTTGTTTCATACTTAATTTAAATATAAATGTAACAACCTTAAGATCTTTAAACTACTTTTGTAATATATGTGTTTCCATATGCTGACCTAAAAGTACAAAACTCTTGAACCATTTGAGGGTTTGCCATTTTTGTCAATATTACGGTTAATATACAGTATATATCTTACTTTGTAACATTCATCCGGCATAGGTCACCCTGACCTTTTGGGTTGTGTTTCAGTGAGTCACAGTATCAAAGGTTATTTCTCATAAATTCATTGTTTTTTTCGTATCAAAGCTGCCTATCCCAGCAGCTCGTAGGATCCCGGTCCAGCAGGATTCAAATGTCCTTTTGGTTGGATGTCCTTGAGCCCTTTGTTCATCTGGGCAGCATTTGAAGTCTCTTTTCTCTTCACGATGTTTACACATCAATAAAACTGTCTGAATCTAAAAAATAAAGCTGACAAGGACATAATGATCCATCCCACAGGTCCCAGATCCAGGACTGAGCGAGTTCTTAACAACCTTTTCATCACGGATAAAGATGCAGAATAAGGAAGCTCTCAGTAGGTTTATCTTCTAATGGCTTTTTAAAGTGATAGGTCATATATACTTCAACATTCCTTCCTTATTTGAAGTCATTTGTTGAACTGAAATGACTGCATCCAAGTTGTGCTCTTCTTCTTGTTTTCCCTAATCACCTGAATGTTTCAAAGTTAGCTTTTTTGCCAGAATCTTGCAAAGACATTATTTCCCCGAATAAGCATTTAGCTAATAAAAGTTGAGGACAAAACAGTTTTTCAGAATGAATTGTACAAAAGGAAAGTGGACACTGAAATGATGAGTGACAGCAGATTTAGGTATTTCTTTTATTTCTAAGCTCTCTTCTTCTGATTACATTCCTTACTAGTGCATTGTTCTATCTTCAGAGTGAGTGATCTGTGCAGCCTCTTTGAGAAATGTCCCAGGCAGGCAGAGTTTATGAAGTTGCTGCAGGGAAGCTGATTGTGAGTCACTCAGTAGCAGGTATACTACAAAGTAAAGCGAAGGTACATATTATATTATATGGTTTCTGCTGCTTCTGACATGGCACAGAACCAAAACACAGCATTAACAACATAAAATAGTCAAATCGTTTTTTATTGAACACTTACATTGACATGACTTTTACGTACAATATTCCCAGTGCAGTACCAAAAATATGCAGCTTGTTTAATCCCTGATAGTTTGAAGCTTGTAAAGCACTGAACCTGAAACGCATTTGAATGAATGTACATTACAGATAGCCAATGTGTCTGACACAGCACTCTGCTCCCCACTGTGCTTAGCTTTGGCTTTTAGGGCCTCCTCTGACCACCAGTGATATCAGTTTGAGCTGTGTTTTCCATTTTGAATTCTACTTTTTAGCCTTACTGTGGGTTTTTCTCAATGTCGAGTACGCTTGCTTGGTAGCACATGTCTTCCGAGTGTCTTGCTTCAGAAGCGAGGCAAGAATACTTCCTGGCATTCGGAAAACGAAGAGTGGAACAGGCGAGCAAGTGTGCAGGTGTGCGTCATATGAGAGGCCCCGCCTTACATTTTCCGCCACAGATTTGAGGAAATTGGTCTGTGCGCAAAGCATTGTGGGGATTTTAAGACCGCGGAGTCTACACATGTGCTCAACATTTCTCCAAACGAAGTACGCCGGGCTCGGTAGAATTCCAAGTATGCTGGACATTGGAACAGTCCTTCGGCGGCACTCAATGACGTAGTATGCTTGAAATAGTGGCTCTGGAGCAGCTTTACTCGAGATAAACACCCAGAGTGTCCTGCTAGCCAGTTGTTGCCTTCTCCAGGGATGTATGGGAGGTTGTTGTTGTTTGACTCCCCTGTGTTGATGTTTGAAAGACAGCGGCATTTTGCTCTCCAGCTTGAGCCTAAAAGGTTGAGGTGTCAACAAAGTGTCTTTTGAGAGTCCATAGATACCTGTCCTCCCCCCTCCCCCCTCTCCCCTCTCTCCCCCTCCCCTAGCCTGTCCTTTATCAGAACCTTGAAGCACCATTGAAATTCTGCGCTGCCTTTTGAGATCTCTGTTGATGAGGCAACGTGGACCCACAGTGGCTCAGCTCCGCTCCCACTGCAGGATATTTTTCAAAGTCATGTTTATTCCATAAGTCTAAAGGAGTGAGAAGTGCTTTGATGGTATATAACCATAATGCTTATAAATCTCCTCTGTACCGGAGGAATGAATGCTTCGGCTGGACTGTTTTTCCCACATAGCTTTTTCACCCTTTCTCTAGGACATTTTGTTTTCTGTGCATTTCACGTACTGACTCTTGGGTTGTCCTATATGATTTGGGACACACTAAAACAAAAAGGACTAATGGCACATTGAGAATTGCAAAGTAGGCTGTATATTTGGGCAGTTGTGTCTTGTGTGCAGAATATTTTTTAACTATTTTGCAGTATACTTTATGCTCTAATAAAGAAACATATCAAAGTTTGAAGGAGGAGGTCTGGATGGATGGATGGGCACACAGCTTGTGTTCATTGCTTGAATGTTTTGCACTTTGTATTATACCAGATGCATTTGTTTTAGATACAAACACATTTTCATCCGTTCAATATTTTGGTGAAACACATTTGTGTTTCCCACAAATTGGTCCGATTTAAATTGGAAGACTCTTCTGGTTGACTGAGGAGCATTTGATGTTTATGTTTGTGTCTCCTAGCGACAGTTTCTCTGATGCTTTATACATATCACCCAACTACAAAAATATCTTCAAATTAAAATCTCTTTTTTGTGTAAGTCTGCTCTTTGCTGCTATCTGTGAGAGATGGTTGTGCTTTACAATAAAGCCAGCCGCACACACATCTTCATTAAGTGTGGGTTGATAAACCATTAATCCATTCAAGCACAGTTTTATTTCGCTTTATTCTTGTCCGCCCACACAGTACGGCAAATAAAGAGAGAAAACTCCCTCCTGAGTATATCTTGACCGAAAAACAATCCCATCCTATGCCTCTGATGATAAAGGCTGTTTCTTGTATTGTGGACACGACTCTGTTTCCTCTTTGTCCAGTCATTCCTGTGACCTTTAAGAAGACCATCTCCTGTATTGAGTTCCCAGTATCGTGTATGCTATATGAATTGATCATAAGAGGAAGTGATATGTTCCAGTAACTTTCCACAGTGTGTGTGTGTGTGTGAAGATGTGCCTCTATTGCCATGCATGTAGTGTTGGGGTTAGGTCAATATTATATTAGCACTGCCATTGCATTTCCCACAACCCCATGAATAATGTAAGAGTTAGATATCCCTTCATATAAATACAGCCCATTATCGCTTCGTATCCTTGGTAGACGTGAGACAGTTCATAGTTTCTTTCCGTAGATTTGATTATTGCAGAGTATCGCCAAATGGTGGCCTAAAGTTGTTGCCACAAGATATAGTTCCCATCAGTGCTGAAAGAGACATAGTGACCTTGTTGGAGACAATCAATGGCCTTTATCTCTCCCAATGCATAATAAATCCTACCAAAGAGTTGGTCCACACGTCCCTGTAATGTATTGAGCTGCACTTCCAACATTTATCAACTGGACTTGCTGGCTAAATAATTTAGCTTTTGAGTTTACATCGTACTTAGTCAGTAGCGCCCAGACCAAGTTTGGCCCGCTGAGTTTGATTGATGCGCTCCGCAGAGAGAAAAGAAAAGAGGGGATATAACTTTATTAACACTATCAAGCAAATAAACTGGAGTTCTCCTACACACAAAACATGTGTGCATACAGGCCTCATTACATTTCAATGTCAAACCCGAAGTGAAGTGACTGCACATGTTTGTGGTTCTCCTCAGTCATACACACGTTACAGCTAATACAAAACCTGTACCGTTTCTACACGGAAAGGAAAGTTGAACCTGTTTGTACCCAGAATCAAATCTTTCATCATCTGGCTTCTGATTGTCCTTTTCTTATCTCGGAAGCCAACTTCCCTCTCTCGGACAGACACAATATATCCCACTCTGCTTGGAGATAAGAAACCCTCTAAGAGAGCAGTTTGTCCTATATTAGACTGATTTCTTTCAACTGTATATTTATGTTTGTCCTGCTCACTTCTTAACCGTTGTACTGCCACAGGGCCTCCAGTCATCGCCTCTTGAATCAACATAAGAGCTTAAACTACTGTTGTCGGCAGAGGAAAATTGCTTTCATTTACAAGAGCACACTATAGATTATTTTGCAAAGAGTGTTAATGGAAGGTATAACAAACGAAGGCTTGCTTTATATCTCAAATCGGAGTAATTCAATAATGAACTACATTTTATTTTATTTTTGTGCTTGTCAGATCTAGGGAATGCTGAATTTCTTTTGTAACATTTGAAGTTAGCCCTGAAGTCATTCACTTGTCAAAACTCTTCAAATGTAAATAAAGGAGAAAAGAGAATCGGATTCTTAAATAATAATAACTTTTAACTTTATATTCTGAGTTGTACATTTGAGGAGAATACCAAGTTTACATTTATAATTTCTCCCTGAATCATTTCTTTGCTTCTTTTCACACTTCTCCTCTGTTTCGCTTAGGCTCTCTTGGATATTTGCCCTCTGTATTAATAAGAAATTGATGTTGCCGATGACTTTTAGTAAAGCAACTCCAGAATTACCATACTCCCCATGCATACTAAACAAAAGGAAGGAACGTGCTCAGGCTCCAGCTGAACCTTGATCCAAAATCTCCCTTCATCCAAATCACATCCCCGACATGAAAGAGGGAATGGTTCTGATTGGCTGATCAAAGCAGTGTATCGCTGTACAATAAAAGAACACCTGGAAACCTAATGGATCATTCTGTTGTAGATGTGAGGGCGCTGGGCAATACATAATGTATATGTACATAATGTTTATGTAAACATCTGCTCGGGGGTGTTTTAACTTATTTATTTGATTTACTTGGCTCGCCCTGCTGGTGCGGCTGATGATGTGCTGATCTTAACGGCCAAATCCAGGAACGTGATGATCAGCATGCTATTTTAATATCATTTGTTTTACAACACACATGCAGCATTTGGTGTGGTAGTATAATCTGCATTACTGATGGTATAGGGTGTTCAAATGGCCCTCAATCACCTGCTCACCAACACATATATTTTCTAATTGATTGTGTTCTGGATAATTTAAGACAATTTTAATAATGTTCCTTTTTCCTTTTAATACCTTCAGGCTTGCTACAGTAGGTACATTTGCATTTTAAAAAGCAATGTAATAAATGACCCACCATTTAGTCAGTCCAAGCAGGTTATCCATTGTTTTACTTCCTTAAACATAATTATTTACTGCAGTAATATCATTTAGAGATTTAAAAATTAGTGTTCACATCTGGATTTGTTTTATTGCATCTGAATTATTTCTTCATGCTGTTATAGGTGACACACATTAAAGTGAATTAAATGAAGCCCAGCTACATAATAAGTGTTTGGACATTTTATAGCATAATGCCTTCACAGATAAGGCTGCAATTATGTGATTTAAACAGAAGGCTGGCCGCAACAAATCCTGCATAAACATAATTATTTTCTGAAGATTGCATCACCACGTAGGCCAATAATCACAAGTGTGCTGATGGAGGCTTAAGATATCAGACTGTGGCGAAAGCTAAAGTCTGCATCAGATCGTGTGATGCTGTTGTGCAACAAGGCATCAAATAAGGGGATGTACATTGTCACAGAATAATGAAGTACATTGAGCTCCTGCTTGACTCCCAAACCAGTTAGCACAACATGCTATCTGCCGCCAGTGTGCTGACATGATGGCTTTTCCAGTGAGTGAGCAGGGCTGCCAATAGTGTCTGGGCTGGAATGGGCTCATGGTGTAGAGAGGGGGGGGGGAGCGAGGCTCTATAAATACCCCTGTCACGCTTATATCAAATCAGCCCTGCACACTAAAGGGCTGGTGTGAGTGTTAGGGTGTTTTTCACACACGTCTTCAGAGGTCCAGGGGGTCTGAAAAGGTCAGCGTCACGCTCAATAGCACATTCATATGAGTAGGTTTTTGCATTGATGTTTATCGTGATGGGTGTTGGAGATAAAAAGTATCATTAGAATTAATTATCCAGGGGGTTATGGGACAAGGCTTTGGAATTGCTGCATCCAATTGCTGTTACATTTATCATACTCCACATGGCTGAGGGGATGCTAGATGAATGACTGATTACCCAAATAAGCAGTATAAGCATATATTGCATTCGAACCACTGCCCCAATCCCTCTTATTCTATTCCCCTACTGGAGGTGGATAGCATGATGCTGTTTGATGTCCAAGACCTCAGAGACTAGTTCACAAAATCGTTTTAACGCATTCCCCCTCCTATCTACAATTCTGTTTAAGTTACATAAGGAAGACAAATACAAGGGTTTTTTGATTGTGCCTTCCAAAAAACGTTTCAAATCACTGTTACAAAAAATAAATATATTTTATTATCCGACAAACATTACGGCAAAACATGGGATATTTAAACATTTCATGTCACGATTACCCTGGCCAAAATCTGAAAATCACAATCTTCAAGTATCATCAAAATATTCCAAAAATTCTGAAAGTTCTTCCTTAAAGGCCCTGTCACACTGTCCCGAAATTGACACCCGATGGACACACGATAAGGAAATGTTCAAATTCGGCTGTGATCGTAGCAACATCGGGCCATTCGTGAGGGCATCTTAAGCCATCGTATGACCGCCGGTGGAGTTTCTCAGGCTCCGGCAGCAACTTAGTGAGCGGCAACTTCGTAAGGCACTCGTGAGGGCATCTTGTCAAATCGTGTCATCTTCGTGTTATCATCGGTGCCATCGGGCATTCGCCCTCACTCTGATCGGTGGGCGAATGCCCGATGGCACCAATGATAACAAGATGCCCTCACGATGGCCTTACGAAGGGCACAATTGACACACGAATTCAACACGAAAATGAACCTTCGCAAGGTCCTTCGGCAATTTTTTGGCATGCCAAAGATTTTGCCACCACTCACGAAGTTGCTGCCGGAGCCTGAGAAACTCCACCGGCGGTCATACGAAGGCTTAAGATGCCCTCACGAATGGCCCGATGTTGCTACGATCACAGCCGAATTTGAACATTTCCTTTATCGTGTGTCCATCGGGTTGTTTTATTGCACAACAAAATCATGTAAATATATTATGTAAATAACCCAATTTGTGTTCTGTGAAACTAAAAAGGATATAATATATTATTTTGAAGGACAGTTGACAGGAAGTTGTTGTTGTTATGGAGACAACATTACGGAGAAAACGTAATATTTTCTACATATAACGACGGATAAAGTAAAGAACAAAGTCTGAAGATATCAGTACAGTATCATAGTACTGTAACATAATTGTTTTTGGTACTTTCATTGCAGTTGTATGTCTTAAATGTAATGTAAATGTTGCCTTCGTGTGTGGTTCGGGGCCATCTTCGTGCGAAATTCACAATTCCATATTCGTGTGTCCATCGGGTGTTAATTTCGGGACAGTGTGATAGGGCCTTTACCCCTTTTATTAAAATAAAGAAACAAATCAGCCCCTACTTTGAACTTTTACCATGGAAGCAAGATCCATTTCTTTAGTCAATCAGGAGGATATTGCCAATTACAGTACCTTGTCTATGGTAAGGTTATTGTGTTTTATTTATCACTATAAAATCCTTTATCGCCCTATCACTAGCTATAGTTAAGGTTTCTATAGGCTCAAGAAAAGATGATGGTAAGGAACCAAATGACACTTTTGGTAGGAAAAAGGAATTTAAGAGATATCTCTTTTGTTACAGTCCAATGTTTTTGTCTCGAAAATATCATCGACAGCATTACAACACTATCATTTCTATTCCGCTTGATGCTTTTTCATTAGTTTTTTCACAAATGTATCGTGATTTTCTGAAACTAGTGATTATTTTTGTTATCCTGGGAGGACCATCTCCTTCCTATAGGTAGCTATCCCTATAGACTAGCCTTAATGACTGCTGTAAGTGTTAGTATTGTTACTGGTTTGTTTCTGTTCTACAAAAATGGTTCCCTTAAGGCGTCAGTGTTTGGGGGAACCCTTGATTTAAAACAGGGCTGCCTGATGCCGCCTCCGCCACAGCTGCTTGTGCCGATGATGATGAGGTTTCCAGAGAACGGATGATAATCCTGACACTGCATCCTCCCTAAGTTAGTGAGCCATGCAGTATAGATATGGATATGTAGCTGGCAGATTGGGAGGTAGATTTCCCATCTACACCTCCTGTGGTGGCTGGTGCCTCAGGGGAGCAGCTATGTACATAATGAATGCCTGTGGGTGTGAAACATGCACAGATAACCTTCAAGTCAGGCGTGGATCAGTGCCTTCACATTAGCTGATAGGATTAAGGTTAAAATCTACAGAAACCTCTCCATAAGAAAACACAAATCTAGCTGCAGCAAATAGCAGGTTACATGTGTACATAGTGTTCGGCTGATAAGGACAGGTAGAGGTAATCATGGGGGACTGGTAATAGTTCTACAATCTGATGATGGGGATGACAGAGCTACATATCTCTGCCTTTCTCCAGCTAAACAACTAAATGAGCAGCCAGATGATACATTTAGAATAATCTTACTTCAGTTAAATTCAAGCTTGACCCGTGAGTAAGCTTTAATAAGGATTGATAAATCATAGAATATTTGTATTGAGTGACCTGTGTTTGTATGCCTCAGTTGTAACAACTCAGTTCCTGGTCTCAGTATTCACATATAGCAAAACAGATCCTCCTGTGTGTCGGAACTGCTGAGAGAAAAACTCATTGAGCATATGTTGGCATCCAGAAGAGAGGCAAATAGGTAGGGAACAAAACTATTCTCTCTGTTGTCCCATCTGTCTGCATAAGACTTTATGGCGGACTGCTAGTTTCTCTTTCTCCTCTCAAGTCAGCTCTCGCTGCGCAACAAAGGATGCCCCACAATCCTCTCATCTTCGTCACAACGCTCTGCTCTCAATCACTTCAGGTAAAGGGACATCACAGGATTGGAGGCCTGAGGGAAGAGAGCTAATAGTAGCCTGGATGAGTACATCTGGGAGAAATCCACCACGAATGACCCTCTGATTACCATTAGGCAGAGTTGTTTGGCTCAGATGAACATTTGGAAGTGTGGAATAATGAATCTGGAAATGAGTGTCCTTCTTATTTGGTTATGTGAGAGAATTACACTTGGAGTAATAACTCATTAAGTTGGAGTAATTAGCATAAACAGCTGTAACACAATGACCCCTGTTCATCAAGGATATTCACACCTGCATGTTTTATAATGTGTATCTTTCTCTCCGTCTGTCTATACCAGGGGTCTCCAACCTTTCTTCATGAAAAAATGAAAGTGGCCAAGATCACATAGCCCTCATCAGTTGAATTAAGCTATACTTTTGTACACGTGTGAAATTGCTATACCTAAAGCTTATCAAACATCTTAACTTCACATCAAGGTCCAAGAAAAGGAAAATGTCTCACATATTATTATGGCCCACATAGTACAGTAAGTACATCACTGAAAATGCACATCAATGTCCTTAATCACCTTACAAGCATCTTATGGCACATGTGTAAAACAAGTGCATTCACTCTTTTTTACAGTTAGTGAAATGAATGGCGCTGCATGGAGTCCACCATAGAGGTGTATGCTGGAGTGTACCCACTTAGGTTCACTCTAATAGAGTTATTTAAATGAATCAGTCAGTCTTGTTCTGTATTTAGATTTCATGACATTCATGTCAGAAAAAGCTGCTTCACAAAAGTCTGTAGAGCCAAATAAAGCAGACTTGTTCAGTGCTGCTTGGTGATGTTCTTATAGTTTTCTGGGTCTACAAGGCTCCGAAATGTTCTGAGTTTTGCTGAGACTTAAGCTGAACATGATTTTGGAGATTTATAACCTCCATCTCCATCTCCACAGGATTGACACATTGTTCAGCCATCTTTTTCTTCTTCTTCGTCTTGACATTAAATTATAAACCATAATAAATCAATTGTATAGGTCTAGCCTCCCTATATCTGTGTGTGAAATTGTTCAAGGCAAGGCAAGGCAAGTTTATTTATATAGCACTTTTCAACACAAGGCAATTGAAAGTGCTTTACAAAAAATGAAAGACATTAAGAAAATGGCATCATTAACAAAAAACAAAAAACTGTCTTCTGTTAAAAAAAAGACACTGAATGTCATCACAAACAAGACTTGAGTCTGAACACAGCAGACAACAGGAGGATTTACAACAGCATTAATACAAATAGTGCATGTGGGTGCACACTTACATTCTCTGTCTCACATGAATGTATGAGATTAAGTTAGCTTCATTATATCTCAGTGATTAAGTGAATAATAAAGTCGGGTCACTATCAGCCTGTCACTCATTATTTTCAGGGAGGGGGCGGGGCTTGGAGGAACGGAGAGGAGACGGTGATCGCGGAAGCTTTCCTCCTGCCTTCACAAACTACACAAGTATTTATAAACTGAAAATAGCAAGAGGACATTCATACTCTGCAATCCAAGACTTGATTAAATCCACCAAAAACCTGACATGACGATAACGAGTGTTTTTCAAAAAACACAAATCCCTCCTCCCCTGTGTGTCTCTGAGCCGCAGCCACAGGGCCTGATTCAGAGCGGGTCATTCTGCTGTTGGTTCTGGACTGCTGTTGGTGGAGAAAGCAGACTGCTCCGTGTGTGGTGTCGCTGTGCCGCTGTCACGTCTGTTCCTTGATCTCTGCGTCACCGACCAATTTGATATTCGTGTGACAGAAACCATTCTAAAATAAAAAAACGTTATTGTCCAGCCGCGGCCGAAAAATCAAGAAGCACCGGTAGCTCGTGTTGGAGAGCCCTGGTCTATACTATGTGTCCATCCATTAGTTCAACTATACTTTTACAACACATTGCATTGCATGTTGAATCGCCGTTGCCTGAAGGTCAGCGGCTGATGATGTCCATCTGTCTTTGATTCTTATCCCTCCAGTGAAATGTTCTGAGTTGGCACGAGGAAATGGAGGGTGAGAGAAAGGGAGACTGCAGGAGAGATGAGGGATTTGGGTGTCATTGTTAAGCCGAGCTCCAGGCTGGTCCTGAAGGACGGTTAAACCGAAAGTCCAAACTAAGCTTAGAGAGAGGGCTGCGAGTTAATCCCTCATCCTCAGGCAGGTGCATCACAAAGGCTAAACATATACATAGGAAGACAGACCAGGGGAGAAAGTTGGGATAATTGAAGTCTGCTAAGAAATGAATGTGCACCCTAAGGGTGAGTCTGCTCCGCTTTGTGGTATTACTTCTTAATGTTATCAAGGTAAAAGAGATGGGGTTTCATTGCCCAACCTTTTTAACATTGTTTATTGCTACCCAGCTCGGGAATTTAGGAGAGTATTAACGTTGAAGGCGGTACAGCACTAGTAAGTGAACTAGCTTAGCTCCATGTTTACATTTGAGTAAAGCTGTTTCAGTCAGGGATGAGGAACAGCTTTGCTTCTTGCCACTGGCACTACATGTTAGCCTATCAATCAAAATAAAAATTCAGTTTAAAATGTGTCGTATGGAAAGCTGCGTTGTCGACTTCCATGTGTGCAAATGGGATAACAACAATACAAGCCTTTCGCTGACCCAGGCAGAGGAAGGAAGGGTGATCATGTTCTGTTCCTGTAGCCTTAATCATTCACAACACCGCCCCTTGTCTCTACAAGGTGTCTTTGTCTTTGACTGTCCTGAATCCCCTCAGCGGCAAAACAGCCAATGTCAAATTGAATCCAGAAAGGAGGATTTTAAACGGAAAGATAAGGGGGCAGATATGCCTTAATCATCATTTGCTCTTGATTAGAAAATCAATGGCCTTTGATGCCAGAGTGCATGTCTGCCTTTGGAGTTAAGAGTGTGACAATGACAATGTGGACTGGAAAATTGGCCTTTTAAACAGCTACCTTCTCTTTGTTGTTTGGAACCCCATTCTTTAATGCAGTGAAAAGTCTCCTCTATCACATAATGTCTGCCTGTCAAAGAAATTACTTTTTCTCTCGCTCCTGTGTGAAACTTTGTTAAAGAAATCCTTGGAAGCTTAGAAGGCGCAGGGAATTTCTTAGTTTTGTAGAGCTGACTTTCACAGTATTTTCTTGATTTATGTAACAGATGAGAAATACAGTTGTCACTCAATTCTCTGTGGCAGTTTGAGATATGCCAAAGAGAGAAAATGTTTGATGCCTTCCTAGGTTTACCTGTCAAAAAGGTTTTACGACAGTGTGTCCCAAGTTAGAGTACAGATTGACTCTTGCAGTCAAAAGGTCTTAGCACCTATGAACTGCATCACAGTTCTTTCTCCGTGCTGACATCAAAAAGAAATATACAGTACTTTAGGCGCTACTGTTATAACCTACTATTGCTTTATTTTCCCAAACGTCTTCTGGAATTTGAGCTTTGCTTACTTACCCTTATTGCTTTCTGGAAAATGAATATTTGAACCTCTGGAACAGCTGTTTGAGAAATTGGGCAAACATGTTAGAAAATGAAAATGATATTTGCCTTCTTTTATGCTTCCTTTAACTATAAAAGAAGATGTCTCCGCTCGGCTTATTAATACGCAGTGGGTGTTGCTTTTAAACTGGGCTTACCAGGCGTCTTTCCCTCAGTCTGCTGTCCTCTCTAGTCTCGGCCTTTGTGTCATGCTGTTGTGCTCGCTGTGTTTTTACCAGCTCTGCATATCGATCCGGCTTTATCACCACCGGCTCCCTGTGCAATAACCCGGCAGGAATATGGATGAGGTCTGGTTGGCAGGGGATGCACTGGTGATTCATATGCTCTGTGTATGGATATGATGAAAACTCACATTCCTATGTTTTATTTGAACACTGTGTGGAGAACATCTGTAATGAAGGATGTTCGGTGTAGTGGTGATAAAGGGGAGAGCCGCTTCTGGAAGCCCTGAAATACTAGTTGCATTCACCAGCAATTTGTCCTTGCCCGTCACATACACTCTGCACTAGTGTACATCATATATTGATCGTAATTCAAAATGGAAGATTGGCAGCTTCTAATAAGTGGTATTAGCTGTTGCTATCTATGAATGTAAATGTCAGAATTGAGTCACTTATCAGTTATTCCCAGAACATGTATGTCACATCCTGCTAAGATCACCTGCTGACTTCATTAGAGGATAACAGTAAATAAGATACATGAAACCTATTTTCTCATTTCATTTACGTAATTTCAATACCATTTGTGTGGATACAGTGTGGGGGCTGTCCCTTTTGATAGACTTGAAATTGAAAATGCTTAAAAATAAAATGAATAATTAATATAGTACAAAAATCAATGAATCAGACCACTTTGAATATTATGTTATTTTTTTTAACTTAATTTCAAAACGGATGCATTGCTTCTCTGTTGCCAACTTTTCTACTCGTTGTTTTTGATGCTGTTATGAGTCGGATGCTCTAATGTTTATGACATAGTAAGTCTTTGTTTCAGGAAAGAGGCATTTTCATCACTCTTACATGGTTCAGCTTTTGTTGCACTCCTCCAGTTGAAATCAAAGTAACCGCTCGCTTTTAATGTAATCCTGACATATTTTTGTTCTTTGTTCTTTTTTGCCAACGTGGGAAGAGCGAGGTGTAGTAAGGGTTGTAGTGAATTGAACAACTACTCTTTTGCTACTTTGAAGTCAGGTATCCAAGGACACGGGGATGAAAGCACTCTCTCACCACCACCCTTGATTAGAGAGCAACATGCCACACAATTAGTGGTGTTTGCAGGTGCAATCACGTCTGTGTCGCTTACGTCAGTCCTACTTGTGGCATTGTGTGAAGTGGGTTGGGATCCCAGGGTGATAGATGGACTCAACATACACATTTGTAATCCCTGCCTTTCTTGTTTGGAAGGTGAAATAAATAACTTGCTTGACTCCTTTGGTGGGGACACATTTGTCTGCATCCTCTGGAGACCAACAGTGGGCGTTATGGGCATGCGAGGGGGTTAGTGGAGGGGGTTAAATAAATGTTTTACAAAATACAATTAAGAAAGAAAGATTTCCAAGGGTCTTTGGATCACTCTCAACTGGGATTAATCTGAGAGGACATTTGATAAATCAATAACCTGACCAATTAATAAGCAGCTGTTAAAATAAAACATCTCAGACCAAACACTTCTACCATATTACGAAGTACTTTTAACCGATGTTTCTCTGAGCTGTTCAGGTAAATGCTTTTGCAGATTTGCCCTTGACTTGCTTCAGTTGGTTTTGCTTTGAATAAAAGCATAATTGTAAGAGAATTTCGTAGCCATAACAACCATCTCAGGTACAGTGTATTGTATCAGCGACTGTTGTTCAAAGTGAAGTAGAGGCTTATCCCCCCTGGGGAATAGCCGCATCACTCAAACAAAAGTGATATGTCTTTCAATTTGACACATAATGGCCCTGTTTCCTGTTGTGCCTGAGATTGAACAACACTAAAGAACAGTGGACCACATCCATGTAGGCCACTCAAGTACAAACACTGGGAGAAGTGACCTCAACACCTGCTCTGTGTGAATCATAGAGGAACATTGTAAAGTTACATCAGACCTGCAAATCATATTATATAAGGCATTGTTTGTTTTTTGAGCTAAGTGTAAATGGTATTCAATATCCAGATAGTATATATATTTGTTCTATATGACGAATGAAGTGCAGTCAACTGGGGAAGATTGCTGATATCCACTTGGATCCATCTTCATCTTCATTCTTTTATATATACACATTATAGAGGCTAAGCCAACGCGGTAAGCCTCTGAGGGTCCGCTATCTTGGCGTAATTGACGCACACAAAGTTGCCATTTAACTTGCTTCATTTTCTCATTCACCTTACATAATATTACTGTTCACACAATACCTTTAGCAAATGTTTGTAATCCCGTGCTTGTGTGTGTGCTCCGTGTGTGTGTGTGCTCCGTGTGTGTGTGTGTGGATGTGGGTGTGTGTGGGTGTTTCTCAATCGCGAGTACGCTTGCTTGGTAGCACATGTCTTCCGAGTCACTTCCTTCAGAAGCTAGGCAAGAATCCTTCCTGGCATTCGGAAAAACGAAGAGTGGAACAGGCTAGCAAGTGTGCAGGTGTGCGTCATATGAGAGGCCCCGCCTTACATTTTCCTCCACAGATTTGGGGAAATTGGTCCGTGCGCAAAGCATTGTGGGGATTTTAAGGACGCGAAGTCGACCCATGTGCAGCCTCGAAATTTCCCCCAAACCAAGGACGCGGCCTCGGTGGAATTCCAAGTATGCTGGACATTGGAACGGTCCTGCTGCACCACTTGATGACGTAGCATCCTTGAAATATTGGCTTGGAAGCCAGTTTCCTCGAGACTGAGAAACGGCCTGTGTGTGTGTGTGTGTGTGTGTGTGTGTGTGTGTGTGTGTGTGTGTGTGTGTGGTGTGTGTGTGTGTGTGTGTGTGTGTGTGTGTGTGTGTGCGTGCTCCGTGTGTGGTCAAAAACAGTATGGCCTTCTGGCGGAACCTCTAACCCCAAACATTGGTTCCTACCTTTATACCCACAGTGTTAATTGGCTCCTACACACATGATCTTTTTTAACATGTGGGCGATCAATGTTGTAAATGTCATTTATACACATGACTCCTGTGTGTGCATCCTGGGAGAGGGATCCCTCCTCTCTAGCTCTCTCCAGGGTTTCTTCCACTAAAAACGAGTTGTTTAGTTTGTAGTTATAGCATGTAGTCTAGCCTATGCCAGCTTAGCTTTTTCTTCTTCCTAGAGAATACCTAGTGGCACTCTAATCCCTGCAACACGCTACGTTCACAGCGTGGCAGTGTGTTCCACTGCGGCCCCCCCGCTCTGCAGAGGTAATGATTGCAGGTGTGTATGGAAACCACCTGTTGGCACAACAAGATGCAAGTTGTAGACAAACAAACATTATGTTTTTATTCTAAATGATGAGTCTGTCACACCGCCTGGAGTTTGATTCTTCAGATCACACCTGTACTGATGTTCCTCCTCACCGGCACACTCATATCCCTGTTATTATACTCAGGATTCACTTAATGCCAATATGTAAATATCCTGATGTTATAGTTTCTTCACTTAGCAACACAAATGTCTCTATACCAAATTCATAGTTCAACAAGGATGTAATGCAACCAAACCACATTTGTTCACAAGCAGGAGAACTTTAATTGTCACAGATAGATTCCGCGTTAATACCCCCTTTCCTCAAGACCAACCTCTTTCATCAGGGCCATCAATTGGGTATTTACTTTTTCCGTGTGGATGTAGCAGACTATAGCAAATTGCAGAGTAACTGGACCAAAAATCGATATATGTTATGGTGGTGTGAGCTTTATATAGGAACATTTTAAAATAATACCTTTGTAGGTCAGAAACTCTGCAAATCAGCCTATAATAGTAACATAATAGGGATAGCCAGCAATGCTTTCTCTGACCCCAACTATGTTCTTAAAAGTCATCACGAATTTCTACCCCAACTATGTGTTAGCTGCTTTGATGCAAGTAACATTTCAGACTTGATTTGACAATAAAATATGATCATATTCATCATATTTGACTTTGGCCTACTGGTAGACAGATCAAAGTCGTCTTTTTTTTAAGTTGGGATTTCCTGCATTAAATGAATGCACGCTGCCATATTGGATTCCACAGTTGAAATCAGACAGCAGTTGCATCATGCACTTTGTGTGAGCTCGCCTTGGCTCTAACGTTCAGTTTGAGTACTTCTGTGGCCAGAGATAAGGCGGCTGTGGCCATGACAAGGCCTTGTCTTGCTCTGCCATGATGCTTCTATTGCTCCTAGTGCCGGTTTGCTCCCAGGGCCAAAAACAATATGCTGTAAATTGTGCTACGGCCTCTTCAGGTTGATATGCTGCCGGGGAACGTGATGTGATTGGGTATCGATTCACACCACAACGCTAAAATTGCCTGCCTCATGGCCCCAGACACCAATAGTGACAGCTTCAGTACAGGACAGGAGGAGCGTCATGGCATGGGTTTGTGTCTGGAAGAGGATACCTTCTCTCTGCTTTCTGATCTTCAGCCTCTCCTCCTCCTTCGAGAGGAAAGGATTACAGCTTAAAAGGACAGAGCCCTCCTGCTGTGCTGCCTGAACGTATCACAGCTACATACACAGCGATCTAACATCCCTCAGAAGATAGGCCGCCCATTTTGTTGGCATTTTGCAATCCCATCACAAAAAAGAGGCAACAAAAACATGTAAACATCTCCTTTTCATTAAAATGCCAATGATATTTGGACGTGGACACTTTTTAATCTGTTTAAGTTTCAACATTTGCAACGCTGAATAAAGATGGGCTGGCTTTCTGCTTTTCACTTGGAAAGTAGTGGTGACACAGCACTGTCAATCTGTATTCAGTATGATTAAAACATGCCCCGCATCCTGTTGGAAGATGAATAATGCAAGAGAAATTGCTTGTGTAATGAATAAATGGCAAATAATCCCACCACAATTAACTCTCCTACATACTGTATGCAAACCAGTCATGCTCCATTTCCTAAGACAAGGTGTCCAGCTAAGTTAAATCCAAAGTAGCCTTGGACCGATGCCTACGTATCTCTCCTTTTCAGATAAATTGAACATGTCCTTGTGCTATGCTATGCTATTTTAACAACATATTTCTTTAGAAACAAACCAACCTTGAAGGTCAAATTATTTAAATAAATATAATTCTGTACAGTAATGTTGAAATGGTGGTCGGCCCACAGATATCCTGCTGCCAAACACTTTTAAGATGTAATCACTGCGATAGAAACCCAACTTTCTCCCCGAGTTTAGAGAGGCTGAATGTGAACGTATCATTGGCATGTTTGTGCTAGCGCCAACCTATCATACCAACATGTCAGATTTGTAAGAAACTAGGCTAATACTGGCATCTAAGAATGATACACCATTTAAAAAAAATCATTTTTGTACTGTTTAAGGCTCAGAGAGAAGTGTTTCATTTATGCAGTGCGTTTTCAGGCATTCAGTGAATGTCATTTTCGCTGTAATAGCCCATATTTACTATAATGAATCCTGATATCACCTACGAACTGTCAAAGCACGAGCACACCTAGGGCTGAAACACAGTGAAAAGCTGCAAAGACACAACAGAGCTTCACCAGCTGCAAGCTGTTTTGGATATGCGCACTTATGATAATATCTGCATTGAACACAATCATTAACCTCCTGGATTGAGGGGATTGCTTGCGTTGGTAATGAGACTTTACCTCCGCAGTCAGAACTATATATCTGAAAAACATGTGGAATCCTTTTTACCTCAGGTTAATAACCATTTTATTTCATACTTAGAAGAAATACTCTGTCCCAGCTATACACTAAATTCATAAGATAGATATCCTTTTTTATTGCAAAAAATAATTAAATCCCCAAATATCGCTTTTTCTAATTGCTTTTTCTTCATTTCTTAAATGCAAACTGTGCAGTGCAGCCACTGAGCTCTCCTCTTCCTGCATCGCTCTCCACTGGCTCGGTGGGTGTTAATGTCCAAAGCTGAGGCAGTTTTCTTTACACACAGCAGAGCAAAGCATGATTTAGGGAGGAGGGAGGGCAGCTGTAGTTGATATATGTGTGTTTTGCTTCATAGGTGAGAAGAATGATGAATGGATGAAGTCCACAGCCACCATAATGGTACCCCTGTGTACCATGGCGCAGGGAAAAGAGGAAGGGGTGTACTTGAGAGAATAAAAGTCAGCCTCTTCAATCAGGACTACCTAAAAGAATTCTTGACAATATATCCTTGTTGTGCTTTGATGATAAGCCTTATGCTGGAGGGTGGGGGTTTGGGAGTATGAGAACAGGGGGGTGGAGGGTGTCGAGGGGGGCATCAAATGAGGCGTAAGTAAGGGATTTTTCTTTTGAAAGAACTGAAGAAATAAAAATCTGTTTACCTGACTACAAATGCCTTAAATAAAGTAGGCCGTCATGGGTGAAAGTCACAGAGGAGGGCTGGGTTCAATTCCACAGCAAGACACTGTTAATAGACACACTTTTGAAACAACATTTTTCTTCCTTTCACTTTTTCATGTTACACTAGTGACATGCAAGCTCTGGGTATATCTTGTGTTTTTGAGGGAAACATTACCCTGTGGTTTTGTTTTCGAAAATGTGTATTATGTTCCGCAGCCTATGTGTGTGTGTGTTGTCCACCCTTGTTGTCCATGTGTGTGTTTGCAGTTGTCCTGTCAGGTCGTTTGTTGCTCCAGCTATTAATTCCCGTCCGTCCTCTGTCCCTGTTGTGCTCTCCTTTGCTGATATACTCAGTCTGTCATTAGTCTTTATGCGTACTCTGCATGTTGGAGAGAAATATTGACATTGTCAAAGCAGCGCTCATTGCCTCTGAACATAAGCCGTGCTTTTACATCTCAGGTGTCAAGCGCAAAGGGTAAATTCATCAGCGCATTCACACATTAGCGACAATTGTGCTCCCCTTGGACAGAGATCGGGAGAAGAGGCTCTGAGAGGAGGAGAGAGCTGCACGATGCCGGAGCTGACCCAGCCATTTTGATGCATATGTTGCACGGAAATATTGACCAGCTCTTTAGTCTGTGACTCCCTCAGGACTAGGTAATTGTCTGTCTGTGTTTCTATTGTTTAAACAAACTGCGCTTTGGCACTCGTTTCCCTCGCAACAACAAATGGAAACAAAGAACGAAGACAGTGTTATCCATACTGATCAGTGGAGGTAGCTTTCTGTGATCAATATCTTTTTATTAAATCTTGTTCATTCACAAGATACATATTTTATTGATTATATTGATATTTAGATTCAAGTACATATTCAAGATTTAAAGGAACAGTTTGACATTTTGAGAAATATGCTTATTAGCTTTCTTGCACTGGATTAGAAATCAATACCACTCTCATATCTATGTGCTAAATATGGAGCTACAGCATGGAGACAGTTAGCTTAGTATACAGACTGGAAACAGTTGAAGTCTTACAGAAAACAAAGAAGTACCTTTTGTGGTTTCAAGTGGAACTATTCTATGCTATTTGAATAGGAGGCATTTTCATATTTCTTAAGAAACAAATCAACCTTGGAGGTATCATGAGTTCAAAATAGATATTTCTGTTGTATGGACAAATGTGAAGTAATGATGATATGGTAGTCAGCCTTGAAATCACTACAGATATCTTTAGTCTGTGACTCCCTCAGGACTGGGTAATTGTCTGTCTGTGTTTCTATTGTTTAAACAAACGGCGCTTTGGCACTCGTCTTCCTCAAATCAACAACAAATGGAAACAAAGATGGAAGACAGTCATATCCATACTGATCAGAGCAGGCAGCTTCAGACATCAATATATTTGTATCTTATATTGTACATTCGTAATTATATTCCTGTTGGATGTATCTAAAAAACAACAATAGTTTTAAAGGGCTTGACATTTTGGGGAAAATGCTTATTAGCTTTCTTGCACTGATTTGGATGAGATAATCAATACCACTCATATCTTACGCTACATATGGAGCTACAGCCTAGAGACCATTAGCTTAGCCTTGCTATAAAGACTGGAAACAGTTTAAGTCTGTCAGGAAACAAAGTAGAAAATCCATTTGTGGTTTTAAGGGGGTTATGTTTCGGGACACTTCTTGGCTGTGCGTGGTGACTGAGTACATCGAGCTGAGGACTCTGTGAGAATGCTCTGCAGAGTTGAGCTGTCTGCCTCAAAAAGTGATTTGTCTATGAAGAGAATCAACCGTTCTGTCCATGTGTTCATTTTTTTGATTGCACTGCTGCTGATGTTGCAACCGATGTGCTAAGGACATAAATAACGCTGCGTATTGATAGCTCTATTCTGCAAATCAACGGCACATTGATGATGTCCGTGCTGCTCCGAATAAAGATCACCAAGCAAGCATATTCAAACGCAATATGAGTCATCGATGTGTTCATGATCTCAATGGGAAATTAGATTCTAATTATGAGCTATAATAACTTCTGCTTGATACTTTGCAAAGCAGAGAACAGTTTGTTGATCTGTAATCAGCATTTTACAGAACAAAAGGAACTGGGAAAGGCTTTTTTGCTGAGCGACTACATTTAGATGTTCTTACAATGAGTTTATTCTCAAGTGGGTGCACATAGATTATGGAAACATAGTACTGTTTGTACGACAAACTCATTTAAGAAAATATTACAGAAAGTAAACCAAACGAGCTGTGCACACGATGGAAGTAATGTCACATAATTAAACCTGTAGGGTTCACAATAGGGCAGGCTATTTTATATTACAGTAATAGGTATGTTCAAGCATGGTTGAAGCAATACCTTCTGTACAACAATCAATCCCACCACAACAATCTAATTATAAGCTGAATTTAACTGGAACACAAGCAAGTCAGGCACAAGAGACCTCAGTGAAAATGCACAGTTTTATTTAGCCAAATGTCCTTGGGAAATAAACCACTTTAACTTGTGGATGACTGCTTTTAGAAAAGAAAGACAAGCGACAAACTAATGCAGCTCTATTAAGACTCCTATACAACTAAAAGTCAACAGCAGAAATTGAGCCTCAGCTATGCACAGTGATTACACTGAGCTCACTGACACAAATAGACAAAAGGGGGAACAGTTATGCCTGTCTGGCCTTACAAAGAACATGGCACTATACTTAAGTCAAGGGATGACACTGAAAAGGAGATAGTGTCATCGCAATCAGCAATAATTGTTCTCTATTTCTTCGGAGGATGCCATGTTAGGACAATAAACGAAGGCAGCCATGGACATCTTAACTCATAAGTAATGATACATAAATATGACACAATATGGCAGTGAACGTTGCTTCATAATCACAAAATGAAGTAAAACAAAGTGGGCAAAATGCATCACTCCTCTTAAAACCTCTAAGATATCACTACCTGTACTTTCATCTAGGATGTCATGGACTATCAAAGCATCACATTTGTTCTGTATTGAAATGGGTCTTGTGCATGCTGTTGGCCTGGATGGTGTTCATGTTTTTTTTGTCACCCTCTATAGGTATTACAACCTGCTCTGAAAGCAGACATTTCCAATTTAGAGATGCAAAATATTGCAATGCTGATCTTTTGATGACTTGCATCTAATTTGGAATTAGCATATCCCAGTGAAGTGTACTGTAATGTATCTTTGATGATTGGTTCGTCTGTAATAGATGGGGGATTGCCTGTGCTCCCCACTGCCCCTTCTCTCCCCCCCTCTACCCCCCACTCGTCTTCCCTCTGCTGGAGAGGCACACAGAATATTTGAAATGTGCTTTGACCATCAGAGCAGTGAGAAAGCACTAATATTTGACTGACCTGAAATGAAAAGGGATTAGGTGCAAAAACCGTCTGCAAAAGGCTATTTCGATTTACAGGTGATGTTTTGTTTTGTTCCTTTTCGCCCCCCTTTAAAAAAAAAAAAAGACTTAAATATAATCACAATACGTATTCTGGAGCTTTGGGCTTTCTTTGAGGCTTTTCAAATGTTTTGTTGGGAGAGGCGAGGCGGTGGAACAGCATGTCTGCATTCAGAGTATCCATGAATCCCTGTCATCAGCCTCCTTCCGTCTCCCTGCCCTCCCTTTTGCAGAATCTGGCTTTTACCAGAGAGCAGATCCACATGCTAGATAATGAATGAGCAGAAGACAGATACTGGAGGAATAGGACTGTTTCAATTTCACAGCCAAAAGCTACATAGATTGCTTTTGTTTTATTGTGGCTATACGTAGCACTAGAACTTTGCAATTATTTGCACAATTAGTTGTAATTATAGTATGAGCATTTATCTTTTGCTCCCAAGAAATAGGCATTCTGCAGAGGGGGAACAATAAATAAATAATGAATATAGATTGTTTTCTCCAGAAAGTGGTGTTTGTTTAGATGACGGCAATTAGCGGCTAATACCTATGAGAAGTCACGTCTCAAACCCGTGCTGTTTCTGTTCCACAACGATCAGACGATTAATGATGGGTGGAGAGAGCACTGGCAGGACTACGGTTTACGCTAGGCGCTGTCACAACGGTAGGCTATACCATACGGCAGTTGTTGTTGTTTTCTGGTTGAGTGTGTCCATGCCTTTGCGACACATAGATTATGATGAGGTTACATTTGCTCTGCGTGCTTTGTCTTAGGTGGTGGAACTTATCACACACAGATGCATAAGCCTCCTGAAGTGTCTCCCCAACCCTTGGGCTTCCCCCTTTTATAGCACTACAGAAGAATCTCAAAAGGCATTTATTTGGGAGCTTGTGCATGATGTTCTTGAAGTGCCAAACACTAATAAACCCCGATGTTGTTTTGAAAGGTGCTCCCCTCCTTGTTTCCGAGCTGATATGTGGCCTTAGGGCCTAATGTGCATTGTTGTCTTACATCTAATGGTGTTTGGATTTCATGTCTAGGCTGGGCTGGGCAACATGTTTCTTCTTTGTTAAACCATTTATTATATGTGCTGATAAATGTGACATCTGGCCCCTTAGCTGCTCCTCGGTGAGCTTTTTAACTTCTAACAGTTGAGAAGAACATGATCTGGGGCTTCAATTAAAAATATATGAGTCATCAGCTTATAATACCAAAGATGAGATGTTTTAATGGGCTCCACTGTCAAATAAGCTGTTCTGTACTATATACACATACTGGCATTTATCTCTGCGTGGACAATATCATTATTTCTAAGTGCCAGGAAAGTGAAAAACATGTAGAGATGCCGTGTCATTCACCCCGTGGATCTCATGAGTAGTTTTGTAGAAGAAAACTGTATAAATCTTTTTAGAGACTGAAGATTTTGTACAAACGCAATGTGCTAAAACACCCCAGAGCAGCACATTTGAATTTTTTAAAGAATATATTGTATTTGGTGTATTTCTTATCTACTTCCCACAAACAATACATTATAATGTGAAACTCAAATAGATGAATATGTTCTGCTTTGACTGCACAGCTTCGACTGAAGATATTTGGCAAAGAGTAATGCCTTTGTTGTCTTTGCTGTGCTGGAGCCTGTGTTTAAGGCTACTATAGGATTATTTCTTTTGGTTGGACTAAAACTCAAACACACTCTTTGTCCTACTATTGTACACAGTGTGTGTAAGCCTCCAGTGTGCTTTGTGTGTGAGCGTAGGCGTAGGGGCGGGCATTAAAGAGCAAAACATAAAGCGTGAGTGATGCTCAGGCACTGGTGTCTTGCTTAGTCTACCTAATTTTGCTGAGAGGTTTTGAAATGAGCAAACGCTTAATTTATGCTTGCGACGCTGTTATGGGATGATAAAAAGATGCCTTGTATTGTTTTAAAGGGCTGGAATATGTTTGTCTGTGATTCACTAAACCTTGAAATAGCCCACCACCACTTAAGGAAACTGAGCTTTGTGCGCTGCTGTGAATCAGTGCTTACTACAGCATTGTGTCACATTAATGTTTGAGTGCTACATATTGTCAAGTAGATGTAAGACTTAAACAGCACTTACAGTGAAGTGTACTTACATCAACTCCTTGTTTATTTCTTCCAGAGACATCCGTGCAGACGCCATAATGGTTTCCGTGTTTATATTGAACTCTGACCCCTGACCTCCTGCATAAGCTTGGTAATCATTTCATTTTTTATTTGGTGCATTATGATTGATTTGACCCTTTTGCCATTTTCTATCATAATCATTGCCATTATCTTTCACCACTGTTCTGTTCAACATGTTTCTGTCTTCTTTCATTTATCAAACTTTGACTTATTGTTGTTTATGTTACATTATCACTGTTGCATTCTCTTCCTTTGTGTCCCATGTCTCTCTCTCTGTGCTCTGTTACTTTCACTGTCCTGAAGCTATTAGTAAAACACAAACAACTTGTCAATTGTGTTTGCTAACATCTTTTTAAATACTCTCATTTCTTTTAATCCTCTTTAAATGATAAATCATCCAACCACGTTCTTTCTTTTTCTTTCTATTACCAAGGAGTACACCTACCTATGTAATACATTTCGTTCTGCAGTTCTTTTTTTCTCCTATGTGTGTGGGTGGAGGTAATGTTTGGAAAATGACAACACAAGGAAACTAAAGACAGAGGGGGGGGGGGGGTATTACATTCCTTGTGTACGTTATGCTATTATTTCCTGAAATATCAACGGACCACCCACGACGAAGACAATACGCTCAGAAATGCATAATCCATTTTTTCTGCCAGATTTATCCCCCAAAAACCCCGGTCCTGGTAGGCGGACGGAGAGCGTTTATCGGCAGCGATCGGACGGTGGAGTGGCGGGCCGGGGCCAGACGTTAGGAGAGCTTTCAGCAGGAGGGAGAAGGAAGTCACAAGGTTGCAACCCAGAGCAGTAGACTTGCTTGTCTCAGCAGAGTAAACATCACCCCTCGTCTGCACACAGTAATGACTAACAGAAGAGGACGTGCACAGAAACGCTATCAGCACTACTGGTCCTGCCAGACCCCACGCATGCCATTCCTATCATCTTCTAGCCTTAAAACAAGCAGAGTTATCACCCTGTGCAGCGCTGCGGGCACGGTTATTATTAAAGGTGCGTCACCTCTTCTTACCTATGCCCCTTGTTTGTTTCAAGTAAAACAGTCTGAGGGGCCACTTTCCTTTATTCCGAAACAAGATGAAGAGTGGTGCAGTAGACTAGGTTTCTTTATTAATGAGATGCAATTCCACATACAGATGTACTGACCATTATGCACACCTACTTATCAAGCCCCAATCAGGAGCGGCGAATATTGCAGCATAACAACGGGAAATTATGAGTGATTGGGAGCATCTTGAGATCTGACCCCCAGTTGTTTGACTGATTTGCTTTTAATTGGTTGTCGTCTACCACTTGACACCATCAAAGCTTCACGCTGGAGGTGAGGCCGATGAAGCGCTTCTGTAATACCATGAGTGTGATAAGACACCGCATTAGAAAGATTTCGCAATGTGATTGCAATCACAAATCAGTCAACCTATTATTGTCCCGTTTACAACAAAAAAATGGAGATGCAGTTTAAGTTTTTTACTTTCAACATTATAAACAAAAACAGGCCTTTGTGGATGTCTTCATCACATTTGTCAAGCTTCAAGTTTCAAGGCTTACATCTAAATGCAGTAAATGTGTGAAACAAAAAAGGGTGATTTAAGAGCACTTAAAACGTCAGTAATTCATTTATGTACCTGAGCGTATGGTTATATTTTGATTTGCCTTCACTGGTACTCATAACATATTCAGCACCTCTTTTAGCGGACGTGGTGAGAATTTACTATATCAAAACCATCTGTTGTCGTAATGTTAACTTCAGCTTCAACTTCAACTTTATCGTGCCCAAAGGGACATTTGTCTGAGAATGTAAAACAGAGACAAACAAAAGATACATCAAATATAATAAAACAGGTAAAACATATGACATCCATATTTAGAGCATATGCCAAAAGCTCTCAACTAACAAAGTTTAGCTTTTTCATTATTAAAGGAACAGATGATCTGGTCGGTCAAAGATGCGTTGAACAGTGCGACGGCAGCAATAACAAAAAGCCCTCTAGGAAATATTTGTATCAGAGCAAAAGCATATGACAACAGTGCAGTTTCTAGTGAAGCAAGGCTGATACTACACCCTTAGTAGCTTCCAAATGAAGAACTCTCTTTGCAGTACTGCAGATAGTAGAGTGTACAAACACGGACACATTTGTCTTGGGTTGCATTTTATCCATCCAGCAGAATTTACTGCGGAAACATTTGTTATACCCTGCTTAACAAAAACAATGTACATTTTTTCTGGTAGTGAGGACAGAGTTGCTCTTATAGTGAAGCATTTGTTTAGTAGAGACATTTAGAGAGCCTTAAAATGTGTCTGAGGGAATTATTGTAATCTACAGCACTAAGGGAAAAAACCCATTTCCCTGTTGTTTGCAGCTCAGGTGGTTATCAAATTAAAATCCTCCACGAGAATGTGGGTATCTGTCAAGCATGCCACTCATGAACGCTGGATTTATCCTCCAGCTGTATGAAAGGTATTGACTAGGAAAGGTTGAAGACATAGTTGTTATACAAAGAGCGACACAGCCCTGAAATTTGCATGTTGAGGAGAAGCTGATGCTCCCCGAGACTCAGTGAAGACAAGTGTTTGCTATGCCTGGTGATGTGCGAGACAGAGCGAGCAGAAGATTATTGTTAGCATACTGAGAAAAGATCATGAATTCCAATGATTCCCCAAAGCACCGGCAGGAGATTTACTACGCCTTCGCCCCCTCTATCTACGTATGTCACTGCCGAGTGCTGTCAGCGCAGACCATTTTAGGCGGAGCGAAGTTGATGGTGTCCCCCTGTGCACTGATTCAACATCTGATAATAAGGAAGAAATCCTATTTCATTTAAAGCCATGTTTGGGGAAGAAAATAGCACACACACCAAGCAACAAGCTAAAGAAGAGGAGGAAAAAACAGATGACGGTGGAAATGTTCCGTTGCAGGCTGTTTAATATGTGCTAAGGCGTAGCTTGCGAGACCTCTCAGCTCCAGTCATTTCTGCACATCAAAGACATGCCTCCTCCCCAAGCTGGTGTAGTCTTAAGAAGGCCTCATCATATCCAATCACACATTTACCCACAGATCTTGTGAGGAATACCTCCAACTCTGTCATTTTGTTCATTAAAGTCAGACTTAATAAGAGTTGGTCAACACCGCCGTCGCTGTGCTGTGACAGCGGTTGCAGCTGGTAGCCCTCGTTGACCTGTTTTGTTAACTCTACCGCTGTATTTCACCGCCTGATTAGATGTCACTCAATTAAAAGCACATTTCTGCGGGGAGAGCGGTCTCCCTAGTTGCCATGGATGCCGCGTGAAAGGTAGCAGAGCTGCCTAATGTGTGTCCCAGAGCACCATGATGAAATATCCACGCTGTTACAGCAGGAATACACACACAACCCAAACTTTCACATCCAATCAATGAGCTGTGTGTCTCACTTTTCTTTCTTTTTTTTACTGTTAAAAAATTAAAAAGGATGTGCCTAGCAAGTCACAGAGGACTCACACGTTTTATAGTCAGCTATGAGAAGCACTAGGATTAATAGACCTCTCCTAATATGCCTCGCATTGGTAGTCCCTGAACACCCTGATCAGGTAAGGCCCAGCGAAGCAAAGATCATTTATAAGTGGTTCATTATTTTACCTTCAGATTCCTCTGTCTGGCATTGATTTAATAAACACTGATGTATCTCCTTGTAGAAGAGAAGTGCCATTTTTCATTTTCCAAATTTGCTATCTTTGTTATCGCCGCTATCTGTCGAGCTCTGGCATTTCAGCCGTAATACTCAGTCTCAGCTGTGTACGGGGGAAATGGTGCAATTCTTCTATGGCAGATATTCCTTTTAATGTTTACTGAAAGATTCTTTAAAAGAAAATATAGTCTCTTATCTCGCTGACTCGGAGTCCAGATATGGCTTTGTAAATGAACAGTTAGTTTAATAAAGTTCAGACAAAATGATTATCCGTGAAAGGATTCAACAACGTGTGACATCAACAGTGAGGTACACTAATTAATGATCTATCAGTGTGTTCTGATGATTAATGTGTTTGTTTCTGCAGTTTGATGGAGCCATAAAGTGTGAAAGAGACAATGAGCTTTGCCATTGTGTATTCTCTGTGGTGAAAAGAAGCAATAGCACTGAGACGCACTATAAAAAGCACACAGAAGTGATGAAAAGGAAAGGGGAAAAAACGGCTTTTTTATTATTAAGGTTAACTGTCAGTAAAGGCTCGTGCTCCTGCCCTATCGTTTTTGTGACTGAGAAGCTCGTTGTATTTCCCTCCTCAAAGGATTCTCCTGTGAAGTGTTAAAAGCAGTTTGTGGTCGGATTAGGTGTGTATGGCTGCCACATCAAATCAAGATGAAAATGAAATGGAATGATCAATTTGCCCTGCATTAATCCCTCCTCCAGCTGCATCCTATCGATTTTCTTGTTGGGCTTCCTTGATAACAAGAATCATTTAAAGGTCACATTTTGATGTCTGTCAAAAAGAAAACATTCTTAATGCACTGTGAGTGGCCTTTGAGGCTTACGGTTGTCAGAAAGCGTGGACTGAATCTTGCCACCTCAGACAGATTAAAACGAAAACAGCACGAAATGGCCTAGCATCTAGATGGTTAGAAGTTTGCTAAGGAAGACACCTCTCTTGCTGAATTAAAAAATCCTTTGCATAATTCCTAAAAAACGAACTCTCCTCTCTTCAAATGATATGGGTTTCCCTAAGGTAATAATAATGATGTATACCAAAATTATTTCCATCCAAGCATACATTTTTAATTCATCTGAGGACTGCACACTTAGCACAAACTCACTGGCGGTGCATTTGCTTAAAATAGCTTGGTGCGTGCTGTCCTGATGGACATACGAACATATTGCTAATGAGAGTGCCAGGCCTGTGGTCAGCTGATCCTTCGCTAGCAGGACTCCAAGAATTCAGCCTTTACTTTAATTCCAGGCACCGCAGATAGATTTAGTTTTTACTCTCCCTTTCTCTCTGCTGTGAATGTCATTGTTAGTGCTACTGTATGAATACAACAACTGTTGAGAGATCAGCAGCTCCCCGGTTTCCACAAACATCCAGTGCTGACCTTTACTTGCTCCAGCTCCAGGATATAGAGCCGTGCATCATGGGCCACCGCCTCAGGCACTTAGGATTCTGGGAGGGAGAAGTCTTCAGGGAGATTCTGATCAAACGGAGAGCATGCACAGTTATCAAAGCATTCGCACTTCAGTTTGTACAGTTTTGTGTGAAAGCCAACAATTATAGTCAATTCATTCAGGCAATCTTTATCTAGTGGAAAATCACTTTTGTCTGTGACCAATATAAATTAGGATTGTGGATTACAGAAATATTTACATAATATGTTTAAAACGCATTGCAAGATAAATGCCACCTTATGTCTGCTCATTGCTACTAATTCCTTATGAGTAAGCACAAGCCCACATTTTGCACGTAATAAGAGGATTAGCCAGAACATTTATACAATACATACTAGCAGGTTGTAGGTGAATATATTTTCAGCAGGTGGACCTGGTGCAGGTTTCAGTAATGGCCTATCATATCAGCTTCTCTCATCTCCATTAAAATCTGCAGACAGTTTAATGTGCGGGGAGGGGTGTCCTGGCTTCTGTGAAGAGGAACAATCCTTCTCTGGAGGTGCACAGTCTCTAAAGCAAAATACAAATATGAAAACAGAACCCCAGACATTCGCTCAAGGGCAGGCAATGCCACTTTTTTCCCTCTACGTAAATATTCCTGCCGTGGCAAATGAGGTAATGTTATTTTGGAAAATGAAATAAATGAATAAATACATTTTTGGACAAGACAAATTAACTTCCAATGATTTTACCGGGGGGAAAAAAGGGTTCGTAGAGAAGCAAGCTAAGTTGAGTACATTTCATTTTTGTATTCCTAGTGTTGGTTTACAAGATTACATAAATCAATTTAGGCTGTGACCAACAATTGTTTTCATTATTAGTATTAATCGGCCAGTTATTGACTTGATTCATGCATTAATCATTTGCTCTTTAAATGTCAGCAACTGTTGCAAAAAGCCTGTCACAGTTTTGAAAAGGCAGAGGTGACACATTTAAATGTCTTGTTTTTTTACCATAAGTTTCCAATTAGAAAAACAGCAGAAAATTAACTATAACCAGAACAAAAAGCTAATTTATGCTTTTAATTGATTATCAAAATAGTTGGAAACACATGTTATCCTTTAGATGAATTGGATAGTGCACAAAGTTCAACCTTTGCATAATACTGGGCATCATATCTCCATATACTGAAACCGGCTTAATCATATTAAATGAACATTTGTATCTATACTCAATAAGAAATGTAATATGAAAGTGAAGGGGGAAAAACACAAGGGGTCTACATGCGATTGGGAAGGTCTGTGTGTGCACATCCTCCAAAGAAAGCCACACAAATAGCTGTGTGTGCTTAAATGTGGGATAAGACCCGGTGAAGCAGCACCGCTTCAAACCCAAACAGCTCTGATGTTACGAGGAAGAAAATATGTTCCCTCTGTGCAGGAGGGAGAATTATTTATTTTCTCACAGTTTAAGGAAAAAGCAGCAGTATAATGGAGGTTTATGAATACTTGATGAGTGCCCCTCGTTTAGCTGTGTGTGTGTTTGCTCTGCTACCTGTCTCAGCCCATACTGGTTGTTGTAGTGGAGCCTTACACAGAGGGTGAGGAGGGCTGAGTGAGTTTGGGAGAAGAGGAGCAGCGAGCCCTTCCACTCGCTGTGCCTGGGTCAATATAAAACCTCATTACTGGGGTGTCATAGAAAATGTGTGCACTTTCTGCTCCATCTAGCAGCAATTTTGCTGGATAAGCACTGCTCTCGTTTGGCCCGTTTTAAGCATTTTCACTAAAGAAAGGCGTGCAAACAGGAAGCCATCTCTTCTCCACAGGGGCACTGGCAGCTCAAATCCCCTCAGCGCTGCCTCTGCTCTTATACGTGCACTGTTGTGTTTGTGTGCCTGTGTGCATGCATAGACACTCATCTTATAAGTCTTTATCATATCTATAGTTTGTGCAGATTTCGCTACACATGTCTGCAGAGAAAGACGGCTTATGAAGGATGGAGCATGACAGGGTTTCGCTCCACATTTACATCTCAACTCTTTTCTCTTGCCTATACATTTTGAGAATGAAAACGATGTTGGAAGGTTTCCAAAGTTACTAGTTTGACATATTTAATCTCCTAGTAAACCAGTGTTAGGCTTGTTATTCAGATTACTGACATTCAAGCTCTTAATTCAACAGTTTGTTTGACTCACTCTTGCCTCCTCCCCCATGTCAATAAGAAGACCTCAAAGGTAATATACAGTGTATATTCTATCCACTTGGTAGCTATTCACATGTTGTTAGGACATTCTCCCCCCATCCATGCAAAATAGAATTTTCTGAAAGCAAACAAAATGACATTTTTATAAATATGTATGTCTGCCTTCTGGACAAGCTTCCCAGCCAGTGGCACATTGGCCCCGTCGCTTCATTGTGCAACCTTGTAATTTCAGAGTGAGGAGAGAAAAATAATCAAAGGGAAATCATAAAGGATAGAAGGGACGTTTGGCCATCCTGTAAAGTGTTTATTTTGTGTGCAGCAGCAGAGACGGGCAGAACACAATTTACACAACAACGTTCCTGAATAAAACATGATCAGATAAAAGCCAAACATGCAGAAAATACCAGAAAGGTCAGAAAGAACCCTGGCCATAATTGCGGATGGAGAATTTGCCAGGAATGCACTAATTAAACCACAGACAAATCTCCAGTCTCGACCTCCCCCTTGTCCCTGCAGCTCCACCATCAGCCGGCATATTAATCATCGGGGAGGGAGCGAAGACTTGGCTAGCTGTTGCCCCTGTACCAACACAGTGTTCTTTAAAACACACAAATGAGACACATGAGCCACATCATAATAACTGATACAAAAAAAGGAAAAGCAGGGCAACGGGAGGATCAAGTAAGGAGTGAAAAGTTTGACCTAGCTGAAGGACTTAATGGTTGTTAAGGGTTCTATATTATGATTGTTTTTCTTCTGTAAGCTGAAAATCTAAAAATAAACGCTGCTAAAAAACAATCAGGACCAGTAACTCTGTCTGTAACAGATGTGGAATAACTGTTTCAACAAAAATACCCGCTTGGTTCAGAGGAAAGGAAACAAAGGCATCCGTGGTTGGCTGTTTGTTGTTGTCAGTATCTTATGCAGTACACACAGGTAAAAGTGAAAACTGGATCACGCTGCTTCCCACCTGCAGAGTGCCCTGTGTGTGTGTGTGTACGTGTGTGTGTGGGTGTGGGTGTAGGCCTGACTATATCACGCTGTTCACCTCCAGTGGTGTGTCTGTAGGTGTCTTTCTTGTTAGTGCCGGATGGCTGGTGATGATCTGAGTGATCTGAGTGATCCCCTCTCTACTCTCAGTTTAGAAACGTGTACCACATACTGCCTGTGGGGAGAATAAGGAAACAATAAGTGGCTTAAAATATACCTAAAATAAACAAATGACATCTGCTGTCTTTACAGCTGACACCTACTTTATGGAATATTAATAAAACATATTAATTGTTGTTATTCTTATTCATTATTGTTGCAGAGCGGTGTGTGCACTGGGATATGACACATTTTCTTCCTACCCTGGCTCAACTGTTGTTACAGTCTGCTATCAGGGACAATGTTCTACAGTTCCCCAGGATCCAGATGGCTAACTGTACACGACCTCCAGCTCTGAATGATAAATGGCAAAAAAGCACATTTCATCCATCGCCCAGCTTACCTCTCGGCTGCACACTGATACTCCTGCTGAAAGTGTGGTGGAAAGCACAGTTGGATGTATGGATGCGGGCTGCACTGGAAAAGATTGAATGTAGAAGGATCCTGCTTGGAAGCTGCCTGTGCTTTTGGTGTTTACAGATGGAGATTCAACTCTCAAAATCTTTACCAATCGAACCAATTACCACCAATGAAGATTAGCGACTTTTAGTATTTTGAATTGTTGGAAGGATTCAGCGTTTTAATTCTTTCTTTCTGGTGTAAAATAAAGTCATAAGGTGCCGAGAGAGGAACAGGTGTGTTCCCCCGACACATCATCAGTACCTTAAGCATTGTTCAAGGGATTTACTGTGTTAATTGTGTGTTATACTGCACCCTGTGGGGCACCCTATAAAAGCAAGCCATCCAGTGAATTAACTTGTACATATTACAACACAGTCTGAATGCAGTATCTGAGGCTGTGTTCTGTTGTTGGGCTCTCCAATGGCCTGTTCTGGGAGTGGAGCCCTGAGGCTCACTGAGCCACATAACCGCCCCTGTCAAAGGAGGCCTGCTGGCTGGCTGGAGCAGCCATAGAGAGTATGTGGCCTTCACAGTTAATCATAACGCCGACTCACTCTTGCCTGATTGTATTGGCGGCTCCAGGGATCTGCCATAATTGGATCCTTGTAAGTGGGATGGAGGAGCTAAACAACCAGATTGCTGTTTGTTTATACCTTTTCATATATTAGTAACGTGCCGAGACTTCTCAAGCAGTCTGGGACTTGTCTCACTGCTTGCCGCTCTAATTAGTAATTCATTCTTAACATATGCCTCAATTGTGGCCCTATCCAGCTATTTGTGATTAACTCCGCTTTAATTAGAGTTGCTCATGCAGACTTCCGCTCTGCATGGACGTGTAGTGGGCACTTCAAAACACCGGTACCCTGCGTGGGTACATGTGACAAATAGGTGCCCTTGATGGCTAGGCAACTTTGTTTAGCTGGGATTGGAATTGTTAAGATAAGGTGGAGACAGTACAGCATAGATGGTGTTTATCAGAGAAAAAAAGCGACAAATAAACTAAGCAATTAAACAAATAAGATTAATGAATTCAAACTGAAATATGTTCATTTCTACACATTGTTGGGTTTGGCAAGCTGTCTAAGGAAATGTGGGTGGGCCGTTGTATAAGGCTGTGGACGCCTGCTGTTTATGTGAAGCAACCAATGCAAAGCATGGCGAGTGTAGCAGCCATCGGAGTGTGATACAACGGAGCTTATGCTTGATTGTCAATGCATGACAATACAAATGTGGTGTGAAATCGACACTTCCAGTCCACTGGCTCTGTCTTGGAATTAATGATTTATTATCTAAAACATTACATATTCCAGCTTTAACTGGTTTGAAATATCAAAGCAGTTGATATGAATCCATCGTACATTGTATTATTTCCCGTGCATCCATGACAGACATACAAATACACACTGATCTTCATCTAACAATTTCCCACCTATCTAATTCTTGTCACCACCCGGTGCTTTGACAATCTAACTTAATCAACGAAGATCGCATATGTCTTTTGTCGGTTCCTTTGCAGTAATGAGCTTCCACATTTGTCACACAGCCCTCTGTCACCTTGGGGAACATTTCTCTCTATATATGGTAAGGAATTTGGATATGTCCCAATATTTAAATTGTCCAGCTCTCCTACTGATACATATGCTCGAAATTTGCAAAATGAATCAAAATGTTTTCACATTGGAGCACTCCCAATACCAAAAGCCAGTAATTAAAAGGCGACAGCTTTGCAGATTAACTGCGGGATGGAGTTTGTGGGGAAACTCATGCAGGGAAGGGGGCATTTAGTCACATGGACTCGAGTTCCCCCACAGATAAAGCTCATTTTCTCTAGCAGTGGGGTAGAAAGAGTGGAGAACACAGCCCATTTGGTTTTGGCCTCACATGGGGCCCACAGGGGTAGCCAGCATTTTATTTAAGGTCACTGGGAATAAATGGGTTTCAGGCTGTGTCTGGCAGGTTGCAGTGGACAGGACCCAGGCTGGGGCCCTTCCACCCCACGGCCCCCAGGCGCCCTCTCCATCTCTTCTTGCAGGAGAGAGCAGGTCTTTCTGCCTTCCATTTCATTGTCTGGAGCCCTGGCTAAATACCTCACAACTCTCCTACCTCCAATACCATCACTGTGTCAAAGGGTAATAGCATGTTAAAATCCCCCTCAGGTTGTTCAAAAAGGCGAGTGCAGAAAAAAAGGATCCCAATAGAAAAGCTCTTAATTCCATTTAGCTCAATAATGAGAAACAAAGGAGAGAGAGAGACATTGGACATTGAGAGGGCCTGTATTGTTGGGTCTGTTCAATGTGGAACACATGGCACCCTCTAGTAGACCACATCAGATGATCCTCTGTTGGGTGACACGTCGCTTGAGCCCCTCTGTCACAAAGCCCACAATACCCTTTCAGCAGAACGAGTGGCCATCACAGTTTAAGGGCTTTTCTCTCAGGTGGAGGCAACAAAAAGCAACAGAAATGGATCTGGCTGCCAGTCAAGCTTTGTATCAGTGACTGTGCTTTTGAGGAAATATGAGAGGCTGGACCGCTGTCCCATCACAGCTTGATTCCGAGTGAGAGGGATTGGAGCTCATGCTGAAGCCAAGCTGCTCTGCAGAGCTGTGAATATGTGAGTGTGCTATGTATTGTGGTGAGGATAGCAGAGATGGGGGGGGGGAGGAAGCCCCCGTTTGCTCTACCTTCAGACTCAGACATACTGTTAAAGTGCTAAACGGGGACACGCTGTATCTCTCTCATATCTGTCAAGTGCACTGCCTAATCACTTCTCACCATTTCCAACTTGTTATCTCCTAATGTCTTATACATGTCTTCAATGTGTGAAAAGGAAAAAAGAAGCTTATTGTGCAATACAGCAGCATACACAGTATCGAGGTAATTGATACTGTGCCGTCTCAGGGGAGCAGATCCCATGCAAGCTGTTCCAGTGCAGGAAAGATGTGAAAACTATGAAACCCAGAGATAAAACTTGATATATGATCCTCATATGAATAATTGTTATGTTTTTGATTCGATATTATATTTCATTGGCTACTTGAACATTCAACTCAATCTGCTCTTCATGCAGAGGCACAATACCCGACACAAAGATGGGTAAATTAACACAAAAGGGATTTCTAGCACCATGAATTGCACATCACTTGAAACCGCTAGTTTCCCTTTGTCAAGGTCGGATTCACAAAATAAATTGTGCTAATGATATTACAATGCAAACATGCCCATACAAATGTGCAGCTGAGTGCAATTTGCCCTTCATTTGCGTCTGATTACAATTACCCATGTGGCAAAGTATAAATGTTGCCTTTGCGCCAAGAACACAGAAGGCAGAACAAAGGCAGAAAGATAAAGGAACACATATATCTGAACGACAAGGTGCAGAGGCAATTCTCCAAACTACAGTTAAGGAATCTGAACGTGACTTTGAGAAACCTTGTTTGGGAGTTTAGAGCCCAGTGAGTCAGTAAAACCGTGTTTTAGTTACCACCAACAGTCTGGGGACGCTAATATTTTTAACTAACAGCGTGTGGCTATTAGCGCTGATATTTATAAATTGGACTCTTTTTGCAATCAGACTAATTTGCATACAAGGTGGCCATTATTGCGCCAAATATATTCATTTTGCCTTATTTTATATAGGTGAAAATGGCACAGGCGCAGGCCATTTGGCACACTTTTGTTTCTGTGGAGGTTTAGCAGCCACACAAACCAGACATGGCCTTATTCCTCTGGATTGGTGGCACATGTGTGCATGCTGCATAAGGGTTTATATCGGTTCAAGACTGCATTTCCTAACTCTTTAAAGGTATCATGATGGAAGCATTTCTCTCGTTTGATCTGCAAGCCTTATTCTTTATTGTCAAAACCAGGTGCCAACAGTACCCAGCATGATAAACATCATTGTGTTCTTTCATTTCAATGTGTTCTGGTACAGAATCAAAACAATGGAAACCTTAATGCCTCAATGCTTATGGACTGTCTTGTAAACTGTAAATGCATTTGTACATTTTAATAAGGCCTGCAAATTATCTTCTGGATCATTAGCAGGCCTTATTAAAATGTACAGTACTGGAAATCATTGTTGCTGATGCTACATTTAACCCTATGGTACTTGAACATCTTTGAACATTCAAATAATTGTTTTCTTGCGATAAACAGCAACTGCTAGAAAGCTATAACTGATTGTCTAAATGCCCCTTCATGGGTTACTGTTTTGTACATTTAAGGTGACAAGTAGAGTATTGTAGTATGCCTTGAATGTCTTGACACACTCTTAAATACCATTGGTGTTTAGTGTTACTGCTACAAGTTGTTATTTTCATTTTTGATGAATCTGTTGATCATATTTTCTAATTAGTTTATTTATCTCACAAATAATCTATTATTAAAAAAAATCGTTTTCCTTAATGTATTTCCACTGTATTGTGGTATCTTTTTCCTACCGTGCCCACTCCACAATACGAAACATTCACCCTCTGTTTCTGTTTTCCAAACATATGCATGGAAATGAAGCAGGAATGTGATTATGCAAATTGACAGAGGAGCCATGGGTACCAAATGTCAGATGTCAGGTATGCATTTTTAGACCCTTGTGGGATAGAGATGATTATCATAGTAATTATTCAGCATTTGAACAATCCCTTTTTCCTGAGACGAGCACTGGGAAGCACATCCGCCCAGGGACCTGATGTTGGTGTTTCTCCCCACCAACATGCGTGTGTTAGTCGGAGATAGAGGATGAGACAGGGAGGCGAGACGGGGCGAAGCGATGGAGAGAGTGCGACGTCTGCATTTAAACCACACTCGGGGGGGGGAAAGAGTTGCTGTACCTCGTGCCCGATTCTTTTTCCTTACTCTTTGCTCCTATCCTTGGCTCCTTTTAGCATTAAAGAGATTGGGCTGGAAGTGGAGCAGCTATCTGTCATCTTTATCTCCCAGCTGAGGGTGGACTGGCTGAAGCCTGGGTTTTCCTCTCTTTATGGTTTCTTCCCCTCTTTTTGTTTCCCCACCACATTCTGAGCATCCTTTTATGCACTCTGTGTATTCTGAGGCCAGCTTTGTGGTTTTATATGCATGATAAATTGTATTCCTGTGTTCATACTAGGGCTGCTCAATTAATCGTATTTTAATCGCAATTACGATTTTGTCTTGCAACGATTATGAAAACAACATAATAGAAATAAAACGATTATTATTATCATTTTTTTTTTTTTGTATTGGTTTTTCAGTTGAATTATACTTACAGTTGAGGGTAATCAACTGTTAAAACATACTGTTCACATTTTCAATAAATGGATGTTTTCAAAGTAAATGGATAATCGTTTTTAATAATCGTGATATCAATTATTGACCCAAATAATCCAGATTATGATTTTTGCCATAATCGAGCAGCCCTAGTTCATACCCAATATCCGTTGGACTGAACACCCCACGCCCCCACAGACTTTGTTCTGACAGGGAAATGCATGGATGGCCAGGAGGAGAGTGAGAAGGCCTCCCCGATCGTGGTAGTCATTAACCCTGTGACTGTAGGGTGACCCTAACACCTATGTACACACACTCGGACACACACACACACACCTCGGGCTCATCAAAATCCTTTGTCGTCCCTCTTTGTTGTCACTTTCTGTCCTGATGTACTCTGCTGAGCACACAGACATGGCTCAGTTCCCTAACGGCTGCCTACTCAGACAACACTCTTCATACAACACTTTTGTACTCCACAAAGGCACCCATTAACTGCCAAGGTCAGTAGTTATCTCTGTTGATAATAGTTTTGTGCTCTTTTTGTAAAGTAATTCACCATGCAGCCCTTAAGCTCACAAAGTTGTGTGATTCGGAAACTCATAAAGTAGTGTGCTTAATATTTTTTGAAGGATTCAGATTGCACACACGTTCATCTTCATGTAAATGCCAGTTGTTCTTTTTCTTGGTCGACACTTGACTTGTTCTGATGCTTAGGGGGAACTTTGGCCCGAGAACTCAGTGTTCCACATCTCTAGCTCTGGGACCTTGACCCAAAGGTCTGCTAATAGAAGGCAGACAGGAGGTGGAGGAGGAGATGATTAGGACAACAGGAACAGACAGCCTAAAAGGGGTTGAGTAAGTGCAGCCAGACGTGCTGAAAGCCTATTGACTCCAGATACAGTTTATGCAGAGTACTGGCTGAAAGATAGAGAAAGTTCCACCATAAATTGTTAACTAAGGTCGACCCGGTACAAGTCAAGCGTGTAAACAGTGAAACTAGCCTCCTTAAAATGCCAGACTATTCATTTACATTCTTCACTACTCCGGCTTCCATTATACATGAAACCACTTGAAAAAGTCATAAATGCAAGAAACCCGGAAAAAGGCACACAGATTAATTACAAAAAACAAGTATCTCTATGCTACTGAACTACCAGAGGCTTACTGTTAGGTTACTATTGTAGACTATTTGTAAAGACATGACATTGTCATTTCTCACAGTAAATTGCTGCAGGGTCAATAGGGTTAGAGATCATTTATCCTCAGCACATACATAACATTTCTGGCCTTTTTTTGAATACCCCTCTATTTGCATATCATTATTTAATTAAAGGGGAAATTGTACACATCAAAGTGTGTTTAAAGGTCTGGGGGAGTACTACTGCATACAGAAACAATTTGTATAAAGCCTTTTGTGGATCCACAGAGAGTTGCCTTATATCTGATCATTTCTGATCGATCAAGAAATAATTGAGTTTAACAGACCTACTGTATCCTTGAGGCTTGTGTCTCTAGGCTATATTACCTGCTACTAGCATAACACACCAACATATGTAACTGAACTGTGGTAGTGTTGCATTCTGGGTACTGTTGGCATCTGGTTCTAACAAGAAAGAGTAAGGCTTGCAGATCAAAGGAGAAAAGTGCCTTTATCATGATACCTTTAAAGAGTTAGGAAATGCAGTCTCGAAGTTGTATAAACCATGATGTAGCATGCACAGCTCTAAAGGGGTATTCAAGGGGGCCCGTGCACCAACATGCACATGTGCAAACTCTGAAGCTAAATACTCAGTGACTCCGATCGCACAGAGAGGAGCTCAGGGTGCGGTTGTGGCTCAGGAGGTAGAGCAGTGGTCTACCAATACCAAGGTTGGTGGTTAGATCCCCAGCCCCTGTACGCAACCTCCTTATTTCTCCCAATGGCATTGATGACTGAATGTGTGCGAATGTTAGTCTCTCTGAGCCTTTCCAACTTTTTACATGTTAAAGCGCTTGGAGGGATAAACGCATTTCAATGACCAAAAATACTTGCACAGGTTTATTATAACAAAGCTCATGAACCTGAATATCATACTAAACATTGTTGCTTATTTCAGAAATCCCATTCACACTAACTCTATACTTATGACTTAATACTTACTAACTTTTATCCATGTATTTTTTTCTTTTAATGTTTATTTTATTAGCTTTTCTTTTTAATGACTGATTTTAAATGCCATTTTCTTAATGTCTTTCATTTTTTGTAAAGCACTTTGAATTGCCTTGTGTTGAAAAGTGCTATATAAATAAACTTGCCTTGCCTTGCCTTACTTATCCAGTCTGCTAGCCATTTAGAATAAAGCCAGCCTGTACATTGTTATGTTGATGTGCCATGGCTACCTGCGCAACACCTTTCAGTCCATCTTTATATATATTTATATATGACCCAGGCTTTGCATTATGCATTTTTGGAATGAGATAATTTGGCTACTTTAATTGCCCTCACTTTATTAATTATTTTAAAAAAGTCCCATTTATTTTCTTGTTAATGTTCTTACACGACCTGTAGCAACACGCCCACACTAAGACATTTTTAATTCCGATTTCTGAACGAAGTGTTATTATGGTACCAGATTAGTGAGTTGTCCTCCCTCTTTTTGTCACTTTTAAACTCTCTGTCCTGGTGAGTGAGTTATAATATAATGGTAATATTTATACGGTGTTAACGGTAAATTAATTTTCAGCAGAGCAAGTACTTTTGGACATGATAAAGGGTTCAGTCTGTCCTGCCCTGAACTGAACGTTTCTTTATGTCTTGGATGTGGTTTTAACATTTAAAGGGGTAATTTTTCACCACATAATAAACTGATAGATACGACAGAAGCAATATTTTTGTTTAACATTGAGACATTTTCTGATTATAATTAAAAGTAAGAGACAGGATGCATTATAGTGCCTGCTGACTCAACATTGGGAGAATAAAAGAAAGTTTCATATATATTAACTTTGAGGGGCTTTGCATGGAGTTATTTTTGTGACAGACACATTTCTGCTACCTCGCGGTGCTTTATCTAATTTCTTTTGTTGTTGCATAAACATTGGATTTATGTGAATATTCAATTACTGGGGCCTTTGGAGATTCTGCAAACAAAGACGTATCGGTTGTGTATCTCCCTCTCCCTCACTGTTAAAAGTGGACAGCCAGTGGAGTTTCTAATTTATTCAAGCAAAACGTCGCTACCTCTGTTAATCATGCAGAGTGGGCTGAAAGGCCCAGATCAGCGCAGACTGGCACAGTCTGAAACACACAGGCTTTATTTATTGAGGTTTCTATTTTTGTATTCTGAGGTTGTGTAATGCATTCAAATGAGGGTGCAACTACCAAAGTCACAGCAAGTTGCTGAGGGAGTACGTCAAGCGTTGTGGCAATGTTTTTATTCCTGTCTCCTCGCCTCTTCACTGCTCACCCTGCCATCAATAGATCTCATTCAGCCGAGGCTTTTCTCCCCGTCTGTGTTGCATTGTGGCAGCAACTGCTTCTTGACGGAGGAGAAAGGATGGCGTGTCAAGGTCGGAGCTGTGCACTAATTAGCGATCACCACTGAACCGCTGGGTTGACTCATGTGCCCTTCACCCCTGAGGCCTCATGGCATTATGTGTGTATGTGTGCGTTATGTTTTCTATCATGTTTGCCTCTGCCCTTTGTCTTCCACTACAGAGGCCAGCCTTCTGAGACTGTCTTCTATATAATACATACCTGCTCCATCTTGCCCAGACTCGACTCAGATTGGGCATTCATATGTGACATGCAGACGGAGGGAAAAGGGAGGGAGATAGAGGGCGTTGTGGCAGCCAGCATTAGCATCCCACTGGGCTTTGTATGCTTGTTATAGCCCCAGATCATACAGACAGGAGAGGGCAAAAGAGAGAAAAGGTGAAAGAGGGAATGAGGGAACGATGCAATGATGGCCATCGGAGGTACCTTAGAATCCGATTGATACCATCACAAACAAGAGGGTTCACTGAATAATGACGCCAACAGAGAGCGCAATGGCAAAAGTTCAACCGTATCTTAAGGGGTAATTTTAGGTCTTTCGCTTGGGAACAGCAATTTCCTCCAGCGCTGTCTCTGAGCGATATTACTGTGAAATCATTAGACTAATTCATCATCCTTGACTTCTTCATGTTTTCTGCTGCACTAGTGGGAAAAAAATGGTGGTTCTAAATGCAAGCCATAGAATTGGAGCTGCGAGTAGTCCAGCTCATTTCTTCTCCACAACTCTGCACAGAACACTTTCAGTATTAGTAGTGATCAGTTGTTACTGGATAAAACAAGGCCTTTGACATCTGCTAGATTGTCAAATTAGTGTTTGTGTTGCACAGTTTCTTGAAGTATTTCCCTGTATATCCCTGTTTCATTACGAGGTATTGAGTTCTTTCTGTATATAGCCTGTACAGCACATTACAATAAGTGCTTTGCTCTACATAGTAACAGTTGCCCGGAGATATTGATCCAATTTGGCATCATGCTTGGCAGGACTTTTTTTTTGCTGTATCATATTTAGCTTTTTTTTTTTCAAACCCTCCCACATAGACTTGTATTGTTGTTATTAAATGTGGCTGATATGTATTCCATCTCTGTAACGCTTTGCTAGGAGCAGTGAAGGAGATATGTTAACAAGTCTGTTCTCTAAGCAGCATCCATATGGATGCCTCTGCCCTGCTCCAGTCACTGTAGTGGTAACTCACAGGCCGATGAAACACATGCATGACGCTTGCCTCCATTAATTTTTGTTTATTATGTATTTATGCTCTAAGCCCGAGATTTGCTGTGATCAAATGCAGCTGTTTCGGTATGGATCAGTGGTTAATTCTGGCACACCATCACATCCTGCTTTCCATGCACACCTCTGTTTCTGCTTTGCTAACACTCCCTTTTTTGCCCCCCCTATCCTCTCATCTTTTCCCTTTCCTCCTCCTATGTTTTTTCTTGCCTCTAGTGCATTTGAGCCTGCATGCTGTATGAATTAACAGCCTTTCTCAGAAAATAACATCAGTTCACTTTATGGTGAAAGGGCATTTTCAGCTTTATTAGCCAAATCCAGGGACTTAAATAAAGAGGTCTTGTAAGGGACACAGTCTTCTCTCAAACTAGTTTAGATTACTTCTTAGTTGTGTGAAGAGCCTTTATTGGTATCTAGAAATCCCCATCTCCCTTTCACTGCAAATTAAGTTAATGAGTGTAGTGTGTGTTATTCAAATATAATTAAAATATCCCTCATGATCATTAGTCTCCAATCTTTTTAGTTGCATTTTAACTCAGAAAACACATCTAACATGCTTGACTTTGAAATGGATTCTATTCAGATGACACATTGTTTCCTTAAATGGACAGTCATGCTCTGTGGTTTCTGTAATCTGTTTCTAATTCTTGAGCAACAATTAGAACGTTTTCTTCTCTTCAGCCAGCTTTTCACACTTGTTTCCTCCTAACATGTCTCCTGGCACTTGCACAAAAAACCTTCAAAACGTTGTCCAAATTCATGCCTATAACTGTATTTCAAAACACAGCAACAGCTGTTTACCACTACATCAGCGACATACAAATATGTCCTGCACGGTTGCTGTCTGCCGAATGCATCTGAGAGTCAGTCGAGCATGAAAATCCCATCAGCTTCTTGGCCCGGTGTAAGAGAGACATCTTTTACTCATTATGTCCTAATGCCATCTCTTCAATACTCTCAGTGCTTTCTGGTAAAAGAAAGGTATGCCCTCTCAGCACTTCCTCCATGAAATGCTGGCCAACAGTGGACAATTGCAGTTGCTTTTAGTGAGACTCAGTAATGAGCAAGTCGTGGACATGCAATCCAGGCTGAATTACCAATGAGATGCTGATATTAAAATGTGCAAACACTGCCACAATGATGACAAAATGTAGCTATATAAAGATAACATTACTACATGAAGCCAGTCACAGACCAGGCCATAAAATATGATGTGTCCATACGCCTACTGCATTAGACATTATGGTATATGTTCAGCATAAAGGTTATGCATGTACACTAATGTATTAATCTTACACATGGAGGCAGAACAAAACATTCTTTATGTACTAAAGAATACAGGATTATAATTGTACTTCAATTTATTATCAATAGGCATTTTAATGTTATTATAAACAAAAAGTGCTAATTCAGAATATTGTGCATTGTTACCGTAACTGGAATTAATTGTAGAAACATGCAATAAAGATACATCATCCCAGTTTGGATGTGGTTTAAGGAGAAAAGATAAAGTTTGTGCCTGCTTAGGGAAACAGCAACTTAGCCAGCCTCTTTTAGTACAGTCAGCGATTGTGCGGTGCTTGAGCTCCACATTGCATTTTTAATCTCTTTGTTAGGTGACGATGGAGTGCGGATCACTTCTGCCCTGCTCATTATATAACAGTTATTTTAGGGTCTTTTTGTGGGTTTAGATAATGTGCTTTCTGTAAAGCACACTCTTGTAATCTCATCACATTGTTAGCATGGGATTAACAATTTGTTTGTCAAAGAGAGGGTAAATATAGTGAAACAGTTTGGTTAACAGTGGAACATTTTTAGCACTCTCCTATTATGTTCGAGGCTGTGTTTAAATTACGTTTTAATCAAAAAGACTTGTTGGGCAAAGTGCTGTGCAGCCACTATCCCAAACTCCACGGCTCTCCGTACAGTAATCGTCTCTGGAGGCTGCAGGACATTGCGAGCATTTGTTTTATTCTTCTAGCGTATGACATCATTAATTGACTCGGGGTACCGAATGGCTGAAGACATTTGTTTTAAATGGATGATGACTGCCTGGCCTGCTGTTTAAACAGCCTTGCAGGCTTTGAGCAGGTGGAGGAAGAAAGCTCTTATCCGTCTTCATCGTAATATCAAGGTCATGGATGGGTAGCTGAGCTAATCTCCTTCTTCTCATATCTCTTACGGAGAGAAAGAGCTGGCAGGCCTGCCGTGTATTAAGCCCTCTCCAGCCAAAGACAGAATACAATGTCTGTTCCACAAGGGAATATGATAAACTACACCGAAACCAAATTCAAGAATGCAGAGGTCCCGGTATCCGTAAGTGATGTACTATACACATCGGCACCGAGACGCCAGCTGCTAAATCAAATAGGAGATAATCTATGCATATTCAAATTCTGTGCCAAACTATATAATCTTCGGCATCTGCTTCATTATGCATGGATACACCATGTTCAGCTCATATTTCCATCCAAACACCAGATCCCTGTAAGTGTACATGGCGATTAAATATTGTACCAGCTAATATCAGGGGCATGATCAAAGCATAAAACTTGTGTGTGTGTGTGTGTGTGTGTGTGTGTGTGTGTGTGTGTGTGTGTGTGTGTGTGTGTGTGTGTGTGTGTGTGTGTGTGTGTGTGAGCTTAATAATGATAGACCCATGTTGACAGATAAGATGGGGTAAGGCTCTGTAGTACTGTTTCTGAAAGAGAGTTCACTCTTCCTCTCCCACAAATAGATTTGCCCCGCACAAGGTTTTATCCCCATTGTTCATTAGACTTCTGAAGGAATAATTAACAAGGCTTTAAAACACAGCTTTTATGGATCACCTGCTGTCGCCCCAATATCATTTTTGTGATTGCGCAGCAGAATACAGCAAGAAGCATTGATGCTAATGTCTGGCACCCAAATGCCTTGCAGGATCAGTAACTCTCCAATTAAAGCAATATCTCTGAGTCTGATGCCTGGCACTGGAGCACTGAGCTCACCACAGGACTGTATACAAACACCAAACCTCTTTATAACTGGACCGTGGCCCCGAGATAATAATTTACTGTCCGAATGCACTAACGCAACGTGCGGATGCATTGTGCTTTATGAGGCTGAACTGTATTGTATAGTGGTGAGCCAAGAGCTCGGTAGAATAATGGGCGGCAAGGACATTATTCATTTAAAAGTAAGAAAAGGGAAACAGGAATATTCTTTCATTTTAAAGTTGGAGATTAGGCTAAGGACATTACGCCTTATCGCAGACTGGAGCTGTAGAGAGCAGCGTCTCCTTTCAGCAGCTCCCTTTTTTACGTGAATCACAGCCGCCTCCGAGAAATGCACAAATATATTTGTCATGTCTGGGACCGCCAAATCACGAGGTAAATATTATCATCCAACAAGCAAACAAACAGTCTTTTGCGTGGTAGATAAAGGTGAAGCGTGTGGTGAGGTTAATGGGAGCGGGCTATTAGCATTGTCACTCAGTCTGCCAGGTCTGACAGGGAAGCTCAGTCTGAGGGCCTCTCCTCCCCTCGTCCACCTGCTTATCACCCAGATAAATTAACTCCGGCAGACAGGAGAGGCAGGTGGAACGGGGGGGGGGGGGGGGGGGGGTGCAGATCCTCACCTATCACCAGACAGGAACACCAGGCACAGATCATTGCTCTGTTGACTCTAGTTAATAGCGTGGGGCCACAGTGTGTGTCAGATTTTGGGGGTCCATGAGATTGACGTGCGGGGCAGGAGAGTAAACACTTGATAATTAAACACAACCGCATGTTTGTCAGAGGTGATGACAATGCCCACAGACGCTCCCTCGCCTCTTCTCACTCAATCCTTCTAACTTTGTGTGAAGCAACAATTAACCGCGCGAGAGTTCCTACAACCTCAACTCTTTGTAGAAAACGTTATTGTCACTTCCATTCGAAAAGACCCATGTGGGTGTTTTCTAACCTGACGCCCCGATGACTGTTAGAAAAGTATTTCTCTTTACCGAAAGTTTAAGAAAGATCATGGACACGGTTTAGAAAGCAGAGTTGTTATTGTGGGCTTCTACTGGCAGTTTCTGTGCCAGGCAAATAAATAGTCACACACATGTTTGAGCACAATATGTTTATTTAACTTCGGTTCAAGGGTTTTAAGGATTAACAAAGACATTACATTTAAGCTTTAGAGTTGCTTTGATACACAACATGGGTCAAAAGTGACCCGAGAGAGTTTTAATTGTAAATATCTTTGCAACAAATTACTTTAATAATTCCGAATTCCAGGTATTCCTCAATTAACTTGTTTTTGATCATCACAAATTCTTAATTCATTTAATCATTTAATATTCCAAGTATTCATTAAATATATTGTTTTTTCATTATTTTCATTCTACCTTTCTTAATTTATGAACTAAAATCGTTTTTGTATTTCTACATCAGGTTTACGTAATTTATGTAAGTGTGATAAAAAGGAAAAAAATACATACTATAATAATTATTTAGTTATAAATAATAATTTTACAGTGATTTGGACCAAGCATGTATTTACAAAGGAATCTGATAGGAAGCTTTTATTTTAGGAACATGTTTACCGTGGACCACTTGACCTGATTACAAAAACTGTTTTAGTTCCTACATTTTGAAAGGTTATTGAAAATAATGATGTGTGGTGATCAAAAACAAGATATTTAATTGGAGTATTACATGATTAAATAAATATAGCTAAGAAACACTCAGCCATGCATGAAATAACATTGTAAGTCAATACGGGTCATTTTTGACCCATGTTGTCCCTTAGAAGGGGTATGCATAGCTTGTGTATCAAATGGTTAAAAGAGATTTAGTCACCTTTGTTCTCCTTTTTTCTGGTGCTGGTTGATTTATATTTTCAGTTCAAACTTTGAAGTGATATCACTATTAGGGGTGAACAATTAAATAACATTACTACTGTAATTGTAACGTCATGAAACGTATATCTCTAACGTTGTATGCATTTAGACAAAACTAATTTTAGATCTTCTGGTGAGAAGGTGTTCTTAGTCGATAGGGCAGGATGTATTTTTACATTGTGAAGGGTTTGGTACCAACATGGATTGTTGACTCAAGACTTTATTGATACTTCAAGATTAGAGTCAATTGGAAAGCGTTCAGTTGGCTTTATTGGGCCCGGTTTGCCTTGTGGGTGCTCTATGTTTAATTGAACACTCATTAGAGACTACACTGTTATACCCCCACAGTTTATAGTGACATTCCCCCAAATGTAACGTAATTAGGTTCAGGAAAAATGGTGGGCTGAATGGGTCCAGATCTCTTCATGCAGTTTGTGCTCTCGCTGGCTTGTCATAAAATAAATGATTTTGGGAAAAGTGTGTGACACTGGCTGGCACCCAGAGCATATGACTGGAACAGGAAGATTACAGGCGCGGCTAAAAGGGAACAGTAATTGAATTCCAGAGATCCTGACGCACATTACACCCAACCAAGAGACAAGAGAAAGCTTTTTTGCTCGATGGGGGAAACTGGAGGGTAGAGAGAGGTGAGTCCTCTCACTACACAGCCCCTCCCCCTGTTAGTGCCACTCAGCAATGCTGGAGCCATTGCTGTGTTAACAGTTTCTGTTCTCACGGGACGGGAGAGCCCTAATTGTCGCCCACCTCCAGTTGGCTGCGGCCGGTGAAACCACTCCACTGTGTCTACTTTATATTGGTGGTTAGACTACACAGCGTTGCCAAGAATTGTCTTTTCTGCCGCTGAACATTTAATAGAACCAAACTATCCATGAAAGACAAGCCAAAAGCCTTTATCAAACTACTTGCAAATCCATCTCAATGTCCGAGGGTAGCAAATTGTTGTGCACAAGTAAAAGCTGGAAAGTGCTATAACAATCAACATATAGAGTGTCAACATAACAAACCTTTTTGCCTTGCAACGGATCATATGAACACGTAATTGAGCTTTTAAGTGAACCCATAATAGGGTGACAGAGGAAACAATGCAACTGACCATTTTCGAACAAATGTCAAATGTGAGAATGGTGAGAAGGAGAATATCCCTATTGAGCATACATGCCACTGCTTTCTGTTTCCATGGACAGTTTTTGTTAGTTTGGTGTTTTTGTTTTCTCACTTTTTATTCAAATGACTCCGACTCTCCAACAAAATATTCAACCTTACAAACCCAAAATGAGAGTTTGAGTAGAAAATAAAATATGAGCAAACACAGTACTTAGAATATACATATAAATAAATACCCTATTTTTTTATTTTATTTGTGAAAGTGCCATATCATCCTCTTTACAGCAACTACAAACCTAAACACTTTTATTGTCTTAATGATTCAAGTCATACCAGAAAACACCCAGTAAGCTTGAATGTTTCAACAGCTCCAAACACATTGCAGAGCAGTGATACATAAGCCAGCTTATCAAATAGTTATGCATCACATCAGCATTTGTGGTTTTCTTTTGTTTACAACAACAAAGTAACACCATGGAGATTTAACTAAAATGGGACATCAATATGCATAAAAACAGTAGACATCAAACACGCTGCGAGTCAGTCATGACAAATGCTCTAAATGTAGATATAACACAAAGATATTTCCAAGCACCCAACTAAATCTAAATCATAGAAGCCTCAAACCCTTCTGCAATACCAAGTTATTTTGTAATAAGCGCAGCAAAATGAAAGAAACAAAAAGTCAGGAGGAGGGAGGAAGAGATTGAATCTGTCAGGAAAGGCTTTTGCTGGATCTCAGTGGTACCCAGAGTCTTATTTAGCCCTCAACTGATACTGCTGCAGCCTTATTAATTGGCGTAGGTCGAAGAAATCACGTTAAAAACAAACTGTGTTGCTTCTACCTTTGATAGACCAAGACAAAAACTTAAATCAATACGGAGGAATAGAGGCAGATAAACGGCAGGAAAAGTGATCATTTGGCCGGTAAATGCTGCTATCAAAGCGCTGACCTACTAATTTACCAGCTCACAACAGCACAGCCACCTTCCGTCTTGCAGCATAAGTAAAGATGACTATCTGGTGCTGAGGAAAAAGTTCCTCTGCCACCTTTCTAAAGTTTTATGGGAGTGAAGAAGCACATACTGTGGATATTGAGGTTGGTGGTGCGGTGGAGGTTGTGGGGTGCTTGAACTCTCTGTGGTGCAGGCAGTAACCGTCTTTATATTCAAGAGGGAGAAGATCAAAGAGCGTAAGTTTAAAGGGAGGAGGGGCGGTTTTAGAGTCTCTCCTCTGTTCAGGAGGCACCCAGGTATCAGCGGTGTGTATTGATGTGGAGCACCATCGCGAGACACACTTTCCCATCCTTATTTTCTCTTGTCCTGTTGAAGCTAAACGGGCTGTGCTTCAAAAACACTGCTTTATCAAAGACACCACTTAAATTGTCTCTGCCCTTTTTTTTCTGTGCAGCTCCTCTGTTCTTCTGATAAATATTATGTGTCTTTCTGGCTGGAGCGCTGCAGAGGAGCCTTCAGAGAGTGACTGGTTAGAAGTAATCCCGGAGAGAGGTCGAAAAGGAAAGATGCTGGTTAGCATTTCTTCAGAGATGAGGCGCAGAATCGTGAACTGAAGTCAGATGCTATTTCAGCATGCTTTGTGTGCTTTTCCCACAGTGTTTCTTGGTCTGACCCACACAGTCTAATAAGACACTAGAGGAGTTTCTTTCAAGCTGCTCTACAAATGACTTTGCTCCGCTGTTCCACCTGTGTCCTCCTCTGGCACAAAAAATAATTAAATGGAGAAGTGGGTTGTCATTCAGACCACCAGAATGTGTGAACTGGAGAGAGAACTCAACAGGCAACAAAAAAAAGGCAACAGCTCCATTCCAGAAAATACCGTAAAATCGCTATATGATCATTTTCAAATACAGCATATTTCAATAAACCTGCAGACTGTTTATTGGTCAAATGAAACCGCTACGCGCTCCCTGCAATATGATGCCTGACATTGATGTTCAACCGCAAATCTTGTTTTACTACATATCCCTCTCCGTGTTTATTGTCTTGTCACTGTAATTATTGCACCTTTCCTGCGAAAATCCAGACTGTACGCCGATGCATGAGCCCCTATTAAAAACCTACAGTCATTTGGATTAGTGTCGGAATTCCATACAGATTGGAACAGTTTCAAAAGAAAAGGAACCAAACTAGAGCAGGGGTAAATAGGGTCTGGTAGAGATTATAACAGTGGATATAATAAGGCTGGTTTCCACTCTAACTGTGACACACAAGCCAAAGCTTTGCAATTACGGTGCAACGAGCAGCCCTCCTAAGTCCGCACACCAGCGGGGTGATCAGAAATCCTCAACAGCTTTAAGCTACAGTATCAGATGATATCACTATTAATTAGGCGCTGAATGAGAACAACCCTGTACTGTGTCTCCCCCCCACCTGTAGCCAAGCAAGCAAGTAAACTTACATCAATAATTACACCAGAACTGTCCCAGCTCCTACACTGTTCTGTCACCAAATATCACACTAATTGGCCACATCAGCTTGGAAACCCAGTAACAGACTTTTATTGAGTCAGAGTATGACTGTGCATACTCTTGAGGGACTTGCTCTACCTATACCTTAGAAACTAAAGGCGTCAATACAGATGCAAGCTTGTCCATTTCAAATAAGGCTTGGCTGTTTATTAGGCATGCAAACATAGTAGCCATCGATCTGTTCACACATTCATAACGTACACAACCTAGCATACTTAAGTGATATTTTACAAACTATCTAACCATATACTTCAAGTCAACCATAGTTATGCAAGTTCTGTCACACAGTTGTAATGTATGTGTATGCCCGTATTTGCTTCTTGAGGCCGTCTGGTGTTATCCTGACTATTGATTGAAGAGAGTAAGAGACTCGGGAGTCCTCCGGTTTGATCTGTGTAACATCCTTTCCTTAATTCTCCTCCGTGAGTTTAATACTGAACACACAGGTCCCTCTTGACAAAAGCCTGATCGAGTGAAACGTTGAGCTATCGAAACAAAAGAGGTGAGAAACAACAACACCGCGAAACAAAAGGCCGCTGAGACAGAGACGGAAAGGCTCGTGTCTTTCAACTGTCATGGATTTAGTTGAGATTGCCATCCCGGCTCTGACTAACCCTTGCATCAAATGACACGATACGCATGAAAGAGTTACAAAGGGTAGTGTTTAAAATTGATTACGGTTCGAGAAGTGTATCCTATGTTCACTCTGTTGTGTTTGTGAGCAGAGAATTTCTTTTTGAGACGTCACTGTCCAAGAAACTGCAATATTTTTTACATAACATACTTTTCTGCCTCTTTAAAGAAGGTTGAGAAGAGTTTAAGGACATGTGTAGAAATAGACAGCCAGACGTCACATGAAAGTTAGCTCTCTGTAGCTGATAGGTCTGTTTTTTGGTGTGTTGTCAACCAAGTCTGATGCAGGTTAACGGAAGGATCAAAAGCAGTCACTTGGACTGGCACTCCTCTGTGATATAAGGCCACCTGTCCTTAGATCTCGGGCATTTTTTCCGCCTCTATCCCTTTTTCCATGTCTCTGATATCATTTTAATAATGAGCTCTTTAAGACTGAATTGTTTTCTTGAATAACTGCATCCATCCTGAAAAGTTTCCATTTGGACACAGCTATCTTTTTTGACAGTTGCATACTCAGCGAACATTGTGTATATGTTTGCAGGACAAATGTGATTAGTGGCAGCACTGTGGCTTGTAAAAAATCAGCTGTGGATATGGTGCTAAGTGTTTTTTTAAGGTTGGGTGAAGTGCTGTAAAAAGCAGCATCTTCTTCCCTGAGGGGACACACCCTCTCAGGAAGGGTGAGAGAGAGAGAGTGGCTTTGTGATGGTCAGAGGAGCAGACATCTCAAGTGCTGAAATTGAATCTGGTCCCAAGTTTCTAGTGGAAAAGCCAAAGTGACAGAAAAGCAGATAATAGGTTTGCTGTAACGTCACGCCCTGAGCGTATGTCCACACTTGGGGCATTTCTGGAACAGTCCGGATTCTGACGTCCTTATTGTTAGAGAATATTTCTTCTCTCTTCCTAAGTGTCAAATAATAATTCTTCCTTGCTCCTAAGATATTTAACCTTATTGCCTGTTGACATTTACGACTAAACCCTGGCTCTGTTATCTCTCTTAACGAATGGGAGGCTCAAGCTATCTTGATAAACCAGTTCAACTCTCGGTCACAAAATGGTTTACGGCTGTGGGAACGCTGGCTTTCTAAGCTCCACAGATGTTTACGCCTCCCCCAATATGCTCATGAACTCTCTGTAAACTAGTTAAAAGGTCTATCGAGAGATAGGCTGATCAGAATTGACATGACAACCCACCCGTGCAGTCAGAACCTTTTGCTGCTGTGACTTGTGATATGAATTCTCCGGCCGTTGACTTGTAATAAACTACCAGTGTTTGACATCAAAGCTCCAACTCTCCTCGTGTCTCTCTGAGTCCTGACTCTCCATTGCTGCAGAAGTTTCCCTTACACTTATGACAAGCCTCTTTCCATTTCTCTTCCCGCTACACGGCTGGGATTTTACTTCAACACTTTTAGCATGCTCCGAGGATTGCTCTGTTGCCTATTACATTGAGTGCTGAGCTATCAAAAATGTCTGATTTGTTATTGATAAAGTAATGTTAAGATGGTCATAAAAATGAAACAAAGCCCATTTGTGTGTTAGCCCAGTAGGATACAGTTGCATTGTTTTATTGTTCTAAAGCTTGTGTAATTCTCAACACTTAAAAAGATAAGTGAAGTGTGAAAACAAAGAATTATTAATATTTGAATGTTATGTCGTTAGCCACAATGCTTTACTGAGCAGCGGGAAAAGTGCAGAATTAAAGTTTTCTGTTTTTATTTTCTCTCAGAGACCCAATTCTCTTGTCTCATCATTACTTCACCCGTCTCGTCTTCTTTCTCTCAATCACTCACTATATCTCCCTCACTCTGATGGTGACCTTGAAGGTATTTCTTCTGTGTTTGTTCAGACACACAGAACTCTCTGTTTCCTTTTTCCCTCCCTTCCCTTCCTCTGTTTTCATTAGCGGGCTCAGTCAGCCTGCCAAGGGACAGCCGGGTGCTGTGCTCACGTTACAGGCCTATTGACTTCGGAAGAGAGAAGAAAAACTGTGGACATGATTCACCATGCATGAACCTCATGATACCAGTTTTATCTGTACCTCCTTTTCAAAAGGGAAGGGAGCAGATAGACCACACTGCATTTGTATCACCCTCACTTCAGGCATGTCAGTAATCAGATATACAGACAAGGCTAATTAATATTTGGAGATACTGCCATGCAGTCACACACTGTTAAAAAACTACACAAAGCTAACGTAATGTGCACACGCTCTTTATTCTTTATTTGGATCACTATTAGCTGCCACTAAGAAATCAGTTTTTCCTAATCACATTTAACAACATGTCACGTAAAACAAGGCATGTTATACATATAAAAGTCTTAATAATGACGTGTCAAAGACCAAAGGTCCATTCAAAAATATTAACATCATCTTCCTCAATTGAGGCTTTTCTCTAGGCAACTAGATATATGACTATTCATTACAAAAGTATTTTTCTAAACTTTTGTTCTATAAACTGTATTTTGCATTAGCCATTATGACCTAAAAATGCAATGCAATGCAATCTCTCAGCGATAATGACTGCAGTTTTTCAATGCCGAGAAATTGCCACTATACAAAAGGTGATCAAATAATGGAAACATATTGTGCTAATTGTTTTTTTTGTTTCATTCATTATGCATGTTGAATTCTCAAAATGATGACAAAGCTTGTGAACGGAAACCGAACTGTGTGCTCAAGCCTGGGTAACGTCTAATCTGGCACCATTTTTGGGCATTAACCTTCAATAACCTTTGTATATAAATTCTAAGCACTTTGAATCAGACAATCAGTTGTATCCAAGAGTTATGCTCGTGCATATTCTGATGAGCTCTGAAAGCTTCTATGAAGGTATTGGCAGGACGTAATAGCCTTCAGAGGTGGATGGGTGTTTTATCACACTGTTACCCCAGTAATTAAATAGGACTGCCCTGAAAATCACTGTCTCTTCTCCTTTCTTCCCTCTTCTTCTTCTCTTCATATATCGGAAGGGTGGGGTAGGGGTTGTCTCTGTTCATATCTGCAGCTGTACAATCCGAGCTTTGAACTCTGCCACTGTGGCGTTATGGTAATACGAAAATGGAATACATTTTGAGGAACTGTTTAATGCAGCAGCACACTGGGCTCTATATATACACAGTTTTGACCCTATGTTTCTGGAAGGAGTTGGGGATACATTGTGCTTTGCGGCTCACTTCTCAGTGATGATGCACCTGATAGGTTGGCAGCGATGCAGCAATCAGTTAAATGACAGACAGACAGGCTCAGAGCACAGCTGCACACTGAAGTCTCCGCCAATTCTGTGACAATCAGACGCTGCTATTTTAGGCTTCCCTCCCCCTACAGAAAACAGATTTCAGTGAATGGGTTGGCCCTCAGGCATCTTAATTATACAAAAAGCACAGCATAGAAAAGTTGTTTGTTCCACTATTGTTTTGACTTTCTTTTGTATCGCTTAATCATCTGAGGAAAGTGGCTGTGGTAATATATAGAGAGGTGTGAGCTGCTGTTGACTATAAACATTAGGCTTGAAAGCAATCTGAAAGTAAGATTAGAAGTACATCTATATGCACTGGATTTGGAGGCATGCAAATGACTCAGATTTTGCAATTCAAATCTTTGTTTTTCTAAATAAAGCCTCTATTTTGAAACGCATGAAACTAGATTTTTCAAATGCCCCAAAGCTTATGATGTAGAAATTACTGGAATTGTCCTTGGCTGAATTCAGAACTTTGCTAAGAATGTTTAATAAGGCATAACATACAGCCGGAGCAATGTCACTCACCTGTAGCTCATACTCAGGCATCAGCTTGAAGGGCTTGATTGAAGGTCTGCCCACTTTATAGGACCCGTGAGAGGAAAGGGCACAGGCTGCCACTCTTTTGACCGGCTCTCCCCTACGGTGAAAACAAAACTGAAACAATTATAGGCCACCGTTAGGTCTTACACGTGACGTCTGGAAGTGTCAGACACAAAACCACATAGGCTCACACGGTTAAGCCAAAGTTATTAAAACGTATTAACTTGAATTTACATTTAAAAAAACATGTCAGTGCCCTTTAGAGAGTTAGGTGTACTGCTGTAAGTAACACAAATCCATCCAGACCTCCAGGACGTGTGTGTTAAGCTTCTGGTCAGTCTATCAATGCAAAGTGAGAAAAGCTGTTTCACTCCGCGTGCTGCACTCACCCTCCGGCTGCACGGAGCACTACAAGTCACACCCATGAAGGTGGAAGACTTATGTGTTAATCCCGAAGCCCCCACCTAAGCCCCTGTAATAAAGCACGCTCTCAATCAGGACCTGTCCCCTCCCTCCAGGCAAGGCAGCTTAGGCCTCTGCAATCACTAGCTGGTGAGCCGCAGGAAAGCTAATGAGCCCCTCGTCTAGACGCCCAGCACCTGCATTCAGTGCCGTTCCAGTGAGAGCTCTCTGGGGTGTAGGCTGACTGCAGGTGGAGATGATGGAGGTCTGCATAAGGCCAGCAGTGAGCCCCACCAGGGGGGATCATCTGGTGACCAGCAGTTTGCAGTCTGAATACATAGCAGTCAAACACACTGCTGCCACAGCCCCGGCGGACGACTTGAACCCGCGGCTAACCCGAAGCTGAGCACTCACTCAAAGGCAAGGCCAGTGGACTCGAGTGTACATTAATTAATGCTGTCTAGTTCCATGCAAAGGTCCAGTTGTTGGGCTTACGTTCTCATTACAATGTGAATGTGGACAGTTTCCCGCTCCCTGTGGACCACTGTTGAGCAAAATGCAGATGCTTATTGTAAATGCGCAGGAGCATAATGCAGATGTTCTATTTGGAGTTTGTACATCTGTTGTGCCTGCAGAGAATTAGGGATGTGGCTACACTCAGAGCAGGTTCCTGTGGTACCTTGACTTTTTCTTCCATTCCGTCTGGATCAGGGAAAATGTTGCAAGAGATAGTCTTTTTATTATTTGTGATACCTGTTACTACAACAGAAAGACATTGAACAAAATATAGGAAACAACGCAATAGCTCCAGCAAATTGAATCTTGAGTCTCGGGCTGCAAAAAAGCTAAATACGAAAGTCTTTACTTAAAAGTAAAATACAAAAAATAGGGTAATAAAATAAAAACACAATTGTTTAAGTCATTTGCAGGAATAATGAAGGGGGTTGAGCAAACTATTTCTAAATAGTTCAGATGAACTCCAGGCCCAGCGCTTAGTTACAACTAACCACATTTCGGCCATGGATAACAGGACCTCATTTATGTTGGCCGTAATTGTCCAGGCTCCAATTATATTCTCAACACAGGAACAAATCCACTCTGATTGAGGGACCAACTAAAAGAGCAGTGAGCTGGTGTCCTGGATGTTTTCAGAATCCTGTTCAGGAGAGCAGAGCACTTGTGTAAGTGTTTGTTATTCAGGTTTAATTATGTCCACGGGGCCTGGTAGTGCAGGCCAATCTACACTGCGCCTCTTTAGCCCGAGCCACAGCGGACTGACTTGATGTCTTCCTCTTCTTTCCTCTGCACTGAATGAGCAATTAAAGGTCATATCAATTAGAGCATGTTGTGGTCTCCAGTCTCATTTTGAAACAGCTTGGCCCTGTAGCGCTGTCGAGAAGGAATAAGTATACAAATGTAAAGCTTGGCCTTCTTCGGATAAATGTTATTTTTTTAAATATTGTGAATACATTTAGCGCCCAGAATTTAGAGTTACACTGGTAATGAGTTGCCTGGCCCCACACAAAATAAATGATACTGTTTACTTATGACACATTATTAATAAGTTTTATGATAGACGTTATTCATTCTCAACTTAAAATCTAAAACTAAAACTACACTTGTACCCTCCTTGCCAGTTGGTTCACTTTTTTGTACTGTATGCGTAGGTTAAAGTGTTATGCTAACGTTTAAGGCATCAAGGGTCTGAGAAACAGTTAAGTTGGTTTTATATTCAAAGTGCAGAGGAATGCATTTTTTTTTCAAAACTACAATACAGCAAACATGAAACCATGTTGGAAAAGCTCTTTGCAGTTATCGATCGGTTACATATATATTACAGCATTGGTACCAGAAGCAACAAAAAAACCTCTTCTCAATCTCGATTTGGAGGGTCTATATTTTGACCTCCCTCGTATTGGTGTGCAAACATTCATTCACACGGTGCTAAATGAGATAAAAAGAATTGTTTTCATTGATGATCCATGAATCTTAATGGAGACGCATTGCAAAAAGGTGATACGTGCCGTTGCCATGGTGAACCTCGCTGTCTGTGTACTTGCGATTATATATGTTTGTTTGCACGTGGAACAACCGACGGAGGTTCCTTAGCAGTCATGCGGTGAGGGTGTATGTGCGGGAGGGATTCCTGAAGTATGATTAGATGAATTTGAATTCATTCATTTATTCATGTATTCATTCAATGGATCTCCTGTCTTCTAAGAGACAGCAAACAAAATGCCCTTGCTAGTTTCATCATCACTCTTTGTATTATTTGTAAAGAAGAAATAAATTGTTTCCATCTTATACAAATAGGGAAAGGAGGAACCCACAAAAGCAATATTACAGCGCAGAGCAAACATGATCATGGTGAGACAAGTGGTTTTGCATCAGTAGCCAGCATTAATGGTGAGACGCAGTTTTAAGTTTGTGTTCTTCGATAGCCGGATGTTTGTGTTGATGACAGGTGGTTTTGCGTATGTAGGCCCATTTCACACAGCATTTACAAACCTCAGTGGCTTTAGTGTGAATTCAAAAGTAGATCCCAAGCAACTACACAGGGTCTACTGTAGGGATAAGACCAGGTGGGAGCAGGAGATGAATAAATCAGAAGGTGCCCCCAAAATACATTAAGAATGATTTTTTTCCCGACATCTACGAGGAAAGTCATTGGGGACAGCTTGCTCATCAGTGGCTTCCCTGGTGATTATTATAATTAGACCAGACCTGAATGAGCGGCATTAGCCAGAGACCACAACCTTCCACAGACCATTGGCCTCAGGTCTTCCTGTCTCTATGAGAACACTTAGTGAAGCATTATCCATCCAGCAGATAGAGACATAAATAATCCTTAATTACAGTAAATGCCAGTTTTGGGAATGTGGGCACAGTTTATTTTTTTCATTTGATTGCATTTCATTTTATTTCGCAGAGATTTTTCACTCCCTTGCCTGAGAAAAGTGCCCTTCTGATTTATACTCTGTGTATGACCAACAGTGTGGTCGTGGGAAGTGCATGCATATATCAATATGTGTCAGCAGTCGCATACAGCAAATTGGGTGGCTTGCCTCAGTGTGATGTTGACAGTGTCCTTGAGCAGGTTAAACCAAGGTCAACACACAAGTAACTGTATTAGGAGTCATTTTACATAAACCGTATGAAGGCATCTAATCAGTCAATGTAACTGGAGTCCATAAACCCATGACCTGCTGTCCTCTCCAGATCCAATTTAGCCAAAAGTGACATGTCTGTATGCAAGGGAACACTCCTCTTGTGCAGCAGCAGCAGCAGCAGCAAAAAAAACGAATAAAAGAACAAAGCTTTCATATGCCGGCTAAAGTCTTTTCTCCTTTAATCCCTTTAGAAATATTCAATTAAAGGGGATTCCTCATTGTGTATAATTATATGCATGCATGGCACATATTGTCTCATCAAAGATACGGTGCGCCAAGCTAACAAACTAATTGTTTGCTTCTCTTTTTGTCATGTCTATGGATCCTCCTGTGCCATCATTGTCATCAACAGGTAAACACATTCTCTTCTGATAAATCTCGTGTTATACACAGATGATAAAATACCCTGGGGATCAGAAATGGTCATATTATTCTCCTGTCAAACTCCCCTTTGCTTCCCTTGACCAATCATATCTGATGTTTACCACTGAGTGCCTGAGTGCGGACGGGGTCCCCTGCTGTCTAAACAAGCCCCCACCCCCCAACTGTGCAGCCCTTTTTCGTGCGCACTGTACTGAAGAGAAAAGGGCAAGAGAGCAGCGCTCAGGCGAAACAATAGCACCGCGAGGAGATGTCAGGCCCCGGGAGCTGTGAGGTGGATGATGATATGGGCCCACTGGTGTTGTTGTTTCTCACTCTGCTGAATGCTAACACATGGCCCCCCGTGGCTGGGCGTCGACCCACTGTGTGGTCAGGACCCTGGTGGTGGAGAGGGGAGGGGGTGGTTGGGATGTAATGAGCCCAGTCTGTAGTGCTGGGCCGTGGTCTGCCCGGAGAAGGTTTGATGTGTGTGTGTTTCAGCGTGCATGTGGGTTTTTAGTATGCCACCATAAATGCGGGGCCCTCCTCCTGTGCGCCCTGTTGGAGGATATCAAAGGCCTGTTGTACTGTGACTCCACCCGACTGCAACCGCCTGCTGCTCGCCCCGACACTGTCCATTAAATTCAAGGCTTGATTTCACTGCCACAGACTCATTCAAAAATATTCAAACATGACATTTTTCCTATACGAACAATTTACTCTGTTCTTTTTTTAAAACACACTTAATGTTATATCCAAATAAACACCAGGCAATTTACAAAATAATTACGAAGTAAATTATCAGTGTTGTAATTGCCACTTTTATTACAATTGCTTGCGGCTTTTATTTTGAGTTTGCTTTTGTTTCTACATTGAAGGTCTGGGCGTTAAAGCAGTGATCTTATATAAATGATGTTTATATTGTTTTTGAGTTGATGCATTCTGCATGTCTGCCAATCTCAATTATATTGCACCAGGGTTGAGTTGATATAAATGAGGGTTTATGTAATTCCATTTTGAAAGTTTATTTGACTGAGTAGAGATGGAATGTAGAGGTGGGTCTTCATCCTGTCTTCTCAGTGTAAAGTCAGGGTACTTTTTTTTTTCGGTTTCATTTTTTTTAAGTGAGCCTGGAGGACAGCCTGCTGGCAGCTAGGGATGCAGAGGTTTTTCTTTAGCAGTACATGAGTGAGGGAGACAGATGGAGCATGCCAGACAGTGGTTTGTGGATTTATCCAGATTTATGATGGGAGGAAGTGAGGCTGGATGTGAGCGGGGAGAGAGTCGGGGAGGAAGGGGAGTCGATGGGAGGCACGAGGGCCAGCTTTCAACGCACGATTCTTGAAGGGCTGGAGGCCTCCAGGTGGGGGGGGGTTGTTGTTTGAATTGATTGTTCTTGATTTCAACATACTGTTCTGTGTTACGGTTTTGTTTTCTTCTGAGGAGAGCGTCCTTGCCTTCACATTGAACTCCATTACATCCCTCCCAGGACTCAGAGCTGTCTTCCACATTGCTTGATTGGCATCTGCTTAGGCTCCACCAACACAAAGGCATCTTGTGTTATTTCCCACTAATTTGGCTCTCCACTAATATTAACAATACAAGATTGTTACCGCTGCCCGCCTTTGTTATGTCATTTAAGCTAGACATCACGAACATCAAAATAATTGCTTGAATGTGATAAATCTCTGTTTATCAAGATAAGAGCACACAGAAAGAAAAAAAATTGATGTAGTCGCAAAGAAGAAAACTGCTCTATGAATTGATCAAGAGATTAAAGATGACGATAACTTATCATAGCAGATGTTTGCTTTCATAGGAAATATCCCTTTGATAATCTACTTTTTATTCCACGTACCGTTGATGTTTACAAAGCTTCAAGGTGGTTAACTCCTCCTCAGGGGAAAGGAAATCATAGCAGCCATTCTGGGATACAGGATGAAAGAAAAGAGAGATCTTCTTTGTTTTCATAAAATTGAAATGGTTGAACACATTCTTTGTAAAGGCACTCCATTATGCTATGCTGTCAACACGTATCACAGGTTAATATAGTAGTCTATCCGGAGGAAAGCCTGAAATCCAATTTAAAGAATATGGAGGGGGACGAAAAAGAAAAAAAAACCTTGTTCCTTGCTCCTAAAAGTTTACCCCATTTCTCAGAGTAGTGGCTGGATATTTGAAGCGCGAAGAGCCAACTTGGATGACACATAACTGTGGCGTGTACATACAGGATTTTTATCCGTGTTCACAAACAATTTCTGTTCCCATGAGTGGACCACTGGGTTTCTGACAAATGATACCTTTCATCCTTCATCCATTGGTTGAGAATACATGGGGTTTGTTGGATCGGTAAGAATAAATCAATTTTCAAACGGCTCAAAAACATTGGGCAAGGCTCTCTCTCTCTAAGCCTGCCATTATTCCACTTGCTTGCGTTCCCCGCTATCTAGAGTAGCCATTCTCTGTCTGGTATAGCCAATCACAAGGAGGCCTCTGTTTGAGTAAACCAAGGTATAATGAAGCGTCTCCCTGTAAAGGAGTCACATACCAGTGGTTTTCATTCATTTCATTTGTAAATGTCGGCGGGGGGAACGGCCCACTCAAAAGGCCTTCAAAGAAAAAAGGTGTTTGAGAAAATAAAAATGCCTCGCAGCAAACACTGAAGAAGGGTCACAGTCATAAAAGACATAGCAGGATTGTATAATACAGAAACGGGTGGATCTAGTGAGCTACAGAGAGAAAGAAAACAGTGGGAAGTAGAGAGCAAAGGTTTTTATAGAATTGATGAGTAACAATAGTTGGATTCACTTTTGTTGTTTTTTTGTATGCTTTAACTACACAGCAGAGATATGAAGCATCATATTCCTCCACACTTAGACAATATGTTGAAGGGCTGATCTCAGAGCTGCAGGGAGCCAGAAGAGCACATTTAAGGGGCAGTTTTATCAACTAATTTCACTAAAGTGTGTTGGGTCAAAGTCAAAGACACTATTTGGGATTTTAGTTCAAGACAGTGATTTTTCTCTGTAGGCAGCTTGAGCTGTCATGTGTCATATAGACAGAAAGCACTGTGCATTTTTCAAGGATAGAAGACTCTAGAAACAGAGAGGATTTTGGGATAGGTTGTGATGCGACCGGTGGGACCTGGCAGTATGTGGGATGCTTTACTTTGTCAACATCTTGATTAATAATACCGACTCCCATTTCACAGGGGCTGTATGGCCCAAACCATCGGGGACAGCAATCTGCGGCGCACCGATGAAGAAGAGAGCGGGAAAACAAATCACCTCGTTCTTTATCGTAACACCCCAGAGTATAGCAGCTAAATAAATTAACCAGCATATAAATAGATGACACTCATCATTGGAAAATATGAAGGTGCAAATGTAAACCTTAGACAGTTCCTAGTTTGTACATCAACAGACGCAAAGTTGTCCTACTCTGCTCTTTTCACCTCACTTCACTTCGTTTGATTCCATTAGTGCAATGCAAATACGAGAATCGCAGTCTGGAGGATTGGCAAACAAGAAACCCTGGAAAAAGCTGTGAATGGAAAAACAAAGAAGCTTGATGAGAGAAAGGGGATCTTAATTACAAATCTACACGAGGATAGTTAGATCCCAGCAGCCTTAGGTAGGCATATCATAAAAGGTGATAAAACAAAGCCTGTTTGAAACTTCCACCACTATCCATTCTTGTTACGTGAGCAAAAAGTTTTTATGGGACCTACTTCTATCGTTACTGTTCTGTCTCTGTGAGAAAACAGCTGGAGCAGCACACTGCTTGATGAGCAGTGCTGCTGGTGAGAGGAGCTTTACTGTCAAAGCCCCCTCTCTCACAGCACCTCCCTGTGGCCTCTGCCTTCACCAGCAGCCTCTCAGTCTGAGCGTTGGGGGGGACGGTTCCCTGGGTAAGGATTATTCCATCAAAGTCGTACCTCACGCAGTACTTTACGCCGTTACTCTTAATTTCCCCCCTTCATAGACGAAGAGGCTCGAACCGAATTTTCCTCTCTTTCTACACCACTTCCTCTCGTTCTCCCCCTCCTCTGCTCTCACAGGCAGATTGGCTTTCTTCATCTCGCCTCCTTCACAACACAGGCAGTTTTCAATTCTCCTCGTTCTCCTTCAAAAGAGCCCCCCTCTGTCTGTTTCCTGCAAACCCTCCCTCCCCATACCTCACGCTTGTCTCTCTGGGGAGTGTGGAAAGGAGAAGGGGGCAGTCATAAAAGATAAAGATGAAAGCGAACAGAGAGAATCAAACAGGCAAACAAATATAACCCCTAAGTAAAGTAGCTCTTTCCATCTCAGCCGCGGCAGGGAAGGCGCTGACAGGGAAACTCTGCTGACACGGGTGGGAATCAAAGCTAGCTACTGGATGGGGTATAATGGTGGTGTGTATATGTGTGTGCTTAGTGGACCCATTAGAGGACTAACCACCTAGAAGCAGAGTGGATGAATCACTGCCATGACACCTCTGTAAAAGAGTGTTAATTTCCATATTGTGCACCTACCATAAGTAGGGTTTCTAAAGACGAAATATATACTGGGTGAAAGCATGGATGTGTACTTCTATGATGTACTTCTTTGGGTGTTATTGTCTGTCTCTGCCTTGCTCCGCATCTATTAGTGCATGATGGTGTCTAGTAGTGTGTGCATGTTGCTTCAGACAGAGGGACTCTGTAGGATCTAATGAGGCTAGGCTCCCAGCCATCTCAGCAGCCTTACTTACCGGAAAGGGCTGGATGAACACAGGGCCAGGGCATGGAGGTAATTAGGCAGGGAGTGGTGGTCAATGACGGGCCGCCCCACACCCCAGGCCTCCAGCCTCCAGCTGCTTTGTGCGCTGTGCGACCCGCACAAAAGGGCTGATGAGGAGGCAGGCTGACCTTCAGGCCTGGCACACGCTTCCAAGGGTGTCTACAAAAAAACCTGCTGAGCCATTGGAGGTTCAGCTTCCCCAGCACACATCCAATACACACCTCAGCAGCACAATAAAATGCAAACGCTTCTCCTAAACTTTCAAAATGTCCGTACCTCAAGCTGCTTTGGGAGAATACAATCAGGCTTCACCATTTGGCCTCAGCTGCTGGTGAAGTCTTCCAGAGCCGTCCTCGCTCTTCCTTTTTGTTCCTGCTTTTCAAACTTTTACGTGCCCAAACTATCCTTTTCTTACTCTCAACATCGGCCTTAGCAAATGGCGTTGTCAACTTCGTTCCGCGTGTAATGTCCAATACTAAGCAGACAGAAAATATTCCCAGGCAAATAATGTATTGCACTGTTTTTTGTAATGTTGTTTACCCAAAGTAAATTCTCATACACAATTGCAGAATTATCATTTGAACTTTTTCATTAAATACGTCGGGGTTGGCTGTAGCTTTGACATTGAACAATTTATTTCTTCTTAGGCATAAAGCTGGCCATGGGTGGACATGTATCTCTCTTGGATGGGCCACAAAAAGGCACAAGACCCAATAAAAGGAATGTCACAGGAAGTAAACCGAATGTCATTAATAATAAATCACAATTGTCAGAAACTGACCTGGCAGCGAGGATAGACGTAGTGGAAAGCCTCGCTGTGGAGGGAGAGCACCTCTATTTATGTCAATCACAGGCTCGTATCTGGCCTTTTATTACTACGAGAAGCAATTAACCTTTCAAAAAACAGTGTCACTCAAGCCCAGACAAAAGAGCATTTTGGAGATGTTCAACAAGTCCTGAGACAAATGACTTTGATAAGGTTGGTGTTAATGGTCAACCTGCAAAAATGAGACTAAAGTTCAGTTCTTTGGAAGTCTTCAGAAAATGTCCTTCCTTCACAGTCGACACAGCTCACAGTGACTCCTTCTGCTTGAATTTCTTTCTTCTTTTGTTACAATAGGAATATTTGTTTGCAGAGGGAAATGAGATAAGGATGTAGATGATGGTTAATAATTTTGGTTGTTTGTTCAGTTGTTTTTCAAGCACTCCAAATGTTGTCTTAGCTTAGCAGTTTATCAACTTTCACCTCCATCTTTAAAGAGGCCCTTTTATGCTTTTTGGGGGTTTCCCTTCCCTGTAGTTTGTTAATAGGTTTTTGTTCATGTAAATGGTCTGCAAAGGCTAACATCTGTAACATAATGACCTCACTATGTAACACTTGCGCTGCTATTGGCTAGCACTCCAACTATTGTATGTGATAGCCTTAACCCTAGATTCCACCGGGTCCATCTGCGCCGCGTTACGGCCAAGTTACGGCCATGTTACGGCCATGTTACGGCCATGTTACGGCCAAGTTACGGCCAAGTTACGGCTGCTACGCGGTGTTCACAGCGATCGCGGCCACTCTAGTCAATGGGTGCTATTCCACCAGACGTGGCACGTTACGGCTAGAAGCGTCCCAGAAGCGTCTCGACGCTGGGCTCCGCTAAAAATAGATGGCTGGTCTATTTTCGACGCGACGCGAGGCGCTGCATAGCGCCGGGCAGGAAGTGGAACGGTCAGAGCATCCAGTCAATCCCCAAAATAAACACATTTTGCAGACTCTATCCCTCCGTAGTCTTTCAAGTAGGAGAATAAATGCCAGCGTTCTCCTCCGGTTTACAGGCACTGTGTAAATTATATATAGAATAAATATGATGATGAATGCATTTGTTTACCACTAAAATACAGCAACAGATCTTTGAGTCATGTAGTTTATAACTGGAATATTACAATTATTATTAACTTTGTCTGTACAGAGTAGCCTGTCCAGGAAATATGCCCAAATCAACAAAAACAGCGAGCCCGCACGCAAGACGCTCCGCTTCTGAAACGCGCCCGGTTGGGTATGACGCTAGAGGAGGTCGGACCAAAACTGCGGTGCAGCCATAACAAGGCGCAGACGGACCCGGTGGAATCCCGGGGTTAGGGACAGGACATCTCTGAGCGGTTGACCAATCACAACAGAGCCGGCCAGCTAACCAATCAGAGCAGACTGGGCTCTGGTTTCAGACAGAGGGTGAAAAAATTAATTCTGCAGCATAGGCAGTATGAGAAAAATAAAAAGAGCTTTTTGAACATTAAAGCATGGAGACATGTCACAGCAGAGGCACAACATACATTTGATAATGAGCATATTTGAGCCCCTTTGAGAAGGCGGTTTGATCCTCGGAGAAACAAACTGAAACAATTAACAGTCTTTGAGGGGTATCATGAAAATAACATTTGAAGTCAGCACAACACCGACCCGGACACATAGGGATATGCACAGACACAGACATACGCACACATACAGTATATCTACTCAGTGCATAGTGTAATTTCCTAACTCAACTCTACATCTCTGTCACCAAACAGCTGGGCCCAGATGAAGTTGGGCTATTACACAGCTTGTGTAAATAGATTTAAAAACTAGACTGGGTGGAGCAGCGGGAGGGACGGCTCACAGATGCAGGCAGTCGGTTTTCAATCCAAGCCAATGTAATTCATGTTTGCCGGTGAGGTCAGTGTAGAGGAATGTTTTTGGATCTATGTGTCTTAATTGGAAGGCTTCCGGACCCTGGGGTTAGCACACCTGCTCCTCTATCTGTGGCTGCAGTCTCTTCTCCAAAAATCTAAAATGAGCCTGGAGGGTATGAACGTGTGAGAGCAAGAGAGGAGGATTTGAGAAATAAGACGGGTGTATTTATCTGTGTGAGTGTGTTTTTGATTGAGATGGTTGTCTTTGGCTCGAGTATCAAAAGATGAGAAATGGTCCCGCACAATGTCTGAAGCTCACAACTAAAATATTGTTGAAACAACATTTTGATCCCACTAGTGTTTTCCTCAGTTCCTCAAACAAATTATAAGTTTGTCCTTGCTTATCAGAGGCTACTTGATTAGTAAGAAGCAACACATCCCAGCTCGCTTTAGTTGGATAATATTATCCAAAATAAAATACAAATCTGATCTAATGAGAACTACAATAAAACGTAAAAAAATTGGCAATCAAAAATAAGACGTTTCTAACCGTGACCTTGTTATCAAAAGTAATTTCCACTTTATTTAAATGATGGGTTATCATAATTCCAATTGTTCAAAACTATTAAGGCAACAGTTATGGTGAATTAATTAATAATCATACCATTACATAGTAATTATGGTGGTTGTATCATTACATCGCTACTTGGGAGAAAGTCTTCTTTTCAAAATTATTTATCAACTACATTACATCTTATTTGCTTGAGTGAACTCATCTAAGGTTTGACAATGACTATCTATTTGACATGTACCTATTTTTAGTCCCAACTATTGTATTTCATATGTTGACTTCTGTGATGTATTTACAGTAATGTTCTGAAGTGGTTTCATAATGGTGAAAGTAGATGCTATGTTTCTGATCCGAACAAAGAGGAGACTTTAGTTTTCAACAGTTATAATCCTTTACCTTTTAAAAAGCTTAACCTTAGAGCCATTTGAACTGAATGAGAAAAGTGTTTCCACCGTACAAAGAATTTCTAACTAAAGGCAAATGGTATAAAAAATGTTTTTAAAAACAAGGTTATCCACAACAAAAGATTGAGGAGGCTTTCAGGCAAACCTCGGAAAAAGTCAGACCTAGAAATAAAAAATACAGAAAATATACTTTCTTTTATCTCCCTTTTGTTTGTTTGTAGCCTTTATTTATCCAGGTAAAAAATCAACGATCTCTTTTACAAGGGAGACCTGCCGATCAAATAAAACTGTGTGAATCAATTATTATTAAACAGTGGCATATTATTACTTCTAAACATTGTTAATTTATTATAGTACACGGAAAAACAACATAGGAAATGAATTGGTCAATCCAGATTAAGATTTATTCTTTTTGAATACTTAAATTGCTTTATCAGCTATTGGTGCTTTGAGGATGCGCTTTTTACATATAATTGTCTTCTTTTACCTTTTTGTCCTGAGAGTGTTTTTTTCATATGCAACCAAATATCCCTAAAGACTTTTAGAGTGCAGAGCCACATTTAAATCTTAATCTTCCGCAGATGCTTGGTGCAAAAGTAATTGTCAAGTGCTTTTCTACACTCATGCTGTACGTAAATCAGGGCTGTATTTTTTGGTTTTAGCCTATGTTGGCTGCCGTACATTAGCGCAGGTCCAACATGCTCTGATGCGTTCGCTGCTCCCTGCTGGTTTATGGATGTTTTGGCCCCACAGTCACCACTCCCTTAAAGAGGCTCTACTCTGAGAGATTAAGACTGCCAAACCTTCACCCTCTCCTTTTAGAGTAATTACGCAATTGTGCCTCTCTGAGCGAAGAGGGAAAAAGGCACTCAGATTCATTGAATGCTAATTCAAGCAGGAAATTCAAAAAGGATCTACATATTTTTACATTATGTGCACACGGACAGGCTGAAGTAAAAACATAATCACATATTGTTAGGTAAGGTATTGTTTTGCTCTCTCAAAGAAGTCTGCCCCTCCAAAAACAGCCACTGCAGGTCTTTGAGGTCAGAGGAGACATCATGTCACAGGGCCTAGTTTTATTCCATCATATTTATAATTGATGATATAGAGATGGGAGAGGCGTTGCACTGCCTGGCTGAGTCTTGGCAAATATTTTGGCATGTGGGTGCTTAATATTTCACGAGATAAGATGATGGAGGCTAGATAGGTGATGGACACCATGCAGAGTGCCACTGGTGTTTGTGTCTGCTTGTTATATGTAGCCTGATTTACTCCTTGTTCTAAGCCATGGGCTTGTCATAAGACAAACGTCTACTCCTTTTTGAGATGCATAGAGGGGCAGAGAAAGCTAGTGGGCTGACTGAGGCAATTAGGTCTATTATTAGTACGACAGTGGAAGGATTGATGCACACAATAGTCAGTGTGTAAGCAGAAAGCCTGGCTACGTGAAGGAAATTCTAATGGTGAGAATTTCCTAGATTATATGGGCCTTCATTAACATTTTCACACATGGCTGCCTAACAAATGAGAAAAGAGCCCTGGCATACCAGCAGATTTATCACGTGCACACAACAGACCAGCTAGCTCTTTCTTCCCCTCTACGGTGCAGAACACACTCTGTACCGCTCTCACAGCAACATTAGCCATGGGCACTTTGGGTGTCTTTGGCTTTTGAATAATGGGGCAGCCGGACTATTCTGTTCCCTGCTACATAATATATAAAGGTACACAATGTATACCTGGCCACCGGTTCTGTGCTATGTTCCCTAGATAAGGCTGCTTAATGATGAGCAGCAGCAGGACTGAGCTGTCACTGCTGTCTGTCAGATTTTCCCAAATGATGAAAACTGGCTTTCCAACACAGTATTCTGGACATGTTCCTAAATTCTCTATTCCCTGCCTTAATTTGGCATGAATTGTCCCTGTTAGGAACTGATGCACAGGCAGGCCTCATGCCTGCAGGGCAGGCCCACTTGAATTAACTGTGTTGCACACTTTACATTCTCAGCGCCCTGACATCTTGAGAAATGTTCCCTGGGATCTTTTTTTCCCACAGAGAAGTTCATTAGAATGACAAATAGCATCCTGCCATAAAGTGGAAAACATCAACACGGCACAACAGAAACTGCGATCTGAGGGAAGTGACATGCAGGGAGGGAAATGAATTAGACTCCATTTGATTCTATGTGATATCAGTAGCCTCGGCTCCACAATCCTGTCGGTTTGAAGATTGTGCTGACTCACTCCTTCTTTTTCTTTGTCGTTCTGCTCTCCATGGGTTTGGAGTTGGGAGCTTTGTGTTCCTTCAAGTTGGCAAGCCCATGGGGCTTTTTCCTTTCAGCTTAGAACTAACATATTTGATTTAACTGATCGGCCACACGTTATTGGGAGGTTCTATTTGAAGAGTTGAGCCCAGCTCTCTCAGAGTGTTCTAATCTCCTCAATCTTGCAGTAGGTGCCATGTCAGCAGCAGCTCAGGTTGGAGGTAGAGTAGAGAGGTCAAAGTCGTTTTCTCCACTCAGCTTGTTTTGAGGATCGTTGCATGAACGACCTGTTGCCACAGAAAAAGCCATCGGCTCAGAGAGCTATTCTTCTCTTCATCCTCTTCATAGTTGCCCTGGCTGTCTGCCAGCCCAGCCCTCCGTATCAATAATGAACGTTTTAAAGAACAGCTTAGGCAAGTGCAAGCCTACCTAATGTCCTTAAGACAAAAGGAGATATTGCCATGGACAGGAGGGCTAGAAATCAATTTCCCATTTGCCGCTTTAATTTCAGCGAGATGGGCGGAGAGATTAGGGCTGAAGGCACCTGTAAGCCCCTCACTGATGAGCTTTACCTGGGCCTGCTGCTCTGGCTGGCCTGACCCCCTGGCTAATTAAAGTTCTCAAATTGATCCACAAACAACGTGATACAGATCTGTCCTTTACCACCCTCAGCAACACGTCTCGTTGTGGAAACTGCCCCATAATGGCCTTATAAAACAACTGTTGTGGCCGTTTCCCTGACATCTACTGTATGCCGCCATCGATTAGACTGGCCAAGTTTTGGTGATGTTCACCTCAATAGTTAATTGGATAACACAGCCAACAGTGTAGCCTGTGTTTGTTTATCTTTGTACACACGGATGATTTGTACGGGTGTTGCGTTTCATTATTTAAGATTGACTAGACAGATCTCATGCTAAATGTAACGGATAGACAAATGACTACTCCTAATTCAAAGCAGAAATGAACAGAAACGTACAATATATTGTATAGGAGTTTCTTAACTATACTGTAGATCCTAACATTACTTACAGCCTCATGATCAAACATACACAGAGAAAAATAATAAGGCCTCCTGTAAAGCACCCAAGAAAAACGTGTTTACAAATGTCCAACCTGCCATAACTGATAAGTTATGATGATATGTCAATAAGTTGTGAACTATTGACATATCATCAACTTGTTAGTATAGAGTTGTTTATGTACAGATGTTCTGGAGCACCATTATCATTCAATTGGTTAGTGCAATTCTCTTTTTCTGTTTTTTTTGTGTGTTGGTCTCCTACAATTCCTGATGGAAATAAATGGCTCTTTAGCTGCTCAAGGCTCCACTATGTTCACCAACTAGTTTCTAACGGCCCGTCCACACAGCGGCGTGCGTTGACGCTTGCCGGCGGGCGTGTCTGAAACTCAACCAACAACCAATGAATCTCCCGCCCCTGACACACAAGCAGCGGTTTGATTGGCTATAGCTTGTACTGGCATATGATTCGATTGGCTGACGCTTCTGCCGAGGCGTCAAAAGTTGAACATTGCTCAACTTTTGCAGCGAGCCACGCCAGCAACGCTCCACGTCGCTTCCCACGATGCAGTTCGGCGAAAAGTGACGTCACCCCATTCAAAGTTAATGGTGAAGCGTCAACGCACGCCGCTGTGCGGACGGGCCGTAACTGTGTCTGCCGCTGAAAACAGCTGCCTGCTGCTCTATGATGGCAGGTGTGTTTTTTTTCTAAAATACACATTTAAATGCATACCGTAGAAAAAGTATATTCAAAAGTGAAAATACTCGGGTTCAGTCCTTTTTGCAGAGAATCTGGGTTGAAATTCATCCCTTGTTCATTCCTGCATGTCAACCCCACCTTAAATGGAAAAATAACCCTACAAAATAGTAGATTAGCTATCAAAATGAAAACATTGAACCACCAATATATATTATAAGTGTTTGAGCTCATACTCCTAATTCAGACCCCTGAGAATGAAAATATAAGAACTTCCTCTTTGCAGTCGGAGGTTTTAAAATAGGCTTCTCTTCTCTGAGATCTACTTTTGTTGCCAACATATTGTATGTACAAGAGGGCACAGTTGATTCTCCTCTCTTAAATGCACTGTTACATTCATCCAGGGTCTAAATGCAGCTCCTGTTTTCTGAGTTTCTAAATATGATAGACCATATTTCTTGTACAGTGCATTTACTTTCAAGGATCACAAACATCACTTTACATACAATCAGTCCACACTCCACACAACCTACTGCATGTTAAAGGCGTTGAGAACATGGTGGCACTCGGGGGTGCTTTTCGTCACACACTGTCCTCCCTCCCTGCCTCTGTGTTTTGGCCACTGCGCCCTGTCCTTCTTTCCACAGGCTAGGGCCCCTCTGAGGCAGCTGTGCTGAGCTAGCATCACGCTTCATGTCACACTACTAGAGATAGAAAGTCCTCCACACATTGGTGGGCTTACAACCCTGTAGCCTGTCTACTCTTACATTTCAGAGAAAACTCGTGAGTAGCACAGCTCTGTCCTTGATACAGTCACAATGTAGAGTTGGAGAGAAGTAGCTTTCTAGGGCTGCACAATGTGGGTATATGTGATAACTTTGTTGATTAATACCTAAACTAATTAAAACTTGCAATAAATAAACACATTTAAAGTGTATTCAGTTCGACCCCTTTGACTTATATACTGCTGAAATATAACACATAGCTTGGAAATGATTTACTTCAAAAAGAACCAATAACAAACACAAAATAATTATAGTTTAATTATATGTATTATATGTACATACCTTTTTAAAGTGCAGTTTTCTACTGATCCTGTCCTTCAACTAACTCAAAAAATTATTAAGTGCAACATCGCAGTTTTCCCCAATTTCTTTTTATCTGCAAGCTGACAACATTGATCATAAAAAAACGATTTATTGTGCAACCCTAATTCTTGGTTTTAATTCCTACTACTGGAAATGGGCAGAAGTAACACAAAACTTAACATGAACTGAACTTGGACTAGTTTCCAACCAGTACAATTACATAATGGGCCGTCTTAGTAGTCATGTGCAGTGCTTAGAAGAGTTATTTTTAGCAACCTGCATGTTGCCCTTCCCTCTCGTACAATAGTTGTCGGCTCCATTGTGGTGAATTTTTAACAAGGGGCCTTTTCCTAAGCCCCTCAGAGGAGTTAATTAAAGTGATAGAGGCTATAGCTGATGAGCCACACCACCCTGACCTTGAGGCTCTGCTTTCCCCACCTCCCCACAATTATACCTGCATAATCAGGACACACATGCACACACAATCATGTATGTACACACACACACACATCAATGATATGGCCCAGAGGATCCCCAACCAGAGTCCCAGCCAGTAAATCACCATGAAGCAGCAACAGTCTCTCCATGCATAGAGACAGAGAGTTGTCTACATTGTTTTGTACGGATGATGGAAATCCTAGCAGTGTTCTGTTTGTGTATACAATTGTTCTGTTGTGTTTATGTATAGGATTCTTCTTCCTCACCTTTCCCCCCTTTTCCTCTGTGTCGCTGTGTGTCTCGATGTCTCCAGACTGACGGTATGGCCCCTGTGCAAAACAGGAGACGACTTGGTATTTGGTGATGTGGTGCATGCAAATGATCTCTCTGTCAAGGCTGCTTATTCTAATATGACAGCGTAGTGAGTTATCTGGTCCGCTCTATATTGGCAACCAGATCTGCAGCTGCCAGCTAGAGGGTAGGGGAGCTCAAATGTGTGTGTGTGTGTGTGTGTGTGTGTGTGTGTGTGTGTGTGTGTGTGTGTGTGTGTGTGTGTGTGTGTGTGTGTGTGTGTGTGTGTGTGTGTGTGTGTGTGTGTGTGTGTGTGTGTGCGCGTCTGTGTCATCAAGCTAGACAGTCCGAGACAGAGAATAGATGAAGACATGCAAGCGAGAGAAGCCAGCCAAGACAGGCATCATATAAGCAAGAGATGGGAAGATGGCTATAAGAGAGAGAGAGAGTCTTCCCAGCACTGTCCCCCCCTTCTCTCTCTCCCCCCCCTCCCCCCCTGTCCTATACTCCTCCAGTGTTGGTGCTGTTTAGTAGAGCTGTCTCTTTCAAGAACGCCATTGAGACATGAATAAAGAGAAAATGAAGAAAAAAATGTTGTGGCGAGAAAGGGATGTCACAGCAGATAAGCATCACAAGCTGCTCCATATTTATTATGTGCAACCATTTGACTAACCAGAGAATTTAGATTAATAACATTGGGCCCCGGGAAGTAATTTCCTTTTTGCGAAAGTGATTTACATGGCGCATCGCTAAGAGAACAGCTCTCGCAGGGCTTTTTGTTGTGTCAGCTAAAAATAATGACATTTAAAGTACCAACCAAGGTTAATAGGCTTCCTCTATGGTTATGAACTTTTTGCGCCTGCCCCTCCCTTTGTTCTCCATTATACGTATAGACCCCCTGTTTTTATCGGTTCGACATTCACACTCCCAGTAAACCACCTTTTTACCCAAACCCACCCCTGATGCACAGAGATGTTCCTGTCAGCTGGGACGGGAGCTACTATTACTATGCAGTCGCAGCTACGCTTTGCAATGGAAAATTGTGGGGACTTTTGGACCATTACCTGAGATATTGGTGTAATCACTGGTCCAATGGTCCATTTGAGCAAGTAATTACACATTCTCTGGAAAGCAAATGTTTCTATAGGCAGCTGCCAACACGGTTTATAAACAACACAACTTTGCCAGAGGAGCAGTGGACTTATTTGACGGCTAAGTGCGAGAGCTCTGCTGTACCTCACCAAGGCTCACCATCTTTCTGGTCTTTTCTGAGTCAGCATACTCAAAGCAGCCTTCAAATAATTGCACAGAGTATACCGCACAGGTGGAATCTCTCGCATTATACTTGGTCCTGTGGCTGCAAATCCTACTTCACTTTAGGCTGTGTGTGTGGACGGGGTAGTGGGTGGTTAGGTGCTGGGGTGCTGCTAAACCTCTCCATCTCCGGCGGTAAAGCTGCTGCTCGGGCAAGGCCGGCCCACCTCCGCCTCCTCTCATATTTTGGATAAATCTATTTTTGATGTTGGGTTCCTCCCCGTGTCGGGCAGGTGTTTTTAATGAGGTGCACCCACCATTCCCTGGCACTCTGCAGGATGGTAGAGTTATTGATAAATCATTAACGTCGGTGGAGGAGTTGTAGCGTTCTCTTCTCCGGAGAGCTGTCTTACTGCTGAATATTTCATCGGCACACAGATGTGCTGCTGTCTGTGTAACTGCTCGTGGCTCCTCTGCTCTCTGCCATTACGTAGCAGTGGATAGTAATCCCCACACCTCATCCACCAGACAAATCAAAAAGCTTTGATGAAAGTATTGCTGCACACACCGTATCCCAGCAGCCACCTCTGCTATGCTCTGAACCCCTCCCACACTTTGCTAAAGAAGGGCCTACAACACATGCCCCTCGGTAGGCATAAACAGCAAACAAATCTGTGTCATAGCAGAAAGAGGTGTGTTGTAAGTTTTACCCAACCGTGGCGATGTGGCACTTTTAATGCTGCAATTCCATTACACTTATCTCCAGTGGGGGAGACAGAGACACGGCTGCTGAGTCAGAGCAGAAGTGGCCAGGGATTACTTATTCCCCATGTCATCCGTACAGAAGTGTGTAGTTCATGTGCTTTCCTTATCCCCATGCTCCCCCCTCTCTCCAGTGCTTACTCTCCTGTGATGCCATCCTCAGAGCACCCATTTGTCTCGACTGTGTAACACTGCCACCTCCTGTCTGGGAACCCTTGGGTGCCAGCAGCCACGGCCAACGTGCGGGCAGCTTACACAAACGTGGGAGGAAGAAATCTGAAAGAGGGAGGAGTAGGATTGATAGAAGAAGAGAGGAAGGGGAACAGAGAGGAAGACTGGGGAAACAGGGAGGAATATGAGGGAAAGAGAGGGAGAGAATGAAAGAGATCTCAGAGCTCACCCAGCCCTGATCAAAGAGCCGTCTCCCTAATCCTCCAGATTCAGCAGTCAGGCTGTCTCTGAGCATTTCCAGTTGCAGAGAAAAAGGAGAGGAAAAACACTCGCGGCTAAACTGCCCTGGAGTGGTGCTATTTTTACTTTTTCAGTAAGGAAAAAAGTGAGACCCCCTGCAGAGGGTAGGCACAAGGACCGGGTAAAATTAAAAGAACAAAGCACAGAAGGGAGGAAAGAGAGACCTTCTCTTATAGGGACAGGACAGGACAGACAGGAACACACTGCCTCCAAGTTCAGCCTTGTTTAACTTAAACAACAACCAGTAAGCTTGTGTTTGCAAACAATATGCAACAGCTTCCGTATCGCCAACATCTATAATGTAACGGATGCTATCTGTGGAAGATTACATAAGCTTGAACATTTTTGCTTCACTTTTTTTACAATCACATCCTGCTGCTAAGTCTGTTTTAATACAGTATATTCAGATATCCTATCCGCTGGAGAGAACAGCTTACGTATGCCTTAAAGTTCAGTACAAGGTTGAGTATTCTTCTCCATGTTCATTTTACTTCGAAATACTGTAAATATACTGCAAAACGACAAACAGGTGTAGTAAACTGTTTGGATAGTATTATCGTAATTATATAACATAACTATACTGTCGTTGCGTTTTAGTCCGTTTTTAAAATGAAAAGACACTGCCCTTTGTTGGGGTTGTGGGTTCTGACTCGCCTCAATTTGTTTCCAGACAAAGGCCAAGATTGTTGTAACGTTGTATCTCTGGATATTTATTTTGCAAGCCAGACGGCATATAAACATAGACTGAATATAAACATAAACTGCTTCCCCGTCTAACCATCATCCACTGTGTCCCTTTGCTCTATATATAGACATGCATGTCATATCCTGCTTCATTGGATCAGTCACAGTGCATATATATTGATTGCATTGTTAGACTTAAATTAAATTATTTTAAATTCAAGTGTAATTCACAAAAACAAATAATTAAAGGGGACCTATTCTGCAAAATGCACTTTTTGATGTCTTTTATACATAAATGTGTGTCATGGAACTCACAAAGTGTCAGAAAACAAAACCCTCTCTCCTTTCCTCCGTACCCACATCTCTAAAAAAAAAAACGGGGGTGCAAACCAGCAGATCCAGAATGTTGGCTCCTATTACGTCATTGGCGACATCCGGCACACGTGACACGTCCCAACCTATCGTCTCCGTGTACAGTCGTCTAGCTGAATCCCCTCTCGCAGCTGTGTGTCTGTGTGTATTCAGCAGGATGTCTGCATGAGGCACTTAGAGTAAAGTTGTTATATATAATACATATAATGGTACTGTTCTAGCGGTAAACACTTAAGAAAGAACATGTCAAGCTATGTGCTGTATCAGAAACAATGCGCGGCGTGTTTTGGGAGTAATATGCTCTATGTTTACATTAGCAAGCATGCTAACACCCAGAGCTAACCATTACGCTAACGGCTACTGGAGAGAATATGTGTAACGTAATGTCCTTGTGGTAAACCCTGCGAGAGAGAAAGGTTTGAGCTCCATACTGTTTCAGAAATAATGCTTGAAGTGGTTGGGAACATAATATGGCATTTAAACACGGCAGCGTTTAGCTGAGTTTCTCCCGGTAGAAAACTCTCTTAGCAGGGGAAAGCTGCGTGACTACAAAGGGGCGTGGCTAGCAGCAGCCGTTCCATTTAAATCAGAACCAGCCTTTTTGCCACAGGGCTGGAATAGAGGGGTATGAGCAGTATGAGACATGGCTACAATGGGTGATCTGTTTGGTATTTTAAGCAAAAAACTTCACAGACATGTTTTGTATAGGTATGGCCCTACAATATACATTTCAAATATAGCATAATAGGTCCACTTTAAATACATTTTATCAAAATAATATGACAAATATTCAAACAATAATAAACTTTAAAGTAAAATGGCTCTAACATACAGCCCCTAATAGCATATTACATAGCAATTACCTATAATAAATATCAGCAGCACCATGACAAAAAAACATATAATATATATCTATTGCATATTTGCATACTCAAGTCCATAATATATTACTAACATCAGCGGATATGGCTTTAGCGAGTAGTGCAATACATTATGTTAGTGTTTTACAAATGTTTCACCAACGAAACCATTTTGGTTGTCTGAATAATTATTTCTGTATTTTATTATTGCATCATAAAAGTAATTTGTTTAATATTTATGTGGTTATTTTGATGCAGTTTTTCCTTGAGCTAACTAGTCTGTGGACTCACTGAGACTGAAAAGGGTAAAAATACACTTTGCTGTAGTTGCAATAATTTTGTTTAACTCTATTTAACGCTATTAATTTCCAACCCCAAATCCTTTGAACCTTTAACCCCAAACATGCCGTTCTGCTTTGTGTCTTATCAGCCTCCCAAAGACCGTGAATGAGAAGCCTCAAGGCCGCTGTAACAATGCAGAAGACAATTGTACGGCTCATATGCATGAAGCAGAATTATAATGGCAAAGAGTTAATGGAAAAAAAGATGAGGGCAGGGTGAATGCATTCTCAGATGGAGATGGAAAAAATAAGAACTGGGTGAAAGGAAATAATGAATGAATTGCGGAAAGGTGCGAGGAATGGGCTGAACAGGAGGCTGTAAATCACAGGAGGGAGTCAGGATGGAGGGAGAGAGAGGTGAGGTCAGTCAGATGGAGAAGGAGAGGGAGGAGAGCTGGCCAGCAGTGGAGGAGGAGGAGGATAAAAATGTGTGGTGAGGTAATGGCAGTGATGAATAGCCCGTGGCTGATCAGTAGAAGCCAGGTTGGTGTTTGAAGATTAGATTTTAATACAGCGCTTTTACTTCACTCTGGTTGCAAAATAATCACAATGAAAAAAGCAAATTAGGAATTATTTCATTCAACACAAACTGATTATGCCTGTTTGCCCTTGACTGGGAGAGACTGCACAACCTGCCATGTTTAGGTTGCTCGGCTTATGTTCTACAAGAGGTGAGTCAATAATTCAAAAAAAGTGTGAACGCAATTATTTGTGAATATTCCTCATAGAGCAAAAGTGGCTGTTTGCCAATGTTTGTATACACCAGCCTTTATTCCTGATTTATGGAGCACTTTCTGGAGCCAAAATCACAACATTTTATAATGCAATAAATCCCATTCATCAAAGAAAGGAAAACAATGGAATAATTTGATGGTAAGATGACAAACGGATTGATGGCTATTGACTGAAAATATATGTTTAATGATTTTGGTATTCTTACTTTCTGTGGTTTGTGTTTACTGGCTTTGGTTTGTCGTTGTCTAGCGGTTTAGTTCTTGTGAATTACACATGAGCCATTAAAGCTGAATGTGTATGAAGCTCAGCTGTAATACTATTAAGGAGATGTTCATTTGTGTCCACTTAAGAACGGTATTGCCTTTGTCTGTCATTTACTTCTGACTGACCATTTCTGCTGACATGCTTGAGATGTAAATGTGTTGAGGTATTGATCGAGAGGCTTTAAAATGTTAGACGTGACAAGGCTCAGGTACAGTATTATATCAGTGTGTGTGGGTGAATGTGTGTGTGTGTGTGTAAAGGGAGCAAAGAAGATTGGGCTCATCTTGCCAACCATTCGGGTGGCCAGTTGGTGGACTAAAATAGTACTCTGTCTGTTGCCAAGGTTACAACATTGACAACATGACGCGGCCATTCATTCTCAATACTGTATCTCCCCGGCCTTCTGTGAGAAAGTGTCTGCTAATCTTAGCCCTCAATCTACCCGCCTGTCAATGTGAGGATGGAAACAGCCGCGGTATGGGATGAAGGGAGTTGGGTCAGCTCCGTCCCCTCACATAGCGCCGTGTTCCACTCATCAACGGCCCCTCCCCCACCCGCTGCCACCCCACAGCTTCTCTCCAGGCGGTGCGTGTTTCCTCAGCTCGCAGATAAAAGCCATTGGCGGTGTGTGAAGGGTGAAAATCAGAGCCGTTTCTATGCAGGCGCATGTGTCACTTTTTCCTCATTGCAGGTGCGGTGGCTTGAGGAGGAGAGAAGGGTTGAATGGCATCCGGATGGTAGTCACAATAAAACTGTAATTGAAAGATATGTTATCGTGACTATTTCAAGCTGTGGGAAGTGGTATCAAAGAGACATTCCCGCTGAAAAAGAAGACAAGAAAGGGAACCTCTTTTAATTAAAAAACAGTGCTCAAAGGGGCGACCAAAAGTTGAAACTGGAGGCATGTTTGGCATGAATAAGTTGCCCCTCTCCTTTGTGTGGTGACACTGACAAATAGAGCCCCGTGTGTGAAAAGGAGACTTATCTTTGATGGGTAATGAATTCAAAGTCATGGAGATGAACGTGCTCTTTGAGGTTCAGAGGGCTTTAGCTGAAGTCATATTATCTCACTACGACAAATGGAGGCAGCGCTGTCACGTGGAGCCATCCCCACGACGTGATTCGTAGAAAGGAGAGAGTGTGATGTGTTTTGAGCTACAGCTGTACAGCCGTTGGTTCTGAGCCATCCTCATTGAGATAGCAGTACGTTATTACATGCTGGTCAGCCTGGTGTGCTTTCTATATGGTCAAGTTACACTTAGTGGTCTCGAATAGACGGAGAATTGATTTCTGTCGGTGCCCACATTGCTAAAGCTAAAGCAGTACAGTGTTCTGCTCTGATGTTGTTCCAAGTCAACATTGCCCTAGCTGAGGTCACCTGCAGGCGACCAGTGACCAGACACGTGGATATTTAACCAGTTCTTTGTGCTGAACCTTTGTGTTTTTATGACAGACACAGTTTTCAAGATGTGCACAAACCCATTTCTGCTCAATTGCTCCCAGCGGCGGCTCCAAATAGATTTAGCAATGATACTGTGAGAGGGGAGATAGGGAGCATGAGTGAGAGAGGAAAGAGAGACCTAGAGAACAATGAAGAGGCAAGAAGGGAGAGTGAAAGAGAAGAGAAAAAATAGACTGAAAATGAGGCAGGATTGGATTTTTGCAGTTCAGTTAAGAAAGGCTTTGAATGTATTTGAATCACAGACTTGATCTGCCACCAGCCTATTTGTATTAGCTGCTTGACAGTGCAGCATAGTGTTGGGATTACAACCAGTGCCTGTGTTATTCAGCGTTCCTCACAGCTACATTTGTATTTGAGCATTCCTAGCACGCCTCTGTTCTCTCCTAGCACACATTTTAATACCTTTCCAGTTTCCTTTTTGTTTTCAAACTACACAATTTGTCACATATTAGGAAACAAACATAGTAGTGATTAGAAATCCTTATCTCATTCCCTTTCTTCTCGTCATATTTAACGAGTGATTCCTCATCCTAATATCGTGCGAGAGTGGAGCAGATATTCAAATGAGTTCTTTTATTATGGGCAATTTTAAAGCTAAGCTTTGACGTTGTTCAAATTCTTAATTGAAAAGAAATGTATGGTATCCTCTTGAGTGGTGTAAATCATATCCCTCCTCCATCCCCTCTGCGCTAGTTTATGTTATCTGTGGCTAATTCATGCCACACTTAATTTGGCCTTGATTGTAAATGTCCGGGGTGAGATGAGAGTCGTGTCGCTATTGTGCCTGTGCCTGAGTCGTACATGGTCTCGCAGGATTAGATGATTTTAAATTTCAACTGCGGTTCTCAAATGAGCATCCCTCTACTCGGATGAAAACCTCTTTATCAGCGTGACAGTTGTATCCGTCTGTCCTTTCCCCCTCTCAGTAGAATCAGAGTTTAGTGGTTACACCCAGAGTAAAACCTTAATATTTTACAGGAAGGCAGAGATGTCTCCCCTCTGCCATTCCTGTCGACATAAGTCGCTTTGAGCTATTTTATTTTTAAGCATCCTTCATTACTGGCGAACATGGTGAACACATGGATTTGTCATAATTAAACCACGGCTTGGCTTGGACTTGGAGAAAGATGCAATAAAGACGACAGTTTATTTAGGATAAACTCCCCAGCTCCTAGGAGCTTCACACGGGGAACAGGGGGGAACACTTTAAATCTAGTTGCACATATGAAGGGATAAAGTGGCTCTATTAAATTTGTTGACTCCAAAGATCCTCTGAAGCTGCACCGTATTGCATTTGTTGGCTCTTCCATCCCTGCAAGCCTTCTCCACTGCTCCTAGGATTGAATCAGACAGTGCCCAGATCCTCACCATTGCATGGAGTGAACACTATTGAATTGCTTGGCTTGTAGATCCACAATTCTAACTTCTTTAGACTATATTGAATTTGCCATCCTGGGCAATCAATAATACTAAGTTTTGCAGGCAGTATTGAACTCTATCCTCACACATCTACTCTGTGGTTGGTTTCTCCCCAATTGCTTTGGAATCTGCAGCCTGTCACGCACAAAAGAAGTGATTCTGAGTTGGCTTTTTAAAACAAGGTTCATAAAGCCGAGGGAATAGTGCAGACTGGACCACATAGTAAAACAAAAGGAGTGTTCGCCAGCCTAGCATGTAGTCAGATAAAATGGGAGTAAAATCCTGTCTGGCTAAGGAAGGAAGGAAAGGTAGGATTCTTTAATGTCGGTTGTATTGCAGCTATAAAGAAACATTAGCTCTCCGGTGTCTGTGTTTCATATGTTGAATTACTGATTTAATTTGGTAATTCATATGGTTTATAGTCTCTAATGAGACATAGTCCTGAATATTATTCTGTCCTCTGAAAGCCTGTCCATGATAGCAGTAGGCCTAGAGGGCAACAGCATAGCTGTGCATTGCTGTGGCATTCAGTGCATTGCGATTCACCATTGGCCCCCTGGGTAATGAAAGGCCTAATAAATGAATCCATCAGAGTGTCTGTGTGTTGCTCTCTGTGTGTATCTGGGATGCAGTCAGGCCCAGACGTGCCCAGTCTCCGGGCACACAGAGGAAAGGGATGCCATTGCTGGCAGGCCTGATGAATGGGTGGCACGCCGCGCCATGACAAAGACGAATGTGACAGCCCCTGTCCCGCAAAAGAGGGGGCGGTGCTCAACCACCAAGGGGAGATCATGTGATGCTGACCACCTCCCCTTCCTAGTTAAATCCCTGTTGGCTGAGCCCAGGGTGGTGGAAGAACGAGAAAAAAGGATAATTGGAGGAGAAACATAAATATCTGATCATCCTATTGTGCCACTTTTTCTATCCTTATAGACTTTATCTCATTGCACTGTCATCGCTACTACCTCTGCTTTTACCACTCTTATTTATGTATTTGTGTCTATTTTTACTGCAGAGAGAGTTGCCAAAGAAATGTCGTTGTACTTTGTATGATGACAATAAAGATATATTTTATTCTATTATTTCCATCAACCATCCTTTCTAGCAATGCTGAGGGGGCGCCAAACAAAACGTAAATGACAGGAAATGACAAACACTTCTTTAAACCGAGATCAGTATTTAATAAAGGCACTTTCACAATATAACATGATTAAACCAACACTGAGGAATTCATCAATAGATCATTTTCGAGCAGAATGGTTGCGTTAATCTGCGGAAGATTGTAAATAACAGAGGATCCCAAGCTCTATTTGGATTTCCACAGTATTAGTGGTTGGAGGAAATTAAAGACTGCAGATCAATAGCAATATTTGTTTTATATTACTCAGGTGTCCATTGATTGTCTGCATGAGTGAGCGACTGGAGTCGGATTTTGGGGACCGTCTCTATCAGATAACTACATACTATGGTCTATTAGGCAGATTATTTACACTTAAGATGAAGATGCTCTTGTGCTTTTCCAAGTGCCCTATCAGTAATCACTTGAGCAAGGCAAGGCAAGGCAAGGCAAGGCAAGGCAAGGCAAGGCAAGGCAAGGCAAGGCAAGGCAAGGCAAGGCAAGGCAAGGCAAGGCAAGGCAAGGCAAGGCAAGGCAAGGCAAGGCAAGGCAAGGCAAGGCAAGGCAAGGCAAGGCAAGGCAAGGCAAGGCAAGTTTATTTATATAGCACTTTTCTGTACGCGACAATTCAAAGTGCTTTACAAAACAAATTAAAAGACTGTTTAGGAATAAATACAGTAAAAACACATTATATAATGGCATTTTACAACAGGCATTACAAAGCAAAGATAATAAAATAATTAAAATAAACACCACAGGTATACAATACACCACAGGTATACAATACATATACCTGTATATAGTAGAAATAAGAGAGGGTTCTTAATGTTAATGATTCAGATACTGTGGTGTTCTAGGTACAACTTTACATAGGACTTTTTAAGCTATCACTCGAATATATCAGTCCAGGCTGGAATTATGTTACAGTGCAACTGAAGGAAACCTTTTTGACCTCACTTCCAAAACGAATCATCTTCTCTTTGGCAAGGAGGGGAAGTAGGGGTCGGTTAACTATCTCCTCTATGATAGGCCTTTGGTGAGAGGCAGAGAAGCACCGAGGGGTAAGTCAATGGGAAACTGAGATGATTAAGAGGCTTTCACTGTTAACAGAAAGGCGAGGATTGGTTTCTATTGCACCCTCTTCTTTTCATGGCCTGCTCTAGTGGACAGGATGGTGCTGTATTCTGAACAGAGCCAAGACTTGCCTATTAATAGACTATTGAGTGCTATTGATCCTTGGCTCGTGTGACACATAAGATACAATGAGCCATAGATCCCAGTAAAGAGCCATGTCTTTCTTTTCACTTTACCACAATTGCATATGATTATAGGAGTCTGAGGATCTGTCAGAGTGGCCCATCTCTGGGTAACGATGACCACAAGTGCGATGGTACACTGAGTAAAAAACGACTGCAATTTGCAAACTTTTGTCATATACACAAAAGCTACTAAATTGCCACCATGGAGACTTGGCTTTCCTAGACTGAATACTGCCCCTCCTCAATTTGATGGATGGGTTTTGTGCAAACTACCCAAACCCGGATATGTTTCAGAAAGTGAAGATGCTTCCAAGGTGAGAATAACTCCCAAAAGCTGCTATACAATTACGGATAAATTAGAGGGATAATGACGATAGGGAATGGTGGTTATATCAATAACCCCCTAATGGTCAATTCCAGATTGCTGTCTGCTGTGTGCTAGATTTAGTGTAATGGATAAGGTGCCTGTTTAGCAGAGGCTTACTTGTCGCCAAACGAGGGAACAAACCTCAAATAGCCAAATTAAAAACTGAATAATAGATGAGCGATGCCAGGATGAGAGAGAAGAGACGAGACAGCTGTAATTTCTACTCTTGGAAAAAAAAGAAGCTTTGGCATGTTATTGTCGAGAATTTATAAGGGCACAAGAGACAAACAGCGGCAAGCAGGAAAGCATCACCTTTACTGAAAAACACTTAATACTGATAGTTATAACAGGTGAAAGTCTACAAAATATTCAAAGCATTGTAAATGCTGCTGTTATTAGGCTTGACTGCCTGCCTGCATGAAATAGTGCCTCTCTTCCATGTTTTTATCCTCTTTGCAGAAAAACAGCAGCAGTCTTGAAATGATAAGAAGTTTCGAATAATGTTGCACTGACAGAGAGGAAGTGTGTTTTGGCAGCATATTGCGTCAGACTGTTGTTGAATGCTTAACAAGAGGAGCACATAGCAGTCCATGGTGGATTATTCTCAATTTGCATATGAGAAGGATGCTTGAAGATAGTCTGTCTGCGAGACATGTTCAATACAAGCACCCTTTTCCCAGAAGACCATGCCTGAGTGGAGCTTTGACCCTTGTCATGTGTTAAAAGACACTATTATTACCTTTTGGGAGGGTAGAAACACATGAGGGCTGAGCACTTTTCTAATAAATATTTTAAAAAGTGCATCTGCGCTTCAAAAAGAGACAACTAGCTTACTAACAATAGCATTATGGGTAATGGAAGTGAAATTGGTTCACACGGCAGAATATTAATAGCCCCAGTTATTCTCATCTGGAGGAGTCGGCTCCTGCAGACTTGCTAATAACAGGAGCCTGACTCATTCTGTCTTTTTAGCTCTCTGAGTTTCCACCAGGCTTCCTTTTTGTTTTTTCTCTGCACCTGTGAGAGAGAAAAAAAGGACTTCCCTGCTTGGTGGCTGGTGATGCAATCTGATATGAGTGGGGGCTATGTGATCACAGAATAGCCTTTCTGGTGAAGAGGTGAAGCTATTACTGCGTCATTGAGTGCAGGTCATTTGCCACAGCCACCTGGCCCACCGATCGCTGCTGAGAGGGCTGTTATCTGTTATCCTGTGAGCCTCTGCACAGAAGTTGTTCTTAGCAAGCAACACTTTTTAATTCAAAATGTTAATTTTCTTAATTAAACAAATACAAAATGTGTTTATACTTTTAATTTGTGTTAATGTGTTAAAGTAAAGGTAGATATAGGCTATATAAAAAAGGTTTACACAATTAATCTTTGAGCATTTAAACCTAAATGGGAAATTTTCTCCAAATACAATTATAAAGATTATCTATGCTTTGATGTGAAAAAAGGCTAGATTTCTGATCTCTGGACTCAGCTATTTGTTTAACTTTTATTTATATTAATTACATCTATTTAGAATATATAGTAATATATAATGCATTCTTTTTAAAAAATGCTTTATTCATTAGACATGTAATAAGCCTGATAATGTATAGCAGGCGCATCATAATTCTTTATTTATCAAACTGAAGAAGGAAATGTAAAAATGGTTTGAAACTGAGAGTTTGCCATTGTTGGAGTATTAACCCTTTAGTCACGCAATACAGTGGATGTTTGTTGTCTTCAGGAATGTTCTACATGGTGTTTTTCAAGCATAGCCTGTGCAGTTATTGCATAACTTCCTGCTACTGTATGCATGAGAACATTTCTCAGGTTGCACATTGTGGACCATGGAAGGAAAAGCGGTAGTGTGTAAGATATGATGGCTGTTGTTTGTATACACTTACAGTATACTCCATTGCATGTTAACATCATAGCGTCATAGCAAATGGGGCACTATCTCATCAAAGTTTCAGTACTGTTTGGTGAGCCTGAGAGGAAAGGTTTTGTAATGGAGAGACGTTGAGGAGGGATCTCGACAGCATGTTGGTGAAGAAGGCCTGCTGTCTTGCCAGCTCACACACACAGATGGACGGTGTGTCAAGAGAATCTCACACACACTGATCAGAGGCTCCGCTCCCGTCCCGCATTGGGAGGAAATGGGACTGAACGAGAGGAGGAAGAGCGAGAGAAGGAGTTAATCACCGCACTAATGTTGCACTTCATCATCGTTTCCTGAGTCTGCCTGCTCACCCTCACTGCCTGTACTTGACTGTCTACACAGCGCCCCCTGCGCCTGGTTTCAGCTACGGCACTGTTGACTAGCTCACAATTAGCTTATCACTCGGTTAGACTAACTGGAAGTCAAGTAGCACAACATGTTTATGGAGAAGGCGCACAAAGCACCGTATGAAAGTTGTTGATCCTTGAAGGTGATTCAAGTGGGCGCCAATAGAGGATTTGGACTGACCTTGGCTGTCGTGCATCAGATATGTATGCAGGGCAAAGTGCTTTTTGTGCTTTTTCATGCATGCCTATTTGACACTGGTCCTTTGAGGACGACTATTTATTTTTGCAAAGGCCCACATGTGGTGTGCCAACCCTGTGCTAGGTTTGCACGCAGCTTGTGTGTGTGTGCTAGTATATTTTTTGCCTGAGTACTTGCATGTGTGCATAAGTGCATGTAGGATGCATGCCGTGCACAGAGATGGATCCGAGGCCGGTGGTGAAGGTGAGTGAGTTTAAGCAGGCTCCTCCCTTGGGCTCTTGTTCCACAGACAGTTACAAACAGGATCTTAGGAAGTGCTGTGCTGTGCTGCCGTGCATGGCCAGACGTCAGCCGACCCTCAACAATATGAGTCCATGTGCGGCACACATAACTCACAGCCATGCAGCCACACCCGCCCCAGTGCCCTGGCAGGCACTCCCTCAGAACATAACAGCTACCACTGCCTCTTAAAGCCATTTTACTCTACTGGATTAAATACTGTGAGGTGCCATTCATGCCCATGCTAGTGTACAAACCCTGTCTCTGTCTCTGACAAATGCACCTGCTCACAAAGTATACCCCTGTTGAGATCTTTGTGCAATGCATGCTGAGCTAATGCCAGCTTTATGGATTTTATGTTGCGTTTAAATAGATGAAATGTTTGCCGGTAGCTTCACAATTTGTGAAAAATAGCTTTCGTCGAAAATGAACTGACAAGGTTGTTGGTACACTCATAACCCCCATCGCTTCTAGGTATTCTGATCATGTCTCACATAGACTCTGTTCCTGAATTGTTCCCCTGTTGTTTTCTTGTTTTCCATGCACAGCAGGTTATCTAGCTTGTGTTGTCCCTGGTGCTAATTCAGGGCATCGGGTATGTGCAAAAGGGTAACGGAGCCTACACACGGCGGCGTGCGTTGCCGCTTCAACGCTTCTGCCCATTCACTTTGAATGGGGTGACGTCACGATTCGCCGAACTGTATTGTGGGAGCAAAGCGTAGCTTCTCTCGCAGTGCTCGCTGCAAAAGTAGAGCAATGTTCTACTTTTGCCGCCTCGATGGAGGCGTCAGCCAATCAAATCCCGCGTATGCAAATCTGACATTACAAGCGCTAGCCAATCAAACCGCGTGTATGTTGGGAGAGCCAGACCGCAGTTATTTCCCATGTCAAAAAATGGAGGAGAAAATGATCGTGGCGGTACTATATGACCAGTCCCTCTTTACATACAGGGATACAAACCGGAGGAGCCAGGCATGGGGGGAGGTGGCAGAGACAGTGGGTGAAACTGGTAGGTTTTCGCCTGTTTGGGGAGTTTATATCCAGTGTACTTCGTTTGAATGGACAGCTAGCAGGCATAGACAGTATTTAGCCAGCATGGATGTAGCATGAATGCTTTGCTTTGTATGTCCGGGGCGGGACATTCATGTGATTGGTTGTTGGTCGCGTTGTTCGTAAAAAATCCCCAAGCTTCAGACACGCCCACCGCCAAGCGGTAACGCACGCCGCCGTGTGTAGGGGCCGTAACGGCCCGTCCACACAGCAGCTTTAGACGATTCTTCCACCGCTTCCAACGCTTCTCTGCCCATTGACTTTGAATGGGGATGACGTCACTTTTCCTTGCTTGTCGCCGAACTGCATTGTGGGGGAGCGAAGCGAAGATTTCCAGGATTTCCAGGATGTTCAGGATTCAAAAGTTGAGCAATGTTCAACTTTTGAAGCTGAGCTGGAAGCGTCAGCCAATCAAACCCGTTTATGCAAATCTGACAGTAGAAGCTCTAGCCAATCAAACCGCGTGTAAGCAGGGAGAGCCAGACCGCAGTTAATTTCCTCATATTCCAAACGAGAAATTACGGTAGCAAATCACCCGGTTCTTTACGACCAGACTATTTACCGGGATACAAACCGGAGGAACCAGGCATGGAGGGAGGTGCCAGAGACAGTGGGGTAAACTGGTAGGTTTTCGCCTGTTTGGGGAGTTTATATATATATATATATTGCTCGCATAAAATCCCCGTTTTTTTTTGCTTTGTATGTCGGGGGCGGAAGATTCATGTGATTGGTTGTTGGTCGTGTTGCTCGCAAAAAATCCCCAAGCTGTCAGACACGCCCAGCTCCAAGATTTTCAAGATTTGTTCAAAGCTGCTGTGTGGACGGGCCGTTACAGTCTGCTTTTTTTAATTACACCTCAAGTGCCCTACAAGCTACAAAGGAACAAAGAGTGTCTTCAAAGACAGGACCACGCAATCTGCAGCGTGGTGTATATGTGTGTGTATGTGTGAGTGATAGAGTGACAGCCACATGACAGGACTGAGCTGTGATCACAGCTCAGTTGAGGAGACACCGATGGCAGCGCTTGGCTTGATGCCTATCACTTTTGTCTATCTGTCTGCCTTTCTGGTCATGCTGTAGGTGCACACACGCATAGGCACGCTCATATATACATGGCTCAGTGCTTAATGGGGGCCTGTCTGTCATACACATATGCCCGCACGCACACAGTCAACAAACTGGTGGTGGAGATGCCACGGTGCAGTGATTTCAGCTTTGGTTCCACATCACCTCCTACTTATGGTGGTAATTAATTGATGAATGAGGTCAAATCGGAGATATCCATGCACGTCTCAATTCGGATACAACCCCATCTCATCCCTGTGCTCACCTCTCTGCCACCCCCCAAGTTGTTTTCTTAATGCGCAGTGCACCACATTCCCTCTGTGCTCATCTGCATAAGACCTTGGGATGAATGTTAACGATGTTTAATTAGACAAGACGTGGGATGGATGAGTGGGTGGAGGCATTGAGGCCAGGGTGGTGCTGCCCCCCGCTGGGGGGAGAGAACACATAAAACACACACATAGAAACCCGCAAGCCTTCACACACGAACACACACTTGATGAACAATAAATGACCATTAAAAGGCCAAAAGCTACATCTGAACATGACCTTACATGTGAACACTGCCTTCTGACTTACTGCTATGAGCTCCACAATCCATTTCTCACATCAAGGGCATAGACCCCTCGTTGTTAATGCAATATAAATGGAACATTTTTTAATGCAATACATTTGTAGGATATTATGTAGCTATTACTAACTGCCCTTGATTGTAAATCTAATTAACCAAACATTTATTCATCGCAACCTTTCTGCCTGGAAACAACAATTTCATCGTGAAATTAGTCGGCCTTAAATAAATGCGTTTACTTTTTTTGAAATTAATCTCTTCCTCCTGGCTCAATCCTTTGGGTATATTTTAGATATTCATCGAGGAATGTGCTTCCACTACTTGAATACTTGTCAAGTGGATTAAGTATTACTTTTTGGCCTAATCAAACTGAAGTGTATTGAATATTCCGGTCTACAACTGAACATTGTGACTGGGATCAATGGCAGTAGGGTGCCCTGCGATCCGTGCCTGCGGCCGGCACGCTGGCTTTACATGCTTATCTAAGACATTGAGACAACTTTCTCGTCCCAGCTTGCTCTGTATAAACATTTCCACTACACTGATCTGTGAAGGAACATCAGGCAGCAGCTTACTGTAGGGGTAATCCAGCAAATGATCGGCGTGTCGTTTCGACAGCGCAGCCATTGCACAGATAAGGGGATGCAGATGTTTCTCGCTAGCTGGTCCCAGACGAGGTGTTATTATCGGGGCTTGGTCTCAGACCTGCTGTTTGCAGCCCATCTCCTCAACTGGGTGAGTGACTGTGTACCGGATGCAAAGACGCACTCGAATGTGCACTCTGTGTCTACTGCTCGCTGCTGTCTCCTCCAGGCTCGGGCTTATCTTGTGGTCACGGCCAGACAGAGACACCTGTGTATGCTGGGGATTAGCAGTCTGCCTGGGGTAAGGCATTTAATGCATTGCCCCAAGGATCCCTAGCTGAAGGCAGGCTGAGGAAAGCTCAACGGAGGCATCTCAAGGCGAAGATTGAGATCAATGGTTTCTCAAAGCTGCCATATTAACCATTCAATGAAAGAGTCATTTGAGAGATGCGTGTGAACAGGCTTTGATTGCAATGGAGAAACGGGGAGTGTGTTTGTTCTCTTAAAACTCTTGCTGAAACAACAAGGCGGTTTGTTCTCCTTTGTGTTGGAGATGCCACGTTGAATCTCCACTATTAATTAATTTGCTGATAGGGAGCGTTTGTCACCCCTGCTCTCGCCTGTTAGTGCTATTTGTCTCTGGGTGACCTTTGATTTCACACTGCATTGGTTTTCTCCTGTTATGGACAAGAGGCGGTTTTTGCTGACAACAGAGGAAACCTTATCTTTTAAATAAGTAATTCCTCAACTGCTCAGTGAGTTCACCAGCAGCAAAATATTGGGATTGCTGAAAAGGCAGGCACAGAAGCACACTGGGGAAAATATCTCCTCTCTATATGCTACACCACCTTCGCCTGGCTCTCGTTAAAAATTCCACAACGCAGTTTTTGAACAGGGCTTTATACACTATAGTATTTTCTTTACTACAGTACTGCTTTTGTTTTCTGATATAATAAACTTGTAAAAAAGAAATCTTTCTTTTTTGTCTTAGGTAGAGCTCTAAAACTGGATTCACTTTATAGTATTGTTGTGTGTCAGTTATTTGGAGACCCTGTGGTTAAGAGGTCTCTGTGTGGACAGCTATTGGTTTGGCATCTGTTCTGTGTGTGACTTAGGAGGCACAGAGGGGGCAGGTTTATCGTTGTATTGTGGAAGGTTTAGGCAGTGACACAATAGCACCAGCCAGGCCTCCTTGGCACCAGCTGGGCACGAAGCTTTAGGTTGTTTTGGGATGGAAGCAATGATAGGGGTGTTGGCTGGAGTTACTGAGAGGTGGGACGGATGAGGGAATTGCAAGGGGATGGATGTGTTGGCACCTTGCTCTGTGGTTTCTGCCTGGATGCTGGAGCAGTCCCCAGCAACACTGATGCATCACTATGAATTATATTACGCCTTGGCAAGTGCTTACTCCCAAATTCGTCTTAGCAGTCATTGGGTTATTATATATTTATCTGTTTCCACAATTTGAAAAGAGCTCCTGTGTAATAATACAAAATGTGACCTGCTCCATCGAAATCAGTTGCATTGACCCGAAGACACATTTTGAGTTGTATACACTGTTGGAAATAGGATATTCCTAGCTTTCTAATGATATCAGGATTGTTGTTGTACTCCAAATATTAAGCGAAATATGTCACATTATATAATGACTGTCACCGAGTCCTCATTTTGAGAAAAAGGCCTTTAAAGTTTCCTCTTCTCTGGAATCCATCGATCTGATTGATTATTAGTGGAGCAAATTATCAAAATACTACGGAGAGAAGATATTTTCGTTTGGAGGGGAAGCTCGCGAGTGTGTGTGTATACGCGTGTGTGTGTGTTTGTGTAATTTTGCGTTTGTGTGTATTGTGTTTGTTTCCCGGGGAAAACACTCACGAGAAACACCGGCTGTTGTTATCCCTGCTGTGACGTTAAGTTACTCCGTTCTCCGCTTGTAATTATGCCGTTACAAGCTTCAAAGTTGTATTTATCATCTGAATTTGCCGAAACAAGTTTAATATTCTGAAAGCCAAGACTTTGTTTAATTGAAATCAGATGAAAACAAACTGTAACGGACCCTGCCGTGTTATCTATGATTACTATACTCTTACATTCATAATTTCAGCCGGAGGGAGGGGGGACGGCGCTGCTGGAAGAGCAGATTGCGAGTGAGAGGTGCCTGTCTTCGTCCCTTTACAAGCTTAAAAAATGTATTTATCGTGTGATTTTGGAAATAAAAGTTTCATATTCTGAAAGCCAAGAATTTGTTTGTTTAAAATCAAACAAAACACCCGAACCCTGAAAAAATTGTTTTTTACGTAAATCCACGTTTATTCTGAAATGAGCCGTTGCGACTTCCGACTGATTTCGATAGAGCCGGTCACAAATAAAACAAGATCTAAAAAGATTTAGAGTATTTTACCAAATGGGTATTTTTGCAGGTAAAAGAGTAACGGCAGCTTGCAAAGCTGTAGCAGCTAAACTCTGATGGAGTGCTTTGTTTAAGCCCAAATGTCATTGAGCGGGAAAAAGATGGAGTGGCAAAGTACAAGACGATTTTCTCTGAACACCTCTTGAACACCTGTCTGGAAACCTGCCGGGATAACACCTCATTCAATGGCTGCCTACGAGCTGTGGCAGCTCAGCCTTTTCGGAGATATAAGTGATGCCTTGGGCCTTTTGTTCAACTCTGACATGGCTGTCGGACACCTTTGTTCTGGAAGGAGAGGCCCATTCACAGTGTGCCCGGGGAACAAATTGAATCTGGTTGACAATTAATAGCCGTGCGGCATGTTTAATTAAGAGCATGTAGCCAGCCAGCGACGTGAGGTAGATAAACAGAGGAGAGCTGCACAGAGCCAGACTGGGCTCACAAAGGAGCCGGCCATTGGAGCGTCTGGTTGATCGATCCCTTACTGTCCGCAGAGAGCAGCCTTCACAAAGAGCAGCCTGCGCCTCTGCTCTCACCGGGCCAAACTTTTAGAGGGGAGAGATGTGAGACTGATAATGCACACAAGGCAGATGGGAGTATGCAGATAGAGGTAGAAAAGTTAGCCTGATGCAAATGTATCCTATACAGATGCACTTCAGTATTTTGGTAATAATGACCTTGAACATGATTGTTTCTGGTGTTGAGTGTTCATTGACGGTATCTCATGTGGATAGTTAGTGTTACATAGATGTCCGGTGTTGGGGTCTGCTGTTGGGAGACGAAACGGGCATGATGGTGTGTCTGTTTAACTTCAGGCGTCTGTGACCTTCCCACATTCCCGTTATTGTAACATGAACACAAAGCGGCGCAGAGCCAGGAGAGAGAGCAGCAGAGAGGAGAGGAGCAATTGACAGCTTGTCCGATAGGCCAAACAATACCAGCCATGGCCAGGCGATGCTTTGGACACACACACACACACACACACACACACACACACACACACAAACACACACACACACACACACACACACACACACACACACACACACACACACACACACACACACACACACACACACTCAAACTCACTTCAATTAAAGAGAGCCCTCCTCTAGAACTAACAATCACATCAGTCAGCGAAATGGCAGGAGCTGAGGGGAGATAAAATGAGTGCAGTTCATGTTAGGATCTGACTGTGTGTGTTCCTATGTGTGTGTTCTGCCTGGACATGTGTGTGCTGACAGGCGTACAGAGAGATGACAGGAACAGAAAAGAGAGTAGCAGGAATGTAACTTGTTCATGTACGAATTTAAAGCGTGTTTGTCCTTGTGTGTGTGTGTTTGTGTGTGTTTGTGTGTCTGTACAGGAAGTAGCAATTGAGGATAAAGGCATGTGTCTGACAGACAAAGGGTGATCCTTTCATGCTGACGAGTAGTTGGGGAAAAAAGAGTTTCCGCCGGCTAATTGGCTTGAGCTGGAGATCTGGCCATCCCTTTGTTGAATTTTCAGACTTGTCTTGTCTTCATGTCTTTTCAGTTTGTCTCCAGAGCAGTGTGTGTTGCTCTCTGTGACAGGACATCGTGGGCTCAATATTTCACTCTCCCTCCGACATATTCTGTAGTCCATTAAAGACATAACATTTTTACCCTTTAACACAGAATCTACCTCTTATTCAATCAGTTTTTTGGCTGTCTCTCCTCCTTCTGCTTTGGTGAGCTGGCTTTTTTGTGTTTCACAATTTGTGCTCCCGTCAGAACATTCTGCATGTTTGTATTCAAGCGCCCGTTCACTATAGCTGCACATTGGGAACAGGCTGAACCGAACACCATAAACTTTACATAACCCCGCAGCACAGCATGCTACTCATGCAAGCGTGCACACACTCATATTTGCACCATATGCTCATAGGCACATATGCATGACTCCATGGTCAAAAATAGCTGCGATTTTGAAGGAAGACCTGTAGGTGGTTCTGGGGTGTGCCTCGGATTGAAAGTTAGAAATTGGTTTCATGCAAGGGTGCCCCAGTCATTTGGCTGCACTGAATAGGGGAATTCAGAGGATAATGCTGGCATTAATTGATTCTGGAGTCTGAAATAAATAGGCTTTCAGGATCACATGAGAAAGAACTCTGCTCATTTGAGACTTTCGAGGAAGACGAGGGAGACGCTGCTCCCCTCCCCTCTTTCTCTTTGGATAGGTCCAGCAGGAGCCCTAAAATGAAAGTGACATCAGTTGATTGATATGAAGTGAACGGTGACCTTCTAGTTTCCACTGTCACTTCATTTATGCATGATATTGCTCCTTGACTTTTGTGAACATTTGGGTGATATTTGAGGATATATAGCTTGGATTTTTACAATGTCTCCGCAGAGAAAAATCACACCTCAATTATATTAAGCTGACATTTAATGGCCTCTCTGTGGATTCTCACAACAATATCTTCCTCACACCAAGCATAAGAAAGCAACAAATGTAGCATTTATGTCTGCACTCTAGATGAAATTGTGAAATTACATTTGGAGTCAAAGAGACCTGGCGGCTGTTGTGTATACAATATGACATGACACTTTCAATATCGGCTGTCTACCGAAACAAGAGCATCTGTCAAAAAGAAGACGTACAGTAAAGAGAGAGGACACACAGAGAGAAGCACCTCGTCTTAGAAGTTTGTCTGCTCCTGCTGGTTTTGTCCCTCATTTGGGTGGACATAAGTTGTGTTTGAGCTGGAGAAAAGTTGAGCAGCAGAGTGGGGTAACAGCCTGGAGTCTCGGCGGTGGGGCTGGGGTAAGGTCAGCATCATGGAGGCTCCGCCACTCTGCGTTCTCCTTGGTTGGGCTGTCAGCAGGGGGGACCAGACATCCTGCTGCATATATGAGGTCAGACAGCCATGGGGTGCCAGGAAGTGAACCATGCGTCCGCGTGCACACACCTACACATTTGTTATCGCTGTTTACTAATGTAGAGCTCAACATTTCTGCTGAGCTTCCAACACGTCTTAAAGTCTTGCCAGAAGTTATTGCCTGAGGGAAAGAGAGATAGAAGAAGAAAGAGGTCTAAAAGAATCATTACACAAAGACACATCTCTCAAGGGTACAGCAGTAGGTGGTCCCATATGGGCTTTAGATCCGCAGCCACACACACATCCATAGCAACATCCAGAGGGTCACAATGCTGCCTAATTATGGCTGACAAAGACGGATGTTTTTCATCTCAGTCAACTTTATGTCCAATTCTCATTCAGTGTATCCCTACCACACCACATGCTGTAGATCCATTCCCACACAAGCTCTTCTCTTGAGTCCTCCAGGTTTTTCTTGTGCTCAGTTGTAAACCAATATATTCATTTTCATGCTCCTTTAATCTTTTCTGTGTTTGCTGCTGTCTCTCCTGGTCTCTCCTAACATAGACACTGTACTACTATAACAATGTATCAATATACAGACTGTATTCACAGGTGTGTGGGAGGAACTTGCTGACCATTGTAGTCCTTCAAGCCAAATAATCCTCTCATCTCTAACCGAGATGGTAGCCATGACACCTAAACCCAAACAATCGTGCTTCATGCCAGCTCCCTTTTCATTTAATTGCAAAGGAGATAGGAAGAGTCCCCATACACGAGAAAAAACTATAAAGACAATCACTTTATATGTGCCTTTTTTGGTGTTGGATGGTTAAATCGTAAATCTAGTATTTTCTTTGGGAACATATTAACACATCACCAATGATGTACAGTTAATACCCAAATAATTTTGGAGTGGTCCATTAGCGCATTAGTGGGCACTACTGTTGCTGGAAGAGCAGAGCAATGGGAATACAAACTGGGAAGGAAGAGGAAATCTAATATATGTTGTGTGATTATGATATTAGTTACATTTTAATTAGGTTTATAGTGTAAAGTATTCAATTTGTTAAATGTTACTGCAATTTAAGAATAACAATTACAATGTATTATTATTTCTTAAAAGTCCTCCAGTGTCACAAACCTGACTCTTTTCGCTAGTGGTATCTCAGCTAAAGCCACTGCACCTAATTAAGTAACTTGATGCTGCTGCTGTAGTGTCGTTGTCTTTGGCTAATAGGAGCTTAGCATTGTGCCTGCTTCTGGATTTTAATTGTTTTTGTAATTGACTATTTCTTAAAGCTGACAAACCTTGAGAATACTTGAATAGTCCTTATTAAAATGCTGGCTACCTAATGGGTTTGCTGAATCGGTTTGATATCTTCTTTCTTCATAATACACACATGTTTGACACATGTTTAGCAACACCAACCCACTGGCATGGGTTCAACATACTTTAGGGATACAAAAGAATGCGTCCAAAATATATTCCCCAATTTGCTGTTTTAGAGATTGTGTAAGCAAACACTGTCTAATAGCTGCAATAGCTAGGCATCAAAATATGACTCAAGTGATTTTCATACTCACAAAACTATTTAGTGACTCTGTATGGTGTGTGAGTTTGTGCGTGAGTGAGCAAGAGCTCTGTGTTTATGAACACCAATAATATTTCATATTGCATTGATAAATTAAAGTCTGGTATGGCCCATTGTAAAAATGCAAACCCCTCCTTTTCTTCCTTATTGCTAAGTCTTCTGTTTGTATTAGAGTGTAGAGTAGAGAAGTGATATAGTAAACAAAAAGGAGAGTGCTGGCGGAGCAGCTGCGGGTTACATTGATTGTGTGAGCAGGGAGGCGTGCAGCGGTGGGGAGCATGAGGAGGCTCCCCAAGAGAATGCCTCCTTTTTCAGAACAGCCTTATGACCAGCATGCCAAGCAGAAATGTGAAGAGAGGCATTGACCAACTACTGGAAAACATCTAAGCTATCCACGATCAATGCCAAATTGATCCCAGAACTATGTATAATGTAGGCCAGTGGATGGCTTGTCTTGCCCTTCTAACATCCGGTATGGCAAGAGAGAACTAAAGCTCAGGAGCTGAGAAGGTACAATGCAAGTTACATAGAGGAACGGAACAAAATGTGTGTCTTTAAGATATGGTTAGCCCTTTGTGGTGAAGGTGTAGCCGATGTGTGTGCTGAGCAATGCGCTAGGTGTGATGTGTCATTTTTCAGAGCTCTCAGAATGTTGTTATAGCCATCACAATGTGCTGTGTCTCAATTCTGATTATTTTGTTTGTACAGTTATATGTCGTGTTTTTTTTCTTTTAAATCAATAGCTGTTTTGAGAATGCCCCTGTCAGCTAGCAAGGTAGCATTGACATGTTCATGGTTGTTGGGGAGTAACTAGTAACATTTAGCAGATAGAGGTAATTAAATGACAAACTAATTGTCTTTACAATCAGTTACATTTAGCTAAAAAGGTTATATAATGAATATGCACATATGATTGACATTTGTTATATATAGCGCTGCACACTAAACGTTTCCACTGTCATGAGTGCACAATCCTGACACACATTGTACTCTGCATTTTGACATACTTGTCACTTGTGTAAACACACTTGTGCACTCAAAATAGTAAGTGTAGGAATGGAAAACTGCAAATTGAGACACAGCAGCAGTTTTTCTTTTTAAAGCAATCCATTGCCCGTATATACACAGGGTTGTTTGTGTTGCTTGGAAAGCTAAAGCAGAACACATCTGTTGCTCCTTCACAGTAGAGCAACAGAGTGGACACAGTGTGACTTCCACCCCTCCCTTTTAGCATTGGCCATCCCTGGAAAGCTCCATGCAGGACCTAATGAGCAGTATGCTGGAGAGGGCATTTTTTTAAACCCAGCACAGGGACTCGTTGAACAGCCTAACTCATCTTCAACAGATGCCAAGTGCAGCTGTCAACAGCTCCATACTCTGTTGTTGCTTACTTTCACTTTCTCAAATCTCCTATGTCTGTTTCTGTCTCACCTGTCTCACAAACTCATTTTTCCTGTGTCCTGACCATACCTCTTGATAGCAGATCCACTGCATCCTATTATGAGCCATGCTCAGAAATCTTAAAGGCTAGCTAGAGGTTACAGCTTTCTAAAATACAGTAGTTTCTCTCTACCTACTACTACTTTCCCCTGGCTTGAAACAGTAATATGGCCATATGAGATTACATAGATACAGTGTGTGATACATTATTGCTAGTGCATTAAGAATTCATGAAGTATAAACAAAAAAAGCCCAAAATGATTCAGCAAAGGTGCTTTTGCTTGCAGAATCGAACCAAAGCGCTCTTTTTTTAATCACTATACCTTCACGCTTCTCCTGTCTTAAATGCATTTATCATTGTCATGGGAATAAAAACTTAAAACTTTGTTCCTCTTCTCTCTTTTTGATTATTCTCTACTTTTTCAGTAACACTCCCACCCTCCCTCTCCACCCATTTTCTTTAGTGCCAGTCTCTATCTCGTCTGTGTCTAATTGCATTTGAATTGTTTCTGGTGTAATCTCGTGATAGCCCGGAACTTCGCCCCCCCCACACCAAATCCCCCCAAGTCCATTTGCACCGGGCCCTGGGCAGGTTGGTTTTCCTGGGCAGCCCTGGAGGAAATATCAGATGACCTGGCACTCCACTGCAAAACCCAGGTCATCAGGGAGGGCTCCTCTCTCAGTATCTATCTCGTGGCCCCCCTCTCATCCATTTCCTGCTTTCAAGTGCAGTGCAAGGTCAAAGCTTTGAGGATGCACTCCCCAGACTTCACCACGAGGCAGCCTGGAGGCGCTGTACTCTCCTCCCCTCCCACACTTAGCTCCATCTATTCTTTCATTTCTTCCGGCTCTCATATTCATTTCATTAGCTCAGGCTTTTACTGCAATCAATAGCGTTGCTAAAGTTAGTTTTTCTAATATGGCTATTCATTAAGTGCCTTTTCATTAGTGTCACTGGAGAATCAGTATAACTGGAATAATACAGTAATGGACAAACATGTGGTGTAATTGTTGAATCCTTTTTTCGGGAGATGAAGATTTAAATGTCTGAGCTCGCAATGAATGACTCATTACTCTATGGTTTAACATAATGTGTCCAGTAAATCTAGAGGTTTTAAAACTAAGATTGCTTTATCAGACAATGATGTAAGATTTGGTATTTAAATGAAGGGAAATGCAGGGTGTTGTCTCTGTTCCCAGTGCTGTATTGTTCCCACCTCTGATTTTCTGTCAGCTCAAATACGCTGTGGATGCAGAAAGAGAGGAGACACATTATGGATGGTTTTTAGAGACAGGTGTCTGATGCGTCCTGTGATAATGCCAAAAGACTCCTATCTCTCCTTCTAATGGAACAGCGACAGTTGTTTCAAGTGATGAGGTCTGTCAGCCAAATGCTGGAGCGTTGGTCCTCTCAACGCCTCTCTTTTCTCCCATAAATCAAAGATGCTGCTGAGAGAGGGAATCAGAGGGAACTGAAAAACAATCTAGCCTCAGGTGATCCTGGGACAGTGAATCCCCTGTAGAATAATATCTCCATCAAACACCGGCTTCATGTTTGACTGGCTTCTGTGCAGTAGGAAAGGGTGAGGGTCTAATGCAATCCATTTGATCAAGCCTACAAACAGTTGATCCTAAAATTGCCATTACAACTAAGTTTGAGAGAATCAACATGTGGGACAAAAAGTGTTTATTTAAAGAGTTTCCCGCTCCTTCATCCCTATTCTTTGGTGCAAAGAAGTGAAATTGGATGAATATGTTAGAGTTATCTCCAATTTCAAATAGCTAGACTTGCCAAAAGCTGATTCTCTCTGGAGAAAATGTTGTACCTCCTGAGTGAAAATATCATCTGAAAGGCGAGACGGTAAAAGCCAGTCATTTCAAAATGATATATTTTTCTTATAGTGGCTTTCCTTTTCACCTCAGCGGTTATGGGAAAGAAGGAATAAAAAGAAGAAATGAGAGTAAGTGAGCGATTCATATATTGGAGAAGGTGTGTGGAAGATATTTTATTTGTATTTAACCAGATAAAAGCATTGAGATACAATCTCATTTACAATGCTGACCTGGCCAAGAAGGCAGCAACGTTACACATTATTACACATAACACAGACACGTAAAATACAGAGAACACAACTAAGTAAACAAAAGACGAAAAGCAGTCACTACATTGTGCACATTTGGGAAAGGTGCACTACTTATTACTGCAAGAGCAGCTGGTGGTTAGGACCTCAGTAAACCTCTATTTAAAACAGGCTATAAGGACAAGTGCCATCAGTTTGAGGCTTGATTGAAGGTCATTCCAAGACCAAGGACCATAATGAGAAGAGAGGAGACACACTGATGAGTACAGGAGTGACATCTCTGAAGAGCATGTTAATAACGTGCCAGGCCCAGGCTGGTAACCACTAATCAGCTCGTCTGATTGTAACACGAAACACACACAAACACTCTCTATCTCCATCAGCCCTGAAACTAGACTGCTTCGTCATGTTCTGGGGCGGCCCCCTGTGCTAACAGTGTGTCGCAGCTTTTACAGAGACAAAAGAAACAAATGAGATGGCTGGGTGACAACAAACAGCTCGGGGTTGTTCTCTCCCCTGGAAAATGAACAAACCCCCCCCCCCCTTTTTTGCAACCACCGTGTCAATTAGAAGAGGTGTTGCTCATACTCACTCTCTGGTTCACCGGTAGCTTGTGCTGATTGTTATTTATTTAGATCAGTCTTAGAAGGGAGTTTGCTTCGATTTAAAGCAGAATACTGGTACAGTATATTTCAGCACCTGGAGATAAAAACCTCAGCTAAGATCATGTCAGTGGGGAGGCTGAGGCATAAAGGAAGTACACACAGCCCTCCACAAGCAGGATTCTGACCTAGGAGGTGGAGGAAGGAGCTGTGTGTACAGAGGGCTCTTCTGAATATTTCCCTAGTGAGGGAGAGCAGGCCAGAGGCACTGAGGTCAGCAGATAGAGTCCGGAGCCCATTGACAGCTGCTGGTTTGACTTTGATGCACCATCAGTGTTCAGCACACCGCTTCCCCCCCGCCGCCCCTCTTGCACTAACCGACAAAGCGTGTTTGTTCAACCTGAACGCACGTTAGCCTCTCATTATGCCGCCCATGCAAACTTTGTCTCTTTGCAGCTGTTTAATGGCTGCACGTCTGTTTTTGTTTGTTTCCTCACCATAAGATTATTGCACCTTTATGGTTGGTCGGGGGGTTGGAATAATCCCTGGCATCTGTTCAGAGAGGGAGGGGTGCGCAAAGAGCCAGAGGTAGAGGCTCACTTCTATTTTATTTATTTTTCTAAATACGAGACCATGCGGCCCTCTATTTCATTCTTTGCCACTGAGGCCGGGGCTGTGGCTGCTTTTTAAGGACAAGAGTGATGGAAGGGGATATGTGCTAACACAGAGGTCACTGAAGGAGCTTCCCGCTGCCATGTATCCTTCCCAAAATGAGCACAGAATAGCAGGGATTAATCTAATCACTGCCGTGTTAGTCTCATTTACTTACAAATGTATGCAGAGAAGAAAGTTTATTGTGACCCTTGTTTCTTTCCCTGTGAACATTGTAATTACTGTTGGCACAGCTAACATTAAACTTCCTGAAGAGAATATGTTTTGCTTACTCCAGCAACAAGGTTCTTGACTTTAGGTTTTACTTACTTTTCATTTCACCATTGTTTTTTTCTGTCATACAGCAGAAGTTATACAGCAGAGGAGCTGCCCTGAGCGCTTCTTGACAGCCTCATCCACTTCCTATCTTTCTCTCAATTCATCTTCTCATGGCTTCACTGCCTCCGGTCATTATGGCAGGAGAACAGGAAGTTAATCAACGCAGCATTATCTCCCTGCCTGCACCTGGAGGCAAGGTTGCCAGTCATGCTACCACCCCCTCTCTTCTGGAACCCCCGCCAACCTGGGAACCCCTCACACTGCAGCGCCCTGCAGGGTCCCTAAGGGCCACAGTGCTGGGTCTCTGCGCCAGGTATCACTTGTGACACAGCCTTGATTAGACAATGGGAGCCTTATTACAGTGGAGAATACTTAGGAAAAAGGAAACGAAAAACATCTCCAGTTGTAGTTATTGCTCTGTGCTGTTTGATATTTTTCCAAGTCCTGCTGTTGAGGAAGCTGGTATTTTTGGAGACATTATTGCCCCGTGTGGACAGGCCAAGCAACAACAAAAATGCCCAGAAGAGGCCCAAATCTTTAAACAAATACAGTCTATGGCCGAACTCAAGTGAGACAATCTTTAAGTAACATATCTCCACTTAAAGGTGTGTTGACACTCCAACCTGAGGAGAGATGCACATCCTTAGAACGTAAAAAGATTATGTTTTTCTTGAAGATAGCAGCAAGTCTAGCGCTTTCATACTGTCTGAGAAGCTGACAAATGTTCTTGCTGAAGAGTGCTGAAGAGTGTAATCATTAGGTTGTCCACCAGCATCCAAAGTGCTTTTATGTCTGCCCATTAGTTTGTTGAGAAAATGGCATGGTATAGTCTATCGTGCTCCCAGACTGATGCAGTAGGCACGGCGAGCATGGGAAACATAAAAGTCTTTGAAGTATCTCTATTATACCAGTGGCAGTTTGGGCTTCTTTAACTTCAGTGTCTACATCTCTTTGTACACAACTGACTGAAGGATTTACACCCTTTTTTTGTAGCAGCAGTACACACACATGTCAATATTGTGAGACTGGCGTGTAATTATTATTCAAAGGTTAAAGACTGGATTGATCCATAGAGGAGTGTCAAGGGCAGATCAAAGGGATTTGGGGGAGGATCGGACCAAAAATGTTAAAAGCTGCTCGCTCTTAAACACAGAGACATCAATCTTTCTCAGAGCACCTTGATGTCCTCAGAGGAGAAGTTGATCAAAGATGGTCTCAGAAGATGATCTGACCTCAGCCGCGTTCCACTTCTGTCTTTCACTTTACTTTTACCAGTCTCCGTTTACCTGCCTGAGCTCCCCGACACTGCCCCTGTTTCCGTCTTTCCTGTGTTTGCGCTGCCGGTAAGACTGTCTGAATATCAATGAAGCAGTCTCACCGATGTATTACAAACACAAGAGAACAGTGATTAAAGATGACATATCTAAGCCTCACTCCCTTCTTCTCTTCTCTCTTTTCTTTTTCACAGGAGATCGCAGCTTACTTGATAACATTTGAAAAGCATGAAGAATGGCTAACGACATCCCCTAAAACAAGGTAAGACAATTACACATCTGCCCTCTTTTAAAACACAAGTTAAGATTCATAGCCCTAAAAATATTACATTCAGGGAGTCTGCATTTACATTTTTAGTTTTACATAATTGTTTTCTTCAAGAGCATTTCCCTTTGCATAGCTTGCAACCTTCTTCAAGTTCAGTGTAGGATGATTAATATTACAGGCTGCTGATGGCTGTTCAGAAAAGTGTACAGTTTTGGATAAATGATAGAATATTAATATTGACTAATAATTGCCTTTTAGCAAGTCAATTAACATAACATGCACTGGTGCCTGCTTTGAATGTAATGTTAATGTGTTCCTATCGGTCTGCACATTCAACACTCCACTAATAACACGGTTGGAGCTGGAGGTGTTTGTCTGGGTCAGACGTTACACCCACACGTGGAACAAAATGCCAAGAGCTACTGTAATAATTCCACTACAAAAGGGTTGCCAGCTGTTAATATATTCAGAAACATATAGGGCCAATTTGCAAATAAAGGACACGTTCTCGTTGACTTTTCAGCAAACATGGACCATTTCATGTCAGCAAATGAATAGAATTTGTGGCTGCGTTGGCTGTGATGTAATTATATAATTTTTGTAGAATAATAATTAATAATGCATGTGGCCTTGTAATAGCAATTTCTCTACATGTGACAGTGGCGGACAGCTCTCGGACTGGCTCGTATTTGACTGTTTCACTGACAGACCACACAATCACTACAGCTGTTAACACAATGTCCCCTTTACTTAAGTTAACATTTTCATGCATTTTGAATCAGCTCAATGTGTAAAACCTTCCTTTCTATGTTTTTGCAATGTGGACTGGCTACGCTGGCTTTATTAGCAGTCCTCACCCATGTGTAAATGGACCCTGGGCTCACTGATATAGAACCCATTCGTCTCGTCCCTCTCCCCACCCCTCCTCTTCTCCGCTGCCTCGGAGGGACATTGATAATAGTTCTGCATAAAAACACTGCCAATTACAATATGTTCTCTGGTGTAATTATGGAGCACGGGCCAAAAGAGCAATGAGCTCACCTGTTTTTTATCAAGAATGTCCTTTCTACTCTTCAACTCACGAAAAATGAAAATAATGTTAGGCGTATTTGCTACAGCGGGTAAAGTTTGTATTCATTTGATTACCCTCCACAGAAAACACAGGTGCTGTTATGTTGCCGTAAATTACACTAAATCACAAATATGAAAGGCTCGAAAGGATATAATAAAAGGTGAAGTACTGCGAAGGGTATCAGAATGTCATGGCGCTGGCTTCCTCCAGCACAAGACAGCCTAAATTTGACATATGTGTGAAACGAGAGACGCTTTTGATCTAGTGACTTTCCCTGTCTGCTACGCTGTGGTCTCAGCTGCCAGAGCGCTCTGGGATTTCAGCCCCATGTCATGTCTCAGTGCAGGTGCTCAGCAAATGTGTCACCAGGGAGCAGCCCGTATACCTGAGATCACCTGACAACAACACATTCAATGTTTTAGAACAGCCGTCAATGCACGACGGGATGTGTGTGTGTGTATGTGTGTTTGTGTTCACTGTATGTGTGTGTTTCTAGACAAGAGAGGTTGTGTGAAGTGTTTGTGTTTTCCCAGATGTCAGTGAAAGGGTACAGCATTGTGATGGATGTTGGGGCCAGGAGAGGTTGGGGGGAGTGAAAGGGTGCGGCATGTATGTGTGATTGATGGGAGATGATTGATGGCCGGCTTCTATATGAAAAGCTTTTTGCTCAAGGTCATGGGTGAAAGGTCAAACTGGGGACACCTGTGGTTAAGTGCTGCCTTATCATTTGTCATCGCACATCTTCGGGTGCATGCGGGCAAGTGTGTTTGCATCTGTTTGTGGGTGTGTGCTGTCTGCGTGTGGGTTGACCCCTGTGGGGAATAGGCTAAGTAGGCTAATTCTCTCCCTGCCAGTGCCTGTAGACAGGGTCAGTGGGGCATGATGGGAGCCAGAGATAAGCAGCAGGGTCATACACAGAGAGGCGGCGCACTGCATGGCTGCACCGCATGCATGCAACAACTCTGACACATGCAGGTCGTAAACATGGGAGTGGGCCACAGCCAGAGCGCAAGGAGCTGACGCTAGCTGTTTGACCAAGGTGACACGCGATGCAGGACATGCCATGAATAGAGATGGCATCCTGTCAACAGGAAGATGAGATGAAGTGAACCAATTACATGCATGCACAGATATATTTTACTAGGCTAATACACATCAGCCATACAGGAACAGTACAGCATGTGATGTCTTTTGTTTTGGTCTGTTTCTGTTTGTTTATCATTTTAAAATATGAAGCGTGCCAGGGGAGAGTGGTGGAATACTGAGTGATTGATGTGCCTAGCTCTAGTAATACACATTCCCTTTCAGATAGGAAGTGCAACAGTGCTTAAAATCAATAGCAGTGTTCTCCCACTGACTGCTTGAACAGCACTACAGCTAATTCAGGCCCCACCTGTCAGAGCTGGGGAAATCTTTCCCTACTAAGGCCTTACACTGTAATTTACACCTAGCCTCGCTGAGTTCCATTTCCATTAAAGGTAGAGCTCGGCATTATGGCTTTAATGAAGGCCACGGCCAGGCTGTGATTTAAGATGGCCGTTAGCCTGCACCTTCACTCCACAGGAGGGAACACACTTAAAGGGACAATTAGAATGTTCCTCTCCTACATAGTTCCAGATAGCCATACCCATTCTTTCCATTTGCCTCTTTAAGGATGTGTCCATGATGCTTCAGCTGATGGGATCTGAAGGTGCCTGTGGGAGAGTGAAAACAGAGGGGAAGCAAACAAATTGTGTGGCGCCAAATTTAGGCAATAACGTTTGATTTGACCTCATCATGGCCGTTTCAATGTGCTCCTGTTGAGAGCAGGCATTTGTTGTCCATCATAAATGACACAAATGTCTCCTTAAGGGGCTCTTTCAGAGGTGTTTGTATGCTGACAGATGGAGAAACTATTGACTAGAGGGTGTCACAGATTGGTCAGCCCAAAGAGGTAATGGACACCTGTGTGTCGTATCGAAATAGCTCGTTATCCTGAGCATCCCCTGGATGGCACATGCTTTCATGAGTGGAGCAGTTACACATAGTGTTTCTTTCCTCCACTGTTTGTTTTATAAGGCTAGTGAACAGCAAACCCATCTCAAAACACAGGGAGAGTGCTTCTACGCCTGTCATCCAGATTGCTCAGAATGTGTGTGGGCTTATTTCTATGATATCCTCTCTTGCATAAAATACAAACATAGAATCGAATTGTTACAGCTGTTGGAGTGTTAAAGTTGTGGGTTATTCTAGGCTTTTACTTTGACTTCTAGGCAAGTTTGGAAATGTATTCATGTGCTTCCATGACCACAGAACACACACACAGACATACACGCTTGCACACATTGTATATTGAAACTATCAAACAATAAGCACCAGTCCTTGGAGGGCCCAGCAATGACACTGAACCTTGCCGCCCCCACGTCCCAACGCAATAGCCCTCTCTCCTCCCACATTCGCATCCACAGCAACAGCAGCAGCAGCTCTCCAAAATGAAACTGAGTCCCTTTAGACAGCTTCCAAAGACAATGCTTTTATTAAAACCTACAGCAGCGGCGCCACCCCAGAGGCACGAGAACACCAACAACAGAGTAGAGCAGAACTGAGAGGCAGCCTGAAATCTACTAATGACTGTTTGTTTGCTATTGTGTACGGTATTTGCTATTGTGTATGTAGCCTGTGCTGATCTGTGTGTGTTTGTGTTACTGGCAGAAATTGAAAGAGGGGATGTTTTACGCGTGTGAATACGTACGTGAATGTACTCTTCCGTATGCGTGACTACGCATTTGAAAAATGCATTGTGGATGAACATATGCAGGCATTTATGAATGTATTGAGATGGCATGGCATGTGCGTGCATATATAACTGTGTGGATGTGTTTTGAATTATAAATGGGGCTAGTGTATTCTATGTTTTCTTTTTTTACAGGAGAGGTAGTATCTGGGTGAGTCTGCCACTGTGAATAAGACCTCCCCAGGCCTATCTGTACACTCTGTTTCTGTCACCTAGTCTGTCACATGGTGTGAGGAAGTGCTGGACGCTGTGTGTGTGTGTCTATGTGCGTATAAGTGGGGGTCGGGCTGATGTGTAGGATGTGCCTGAGAAGGGCGTCTGATAGTGTTTGGTCCTAATGCTTTGTGGCACTTGTTGGCTGGCAGAGTTTCAGAAGAGAGTGGAAAAAGACAGGAACAGCAGGGGAGAGAGAGAGCGAGAAAGAGACATAGATGGAAGAGAGCATTATGGGTAGGCATAAAGAAAGAGGCACAGAAACAAAGGCATAAAAGATAAAGAGTTATTAGATAAATTCTCATTGAAACCAAGACAGAAGGACATGTGGCACTGGATCAAACCAGAGTTACGAAAAAGCCAACATGTCAACTAAATGTAAAAAGACTGTTTGGTGAGGGGAACTCGCTTGATCTCCGTCATCTTTTTCTGTTGCTTGTCCTTCTTCTTTTCTGATGCTTTCATCCCAACTCATCATGAGGAAAAGTTTAGTTTGTTGCATAGTGACACGTCTCCCCTGGCTGTCCCCGTTCTGGCGGGCCCTGGAGGACACCGTCCCACGCTGCTTCCACCTATAGTCGACAGCCCTGACGAGGACAGCCTTGCCCACCTGGAGCCTGGTGGGCCGGGAGAAATTGAGCCCACCAGGGAAAAAGTAGAGAGAACAGGAGTGAGGTGAACCCGGAGGAGCATGAGGTAAAAGTGAGAGAAAGAGATACAATGAAAAATAACCATCAAAGGCAGAGTGAATATGATGGAGTGAGAGCAGTTTAGAAAATGGAAACATGTCGATAAGAGAAGTGAACGGACGAGATGGAGATGAGAGGAATAGTGATGGATGGGGTGAGGAGGAGAAGAAATGAGGGGGGAGAAGATTTACGAAAACAGACTAAATGCGGGTGAAAGATGGAATAGAGGGGGATTGAGCTGACATAGGGCGAGGGAGAAGAAAAAGAGAGAAATAGAGTGGGTAAACAGCAGATAGAGATTGAGGGAGGTGAGCAATGGATTCAACTAACAGAAAGAGAAAAGTCCTGTGGTTTTGGGGCATGGGGGGGAGAATGCAAACGGTCAATAGATTACAGCTAGTGCTGGGCCGAGTGCCGGGGCCTCAGACTCCTGGCCAACTTAATAGTGCCTCTTGTTTGTCTGTCCTCTAAAGTAATGCCCAAGCCGAGCCCAGGGAAGCAGCCTGAGCCTGAGGCTAGTGGAAATGGACAGGGGACTAGATATATGTTAGTTCTCATCCCAGCTGCTGTATATTACCCTGGCCAAGCTTGCCCACCAGAGACTATTCAATAGAACATAGAACATCAGCTTTATCGCCTTTATTCCCTCTACACTCACCAGGCCTGCTGCTGAAGGCCAGTGAGGGCACGATCAGCTCTAAGAATGAATCCTTTTGTGGTCATTTTTGTATGGAAATAAACATTTGAGTGTAGGGTGTTCATAGCAATGCGACAGTGTAGCTTTTAAAGTAAATAAGTTATGTGATGCTAAGGTTATACAAGCAAAGAGTATTGTGTAGCTTAAATAAAGGAAGCAGCATGAAAAGCATACAGGTCTTGCCTCACTTTGTATGCCAATATGGAGGAGGCGGAGGAGGTGTTGGAGAGTAAGGAGTGCAGCCAGTGGCTGGCCACAGGAGAGAAGGGATAAATACATAGAGGAGGAAGTTGATGTCAAGCAGGTGTTCAAGGAGAAAGTGTCAGCCAAGCAACCCGAGATTGGGAGAACTGCTGCCTCTGCAGCCTGATAATAAAGACTTAATTCAATTAGCACTTCTGCACCGGTGAGCAGCGTGCAGGCTGTCATGGAGCGGGCCACAGACACAGCAGAGCTGACCCTCAGCCACGAGACACGGCTCCGACCCAGCTCTTCACTGCGCTCTCTGTTTCCCTTGGTCTCATGAATACACTCATACACTCACTCACTCACACACACACACACACACACACACACACACACACACACACACACACACACACACACACACACACACACACACACACACACACACACACACACACACACACACATTATTCACACCTGAGTCACTGAGCAGTCCAGACACTAAACCCTGCCTACACATCTCTCCTACACACATGCTGACCCTCTCCACACACAGACACATTGCCTTATTTCTCACTCTCATCCCCCCTTAAAACTGAACTCTCTTTAGCTCCTCTCCCTTCACCTCCTCGATTTTCTATTTGCAAACCCCACTTTGCCCTCCACTCCCTCTCGTACCATCCTCGTCACTCCGCTCTGTTGTTGCAACGGGCCGTATGTTGGCCAGCGTAGGGATGATTGTGACTGTGAATCCCTATTTTCAGCACGACACGCCCCAGAGCCCAGTCGGGTGCTGTCCTGTAGGCATATGGTGTAGCGGATCCCGGATCTTGGGCCTTTAAAAAGCTCTAGGGGGCTTTTCAGTCTGAAACAGCCTCTCATCCCACGCACCATCCTATGCCATACCCTAAAATCTGGCTTCTGTGATTTGGGTGTGGTCTGAGAAAGCCTCTTCCAGACTTGTCACTTCACAGTGCCATTGGTGTCACAATATCACCAGGGAGCGAGGCATAGTTAGGGCCTAAAGTTCCCATACATACAGGAAACTGGAGGATGGGGGAAGGAAGAACAGGAAGTGGCAGAGGAACAGGAGGAGGAGGAAGAGAAAGGACAGGACACACGGCTTTAGTGATACCGTTTGTTGTTATGTAAAGAGGAGAAAATAGGTCCTGGATGGCTGCCAGAGAGCTGGGTGAATCACCGGCAAAGAACAGGCACATGGGTGTGCACAAACTCACACACACATTGGCACACATTCTGTCCCATTTCTTCGCCCCAGCTGAGCTTCACAGTACAGGAAGTACATCGGGTGATGAGTTGCCACGTGGCACCATTCAGTGTGTAAAAACAACAAATGGCAGGATTGACCCCTCATAGTTTGATGCCAATGAAATAATTGAAGCCTAGTTTGCTATGTACCTTCTCAAACAAGGCCTGCTTATTGGAGAAAACACAAACGCGTACAATCACACACCCTCATTACTTTGACCTCTGCCCCTTACCGATAGGGTTGATCTGCACAGTTTGTTCCCATACCCACTTTAATGTCTTACTTGCCTTTGTTGTTACCATACAGTAAGTTGCTCCCTAAAGAACACTAGCTCATTGTGCATGAAACACTCTGGGTATTTCTTACCTGTCTTATTCTGTAAGATAGTTACCGTAGCCTGTTGATTGTGATGAGACACCTTCATCACTGTAGATTTGTGTTAGCCCTCCCCAGCCCTGCTCATTTTCGTCAGTCAGTACTTTACCCCAGGCAAGACCCTTACTATTTTAACTGCTTCATTAAAGATGGGAGCGGATGGAGTGGGTGGGAATGTGGAGGATAGCCATGTATTAATTTTGCATCAGTGAATTAATCAATTCAAATACAAGTCAATTGATAAATTATTCAAATCTTTTTTTGTCGCATTTGAGAGGAGTGTGCAGAATGAAAGGTGAGAACCATTTCAGATTGGATAATTAATATTCATAACTCCTTTAAATGAAGTAAGAAAAATAGCTATCAATTTCTTATCAAGTTTTTTTTCAAGCACTGGTATAATTAAAAGTGATTGAGAGAAGTATTTCCCATGATGGTACAATTCCCTACAATTAAAAGCAAACGGTTTGATTTCTCTCGTCCTCCTTGTCTCCTTTAACTCATTGTAATAGCCACTGCAATCTAAATATTGTAGCATTTCTTTAAATCACTGCTTGACTGATAAGACGATGAATCTACCCTATCCACATCACAAGCCAAGATAATTAACAAGTCATTGACAAAAGTGCGCCCTCCACCTGCAAACCCAGCTGCCTTGCTGAGAAGTTTTGTATTTGTTGACTGTATTTTAAATTTTTCATCATTTCTGCGTGCAGTCCTTCATCTTTATTTTGTTCTGTTTGCTAGAGGGTGGTGCTCGGGAGAGTTATGGTGACAGGTCAGCTAAGATTTAAAGTAGTCCTGCGCCTGACCCAAAGGAAAGCACTGCTGGTACATTAACATGATAGCGATATGATTATGTCGGAATGGACATGAAGGGTTTCAATTATTTACAGGTGATGTGCCCGTTGAATTGGCAATGAAGTGGCTCGTAAATTACCCCCCTCTGTCTAATCAAGCCTCAAGCAGAATAATGGAGCAAGTACTGCCAAGATGGAGGCTCTCTCTCGTTTTCTCTTTTATTCTTTCTCTATTTAGTGTTTTGGGTGGGGGGGGGGGGGGTTGGCTACTTTCACAGTGTGATGATGACACTCCCCAAATGACATTGGTTGAAAGGCAAGAAATGTGCCAGTGAGCGCAGGTTTAAAAGCTCTCCACTTCATCACTGCTCAGTGCTTTACTGCGCTTTATGTCACCAGACAATGATACAGTGACAGCCAAGCATCAAAATGTGCAGCACCAGCACCTAATGTGCTCCTTGGTTGTGTGCCTGAAAGAGAGGAGAGAATAAGACAGACAAACGGACAGACAGAGGGAGAAAAAACAGACAGGAAAATAGAGGGCTGCTGTAAAGGTTGGCATGGCTCCGCTCCAATGTAGCCTTCCCAACAGGAGCAACACTGTTCAGACGAAACACAGCCAGACACCAGTCGCTGGCTCCTTTCTAGCATCTTCTTCTGAGGCCTGTGGTGTGGGATCCTGCTCAGTTGACTGATGGCCTCTTTGATTAAAGAGATTGAATGCCAAAGAGTTTAATAGCCGGTTTTAATGTGTCTCTAGTGACTGACTGGAGTGATTTCTTGCAAGTCTCGCTGATATGCAGACACGGCAAGATTAATGCAATCTACCAGCTCTAACCACTGAAGCAAGTAGCCCACCCGTATTAACCAAGCATACCCTCCCTGATTTCTCGGGGTTTAATGTAGACTGCCTTGTTTACCTCAGTGCTGTGGGAGGTTCCCCCCCCCCCCTGCCCATTGTAACAATCACACAGAAATGCTCAACTGTGTTGGGTAATTGTATATTAAACCTATTTTAAGGAAACAAAGACAGCGATTCGCCTTCCCCACCCACCACCATCACAATCCATAATCACCTAAGGCGGTTTACAGTAGAAAGGGGAGAGGGAGAGAGAAGAGAGCTAGGAATGACAGGTAGAAGGAGAAGGGGAAAGGGGATGTGAGATAAAAGTGAAATGTAATGGTGAGAGTGTACCACCTACCGTTCTGGTGTCCTCTGGCAAAAAGAATCATTTCTAGGGGAAGAGACGGTGTGGTCTGTTCTCAGCCAGAGCCTCAGCTTCCTCTCTCTCTCTCTC